>NC_091711.1:11737500-12362500 GCF_041296265.1 Equus caballus | reverse complement strand
TAAAATATTACAATTAAAAACTAGGCACAGTACTTTTTCCATTTTAGAAGAAAAAAAAATAAACCCTTCCAAAGAGCTGAATTTCAAAGGAAGACACAAGAAATTTTAGAGTAGGGATAAACTCTTGAATATTTAATCTTATTTCTGAAATCTCTCTAGATTTTTTGGAGATTGTATTGAGATAGCATCAGCCAAAAACCTGGGCTTGGGGTCAGATAGGCCCAGGCCTGGGGCAAGTGAATATACCTCAACTTTTTAATCTATCAAATAGTGATGATGATAATAGTGTCTATTTCACAGGGCGGTTTGAGGCTGAGTGAATATATGTAAGAAACTTAGCACAGGCTTGGCACACAGTAGACACTTAGCTTTCATTCCTGTGTCATATTTCCTATTGACATTTCAAGATGCATAATCTATGTTGTCTGTCTACTGGATAAAGCAACCAATTCCCTAGAAACAGTGGCATTTTTCTTAAATGTATCAAAATATATTGTACTTTGGATTGATTTATGGTTTGATCAACTTCCTTGAAATAAAATAAAACCTGATAACATTTTGTAGGCAATTTCAATAATTATACTTCTTCAAGTCACAGAAATTAATAAAATTATTAGTAATAATTTGTTTTTAGAAATAGCATACAGGTAACTCAAAACAAAATTAATGCCCCCACAATATTATTTCAAATAATTTAAGAATCTGCTTACTAAATTATTGTTAGAGACGGCTGACCTAAATTAAGATTAATACATAGTCAAATAAAATGATTGTGATTACCATTTGCAATATTTTTTTAGTTTTATTTTTGTTTTACGTTCTGTGGTATATTAATCATACTGACTAGCTCTTCATAAGCTAAGTATTTCCAGAATGTTCTTACTGCTGGGTATAGAACTGAGTATTAACCATTTCGGTATAGAAAACATAGATTTTAAACAAGATTATTGACAATACATTAGAGACTTTTGTCTTAAAACTCGAAAGTTTCAGAGTGAATAGAGACACTGCTCCTTTACAAAATTGAAAACAAGCGTTGAGAAAATGACCCCTGCCCTCAGTATCATTCATTTCTTTCATAAATATTTGTTCACAGGAGCATATGCTGTTGCTAAGGCTGGCTGACGGACGGGTGATTTTGAACTAGCCTACTGGCATATTCACAGACATTTCATTTTTCAGAAATGTACTGCTTTAAGTAACGCATTAAAAAAATTTCACATATTAAAGATATGCACCCAAAGAACTGGTTTTATGCATGGCTTCAAGAGAAGAGCTAGAGCACTTCACGTGCAGAGAAGCCTTTGACCTGCAGAGCATGTTTTCTTGTCGAGTTATTACATGGCCAGAATCCCTCTTTGCTATTCCTTGTCAACCAAGGTGTCTCACCAAGATGAAGAGCATCAAGGACGAGGCTAGAGTAAAGGAAAAATGCTAGAAATGCAGAAGAGCTATGTTCACATTCTTTTTACGGATAGATTAAGAGGAATGGCTTTAGAGTGCTCAGTTTGCCCCGTGAACACAGAACTTTGCAACGAGAGTAGTATCTATTTGTACTGTTTAAACGATAGAACATAGCTTACATTATTTTGTGATTGCAACAGAGTTTAGCTATTTTCAGGAACTCTGAAACTTAGGAAGATAATTTCATTATTCCTTTGGCTTTATTTGGGGGCGGGGGGAGAGGTGCCAGCCCACTGGGACGCTTGAAGCCGACCTCACTTTTTAGACGTGAATATGACATCGTAGTCCTACTCCAGTCTGCAGTCCACTCTGAGATGGCCGAGCTGAATCCTACTTTGACCAAATCTCAGGGCAATAAAGAATCCTCACTGGGCTGAAGACAAGAATTTTAAATATTCAGAATAGAATTATTTGTGAGGCTCTGCACAAGCAGTCACGTGCGTGTCCATGGGTGTGTCAGGGTGAGATTGGTCTTGAAAACAAAAGAGGACAAGTTACTCCTAAGTACAAAAAAATACCTTGAAAGTAAATTGCTCATTGAAGACAGGATTAAGGGTCTTTCGGTGGACTTTTGTCTCAAACTTCTTCTTTTTATCGGGCAGCAGAAACACTTTCACGTAGGGATCGGACGTGCCCCCCATGTCTAAGGCGGGCAGCTCGGCAGCCTGGATGATCCCCACCAGCAGCTGAAATGAATGACAGAATACAGCAAACGCAAATGTTAGTGGACACTGAAAAAGATTGATCTGTTCACGATGCTGCATGTTGTGATTCTCTCTCTTCCTCCTTGCATTTAATAAACGCTTATTGTGTTACGAATCTGAATGCAGAAGGCAAATGAAGCAAGTTATATAGACTTCAGAAACCCAATTACGACAGATGCAGGCTCTGGGAAGCCTGGTTTGAAGCACAAGGAGGCTTTTAAAAGGTTGCTGATTACAGTTAAATATGGAATTCATATTTGCAAAAGGGTTGCAATCAAGTAACTTTCCAGTTGCTAAAAGCCCTTGTGCATTATTTTTCTTTCCAGGGCATGATTTGTAAGTGGAAATAAATTGTTAAACAATCACAAGTCTGTAATTATAAAGCAGGAAATTTTTATTTTGAACCAGAGCTTCAGAGCAGCTAAATAGAAATTTCTTACAAGTTGGGTAGCATATAGAGATTAAAAATAGGATCTTCAAGTTTTTATCATATTGACCTTTACTTGTGTGTTGGCTACTGTTTGTTTTAACTTACAGTAAAATGACTATTGTATCTTAAATTCTGTGTTTAAATATAGGACACAGAGTCAAAGAAATATAATTTCAGCTTCATATAAAGGAAAGGGAGATTACAGATATGGTTTTTAATGTTAAATGACTAAGTTTCTGATTTTCTTTTTTTCAAATACAGCAGAAATCTCTGCATTTCTTCAAGATGGTTTTCTCGGTGATACATTGCTATATCTTATTATGCATGTGAGTGTAGGCTGGCATTTTTAATGCTTTTGAAAGAAAACAAAAGGTGAGAGTGGACTATTCTGGATGCCCTGTCATCAGACATTTTGTGTCAACAGACTGGTTTAGATCCATATGGGAGACAAAAGTAGACTCATTGTTATTCAAGGTGTATACTATCCGGTAAATGCAGTCACATCATAGCTTTTCACATCAGGGCCTTAAATTTGAGTCTATGACTTTTTAACCAATAGAGTGGAAAAGCAATTCACCTCCTTAAAGAAAAGTCACATCCATTTTCTGTAAAACTGATGCACCATGTTTGTAAGTGCATTTTGGCTAGTTGGTTCAAACTTTTTTTTTTGGTGAGGAAGATTGGCCCTGAGCTAACATCTGTGCCAATCCTCCTCTACTTTGTATATGGAATGCCACCACAACGTGGCTTGTGAGCAGTGTGTAGGTCTGCGCCCAGGATCTGAGCCCGCAAATCCTGGGCTGCCAAAGCAGAGTGGGTGAACTTAACCACTATGCCACTGGGCTGGCCCCTAGGTGGTTCAATTTTTAACATGGACCAATACCCTGAATGATTGTTGTTTCCATTTTAATGCTCCAATATCCTGTGGCATCATCATACAACAGTAGCAATAAGAGTGGCGGATTGTAGGTAAACAAAACACAGACAGATGGTCAAAGAATAGCTAAAAGGACATCAGATTATAAAGACGTGATTAGTAGAGCAAACAGTTGGTCTGTTGGTTTGCCAAGTTGGTATCTGGAATTTGCCTTTAGATAGCAATGTGCATAAGCAAGATTCTATCTTCTCCTTCCCTGTTTTTCAATAAATTTTCTTTTGGGCAGAGAAAGCACTGGCGATACATCCTGAACTCTTTACAACTAGATCAGGGGTGGAGTTCCTTCTTACAACCCCTTTCTCTGACCTGCCTGACAGTGAGTATCGCGCTTCTCTCCCCCGTGAAAGCCTCTCAGCCAGAGGACTTTAGGGTCGTCTCTTCGTTTTGATAAGCAAACATGTATATTTGATCACAGCCTTATCTACGAAGGTCCTCACACTTTATCTCCCATGACTCATAGAAATCATTTTATAAATCAGATGAGCTGACAGCATTTGCAAAAATCAATGCATAATATTACACAAAATTTCATCAGGTAGAATATTCTAGATCCTCAGAATGAAACACCTTTTTAAATTTGATGTTTGCTAGAAAGGAAACAGTAAACAGACTCTCAATATATTTGAGTAAGAAAAAAATTCAGTGCTGCTATTTTCTTAAAAATACTCCTTTATAAAATGATATAGTTCTCAACGCCAACTTAGAAGTTATGAGTAAGCAGGATGAGACACCACTAGATTTCTACCAGAAAATAGGAAAGTAGAATAAATTAGTAGAAAAATACTGCATACATATATAAAGGAAGGTGAAATTTCAGGAAAAAATTTTATGTTAGGATAACGTAGGTTGACCTTAGACTTCCCTAGAATATATAAATAATAGGAAGTTTTGCTCTCAACCAAGTCCTGATGATCAAAATTTGGTAGAAGTGATAGAAATGACCTCGAATGCCCTATTTAATTAATTATAAATGGTATACTTATGAATCTGTGTAAATCCATACCTATAAAGCTGTATCCACAGCCAATATACTGCTTTCTAGAATGTTTTATGAAATAACTAGCTAGGGCTCTAATGAAGCTGATCAAACAAAATTATTTTTAATATGACAGAGCATATCAATGCATTCTTCGTGAGGAACCCTCTGGAAACTTCAAAAAGTGAAGACATTATTGGAACTGTCAATTCCTAAATAAAACTCCGAATTTCTGCAGTTGCTTAGAGCTCTCACAGCCTTACTGCCTTTGGAGGTTAGTCGTCGGAGCTGAGCATCGGTGTTTGATTTATTTATTGCTCATTCCTCATCAAACTGGAAATAATTCACACAGGCTTTAGAGTAACTGGATTTACATTTATCAGTTCATCCTCACCCAAGAAGATGAGTGAAGCTAAACAAACTGGAGAGATTTAAAACTCCCCTCTTGGGAGGAGGGCTATGCCCTGAGGATTCTTGAGAGTCTGATCTCTAACTCAGCCGATTCCACTATTCTTACCTAACTTTTTAATTTCTTAAACGATTCAGAAGGTAAAGGGGCATCTTCATCAATGTCATGGAATCTAGAAGGTCTTTTTATGTAAAGAGATTTTTAACAGTTATCTTTGAGCTACCTCTCTAACAGGCAGTCAATAAAAAGCGTTCATATTGTCATTAATCTAGGTGGCGCCTCATGGCTTTTTGAGAAATTGAAGCAGGAACGTGTTTTCTTTCCTCCTTTAGTGCCTTTTCACTTTGTGGACAGCAGCCATGGCACTAGAAAGCAAGTTGCTAGTCTTTCTACTTTTCTAGAACTGCTGTCTTGTTAGTACTAGGAACGTCATCAAGCATCATGAGAGTACTTAAGGCATTCCTGCCTTTGAAATTGATGGGCTACATCGAGTTTCCATCTTTGATTCCTTCTCAAACTGTTACAGTATGTTTCAAAGCTTTGGCTTGAATGCTGAGCTAACTCAAATGCGCCTTCCCCTGTTTGGATTCAAATTCATGAAGCCCAAGGAAAACAGTTCTAGCTCAGCCCGAGGGACCTGTGGGACCGGCCTGGGGCTAGGAGCTTTCAGAATCAGACTGACTGCTTCGGGTTAATTTGTATTCTGCCTGCCTGCTCTAAGTGCCATAAGTTGCTGTAATCGGTTGAATACTGTGAATTCTAATTACCGGAAGTTAAATTAGCAAGTAGGGGACTGCCTGCACTTAGAAATTATTTCATCAATAGCTTTGATAATTGCATTTTCCCCTCGCAGCAAGTGAAATGTTTTAAGAAGTATGTTGCTTCAGTTTCTACTTGGTAATTTCAGAAAATGTAATGGAATTAGAAGACATTTTTCCCCTCGGACCTGGTTATTCTGGAAATCATAATCCAGTGAATATTGCAGTTTTCCCAATTTTTCCTCTTCTTTGGGTTCTTCTTTTTCTTCCCCATCGGTCAGTCCAGTTTCAGCATCATCATCCTTCAGGGCCTATGAGTAGGGAAATGGATGATATGTGAATTCAAGTGAATTTTCATCAAAACCCTGATTAAGCTGGGACTGTGGTTATACTTCCAAGCTGTTAGAAGCAAGCACTAAGATGCTGGAAATTTCAGTTTGTCTGACACACATTCACATTTGCTGCTTACATATTTTTTAAATTCCATTTGTGCACGGAATTTTTTTCCCCAATCAGCAAGCAACATGGAAGCAATGGAAGAAGCCCCTCAGTATACTGCAAGCAAAAAATGTAAAGTTGTTGCAAAGAACATGTCAACTCGGTATTATATTTGGCTCTGATAAAACTGCTTCTTTCAGAATATGATAAACATGCTGTTGATCAGACCAGATTTCACATTCATGTAGTTGAAAGAGATCTAAGCATCATGTAAAACATTATTGTTACATGCATGGAGTAATTTATATGAAATGCATGGCCTTTCTTGCTTGTTTCCTATGAAAAAGATAGTTGAGTAAGCGGTTCTCAGAAAATTTTAATTTCCTATGTTTTATATATACGTTTACAATGGTTATGGAAAAAGAGAAAAAAACATGCCACCAGCAAATGCATGTTTAAAGAAAAATCGACTCCCCTTCCACTGTTAAGTTTACCACTTTATTTTCATAACAGCTCCACAGAAAGCTAGGCTGAATTAAATTGATTTATATGTCTATTTGATATCAAAAGATAAGAAGAGTTATGTTTGCAATTTGGTGAAAATCAAATGGGTATAAAAATTCATTTTGCAATCACGAACAAAAATCATGATACTGAAATCTCAAAACTCAATTTGGAACAACTGAATATTCTTTATAACCTAAAACTTAAGTGTAATATAAATTAAAATTCTAGAAAGCTCATTATTTCATAAAATACAACCAAATGCTCCTCTGTTTTAAAAATAAAAATATATAATGTATTTTCCTAGCAAGTGCAAAAATTTTGCTAAAAAATCCAAGATATTAAAGATTATAAATATTAGAAGCTTTATGTCTAAGGATGTGCATTCTTGTTGCTTTAAATAATTAGGAAAAAATAATTAGAAATCTATACATAGTTATTATTAAAAATTAGAAATGATAAAATGTTACATTTCCCTGAGCACTAGGAAGGTCAAAAAATTTAAAAATCTTTATATTAACCATTTGTATTTTTTCTTCTGGGGACTGCCAGTATAAATCTTTCGCAAATTTTTCTCTTGTGCTATCTCTTGTTGATTTGTAGAGACTCTTTGTATTTTAGTGGTCTCAGCCTTTCCGTTATTGTAGATACCAAATATTCTCTCCTAGTTTTTGATTATGGCATTTTCATTGCCTTTCTTGTGTATATGTGTGTGTGTTACTGTAAAATTTCACAGAAATCAGGATAAGACATACGAGTGGTCAACTGCTTTATATCTCTGACAAAATAAAGGAATCTTAACTCTTGTCACTAATCAAATTAAATCTCAGAATTCTTGTAGAACTCAAAGGCAAGAAGTGTACTCAGGCTCAGAAAGGCTCCGAGTCATCAGACTATGGCTCCACCACCCCAGCACCCCCTCCTCCCAGACCCGTGGTCCTTCCTTCTCTGCTGAGGGAAAGCTTTTCTCCTCACTCATAGGTGTACACAGAGACCCTCAGTGGTGATTCAAAATGGCACCCTCAGTGCTGGAACTGACAAGATTTTCTAATTTGGCTCTACCCGGCTAACTCAAATTTGAACCTAAAAAACTGAGACTTGGTGGCATCATATTAATAGAACTCATTCGAGTGGGAAGATCATCTAAACAGAACTGAGCTGCAGTCAGAGATGCCTCCCCTTTTTTGCTTCTTGAAAATTTTCAGGAGCCTATAATGCGTTTGGAAAATTGAAAATTACCGTTATTACATCTGTGTAGAAACCTTTCAAATCTGGTTAGCCATACGTCATTTAATTTGGAAAGTTTTATTTATACTTGGATGTTTCCTTGAAGAGTAAAATGTTGATTTACTGAGAGCCAAAGGTATGAAACAACATGATTATTAAAAAATTTATATTAATCTTCTAACTTGGGCGGGGTGGTCACTAAAGGGACCATGGTAGTAAAGTGACAAGAAAAGACTACTGAGTTTAATTATAGGACTGGAGGCAGTGAAAGCAGGTTGTCCCTTCAAAAAGTTAGCTGTGTGTAAGTCTTGAACTCGGTCATAGATCTGCTTGGAAAATTGCAGCTTAGGTAACTTGCCTCCTTGTAAGATTTCAATTTATATAAAATAATATCGAACTATTTAATGCATATTTCTGTCTGAAAAATCTTCATGTGACTCTATCATAATAATACAAAATTTCGCGGATTTAAAATACTTTTTCAAAGGTCTCTTTCAGAACTGACAATTTACATATCGTGTTTCAGCCCAGTGCAATTTGAAATAGCTGCGATATTAAAACTCCTTCTCCCCAAGTGGTTTTGCCCTAATAAAAGGTGCAGGACCAGCTCTGCAATTATTCTCCACGAAATAGGCCTAAATTTTTGATAATTTCTCAGTGCCACTGTTCATCAGTGAAGTGATTAAGTCTATTCCTGTCCCAAAGGCTGAGCTTAAGCAAGACATTTTCTGTACCAACATGTTAAATTCAAACCTGTTAAATCAGTAGCTATTATAATATCTTGAGAGCAACAGCCCCTCCCGCATCAGAACAAAAGACAGAGGAAAAAAAGCTTGTAAACCCAGCAGTTCTGAGAGTTTGGTAAATTGCAGCAGAAAAAGCTGTGCTGGGAACATCAGACCTTGTTTTAAATTTCAAAGATTTAGTGCACGTGCTTCTGGCTTGCTGCGACGTTCAGAAGGTGCTTGGTTTACAACCATCAGAAGGAGCGTTTGTTCATTCTAAGTTAAATTTTTCAGATTTGGATTTGATAAGACACACTAAAATACCATGAGAGACCAACTTTTCTTTCTGTGCCCATCACTTAAAAACTCGAGCTTTCTAATACTTTTCTATTTAACCAGTTAGTAACGTTTGAAGTGAGAAGCCTTTATCCTTAAAAAAAGAAAAAAAACCAATTTAGTTCAGCCTCTTGATGTGTGTCAGAATGGAACACTCTCCGCTGTGGAGCCCCAGCTGCCAGGCCACTAAATGTACCAGAGTGCTGACCAGGGGTGTCTAAGAGCAGAGGAAACCTACCGCCAGGGACAGTCCAGAACAGTCATGAGACACAACACAGATAGGGAGGACATAGAAGGAAGAAATAAAAATTAAAATATCCACACACATTAGTGAAAACCATGGAGAAATGACCTTTCCAGACCTATGACTTTGCAAGTTGATCTTGTCCCTCCGAATTCTTAGTGTTCTCAAGTTTTAAGGCATTAAAAAAACCTTAAGTATATTTCTGATGCTGTGTAAATACACTACCTATAGTTACCTTCTGTTGTCATTGCAGAATATTTTAAAATTCTTCCTTAGTTATGAAACCTTACCGTAGAGACATGTAGCCATAAACATTGAAATTTGAATTTCTGTGAGTTCTTATACGGATTGAAATAATAAAAACTTATTGATTGCCCTAGAGCCTATGTATCTTAAGAAATCATATCTAAAATGCCTCTCACATCTGTCCTGTTTTAAATGAGAGAGGCATATACATCTTTACTGTCTTCCCCATATGCACATTAATATTCTGTTTAAAATATTCTGAAAATAAAATTATTGAAGAATAATTTTACTTTGTGTTTATGCTGTTTTGAATTTGGGTGATTGGATGATCATCATGTGACACAGCATCTTAAAGTCTGTACATTTGATTTTACTGCTTCATCCTTCCTCTTCATAAAACGATAGAACCCATTATTAGCTATTTCTGTCTGCCTTAAAAAGTATCAGAAGCTACTATTGTATAACTATTTACCAATGGGGCCTATCTTCACTTGTCCAAATTATATTTCATTCTGTACATTTAATTGTTCATAAAACAAGACCTGTAAAAATCCAAAATAGAAAATGTGATCTACTTAAAATGATTAAAAACATCTTTTTGAGTAGTTGAAATCCTAAATGCTATGTTGTAACAGTAGATTGCTATAAACTAGTACTGACTTCCTAGTATTTTCCTGTTTAGGCCACTTTCTCTTCCCTTCCCATCCAAAGGAATAGGTGATCAATGAAAAGTTAACCACCATCAGTTCTCTGTTTTTACCGTGTTTGAGATCTTGGTCATTTATCCAGGTCATAACGGGAGTAATAAACATCACTACCATGCTATAAGTTACAATCTTACATCATATAGAACAAATTCCACAAAGAAAAGTACAGATTTCTTATGCTAGGAAGAAACGCTATGGTTATCATTTAACATTATTTGGTGCTTTTAACTGTTAATTCTAGGATACAGGAAAACCACATTTGAATTTTATTGTAGCTAGGAAAGTGATAGTTTCGTATTTTCAAATTATTGCTTCACAGATACAGCTGAAATTCATGTAAAAATCGCTCAGTCTATGTCTATCTAGGAGATTCTTTCTACACTTATTCAAATCTGTTAAGGAAATCTGTATCCAATCCTGCTTGCTATGGAAATGTTGAAATAAAGCAAGACATGACTTAAAATTTCAGTTTCTATGTAACAAATTAACCAAAGAAGAGAAAAAAACCTTATTAGGCATCTGTGGTTGAACATTTGTGCGTGGGCTTCTGAAACTTTCAGAAAAATGTAACCGTTATTACTCTGAGCTCAGGACAAAGCTCTCTGAGCATGACCACAGGCATAATATCCATTCTACGGCTCTGAAACCAAACCAAAGTGTAGCAAGTGAAGAATGAGGCTTTGTGAAATTGTTGTCAGTAGTATCGTGTCCCTGAGAAAAGTGTTTGAAACTCCAGCTGGGAGAGGGGTTAGGGTTCTGAGTGTGTGGTTAACTGGGTCTATGCAAATGTACTAAAATGCCTTCCTTGACTAAATTGTTCTTAAGGAGATTTACATATTTAAGAGTTCAATTAATAGTAATTAACACTATAAAAAGAATTTATAAAACTGCCTATGCATGTTGCTACTTGGGAATAAGTAGAACTTTTGAATTGTTTGAAGAGAAATATTGACAACTGACAATGTTATTTCTATGAACAATCTTTATGTTTTTTAATATGAATTAAATGTTCTTTATAAATATTCAATATGAATATGATTTCAAGAAATAAGTGGAGGCATTTAATCATTATAATTCTTGATAGTGAACTTCATTCTGAACCAAATCATCCAAATAATTTAGTAAAAATAGACAACAATGTAAAGGACATCCAAATAACTTCCTTAGGCTTGGGAAGATAACCCAGCCAGATGGATTTCATAACCTACCTTATGCTTTTAATTGTCCCTAGGTGAGGAAATAAGAATTTTGCCTTAAAGATTCTGCCATGTTCTTTAGGAGCAGCTCATACTTCTCTTCCTTTCCCTGTATAACTCATTATTCCTGAGCACTAACTACTGAGCTGGATGGATATGTAGGAATGCTGGCTTTCATCACGTGTGATGAACACCTATAAAACTCCGTTATTTAACAGTGATTATGAACGGGATAATGTTAGAAAGTTGCCCTGCACAAGAGGGGGAACATTCAGATACTTTTTATTCAATTTCTCTAACTCTAAACACAATTAAGAGTGGCTAAAGAGATGTAATGAAAATATTCATGTATCCTTCCAACATGCTGGCCCTATCAAGATGGCCCTGATGGTCATGGATGCCTTTTTCTGGTTTCTATGCTTGGGAGACTGGAAAGTCCTACCAAATGTTTCCACTGCACTTTGGGACATCGAGTAATGACTGAAAGGATTTCAAATCATCTCTACAATAACGACATGTGTCCAGAAGTTGTTTGTTTCTATACTTATCTGGCATAAAATCATTATATTTTAATTTTCAATAAAATGTTCTAAGAAGGAATATGGAATGAATACATTACCTGATCTTTCATGGTCTTCCCTAAGTCTTTCACATCTTTCATGTTAATGGCATTCTTCCCTCCCTTTTCCTTTCCCTTCTTCTTGTTTTTCTTTTTGAACAAGCATTTCTTACAGATACAAAAGCAGCAGGTCAGGACTAAAAGGACTGCGACTATGGCTATGGCAATTAAGGCCCACGGTGGCACTGAAAGAAAAAAAAGGTGCACAGAACATTAGTAATAAAACACTTCTAGATGCAAAACCTTTCAATCCACCCAACTCAATAAAGACACTCACTCGCTTATCTGTATTTATTGAGGGCCTGTGGTGCTCTGGGAACACCGTTTGGCCTTCCGTTATCCATGTTTCCTCTGCCTACAGTGTTGTTTCTATCTTCTCCACTTTGTCCTTCCAGATACGTCAAATGTCATCTCCTCGCTACAGCTTTCCCTGCCCCTCCAAGCTAGATTTCCATTAGTCCATTGCTTGTTCATTCAGAGCCCAGCTCTGGAGTTGGACCTTTGAGTTTAAACCCTGGCTCCGCCATTCACTAGTGGTGCAACCTTGGGCAAGTTATCTAAGCTCTGTCTGCCTTAGGGTCCTCAGGGTCCTCAGGGTCCTCATCTCCAAAGAGCAGGTAAATTGGTAGGTACCTCCTAGTCTTTTGAAGATTGAAATAAGATGCAGTGCCCGGCAAATGTTAAAAAGTTAATAAATATTAGCTGCTATTACTCATCTAATCAAATCAAATGCTAGGGGTTCTATTAATATGTTCTGGGCATAATCAAATGAACAGAAAAATATAATATCATAGTGGTAGTGAAATATAATATCTAGTGACAAATATAATATCATAGTGACAAATATAATGTCAAAGTCAGTCATAGGGTCATTCGCCCACTCAGGGTCTCAGGAGGCAGGGCAGTGGTGAGATATTCAGTGGCTCTAAAACCTGGCTTGGATTCCGGCTTGGCCACTTTCAGGCTGTGGGACTCTGGCTAGATTGCATAACTGTTCTGAGTGAGTTTCCTTCTCTACAAAGTGAACATGATAGTGGTACCTAGTTCATCGCCTTTGAAGATTAAAGGGTATCTGAAAAGTTTAGGATGGCATCCAGAGCAGAGCAAGAACTCAATTTTAGCTATTGCTTTATATTCAAGGCATAGGGCTAAGGATTGTGGGTAATGCAGAGAGCTCAGAGTGTATGTGGGAACATAAACATACACACCAATAAATATACAAAGAATGAGATGAATACACTGAGAGGAGATCAGTGGATATGCTAGGGCAATTGGGAGGAGAAAGAGATGATTGCTAGATAAGAGGAGAGGCTTCAGAATTACAGGCTCTGTTTAAAATAATAAAGCACATATAAGTATACTCAAACAAACATTTTTCTATTACAGTTGTCCATCTACTAACAGCTAATCTATTTTCTTATTTGGCACCCCCTACACATGTACATAGAAAACACAGGGGCTTGTGGAAACATTTAGGGTTTCCCTTTGCCTGGAAAGGAATTATTTAACTATTGAGATTAATCAGAAGAAGCAATTTGACTTTCCTGTTGCAATCAAAGACATTGGGTACTAAAATGGTAAGAAAAAGTGCTGTTTTCTTCTCGCTCCATAAACATCATTAGTACCAGTGATTGCTGAACACAAGCTAGGAGTACTTTGATGAAGCAGAAACACTTAAAAATTAACCTCTCTTCAAAACTGAGAAAATTCTCCATGTTTGCTCTCCTTGCATTTGGCTTCAGTGTAGAATACTTACCATGCATATTATTCTAGCTTATAATTGACTACTCGATGTTAATCTAAGGACATTTAAAATCACAACTTCTGAAATTGTCTTGTCAGCCAAAGAAATATTTCTATGAAGGTTATGGATAAGCACACACCCAAAGACATGTTTTCTTATAGTTCTCTAGTCTCGTTAAACAATCATATTTTTTTTAAAAAGTAAATTAAAGTAACCAGTGATGTCATTCACAATACCTCATTTAAAAGCTTCTACCTCTTTTGATCTGGTTAAAACCCTGCCATGCACGAAGGACGGAGCCTACATGTTCATTGCTGGCAAGACAGTATTAATAATGAACCTTCACTGTGAACCTTGTGAATCATTCTTCTAGTTGGACTCGTGTGAAAGTCTCTCAGAGAGCTACAGAAAAGTCTCTTAAATTACACAGGATAAGACAGAAATCAGTTGACAACTTGACAAAAAGAAAATAGACAGTGAAAGCACTGGAACATTATTTAATTAAAAGGAGTTAAAGAGATAAGAACATAGAATTACAGGAAGAAATTTGAAATAGTGCAACTTGAAGGTAAATTACAACCGCTAAAAACCTTATTTTGTGACTTTTATTTCTTAAAGCTCTGCTGTCTTCTAGATTTGCTTTCAGTTGATCTTCTGAATAGCTTTATTTTAACTTTGAGTATGCTGTATTGAATATATGAAATTAACAAAATTTTCCCACAATTTACTGGAATATTTTAGATACAGAAAAAAAAAAACACCCTTAATGTTATCATTTTGTGTACCCATATGAAAACTTGACTGAATAGTTAATTATAATATAAACTGCCATTTTTAATTAAATGGAGTTACTTGAATTGAATGCTCATGTTAAAAAATTTATTGTATACAGCAACCAAATTTAAAATTTGGTAAGTTTAGTAAGAAAAAACATCCACGGTATTATCTATTTGTAGTATTTATAGAAATATGTTTCAATATTAGTGAGCAAATCTCATGGAATTAGGCTAAAAATCTATTGGAGACTTACTTATTATAGGCCAGCAACTGTGCTGCAGTTTTACCTAAATTATCTCATTTAATCTTCACAGCAGTTTTGTTCATTATCCCTTCAATTTTATAGAGGGAAAACTATATGCAGAGGAAAAACCATAGATTGAATAGTTTGAGAAATTCCAGTGTCTTTATGTTATTAGGTTTAAAATGTGCACATTATAAGTGTCTACAAAGGAAACGATGCTTATCAAGCTTTGAAGCCTCTTTAATACAACTTTTTATGTTTAAAAACACCAGTGAAGCAAATAAATAACAGCACAAGATACTGCCAAAAGTGATTTCTTTAATCCATCAAAAATAGCCTCATCAAAATATTGCTACTAGCAGAAAGCTATTAGCTTATTGTTATTGTTACCCAATTATCATTAAATGGAATTTTATAACAAGACTTTTGACACTTAAAGTCCTTTCAGCAGAAAATAATAGACTAGTCTAAAAGCTCTCTATGAAAAACAATATTTTCATTTTCTAATGAATTAAGCTTACATTTTATTTAACCCAAATGTAATGATGCATAAGAATTAAGTCAAAGTCCATTCGAAACTGCTTCTTATGTTTTAACTTAGACTTTGTGGTAAGCAGAATAATGACCCCTCAAAGATGTTCACATTCTGTTCCCTGGAACCTGTGATTATGTTACCTTAAGTGGCAAAAGGAACTTTGCAAATGTGATTAAGGATCTCTAGATGGGGAGATTATCCTGGCTTTTCCAGATGGACCCAATGTAATCACCAGGGACCTTATAAGTGAAAGAGGAGTTTCCGAATCATAGCTAAAGATTCGGTGCTACTGATTTTGAAGATGGAGGAAGGGACCATAATCCAAGAAATGTAGGTAGCCTCTAGGAGCTGGAAAAGGCAGAGAAATGGATTCTCTCTTACAGCTTCAAAAGAGAATATTTCTGGGGCTGGCCCTGTTGCTGACTGGTTAAAATTCCACGTGCTCTGCTACTGCCGCCATGTTTCACAGATTTGGATCCTGGGGGGGACCTACTCCACTCATCAGCCATGCTGTGGAGGCATCCCACACACAAAATAGAAGAAGATTGGCATGAATGTTAGCTCAGGGCTAACCTTGAAAGCAAGAGAGACAGAGAGAAAGAAAGGAAGAAAGGAAGGAAAAAAGAAAGAAAAAATTAGTTTGTACAGCCATTATGGAAAAGAGTATGGAAGTTCCTCCTCTAAAAATGGAACTACCATATGATCTAGCAATCCCATTCTGGGTAAATATCTGAAGGAAACAGAATCACTATCTTAAAGAGTTATTTGCACCCCCATGTTCTTTGCAGCATTATTCCCAATAGCCAAGATATGGAAACAATCTAAGTGTCCATCAACAGGTGAATGGATAAAGAAAATGTAGTGTATTTATACAATGGAATATTATTCAGCCAAAAAAAAAAAAATCCTGCCATTTGTGACAATGTGGGGACCCTCAAGAGCATTATACTAAATGAAATGTCAGAGAAGTCATAGAGATAAATACTATATGATCTCACTTAAAAGTGGAACCTAAAAAAGTAGAACTCATAGAAACAAAGTAGAATTCGTAGAAACAAAGAGTAGAATGGTGGTTACCAAGGACTAGGGGGATGGGGAAAATGGGGAGATCTTGGTCAAAGGGTACAAACTTCCAGTTATAAGATGAACAAGATTAGGGGATCTAAAGTACCGCGTAGTGACCGTAGTTAACAATACTGTATTGTAGACTTGAAATTTGCTAAGAGTGTAAATCTGAAATGTTCTCAACACACACACACAGGTAATTATGTGAGGTGATGGATGTGTTAAGTAACCTTATCATCATAATCATTTCACAATATACACATAAATCAAATCATCACATCATATGCCTTAAATTTACACAGTTCATTATACCTCAATAAAGTTGGGGAAAAAAGGCATCAGCCCTGCTGGCATTTCGACTTTAGCTCAGTGAAACCCATTTTGGACTTTTGACCTCCAGAATTAGAAAATATTAAATTTGTGTGGTTTTATGCTAGTAAATTTGTAGTAATTCATTACAGCGGCAATAGGAAACTTAAGAGATACAAAGCAGATCTCAAGAGATTTGTAATACATGTTGCATAGAGACAACTATACAATTGGGATACTAGTGTGGGGTATTTCTATATTTTCTACCATCTTTCCTTCTTACCCACCCCTTTTATCTACCCCTTCTGCAACCATTCTCATGACACTAACATTGTGCCCAAGACTCTCTCAAAGACAACCAATGGTTTTCTTTTGGCTAAACCCAAACAACATTGTTTGTGGTATGAGTAAATCTTGATCATATATTCATTCTCGAAATTTTCTTCTGCTTTTGTTTCTATTGCCCTTACCAGTATCTCCTTCTATGCCTCTTATGGTTTTTTTTTTTCGCTTTCCTTTCCCATTCCCAAGTCTTAAGTAGAGTTGTTATTCAAGGTTCTTAGCTCCTTGCTCATCTTCACGTCACTCATTCTTGAGCACATCCTTTCCCAGGCCTTAAGCTTTTAGGTCAGTTACTCCATTCTGTCTTCCCTTCTATTTGCTGGGACTGGATTCCCAACTGCCTACAGAAGGTTTCCTACGAATCCTTAGTCTTCTCAAATCAGTTCTTCAAACAAGTTATATGGTTTCTGTCAGTGTTCTATCCTTTCCTGCCTCTTGGACATTGGAACCATGTGGAAATTTTTATTCCCAAATCTCACTGATTGGCAAGTTGGGCCATTTCGTCTTTGATGTTTTTTATACTTCTTTTGCATCTATTTCCATTTGTAAGGTGTAAGCCTGACATTACCTCCATGTGATCTCCCTTCCCATTGGTTATCTCTCCTCTCCATTTTACCCATTCATTGTTATCAGACAAAACTTTCTAATACATAATTTTCAATTATTTTGTGCATATCTTTCAACTTCCTTTGTCATTGATCCTCACTACATATCCATCTTTCTTTCTCACTGGGCCCTATGCCCATTCCTGTCTCGTCAGACTGAGTAACTCATTGTTCTTTGCTCAGTTCTATGCCCATATTTTGCTCAAGTATATTCCTTCTTTTTTGAAATCCTATTCTTCTTTCTCTTCAGTCACTTAAATGACATTTATTTTTCCAGGCTCAACACAAGTCTCACTTAATGTTGACAGATTTTTAAATAAAAACATTACATACATTTGCTAAATTTTCAAGCTCCTACCATGTGGGAAATACTGACCATGTGGTAGGATACATTGGGTGATTTATGTTAGGTTAGTAAAAAAAATGTAATATTTAAAATAAAAAGACAAATCTGTACAAACGTACAAAAGATGGTTTAACATACCCCCTTCCTACACATGAAATTCACTTCTTACCACTCCCAAACTCAGCTCTTGGTAGATTACCCATGACATGAAGCACTGATATTTAATGAAAACACAATAAAAATAATTTGGAACCATTTAGAAATAAATTCGCATTAGCAAATATTCTGTTGGAGGAAAAAACCACAGGCAAATATTTCCGCTTATCAATAGAGGCCTTTCTTTCATGGGAAAGAGACACAAATTGAGCAGTTTAAAAAAGCAATTATTTAATCAAACATGCATTTACTGAACATGTACTATGTACCAGGCATTTTCCTTAGGACTGGAATGCAGTGCTAAATACGGCTTGTGTAATCACGAAGCTTACTATTTACTTTGCAAGTGATAAAACCTAGGTCTTATTTACTTTTTTAAAAGAAGTAAATTTCTTATATTTATCAAACTCGGTGCTCAGAACATAATATGGTACACTTTCAAATGGAACCTGCGTGGCTCAATATGCTCTTGTGTAAAAATTTAGTGCTCCAGGGGTATATTTATTGATGAAATCAACAAATAAATATTCCTTCTATAATAAAATGTAACTCTCAGACCGGAAAGCACCATTTTCCCTCCAGGGAGTTTTGGCACTAAATAAATTAAAAAAAAAATTACTTAAGGTGGGTCCTGCCCTGTGGCACAGTGGTTAAGGTTGCACATTCTGCTTCTGCAGCCTGGGGTTCGCCGATTCGAATTCCAGGTGTGGACCTATGCACTGCTTCTCAAGCCATGCTGTGGTAGGAGTCCCACATATAAAGTAGAGGAAGATGGGCATGGATGTTAGCTCAGGGCCAGTCTTCCTCAGCAAAAGTAAGGAGGAGGATTGGCAGTGGCTGTTAGCTCAGGGCTACTCTTCCTCAAAAAAAAAAAAATCACTTAAGGGGTCCTGACATACACTTTTTCAAAAAGTAGACATGCTAAATATCCTTTTCTTTAATAGAGCAAGAAATATCCTTTTCCTTTACATGTCGTGAAATCAAAGATGAAAGCTTCACAAAGAACCAAGGGTATTGTAGAGGGTACACTTATAAAAAGGAACATTTTAGGATTAGTGATAGCTGCCACGTATCCACATATGTCAAATTTATGCTCCCAAATCAGAAGTGTCCTCATGAGACATGCACTGGGCCTGAGACCTCCACAATGAGCAGTTGGGAGAAGTGCCTTTTCTAATTTACATGAGTACCCTACGGCCTAGGGATGCCTGCTCTAGCTCTCCTGATTCTGAGCTCTCATTTCTAAATAGATTTTTTTTTTTTTTTGCATTCTCTAAAATGTCTGACTCAGTACTATCAGCGTAACAGTGCTCAGTAAATGATAGGTGTCTTGAAAGAAACCCTCATAGCCATAGTTCTTGAGCTCAAGTCAAAGCAGATGGACAGTCTCTGAGGTACACCACCAGCTCCGTGAATTTTCCTGAGGTCTGCTACTCAATTCCATTTCCTTAGCTTGGATTCGCTCCTGCCTCATTCCCATTCACTGTCAGCTACTGCAATCTCCCAGGCTGGCAACCTTCTGGTGGATTTACTCGTTGGGTTCTAGGTTTAAGCTAGGGCAAAACTCACTGGTTTTTGTATTTCCTCCTTGATTACACTTTCAAGGTCAGCTCTGCATTATCTATCAGTTCCATCCCCATTAATCACATTAAGAGACAGCCTTAAGTCCATATCTCTTTCACAAGACGAGCTGTATTTTCCTCTCTGAGAAATATAAGCTTGTACATTTACATCAGTCCTAGATATTTCAGCTTCATCAAGAGCTCAAGATGACACAGGTAATACCGTTGTTATGGCTGCTACAAAAATTCACGTGATAACTTCAAGCATTTTCCACCTTTGACATCTCTCTCTTTTGTCATATGAGTACCTCACCACTGCACTAATGTCTGTTTAATTCATTTTATGAATACTTTACATACTTCTACACTCTTATATTTACTTTTTGTCAACTTCTAGTTTTACCAAAAACAACCCATCATCTTTCTAGATTATCATACATTGATGCAAGATGCAGAATATAATATGAAAATATTAATTTTGCTATTAACCAGTAGGAAAAATGACCTGTATTTGAAAGCTTTACGTTTAGATTGTTGATGAAAAATTTTTAAAAACACACAAAGATAATTATTTTTCAAAAACTGGCAAAATGCAAAATAAGCCTTGCATTTTAAAGCTTTTTCTAAATTACAGAATGCAAATGGAAAAAAAAAAAACTTCTGGAAATATGTGGATTAGTATACTCATTAACCACTTCTGGAGACAGAATATGAACTGTGAAATTTGAAACAGTGTACAAAGTCATACAGAATATGGTTTAAGATTAAATCAACCAGTCAAAGGTCAGAATGAAGAATTTCTCATTACAGACGGAAATAGCTTCAAAGACTATTCATTCTTGGCTCCTGAGTATTAAACAAACGTACCTTTTCCTCATTCTTAAGAATGCTAGTTTGAAGCCTCCTTTGAATTAAATGCCCCTTTTAAAAAATGTCAAAAGATATGGGCTCTTGATGGGAAAATATGAATATGTGTGTGCAGCGTGTGTATGTGTTGTATGTTTGTTTAAATTTCCACACAGTTGGGAGTATGTGGTATCCCTGTGGAAACTACAGTTTGCTAATTCTAGAAGACCACTGGGCTCCAAATTAAAAACTCTTTCCAAGAGCATCAGGGTAAAATTCACCAAGAATAATGAACTAGGGAAAACGTATTCCTTCATTTGGTCATTTAACTTTTCATTTATTTCTTCTTGGCAATCTGCTGTGTGCTTATTCTGTGCGGGAGGTGGTGGGGGAACACAGAGATGATGGGTCCCTTTCTCTAGCTCAAGAAGACTAACTCCCAGGAAAAAACAGAGAGAGGAGCCAACACAGAACTAACACAACATTCAGCGTAGTAGGTGTGCTCTGTAGGTTGCAGGTTAGACAAAGGAAAGATAAAGAATCCTAGAGTTCAATGAGGGCTTTATGGAGAAGGTGAGCTCCGAAGCTTTGCTGGCTACAGAGTGAAAATGGCATTTTGGGGACTCCATTTCTTTTCCTGACTCCCTCCCCTCCTCACTCATCCATTCATTAACTCATCCATTTGAGCATCTATTTAACACATTAATGCTAAGCACATTGGAGGAATGGTGAACAGCTTTGAAATAATTTACTTAAATAGTTTACAGGCCAGTTGGGCAGTTTTAATTAATATCCATGAAGCAAATTGTGAACAATACCAGACAGCTTGTTAAATGACAAATTAAATGGGGTCTTTTGCTAGATTCTGTTTCTAGTATGTAGTCACAGCAATCTTATTCTACTTGTCAAATGAATGCTTGTTTAGAATTATTTTTAAAAACCTTAGAACTCAATAAAATGGGAAACTTGTCTCTCTTCACCTATAAATTCTTAAAAAACTAGTAATAAAAAACTTCAGTAGAATATATTATATTGCTTTGATATACACAAAATCACAACCTACACATTGATAAATTTTTACTGGAACCTCCATCTGTTGATCTGATTTCAGTATGTACTGTGCTACTGAACAAATTCACAACCCTGCTGAATAATTTATTAAGGTTACTGATGTTTCTTGCTGAATGCAAAGATTAGTCTTGATAAAAGTTCGTTGACTGAAGGCCATTTTATCTGCACAGGTATTAATCAAATTATTAATTTTATAAAATGTCTGTAAAAATAGTCTGCTTTCAACGATAAGGCAAAGCCATCCATATCTTCACAATATTGGAATGTCTGAAATTTGACATGGAGAATGATGTTGGGTCTTCAGGCAGAGATAAGCCCCAGCACAACTTCCAGAGGATTTAGATAAGGCTCCACAGTCAGCTCAGGAGCTCGCTGTCTGCAGGCTCCAGGGAGAAGTGCGTTGGTAAACATAAAGGGATGCCAGGTAAGCTGGCAGAGGTGAAGGCGATGCATGGGCAGATCGGTTCTGAAGCCTTTGGAAGTTGGTAACACTTTTCAATCACGCCGTGGACAACACAATTTCGTGGTTAAAGGGAAATTCATTTATCCTACGAAACTTGCAGCATGTCTCTCTTGAGTTCTAATCTCTAAATTCAAAACTAAAAAAGAGTTATGTCTCAGGTTTTTCTTCCCCTGGTGAAAGCAAACTTTTTTCTTAACTTTTGTATTAGAAGTCTTCAAAATAAACACCTTTTGGATTTGGATCCAATTAGTATTTGGTTTTATTATGGTGCTTTGAATTTGGTTAACAATGTCTTTAATCTGTTTTCTGACTTTGGCAAGGGTGCCCTAGGAAAAAAATCTTTACCAAGAATTGACTATGGCACCTGATGGTAACTTTTGGATAATTCAATATTCGAATATCTACTTGTCTCTTTTCTAAGTAATTTAATATTACGATGATTAAATCCAATTATGATCAAAGAATATCAGCTAAAGGGGTGGATGCATTCCCTGCTTCCCTGTGCTGTTTTATAACTTCAGGCCAATAAACAAATAAACAAAAATGGCACTTTGTCCTACTACTTGCTTGTGGAAGGATTTTTTTTTCTCCTGTACTTTCTGTTTATTATTCTAGGAGCAAGCAACACATTTTCAGAATTCCCTGTAAGTTGGAGAGATTTGATTGTGCTGACAGGAGAACTGTGTGGTTGTTATGCATGAGCGAAGAAGAGCAGAATATTTGAGTCCTTCCAGTCATGAAAGGGAAGATTCAGGCTCATTAATTTCATTACTATACCAAGTGACAGGTAGACAGCAGCGAGAACAAAGCCCTTGCTTATCTAGCTATCCACAGGACATTTTCCCTTGATTTTCCAATGGATTCCTGCTGCTACAGAACAAACTTATTAATTTTCCTCTCCAACTGTTGTTTTCTCTGTTTCTCTCAATGTATTTTTCTCCCTGGCAATTTTATCTGTCCGATCTCCAATTTGTAGCATCGTTTCTTCTTTTTGTCTCCTAGTTTTTAGATTTGAACTTTCATCTTTATTCTTCTAGAACTCCCACGATCCCTGATATATTTTCTGTTCTTGCTTTTGAAGGGGTTTCCGCATGCCAGTCAATCTCATATATCATGGCTTTTTCTTTGTTTTTTCCTTTTAAATCTCATCTCTCTTCTGTTTAGAGGTTGTACTTCTAAGCACTGCCGCTGTGAGCATATGACCGCAAGGCCCTGTATGAATCTTGTTTGATTTTGTAGATTCTCACAGATCTCCCCTAAGAATGTAGAATTCCCTTTATTCTTGTTTCTTTGTCAAACTCACATTTCTTCTTTTAAAAGACTCAATAGATTTCCTCCAAATGTCTACCTGAGTAATAGTACACGTGAGCCCTTTACGTTGTCTCTCATCCACATTTACTTATGCCTTCTGCTCATTATCTATACGGATCCTTGTTTCCTAGTAGCTTTGTGATTGTCTCTTCAATGTGGGGAGGCCACCTGAAGAGGGAGACCGTTATTTTCCTTTCCTTTACCTCCTAAGAAGTATCAGTTGGGTTGGGTACACCCAACTCTTAAGCAAGTGCTTATTGAATAAATGAAAGTGTAATTAGAGGCAGAGAAAGCCTTCTTCAAATATTATCTGCACATGGTGAGGGCACGGCTCCATCACACACCTGGTTAAAACTAAAGGGTATACTTTTTTAAATACTATAGGTCAAATTCTGATAAAACTTCAGAGATATATTAACTTTTACAGATCATTTAGAAAATCTGTGCAAGTCTTTCTTATTTTTTATTCTAGATAGACTATGGAAAAAGCAGTAAGGCTCATTTTTTCTGTTAGTTTTTTCCTAAATAGTTTTTATGTTGGATAGCCTCTTGAAAGATGCTCTTAAAATTGTGTTAGTAATGCTGATATGGCTTTCCCCTTCTTATATCCAGCACCTGTGCTAGTTACTAATCCAATTTCTCAATTATATAGTTCTTTCACTTTGTGAGGCCATTTCACATTATCTCAGCTGATTTGACCCTAAAAACCAAATGATGGAGCAGCTAAGGTAGATAGCTTAATCTCCATTTTACAGATTAGAACACTGAGGATCTGAAATGTGGCTTCTGAACGCGCTTTCTATTAGAGTTGAGGTCAGATTTAGGCCTTTGGGGTTCAATTTTCACGCTCTTTCCATATATTCTGGCATTCTTTTGTGTCCACACTGAAAAATGAGCAAATATTCACTAATCATATTCCTGCTAAGAAGAGTTTAGTTTTTTGAACATACTTATTATATATTGCTCTCAGGATTCTTTTAACTGAAATAACTTTTAATTGTTTATGCCAAAGTGATGAAAATCATTTGTCAAAAATGTGATTGATAATAATTATAACAAAGGGTAAAATCATATATAGGAAAGATCATGGATCTTGACTCCAAGTTCTGCCACTACAATTGCCTGATAAATCTGATGAAGTTATTTAAACTTTCTGAACCACAGTTTCACCATCTGTAACATGAGGCGTGGGTGGAGAGAGGAGATAATGATATGCACTCTGTAAGTGACTTGTGATATGTAAATTTGCCATATGCAAAGTACTTAGGGTGGTGGATAACATGAAGGAGGGTTTTAAATGCCTGTTGTTATTACTTGCCAGAAATTCCTATTAAAGTTCTTAACTTGAAAATGCTTAAAACTTGGCTGAAAAAGCAAACTCTAAAAGTTATGTAGCTAAAAGATGAAATACAAGCAATCTTATGTGTATGGTACAACTTCCAATATACTCAACATGTTCCGCCTTAACGATATATCGAATGTCAGGATTCCAAAATAAAGATTGTTTTCGGAAAACTGAAAGGCGACGCATTTTGGTAGTGCTCAAGCTATTCATGGATAAATAATAGAATGAATAAATCAAATTTGGGGGGATAATAAGTAACAGTCCTTTAAAATCACAGTGGCCAACAATTGTTTATGTTATTCATATAATGCAAGCAGCATTAGAATAATATTAAATTTGTAGTAGCGGAAATAAACATAATATGCAGTACAGTACTTTGTATTTTCAATAATTAATTAGCTCAGCTAACACTACCTCAGGCAAATGTTTTAGTAGTGGAGTAAAGATACTAACAGCAAGATTTTCAGTCTCTTTCTACTGGCAAATAGTAGGTTTTGCTTGAACACACTCTCAATTCTATAATACTTATGCATTAGCAACAATATGCTCTTGGATGCTGCTTATTTTTCCTCGAAAATTGGCCAAGTATTTTAAGTGACTGAAAAAGCTACTTTGAAGTCAACATTTATTATTCAATAATTATTTACATGCACATTTAAATTATAATCATCATTTTTAAATTGAAAACCAAATTTGACTTTATATGTTTCCACTGAATAGTTTACAAAATAGTTGGGTTTATTATTTCATTTATGTAATATTATCTTCATTCATATATATAAATTTAAGGTACCAAAAATAAGATAACTGTCTTAAGGTGCTAGGAAAGAAACATGACTCAGTCTCAAGGTCAGTCCTTCGAACCATCAAACTCTTTCTATTAATCTAATATCTGTTAATTCTTGTTTCAAATCAATCAATGGTGATAGGATTTAAACTTACCTAGGATCACAATTTTTGCCCTTTTACTATTTAAATCATTCCAATGTCATATTCATTAATTTTCTGCTGTCTCTTCTCATAATTTTCAAGGAAACAACGTCAGGAGCCTATAGTTTTCTTCTGGTGGCTTTGACTAGGATTGTGACATTAGCTGAATTTACATTTTATTCTGCTTTAGTAAAATAGTGAAATAGCTAAAGGATTTTCTTTAAGGATTAAAAACTATGAAACTTAATGCAAAGGATAGCTCTGTTTTTCTTCAATATTCTACTTGCTTGTAACCATCAAAGTCAAGAACATGGTCACTGTGCAAATATTGTAATGTTTCTAACCTTATAAAATCACTAGATCCAGATATTGCCTGGAAGAAATGGAATTATCTTACTATTCTAGTGGCCTCTTAAGATTCTCTGAAAAACTATATACACACATTACTCATTTAGACAATGCCTTTCAAGCAATGTAAAATTTTATATTTGAAGTTCTTTTTAATGCTTTTAAGTGAAAGAATAGAAAAAAGAATTGAATGGACTGATATAGGTAAATCTTTTGAATGAGCCTAACTATTATCTCTGAAAAAGATGTTTACTTTAAATTAAGTATTGATGGACAGAAAGGGAGAAAATAGCAGAGCACTTGACATAAAACAGATCATCAGAGGAAGGATCTTGAGAAAAAAACAACAAAGAAATGAATGTTATCTCCCGTTGAAAAAGCTTGCCACTGACCTCAGAAGGATAGCTCATTGACATGTTGGTGGCGATTGATTGCACTAAATCATTTCTTTAATCAGTGCTCTTTGAAGTCCTGTCATGCATTTGAGACAAATGGAACGGGACTTAGGAATGCATTCTATGGACATTGCAAAGAGGGCAGTGAGCATCCCTACGTTTATGTTAACCTGGGTCAGCTCCCTCCTTGAACTGTGTGACCCAAACTTCACTCCTGGTCCTTCTTGAAGCACGTGGTGCTGCCTCAGGCCTTGGTTTTCTCTTTTCCATTTACTCACCCTCCTCTGTGGGCTGCTTTACGCCTATTTGATATGTGGAGGATTTGAGAGGGAGAATAGACGATGGAGTTGGGGCTCGTTTGGAGCTCTTTGGTACTTTTTCTGATGTCTCTGAGCAGCCATCTAAATTGTGACATGGGGAGGAGAGGTGATAAGTGGTATGAGAGTTGCAGTACATTCCAGAAGAAGAGCTGAAGAACTGTTTCAGCTTCAACAGTTGTCAGGAGGTTGGAAGAGAAAGCAGTTGGCACCTCCATGTCCCTCCATTGTGAGAAAGGTGTCAGTCACTTTATTTAAGGGTTGTATGGGTGAGAATCTCAGGTAGAATCTCAAAAATACAAAAGTGAAAATGATTCAGATGAGCTTAAAGATATATATTCTTTCATAAAGTACTAGTAATCTGTGGAGTTGGATATGTGGCACAATTATATAATATTTAGTCTAAGAAGTGATCTTGGCTCTAGTCCTCACCCCTGTCCCCACCCATCAAAACCAAAGATTTACAACAGCAGATGCTAACACCTACGGCTGGAAAAATATCAGAAGAGTCATGAGGTTGGAGTTAGATAGGAGAAGTTTCTTTTTCTTCTGAAAGATGGGATAAATACAGTTTATTTTGAGTGATTTTGTAATTTTCTAGGCAAAAGTCCAACTATGCTATAAAACAAAATAGCCTCCTTGGAAAAAAGCAAAGTATAAGGAGAGAGAGTCTTGTTAACACAATTGATTAGAATCATAATCAATAAACAGAAATGAAAAATAAGTTTCTCAAATGGCTAAAACATAATGGTTATTTTGTTATTGTTAAAAAGCAACACACAAGGGTTTTACATTTCTCGATCAGAACAGACTTGGATTAATTGGCGTCATAGAGCAGTTATTCTGGCATGATGTCAATATAATTTGATTTTAAGTTAAAATGAATGTTTATGTGTGAATTTGAATAAATGTAAAATTTAATAAGAAAAACAGTAAAATCACAGAAAATCAATTATAATGTTACATATTACTAGAAGGTACTAGAGGTCTGGAGTCAACCCTGAGTTTAAAATTCAGGCTCTTTCTTCTTTGAGCCTTTATTTCTCTACATGAAAAGTAAGAATAATAATACCATGATAGGAGCCAGCCTGGTGGCATGGTGGTTAAGTTCACACAGTCCGCTTCAGCAGCCCCTGGGTCTCGGGTTTGGATCTGGGGCATGGACCTACACACCACTCATCAAGCCATGTTGCATCCCACATGCAAAATGGAGGAAGATTGGCACAAATGTTAGCTCAGGGACAATCTTCTCACCAAAAAAAAAAAAAAAAAACCACAGAAAACCATGGTAATAATTGTGAGAATTACGAGATGATACATCTGAACACCTGGGACACAGGGTTTAATAAATGCTAATTCTCTTTCCCAATGTAAATAACAAATATACATCAAATTCTGTTCTAACATTTAATAATTTTTGTTCTAAAAGTATTTCTTAGTAACATATTTAAAATGATTAGACCCAACAATAAAACTACAGGAAAGCTGCTGGGTTTCCTCTAAAGACCTGGTTTTATTTGCCTGTCTTAAAAGTTAAAGTAAAAGAAAATGGGTCCAACGTAATTTCTACAACTTGAAAGGAATATAGACAATTTGGAGTTAACCTAGCATAAGATAAAGAAGACATTTAAGTCTTAGACAATGAGATCTAGACTTATAAGAGAATTAAGGACTTTTTCTCTATTTTCTGAGCAGGGAGAGAGAGGAAATAAACATAAGGTAGCAGAAGAGATTGAAAATACTGGGGACAGAGAGGTAGAAATCTCTTGACTTTAAGAATCGATACATATCAAAAGAATTTTAAAAAGAGTAGATCTGGCATAGAGAATCAAGTCTCAGAAGCAGTTTTGTTTTTGTGCCTGACTGTCACTTTAGTATCTTACTGGGTTTTAAGCCTATGGATCTAAAGTGTACGAATATGTGTGAGAAACCTGTGTATTGGATGAGACTATTGAGCACTCAATGGCCTTCATGACCTCAGAGAACAATGACCGGTAGGGGCGGGTTAGACTTGAGGGACGCTTTCAGGTGGCTCAGGTCCCAAGAGTGACCCCTGCCGTGCTCAGCAGTTCACAGTGACTTAGGTACGAAGAATGCCTGAAGGTAGAGGGAGTCACGACATGATCCTCCAGATGAGTCTTTCTCCTCTGGTCTAGTAATACGGTCAGATATTTTAATATAATGAAATTACTCCTCCTCCCTTTAACAGAATGACTTGAGACCCAGGTCTACTGAAAAAAAATGAAACTTTTCTATAAAAAAAGAATGTTCTATTTTTCCTTAGAAAAATAACCTAACACTCAGATATAAATGGAAGAATTTTTTTTATGTCACATTTTCATCGTTTTTTTGTAAAAATTAATTAAGTTTTTAATTGCAGTTACATTGGTTTATAACATATAAATTTCAGGTGTATTTCATTATATTTCGATTTCTACGTAGATTACATCATGCTCACCACCCAAAGAGTAATTACAATCCATCACCACATACATGTGCCTAATCACCCCTTTTGCCCTTTGCCCTCCTCCCAACCCCCCTCCCCGGGAAGGGTTCTTAATTCCAACTTTTGAATAGATTTGATCATTGGTTGAGGAGTGAGTGTGGAGTGGAGAAAAATAAAATGAGATTTAGAAGCTGCAAGAAGGAACTCAGCTCCACGAGAAAGTCCAAATCTGGGAAAGTTAAGATCTTTACTGCTTAGCACCATCCAAGGCACAAGACACAGTTTTTGTGCAGACAGACAGGATTACCAAAACATAACAGAATCTTATTTTACATTTCATTTTAACTGGCCCAGAGTTAATGAAGCATGGGAAGTTGCTGTCATTTTCTGAGTATTAGGGCAGACTTGAAAATACCTGCCATTATAGCCATTTTGATTCCATAAATTTGAATTTCTTATTAGAGTAGCATTACATCAAAATGGAACTATTATGGTATTTGTGGTTCTCCGAGGAGGGACCTTATGCATCAGTTTCCGAAGGCATTTTGGTGTGTGTGTTTGTGAAGTAAGACACTAATAAAAATTTCTTCTCAGACAGTAGGTTTCTATAAGATTATGACTGTCTCCATTATAAAGGGCCAGAGAACAAGAACAAAGTCTTTAAAAACTTTTCTTTGAAGTTCAACGAAATAGCCTTTTTCTCTAACTGCTTACTTACTTCAACCAATCTTGACAGGATATTCATTTAGATTACCTTCCAATTTCAAAGCAACTAAGAGAACTTGACTGAAATTAATCAAAATAAAGTAAATCCAACAGAACAATGGTAGATAAATTAGAGTTTCTACAGTGAGTTTTTATCAAAACAGTGCTGTATTTGATTTTATCTAAGGCCATGGAAAAATAAGGAACAGTGAAATTAAAACAAAGGAAAATCTTTTTGCAAATTAGACTCGGCATGTTTTTCTTTCTGGCTGTGAATGCCAGAATAGTATTTCTCAATCTTTCTGAGGTGTATTTGCCCTTTGCTTTGTATGTATCTATATAATCAAGTCCCTTTAGAAAAAGCTGAGTTTTTTTTAATGGTATAATTACCATGGAAGTGAGAAATTTTCCTATTTAATCCTTGTCTTATTTTGCAAGGATAATCACCTCTGTCATCAATTTCTGTCCAAATGTCTCATCGTAATTCTACCACTTTAACAGGTCACCTCTTTACTTTATCCCCTGCTGCCCTTGTCATACACATATACTTAGAGCTGCCTTCACAGCATATACAATTTTGTATTCAGTTCCTTTCATTATGAATTTTCACATGTTACTACATGGACTTCTTTAATTCTTTCAAACATTATTATTAAAATTTAAGTCAAGCAAAAAGGAATATAATGCGATGTCCATTTACCCCACACCAAGCTGGAGAACTAAAAAATGATGGGTACTGCTGAGGCCACACATGCCCACCTCTGATTGCATTTGCTCTCTCTTCCCAGGAGGTAACCTCTACGTGAAATCAAGTGGTTTTTCATGGCATCGCATTTCTTTAAGCTTTTACATAAGGGTCTTCTAAGTAACTTTTTAGACTTAACTTTTTATTCCTCAGAGAACTGTGGCACACATCACAGCAAAATCTTAACTGCTCTTTGAACTTTCATATGTAAGGGTCAGAATAGCCTAACTTTGAAAGCACGGCAGAGTAGTAAATGCATCTCAATGATGATTTGCCTCTCAAATTACCCAAAGACATCCCGCACGCCCGGAGATCACACTGTGTGTGTTCTTGGTAGTTCAGCAGTCACACACTCTGTCCTTGGAAGGACTCAGATAATTTACAAAAGTGATGCTGTTCAGGCGGCCTCCCACCTCCTTGCCTTGTCTCGTTGGCATTCTCATTTCATTTGGATTGTTTGATAATCAGACAGGATGTTAAGTTAGAAAAACAAAAGGAAAAAAACATAAAACCCTGCCTTCTAACATTGTCACAATCACTTTGAAACCAAATAAATCAGAATTGTTGTTCGTTAGTGTTCTTAAATGTGCAGTCCATAGGGATACGTAAAATAAAGGTGTACTTTAAGTTGATCTTCTCTGAGAATGTGATAGATTGTTTATTTTCATAACAAAACAAAATGCATTAACTGCTTAATTTGCTCCTTCATCTAAGAAGTAGAGCTTTTTCTCCTTTTAGTAGTCTTGCCCTTAGGCAAATAGAATGCTAGGCATCAGAGGGAAAGATTCAGATGTCATGATGCATCTTAAAACATTTGAGTTAGTTTTCCTTCTACTCTTTGACACTCAATATGTACAGCAAGGGATCTTCACTTCTAGGGCCATAACCTGGTATATCAGAGGGGATATGGATGCAAACATCAATTTCCAAAAGTATGCGAGGTTAATAGTGAGATGGTTTTCTTTCTTTCTTGGTACACTTAACGGTAACGTTCCAGTGGGATGATGATGATGATAGATTCCCAGTTTCTGTTTGTTCTGCGGAAAACGTGTGACCTCATTGCAGTAACCACTGGCAAGATGATAAATAGGTTTAGTTAGTTTTAGCTATGAGACAAACACATCATTTAACCTCAATACTTGCTCCTAATCATCAAAATCAAGCTTCCAGCTATCAAACATGCTGATCTACAGTTTTAGGAGGATGAAGGTTGACTATTTTTCCACATCCGAATTAATATCACCTTTGTCTACAGGGTTGAAAGTGAGTTACTATTTTATTATAACTTCGAATACATTTTCTTTAGTTTCAGATAAAACTGAATTTTGTTACATGCTACTAAATATCTATTAAGGCGAAATTCAACAAAACTGTCTTTGTTGCTCTAAATCTTCAAGGTTATTTATCTTAGCCATGGCCACACAGAGAGTCGCCTAACAAGCTACTAGAAGCTATTTTTGTTAGTAAAATGGTCTCCACTGGCAAGGACGCCAAAGTTTATATTAGCAAGCTTTGAGATTTCCTTAAGTTAATTTAAAGGTGAATCATGAATATACACAGAGAAAAATACAATATTTTCATATTGCATAAATAAGTTTTGTAATATTGCTACTCAGAGATAACATTCAAGTCTAGGAGAAACAAACAAGAAACATGGATTAATAAATTTGGGTGGGCAGCATTTTTCTTCTGTATCAGGCAGAAAATTATTAAATTTTTGGAAGGATTCCTATTGTTAGTATGTTGAAAGGAGACCTACCGTTAATAGCAATGCAGTTCTCTTGCTCAAAAACATGCTTTGGGTTTATTGACCAAGCCCTTTTAAAGATCCCAGAACTACAGCACGAGAAAAATACACATTTCAATCGCTAGACTTGATTAAAACATTCAGTAGAACTTTTGTAACTTTAGCACAAATAACTAGAAATCACAAGTGTTGGCAGGACACTTATGCTTGAGAAGGTAATGGCTTGATAATTTAAATACCATTCTAGAGCAAGCACAATGGCAAAAAATTTAAAAAAAGATAATTTCCCAGACATATTAAAATCCATCTGCAGCTATGGGATGCTGCAGCCAACAAAGCCTGAGTCATTTTTGGGCTCCTATTTTCAACCCTGAATGGGTTTGCATTCCAATCTGGGGAGGCAATTAAATACGCTTGTGCTATTAAAAATTGGAATTGCAAATATTAGTAAGGAAAATGTGTACCACAAGGCAGAATTTGTTTTCCCATTTCTCTTGCTGTTCTGCATATCAGGTCATGGAAAGACATGGCAGTCATCTACTTTTGGTTTTTAACTAGAATCTATGCTTTCAAACTGCAAATTGTGTCACCTTTCAAAGCCACAGGGGCCTACTGAGTAAGATCATCATCATTCTCCGGGAGCTCGCCTCTTCCCACATCCCTCACCTTAGAACAAAATAAGCCACTATTCATTTTGCACTCTAGGGATATATTTTAACTCAAGAACTGCTTAAATTTGGGATACTCATAATCTAGGTAATTAATTCATGCTATGCATCCTCCCTATTAACATACTTAAGTATACACTAAATTATTAGGCGTCTGAGTAATAATGTGGCTGAGCAAATCTATGTAGAAATCCACACTACTCACTATTATCTGCAAGCAGAGAGATTTCCTGGTACACCTCCGTGTCTCCTCAGGAGACTTAAAATCCTCTCCTAGGACAACTATATATACTATAAGCACAGGGGAACCTCGTTTTAAAAAGTCCTCTTTCAATTCTATAAGAAGTCTTGTAGAAGATCATTACTCTTGTGAAAGATACTCTTGGTTGCTTGGACAAACAACCATTCTTCTTCCTAACTCTTTGCTAGGAGAACTGAACCGGGGCCGCCAAAGTGGAGGGCGCGGAACTTAACCACTAGGCCACCAGGGCTGGCCCTGTAATTCCTTTATTTTTGTAACTGATTGATCTAGGGTTGGGCATAAGAGCCCCTACTGCCAATATTATATAAGGGAAATCTGCAGGTGACTACTGGGACATTATTTTCCTCTGATAAAAGAGAACACCGTGGAGAAAAGACCCCTTTTGCCTTTCTCCCACCATCCACTTCCTGACTGGACTGTTATGTATAAGATGCTTGGAGCTGTCACAGCTATCTTTCAATCATACAGAGAAGGCCAAGGGAAGCTCGGAGTTACTGGCTGGAAGTATGAACTAGCTCTGAAACTGCCTAGCCTCAAACTTTATTTTATCTGAGACAATGAAGCGCTTCATTGGGTAAGTTGCCAGTATCACTCAGGATAAGTTAGATTATCCTAACTAACTTACAAACACATCAGCAGCAGCACTAACAATCCAAAGTCTCAGGGATTTAAAACAACTGAGGCTTATTTCTCACTCATGCTGGAGGTCTTCGTGCATCAGGAGGGCTTCTGCTTATTGTAGTCACTCAAGGATCTGGCTTGATAGCGCAGGTATCATCTCTGAAATTGCTGGTTTTGGTTCCAGGGGAAGAGCCTGTGGTTGGGCTCCTGCTGTTATTAGCTGCCACATATCTCCAAATTATCAGACCTTGTTTTTACCTTCTTCTTGGAGGTACTCCTCACTTACCTCTGCTCAATGTTTTGCTAAATTTGCCTAAAAATTTACCTTTGATCTTTCTCCAACTATCTGAGTAAGCAGCAAATCCCTCATTACAGTTGTGTATGTCCCCCAAGATCTGTCTCTTCTAAACAGCTTTGTCTTCTCGCCATTCACACTTCCAACTCTTTAGATGGAGGACTTTTGGAAAAACGTGAAGAAAAGAGGGAAGAAGTTGCATAGTGGTCGCCCTTCAGTGCCTCTAAGCCTGGATAAGCCATATAGCTTCCAGGTAACATGCTTGAGAGGTGGAAAATGGCTAAAATATACACAGAAAAATGAAATTAGTTTATTCTGTCAAGGATCTCATACCTCTAAAAATAGAAAATTAACAGATTTCATGAATTCTTGCTGTGTTCTCAGATTTTTCTATTCAATCATTTCCTTTTTTTGTTGTTGAGGAAGATTGGCCCTGAGCTAATATCTGTTGCCAATCTTCCTCTTTTTGCTTGAGGAAGATTGTCCTTGAACTAACATCTCTATTTTGGATGTGGGATGCCTCCATAGCATGACTTGATGAGCAGTGTATAGGTCTGTGCCTGGGATCTGAACCCACAAACCCTGGGCCACTGAAGTGGAGTGTGCAAACTTAACCACTATGCCACGGTGCCAGCCCCTATACAATCATTTCTTTGTTAGAATTGATCCCATCAACTACCTCCTTTGTGGGGCTAACTCTGAACTATGATTTCAAGGGTCTCCAGCTGACTTCAACTGTGGACCCAAAGGTGTTTGTTCAGCAATATCTGAAAACTGATATATTCCAGAATCAAACCCATCTTGCCTGTTCACACCACAACTGAACTGCTTTCCAGCTTTTGCATTTTGTTAAACATCTCATCATTCTGCTAGTTTTATTCTTAGGTTAATTTTGCTTTCTCTATCTTCTTTGCCACACATATACATCCTACCCACGGCCAAATTCCCCTCAGTGGGATTTTTGGGACTCAAAACTGCTTCATTTTTACAAAAACACCATACTTCTCCATGCTTTTGACAGTTCATACCTGAATTGCTGTGAAGATTTTTAAGTAAGAAGGCAAGAGAGGTCTCTGGTTTTCATACTATTATTCAAATAATTTTTCTTTTTCCGATATCTTTGCTTTCTCCTTTTAAGAATGTCAAGTGCAGTGGAGGTTCTCCATAACTGCTCCATCTCTTGAGTCCTTGTTTCTTCATAACATACTTCTCTTTTAAGCAATCTAATCTTGCTATACTTTCCATTCATCTCACTCCTCTCACTTACTGTTAAATCCTGTCTTGAATATAAAAATGATGTTCTTAACTCTCCATCAATGGGGAGAATTCACTTTGAATATTTTCTCAGAAACCTCATTAGTCTTGCACTAATCTTTATGTGACTAGTTCACCTGCTACACTGTGAACCATCTTAGATGGGATTAAAATGGCCTGTGATACTAACTGGGTTAAATGGGCTTAGTTCTGCTTCAGTGAATTTTAAAAATTTGACTTAACCTGTCTCACCACCTTTTCCTATTTTTTTTTAACCAATAAGTTCTTTATTGACCTTCATTTTCTGAAAACTCAATTCGAAGTGTACTTTCTTAAGAGGATATTTTTGGCATCCAAGATGGCTCTTAATACTTTTCCACTGTGTGCTCCTTCAGTGCAAATTTGTAGATTTTTACTATAGTTTCCTGTGCTTGTTTTTGATCTCCTGCTCTGAAAAGTGTTCTCCAACTCTTTGTATGTGGGTTTTTTTTCGTTGTACAACTGTGAGCCTTTTGAGTGTCTATGTCTATGTGCTATAAGCATCTATTCTATTGTAACTCTCCCCCACTGCCATTGCTATGTATTCTAGAAGGTCATTTAGCACACAACAGGCACTCATTAAATATTGAGTGATTAACTACCATTGTGTAGGTGGTTGCAAAACAATCTACCGTATGTGAAGGGAATATATGTTTTTATTTTTTCCAATTGCTAGTAACATGTTGATAACCCTAGTGTCCTTAATAATGCCTCATTAATTGTTTCTCTCACAGTGAAGATTGTGACTCATTGATTTTGCTTGTACTACTTCTCATTATACACTGTATATGCCAGCAGTAGCATGTTAGTTCTAGGCCAAGAATGTTTAAAAACAATATTGTAAAGTCTAACTATGTGAAAAGTATTCCTCCTTCATAAGTTGCACCTCCTAAGTTGCTGGTTTGCAACTTCTGATATCGTTTTAACAGCAGGGGACCAAAAGTACTGGTAAAGGAAGAAATGAGAATTCACTTGTTATACAGCTAGACAAAGATGCCTAGCTCTTGGCTGTGGAATACCCTCCCTGAAGTCTAATATTTTCTCTATAAAACTGTACATTGGATGGTGACAGGCAATAAAATAATCACTCAATTCAATTATCTTTACTTTTCCTTATCTCTTATGACACTTGGAATTAAAGACAGATTTTAAATATTTAAATGCAAAAAAATCCCTCCTCCTTTGAAACTCTTACTGTTATTCTTTGACTTCCCAGCAAGTGTACATCTCTAGTTCTGTCACTTTATCCATGTAACACTCCCTACAAATGAATATTCTGTCTGCCTTATACTGAATCCTCATGTTCTAGCCATGGGGCTGGATGTAGGTGATAGAAACTGAAGCCTCATCTTGGTCTTCTGGGAGCTCACAGAAGTTGAGAGAAGAAGTGAACATAAATGACTACAATACAAAATAGAATTAATGATAATTGCTTCAGAAGCAAAGGTACAAAAAAGAAATTCAGAGAAAGAATAGAAGAATTTGAACAGCCTCATGAAGGTGGTGTCATGAAAGATGTGCGGAATTCACACAGTAGAGCTGACAGGGGAATGACAGGCAATGTGAACCAAAGAATGGAGGCAAAAATAAGCACCAGTTTGGAAAAGAGGACATCTTTTATGTAGATTTCCTTCTTTGAGTTTCTGTTTCCCCTATCCAAGTCAGGCTCTTATTACCTCTTGCCTAGAATATTTGAATAATTTCTTTACTGAGTCCCTTTCTACAGCCTCTCCCTTCCCCAGTTCATTCCAAAACACTCTCCAGGAATAATTTTCATAAGCTCTGGTCAGGTTACTTCTCTGCTCAAAATACCTCAGTGGTCCCAAATGAGGCCTGGCATTCAAGGCCATTGATGATTGGGCGCTATGCATTTATATAGTCTTATCTCCATTTGCCTTTATGAAATACAAGCTTTAAATTTCCAGTTTTTATCATTGCTTCCCCTTTCCCTCAACTTTCCCTAGGCTTAAAATTTTAACCGTCTTTGATTTTCATTTCATCTTTAATTTTCATGCTCAAAACAATCACTATGTCCTAGAACATCTATTGCACCCTTACTCTCAAGAGGATCCTTATCTTTTGGTATTGACTACTAATATGTCTTCTGGTCTCCAGAATCTATTCTCTGTTAAGTCTTTTGCATAATTTTTATAAAATATTTTTAGCTAAACTAGAGACTAGTTTGAGGTTTTCTCCTGAGTTGCTCTTCAAAAAAGCTGTCTTAGTCTTGATAAGAATTAATAAAATTGCAAAAGAGCACTATTTTCTTCTTTTTGCCACAGTTCTTTGCAGTTTTACTTTTCTTCCCTTCACCATTACTTCTAATAAAATTCTGCACAAAATACAACGTCCTGCTTAAGAAGTCAAAGCAAGGTTAAAAGTTATTTGTATTTGAATTTTCAAGTAACAAGCAAGGTGACATTTTTTCAAGCATGGCTTCCACACAGAGAAGTAATAATTTCAGAGTCACTCCTTTGATGGAAAAACTCATTGTTCCTACTAGACTTTGCAGTCACAATAGCTGTCACTTAGTGCAAACTGTTTCCAGGAATTGCATTTACATGTTAAGACTGCCACCTAGTTCATCAGACTAAGTTTTAGAATAACTTTCAGAGTGCTCTTTCCATTTTTGCCACACAAGAAAAGAAACTAAAGAGAGAAATCTCAGTTTAGAAAAAATCTAGTCAAAAATAAAATTAGAAGCCCAGTTTTACTAGATCAACAAGCACGAAATTGAAATGTGTGACAACTTAGTGGAAAAGGTGAAGATAGATCCCTTTAGTTTTATGATCACATATTGGTGTTTTCTGCAGACGTGCACAGAAAATGAAAGTTTCTATGAAAAGAGAAAAAATACAAAAGGACTGTGAAGGAAATCAAGTGGAAAGTTCTGGAGGATCAAGGTTACTAAACAGAAAAAAAGCTTTTGCAAATTGTAAAGCTAATGAGGGGGCAGCAAGGTGATGAATGTATCAACAACGACACCTTAATTTTAGGCCCTGAAAAGAGCAGAGAACTCATAATTATCAGTGTGAACTCCTTCACTGCAGTACTTTAAAGTGCCCAGAATGGAACACAAATGCATTGATCAATTGTTCTAACACATTTAAAACTCGGCATGAGAGTCCATTGTGAAAGGGAGTAGAAGGATGACTATACTTTCCACTTTATGATGGAGTATACAGCACTGTGCTTTTACGTCATAAAATTTATACTAGATTCTTAAGCTTTATTAGGTGTAATTTTACTCTCCTGGCCACATTTTCTTCCCCGCCCTCCCCTCTTCCTTTCCCCTGTACATTTGTCCCAGTGGTTGCCTTTCTCCTCCCCCTTCAGGGCCCTGTTAACTTTGCTTTCCATTTCAGAGATAAGGATACTTAGCACATTTAGAGAGCAGACTTTTGATAATTAACATTTCAATTAAAGTCAGTCTTTGAAAGGGACAGCTATGTGCCACTCTGGGATGGGTTTAATGTCAGAGACCTCCTGCTGGCCAGTGACAAACCTGCATGATCCTTGAGTCTGGACACTGGGAAAAGGGATGAGATTTTCTTCAATCTGTCTCCAACTTTAGCAATCCTTCCTCCTGAGTAAGGTTCTCAAATTCATTCTTGCAGCACTGATTTTGTTTTAGAATATTTGTTAATAAAAAGAGACATAAGAAGGATCTAACAAGTATTATCTTAATTTACCAGCAAAGTTGCATCAATGTGAAAAAAGTGATCTCTGTTTGATGTTTTGTTTGATACCGAAATGTGAGAAAGTATGTGGTTATACTTGAGTAATTTAAGAAATTCTATTTAATAAGCTGTAGAGAAAAAGTCATGAAAAAAATGAAAAAAGGGGAAAATTATTCTCTTCAAATTGTGGAGACAATTTTAGGAGAAAAGTGGCAAATACTACGTCTTAGTCTGTTCATGTTGCTAAAACACAAATACCACAGACTGGGTAACATAAACAACAGACATTTATTTCTCACAGTTCTGGAGGCAAGATCAAGGCACTGGCAGATTCGGCGTCTGGTGAGAGCCCACTTCTTGTTTCACAGACAGCTGTCTTTTGCTGTGCCCTCACATTGCAGAAGAAGTAATGGAGCTCTCTGGGGTCTCTTTTATAAGGGCACTAATCCCATTCATGAGCGCTCCACACTCATGACCTAATCACTGCCCCGCCCGAAGGCCCCATCTCCAAATAGTCACATTGGGATTAGGAGTCAGCATTTGAATTTTGGGAGGACATAAACATTCAGTCTATAGAATCCTCACATACAAGTTACATATTAAGTACAACACATGGTCTTACTATGGATGTTTTGGGAAGAGAGAGTATCTTGCAGGAGTTAAGAGTCTGATGGGTTTGGGACCACCAGGCTTAGGTTTGAATCTACTGCTGCTACTTAGCAGCTGAATGATTTTATCTGCTAAATCTCCCTAACCTTCAATTCCTTATCTGTAAACTGCGGTAATACTAGGATCTACCTCACAGGATTGTTATAAGGAATAAATGAGATAAGGCCCAGTGTGTGTGGGTTACTGGGTACACACTCAGTAAATGGTGGCTATTATGACAATTAAGCCACAGCGCGTAAAGCAGCGTTCTAATAAGCTCAGCACGTGGAGAAGGTCCCTCTGGGCAAAAGATCCTCAGGCCAAAGTCTTACTTGTCCTCAGCAGAATGGAAACTACACTTAAATAGGCTGAGGGAAGATGATAAAGTAGATGAAATCTCTGGCTTCCTTAGCCTCTCAGCACCCTTCTAGTCAAGTGACACTCTCTCCCTGAAGAGAGGTGATTGGGACTGATCTTGGGCAGAGATGGAATGATCCCAGCGTTCATTCACAAGGACCCGGGTGGTTCTCATGCAACTTGCCCACTGTACTCATTTTGGAGAGCTGCTAAAACAAAGTACCATAGACTGAGGTGCTTAAAACAACATTTATTCTTCTCTGGCTAGACATCCAAAATCAAGGTGTTGGCGAGGCCATGCTCTCTCTGAAAGCTGTGGGAAAGAATCTATTCCATGCCTTTCTTTTAGCTTCTGCTGTTGCTGGCAATCCTTGTTGTTTCTTGGCTTGTAGATGCATCATTCCAATCTCTGCCTCCATTGCCACATGGAGTTCTCCCTGTGAGTCTCTGTCTCTGTGTCTCTTCTTCTCTTCTTATCAGGACATGAGTGTATTGGACTAAAAGCTACCCTACTCCATTATGACATCATCCTAACGTGATTAGATCTGTGAAGACCTTATTTCCAAATAAGGTCACATTCACAGGTACCAGCGCTTGGGGCTTGACCATATCTTTTTGAGAGAGACAATTCAATCCACAGCACCTTGTATGCACTTTTGCATTTAAAACATATATTTTTAATTTCTTAATGTGGATACATTATTTTTTTCTTTCCAGTAACACCATTTATTTCCTATTTAGTTGTTTTCCTCTGATTTTTTAAAAAACACCGATTTTTATGTTTTGGAAGAAATACTTAAAAGTTGCCATTGTGAAAAAGTCCTTCTTAAATAATTTTTTTCTGGAATCTTTACTCATACGATTTTCTTACCATTATGTCACAGTCAATAGTAAATTGATTGAAAAAACCAAACTCTTTGTCTGAATGTGAAGCGTGTGATAGATATGGCTGCTGGGTATCGATGTATAAACCTTAGTTATTTGGTTAACGTTGCTGTGGTTTAGGATTAAACTGGTTTTCCAAATAGGTAAACAACGAGTTTCCTCTCTTAGTTCAGGGCTAAAATAAAATGTTTATTACTGAGATTTTACAAATAATTTACTTTTTTATGATATTCTGAATATTTTGGAAAACAGAGATGTCAGTTTCAGGAACAACGAGACGCTCACCTGACACGGGTTTGAAACAGCTTTTGGAGTGTGAGGATGCCCGGAATCTAAACCTTAAGTCTTTTGAAGGTCTTTAATAATGGAAAAATGCCTCATTGTTTTTTTTGGTAAAGTATTCTCCTCCATATTTTTGTTCATATGCATAGTTCTTATAAAGGAAAGTGTCAGGAAATTGTAATATATAATCATTTTAAAACATGAACGTGTCAAACATAATTTCTGATAATCATTTTGAGCATAACTCATAGTAGCTGACACTACCTCATAATTCCAACTCCTATATCTGAGTTCATACTAAGAACAAAAATTCCACTTTTTCTTAGTCAGTTTTTTTAAAGCAAAAGTTCAGAATTGGAACAGTATCTCCCACCCAGGATCTATGGTGTTTTCATAGACATTCCAAAACCTGTTGATGTGAACAAGTTACCATCACCAAAACAGAACTTTTGAAGGGTTTGCTAGACTGAGAGGCGTGAAGAGCAGCCTGCTCCAGCTTCCCCTCTCCTTCACTTTGCTCAGCCTCCAGGGAAGCTGCACTGTGACACCTCACCACCACCCGGACTGCTGCTGTTAACCCGCGGAGGCACACCGCATGAGCGGCTATAACGGAATGCCACCGAAAAGAAGAGAAAAACACAGTGAGAATCAGTGCTGTTTTCCAGTTGAAATCTTCTTAATTTCATAAAAAAAAATTAAGTGTACACAGTACAAATTGACATGAGTTAGAGAAAAAGAAATCTCTACTGCCTTCCAGTAAGTAAAAATTCTTTGACTCTCTCCCGCATGCTCTCTTTCCCTTTCCAATCTGTGGTAGGAAGACTACCTAAGATGGTTCCCAAGACTCCCCACCCCAACCCCCACTACCTCTGGTGTACACACCCTGTATAACGCTCCCTCCTTGAGTGTGGGCAAGACCTGTGATATGACAGGTTGCTTTATACAACAAGGGAGAAGGGATTTTGCTGATGTATTTAAGGTTCCACATCAGTTGATTTTGAATTAATGAAAAGGAAGACTATCGTGGGTAGGCCTGACTTAATCAGGTGAAAACTCCTTAAAGGGACCTCAGTCCTTCCTGGGGGAGAGAGAGACTCTCCTGCTGGTCTTGAAGAAGCAAACAGACATGTTGCAAACAGCCTATGAAAGGGGCGCCTCTAGGAACTGAGGATTTCAGTCCTATAATTGCAAGGAACTGAATTTCTGCCAAAAGTCTGCAGGAGTTTGGAAGAGAGCCCCGAGTCCTCCTCCGTGGTCCAGCAGACAAGCTGCTGTAGCCTGCGAGACTCTGAGCAGAGGACTCGGTGAAACCGGGCCTCTACTTGTCCACATAGACTGTGAGACAGACAGGTACTGTTTTAAGCCACTGGGTTTGTTGCAAGCTTTTAGCAGTATAGAAAACCAATATATCTCTCCACAAACCAATTTTTTGCATCTGTTCATAATAGTGAAACACAGTCTCCAAAATTAACTCAAGTAATTATTTCCTGTCCACTCCATAGGAGCAACATATATGAGAATGTCCATCTCTGCCCCCAAAGAATTTAGACTAATCTGGAAGATTAAGAAAAATAGGTTTAACATGAGAATAAAATTGGCAAGTGCCATAAGCATGAGTCTTATGCAAAGTCTAAGAACAGGGTGACTGATCAAGGAAACAGGAAAAAGAGTGCAAATATATTGGGATGTGGTCTCAGCAGCACTTTAGTCAAAGTGAACTAGTCATTTGCATGTATCAGAAAGAGTTCTCACATTCAAACTGTCAGTGGACCGCCAACAACTTCTCTGTCTCGGGTTCACAAGGAACTTCAGTTCCAAAAAATATGAGAGATTTGTGATAATTGCAGAGGTGTGGATACGTGGTGGCATTCAGAAGTGGCCAGTAAGAAGAAAAAAAAAAAAAAAAAAAGAAATAAAAACAAAAAACAAAACAAAAAAAGAAGTGGCCAGGACAAAGTTAGCTCTGCCTATGGTAATGGCAGTCCATTTCGTTTCATCTCACTGTTCACTGTCTCATCACTTGCCCAATTCCCCTTCGTCCTGTCCAGTGCATGGCTCTAATGCTATTGCTGCTCTTCTGGGACAGGACAGTTCACACTCACTGCTTCCACCTTCTCATCCACTTTCTCATTCTTAACTCCTCACCTCAGGTCCTGCAAACTGGCTTCTGACGCCAGCTATCTAATGAAACAAGGCTTTCCAAGGTCAACAGAGAGCTCTAAATCTACTGGCCTTTACTCAGGCATAATCTTCCACGATCTATTTGCAGCATTTGCCATGCCTGGATGCTTGTGTCTATAATTATGTCTTTTCATGGTCAAAAAAGAAAAAAAATTAGTTGGATCACACTCCACTCCTTAAATCCAGTGAAGACTTATGGTTTGCAGAATAAAATATGACCTGCTGAGCAAAGCATTAACTGTTCTCAAAAATGGGGTCACAGCTTTCTCTTCCAACCACATCATTCAGTGTATCCTACAATCCAATCACACCAAACTGTTAACCGTAAAACTCTGCGATGTCCTCACAACTCACGCTGGTCAGCATGGAAAGGCTTTCTATCGATTCTTTGGTTATGCAAATCCTTCTCTGGTTCAAGGCATAATTCAAAGGCCACCTCTTAAACTCCTTCTGTAATTCCCATTGCTCCTTCCGCTGTGCCTTGCTTACTTGTACCTCTCTTTCGTATCTATTTCATTATGCCCTCTACTAAAGTATGTTTTGCTTAACATCTTTGAGACTCTTTACTCCTCTGTAAAATTGAGATCATAAATATACACCTAATAGGGTTGTTATGAGGAATAATTGGTCAAATTGTAGTTCAATATATAGTACTAATTACTCAGGAAATATTGGTAGTGATGATGATGACATATCTGCTCCCTCTCCCCTACTAGACTGAGACATTGTAAGGCAGATTGCATGCTGTAGTCATTTCTGTTTCTCCCAAAATGCAAGTGGTACATTCAATAAGTTTGTTTTGAATCGGATTGGCTATTGTTCCTCGGAATCTCTTTTTATTTAGCTTCTATGACACTCTGTACTTCTGCTTTACCCATGACTCTCTGACAGCTCATTTATCTCTTCAACCATTTCTCTACTCATCCATGAGTTTTATATTTTCAGAATTTATCATTAACTCTCTCTCTTTTTTGTCCCCTCTATGCATTCTTATTAGTGACAACTGTCCACTTTTACAACCTAAGTTGATACGTGGTCAACTCCCAAACCTCTGTGTCCAATGCTGAACTCTGTCTTGCATTCCACATTCCCTACAGGGCATGACCCTGGAATGGTTACCCAGCTTCTCTGGAATTATTTTTCATTTTCTTTGTCCTAGACACTGTCAGATCCATTTGCAGTGTCTGTCAACTGTATGTTCACAGAGTCTGTCACATCTGTGCCTTCCTTTCCAGAGCAATTTAAGCTTTCATTATCTCTAGTGTTACTTCAATTGCCTCCTTCCTGCCTTGTCCCTCTCTCCAGGCTTTCCCCTTGCAATCTATCCTACTCACACACTGCTGCCAGATCGATGTTTTTAAAACAAAACTATAATCATGTTACTTCTATGTTTAAATATCTTGACTTGTTCCTGGCTCCTCTTTAGCTATTAAATGAAGTCTAAACTCCTTAGCCTGATATTGATGGCTCTCCCTAACCTAATTCCAAATTACATTTCCAGTCTCATCTTTCATGACTCCTCTACACATTTCTTAAGTTTCAGCATATATCACCATTTATATTGTTATTGTTTCTATGCATATCTTATCTCTCCTGGATTATAAGAATGATAACTTACTGTATTTTGTACTCTACTACCAAGCCATCCATCCATGCCATACACCTTTATTGACTACCTGCTCTTGGTAAAGGATATAGCATGTAGCCTAGAGTAGGAACGAATGGATCAAACTCCGAGGCCATCTTCTAAGATCTTAAAGTCTAGTAAGGAAAATGAGATACGAGCATAATAGTGCTACATGGTAGAAGATGATCAGTATATTAAAAAAGTAATATGGGTATTCAGGAGGAGCAATATAGAAGAGCTGGCATTTGAATTGAGCCTTAGTCTTTTAAGATAGGGAGACTTGGCTATGCAGAGACGGGGGTAATGGGCATTTCAGATGTAGGAAAACCAGGGACCAGGGTAGAAAGACAGGAAATGGAGACATGTCTCTGTGGAACAGTGAATAGTTCAGTTCAGAGAAGCTGAAATCAAGTAGGAAAGGTAGACTGGGGCTAGACCACACAGGGTCTTGGATGACAAAGAAGTTCAGAAGTCAGCTAAAGGTGAAGTACTAAAGGTTTCTGAGCAACGGACTTGCGTGTTCAGAGCTGTGCTCCAGGAAGAATCATCTGGAAGATTTATGAACAATGGATTGGCCAATAGTGGAAAATGGTTGTGAGAAGATCTCTTATGAGGCTCTAACAGCTGTAATACAGTTGAGGGCCCAGACACAGCAGTGGCAGTGGGAATGGAGAGGAGAGAGAGGACTGAGAATGAGGCAATAGGACTTCTTAACTCGTTGGACAATGGGGACAAAAACTGAGAAGAATTAAAGATGATGCCAGGATCTTGAGCTTCAGAGAAGAGAAATATTTGCTTGCCTGTCTATATATTCTGCTGGGGAAAATGAAAGTGAGCTTAGTTTTGAATAAATTCCATATAGAATTTCAATCACAAATGGCATATACAGATAAATGGATCTTAAAGAGAGCTTTAAAAATGAAATTCATTGTAGTTTTAATTTGCATTTCCCTACTGACTAAAATTATTGAACATTTTTACATGAACTTATCAGTCACATGTATATTCTTTCATTAAGTGTCTATTCAAATGTTTTGTTTATTTTTGTATTGGTTTGTAAGATATATATATACATATTTTTTTTTCCTGGAAAGAACTTCTTTGTCAAATATATGTATTATAGATATTCTTTCCCAGTCTGTGACTTGCATTTTTATTTTCTTAATGGTGCATTTTGAAAGGCAGAAGTCTTTACTTGTGAAGAAGTTTAATTTATTAGCTTTTCCTTTTATTATTAATACTTTCAATGTTCTTTTAAAAAAACCTTTGCCTACATCAAGGTTGTGAAATTATCTCTTATATTTTCTTCTAGAAGATTAATAGTTTTAACTTTTACATTTAGATCTACAATTGATTTTGAGTTAGCAAGGAAATGCACATTAAAACTGCAATAATATACTCTATACACCTATAACAATGGCTAAACTTAAAAAGACTGACAGTTCCAAGTGTTGGTAGGGATGGGGAGCAACTAGAACTCTCAAACATCGCTGATGGGATGTGAGTAATATGATTACTTTAAAAAAACAGTTTGACAGCTTTTAAATATAAAATAAAATAAATAACATGCTATTTAGCAATTCTGCACTTAGGTACTTCCCAAGAAAAATGAAAATATAAATATACATCCTCACAAAGACTTATACAAAAAATTATTTATAGAAGTTTTATTCTTAAGAGCCTCAAACTGGAAACAACCTAAATGTCCATCAACAGATAAGCAAATTGTGGATATTGTACAATGGAATATTACTTAGCAATAAAAAGTAATGGACTACTGATACACACATAAACATGGAAGAATCTCAAAATCATTATGCTGAGTGAAAGAAACCAGACACAAAAGACTACACAGTACATGGCTCTATTTTTATAAAATGCTAGAACAGTCAAAATTAATTTGTAGTGACAGAAAGCAGATCAATTATTGCCTAGAACCAGTGGAGGAATTGGTGAAAAGGGACTAGAGGCAAATTTTTGGAGTGATTATTACATTGTATACATTTGTCAAAATGCACAGAACTATATATTTACAAAGAGTGCATCTTATTGTATGTAAACCATTCCTTACTAAAGTTAATTCAACCAAAAGGAGGAGCTCCATAAAGACATCAAGGCAGGGAATTGAGTTTTGGGTATGACTTACATGAAGATGGTATTGAAAGTCCTGAAATTATGAAGAAATCATAGAGGTAGAAGAATGCCATAGGCAGATCCTTGGAAAGTACTTTCCTGTAAGTGATTGGTGGAGGCCGAGAGAAAGAAACACTCAGAAAGAAAAGAAGAGAATTAGAGGATAAAGTGTCAGAAAAAAGAGAGAAGAGAGTATCAATAAGGGTACGGTACATGGCATTGGGTGCCTTGTACATATAGGTCCAGCTGTCCTTGGCTGAGTGAACAGCCAAAGCAAGTAATCCAGATGGAAGCAAAGCTGCATCGGGCTCCAGTGGGAGATGAAAGCAGCAGAGCTGACTTCGGGAAACTGTCTATATGTTTCCTGTAACTGAAGCACTGGCAAATCATGCAGTGCTCAACTTTTAGAAAGACTATTAAACTCAACTCAAACTCCTATGGCAGTAGCTGGGCTTCCCCATCAGCGGCACTGGTGTCAGCGCTGAATCCCACTTAATGCAAAAGAGATTCTTTACTGATGAGAACCTGGAAGGAAGCCAGGTAAATCACATCAAAGCCACATTAGCAGATCTGGAAAAGAAAGGTGATGGATGACAGCAGCTGTGGAAAGGTGAGGTGACAGGGAACAGCTCCAATTAGTGTTGGCAGAAGATGGCCGACAAGGGCCATTTTGAAGAACCACTTCAAATGACATCACAGTTGTGGCGTTATAGGCAACAACAGTAGCTGAAAGACTGAAGTGCTATGTTTGTGTGGCCGATAAGGTGAAACAAAGAAACTCATAGGAATTTTCTATATACAGCTACTCCCCAAAGGAAACCTCACAGAAGTGTCCATTGCAGGAAAAACTGCTGGAACACACTTCCAGCTGTCTTTGAACTCTCTCAGGGAAAGCACAGAAAACTGGGCTGTGTTGTATAGCAAACATCATAAGAAATGAGTTCTTCTTCTTTCCTGGGCATTGAAACACAACACATAATTTTAAAAACTAAAGATGTGAATAGTACTAAGGCCCAGATCTCCACTTGAATTGAAATGATTATGGGGAGAACCATTTCCCTGAGAACCAATTTAGTGGCTGCTTATAGCTCAGTGCTGAATGAGACTGGGCTGCAGCCAGGCCGAAGAGAAGAAAACAAACAGGGAACGTTTTTATTCAGCAAGGGCAAGGGGGAAAGAAAACAGAGAACAGAAGATGACAAAGTTAAAGAAAGGTTGAGGAAAGGGAGACAAAATAAGAGGAGCGGGAGAAAGAGAAAGGATGGCTGTGAAGTGCTAAGGGGTTGAGGACAAGGCAAAATGGCTTTGGAAGGTGGCCCACCTTGGTCCAACATAATGTTGAATTTTGCCTTTGATTGTTATCATTACCCCTTTCCAGGAAGACCTCTTTGGAGCCCCGCCCCTTTTATTGTGGTATAATTGACATATAAAATTATATTAGTTTCAGGTGTACAACATACTTATTTGATATTTGTATATATTGTGAAATGATCCCCACAATAATTCTAGTTAGCATCCATCAGCACACATAATTTCAAGTTTTTTTCTTGTCGTGAGACCTTTTAAGATCTACTCTCTTACCAACTTTCAAATATGCAATACAGTGTTATTAGCTATAGCGAATATGCTGTCCATTACATCCCCATGATGTATTTATTTTATAACGGGAAGTTTGTACCTTTCAGTTTCCTTCACCCATCCCCCACCGTTGGCAACCAACAATCTGTTCTCTGTCTCTATGAGTGGTAGCCCTTTTCTTGATAATATGATTATGCAGGATCTTTGCGTTAAAGGAGAGTAATAATTCTGCCTACTAAGAGCCAAGTTTTGTGATGGGGTAGGAGACACAAAAATGAAGGTAGTGTCTCTGCCCTCAAGTAGATTGCACAGTACTGAGACAAAGCACAAACAGATAAGTAGAACATAAAGGTAAAAATTATAAGCATATGCAAAAAATAAGTTCTCAAGGATAACTAGAAGGAGTCCAGCTAGCCAAGCAGTGGCAAGCAAGAAACTTCAGGCTGAGGAGAGAGTTTGTACAAAGACCTAGAAGCATGGAATATGGATAACAAATTCGATAACTCTAAGAGTTTCTGTCCTGCAGAAGCAAACTGTGTGAGGACAAAGAGCTGTAGGGGACACCGGAACATAGGCAAGGGCCATGTCAGTTCATCTCATCAAAAGCTGCCCATGTCTTGCTGAGACGTTTTAATTTAGAGGTCCTTCCGGCGGAAAAATTCAGAGTCTGTAATGTGTTGAGGCCCAGAAACAAGTAAAATTCTGTGCTTTGGTTTAGTTCCTAAGCATGGCATACACAGCCTAGCGCACAGTAGGTGCTATATAAATATGTACTGGAAGTTTATGGATGTTGAATATGGCCAACATTATATTCCAGACTTTGTTTTAAGTACTTTATGTTTATTAATAGTTTACTGCTCACACCTTCCCAGAGGTAAGTACTATTATTATCCTTATTTTACAGAGATTCAATGATTTGCCCAAGGTCATACAGTAGTAATGGCAGAATTGGGACTTGGAACCCAGGCAGACCAACTCCGGTGCTCACACTCTGGCCTTTCATCATAGCCAACAATGCTCCCCAATCCCGGGTAGTAACTAATATTGGGCCAGAGTCTCTGGGTGATTAACACAGTATTATGGACAAAGTGTTAACACTTTAGGGCCACTGAAGTGTGCTGAAGAATTTAGGGAGTAATATTTACACGACTCTAACAGCAGTGTTCTTAATACACTACAGTAGTTTGCTGATTTTAAAGAATCTGATCCAAATCCTTATGAAAAAGAAATTATTATAATAAAATTTGACTTCCAAGGCATTGAACAACATAACTCAGTCAATTAAGGTTTATTTCCCTGAGATCCTGGCTCTGTTCTAAGTTTTTGTGGACAGGTAGACACTACTTTCAGCAAATGGCATATTTGTCAGCCAAACATATTTCTATTATTTGTAGTCTACCATTGCCTTTTTTCTTTTTTTCCTTTTTAGCGTGTATGTGTGTAAACAGCTTGAAAGAGAAAAGAAAAAGGAAGAAAGTTCAAGTGGTTTTGAAATTCCTGTAGGACAGCAGTTTCGACTCAAGTATTGCTTGCTGAGGAAAGCTTTAAATGGGCCAATGTCTTAATCTTTATTTCAAAGTTACCTAAGTTCACTTAAAAGGCAGACTGGGGAGGCATATGGACCCAGAAGATAGCAAGTTCAAATCCCTTTATTACAGTAGTCTCATAAATGGAAGTCAAAACAAGGGAAAATAAAGCCGAGTGCTGAAAACATAATGGGACATCACATAATACTCCTCTGCTTCCTGTTTCTAGATTCTTTATCCGATTTAATAGAAATGGGCACAAACCTGAAAGGTCAGCAGCACAATAAAAGACCTACACAGTCCTGAGAGTGAGGAGGAAACTGCAGTCTCTCAGCTTCTCTCCTTCTGCCGGTTTTCTTCATAGATTTGCATTTGTAGTCAGGCTTCCCCTCGTGAAAATGTAGCAACTGCCATGTGGTAAAGAATCGACGTTTAAGTCTATTTTAAAACATATTTGTGTAATTCCTGAGCTGTTTTTAATATATGTCCAAAATATTGTTCATGCTCCTAATTTTTCTTAGGTATGTTTAGTTAATATCTTTGAAATGCTAACGGATGTAGCTAAATAAGATGTAGAAATTTCACTGAGATCTTAATTCACTTGATGGTTTTATGTGCTTACTGTTACTCTGTATTACCTACGCTTTGGAAGTTTATGAAATCCCTTAACACCAGTAGTTCATTTGAAAGGCATGAATTTCTTGGGGGGAATTTTCTACATAATAGGCTTCCAAGAGGGGAACAAAACTCAAGGTCACATTTAAACAAACTTTCTGAAATACAACATTGGTAGCATACACTTTTACTGGGTTTCCACATTGAATATAGGATGTTGATAGAGTCATATTGCACGCTTGTTCTTTAAAATTAGTATTCTACGCAAAACCAGTGTATAAATCTCAGTTTATAACAAATATTTTAAAGTATTTCTTTTACTCCTTCAGAGTAAAAATGATAACACAACACACCTACATATATAATTTTTACAAATCAATAAAATGTACTAACTATAATATAAAGGAAAAATAAGAAAGTAACTTATACTGAAATAATTTGTATTTCAGTATAAAAGTCTTCAGGCACAACCACACTAGATAACACAATGCAGTAATCAAATGCTTGCAATCGCTGAAAAGGACTTGGATTTAGAAGTGTAAGACCATCAGAAGATTTTCAAAAAATCAGAAGAAGATGAAAGATCAGAGTTTAGATGAACATTAGAATAAAAGCTAGGATATTCAGTTTATATTGGAGCCAAGCAAAAATAGTTGGTGTTGTGTTTATATGTCAAATAGTTGTAGGTTCAGATCATTTTAAACAGAGTTTCTTTCTATATGCATGCCCTATGGAGATTTGGAAATTTGCGCAGAATCTGGGACAAGTTTTCATTGTATGAAACTGTCTCACATTGCAAGATGTGTAGGCTTCTGGGCCCATGGCCTCTAAATGCCAGTAGCTGCCCCTCATGCCCATTTTTTAACACACTAAAAATGGCCCAACAGTATCTTGCAGGGGGCAATACCAACTCTATTAAGAACCAAACTGACTTTCTGCCATAGAAATAAGTTTTTAATAATGGTTAACTCTTAAAACACACACACACACACACACATACACATATATTCTCACAGTGTATTTACATTGTATTCATGTACACCCGCATGCATTTGTTATAATTTGAATCAGAATTAAACTTAAAAAGGTGATGAAATAAACTAAACTAAAATGAAATGTTTGTTCAATGTAACCATGAATCACCACCTTGTGCTGTGATGAATTGTAACCCTTCTCTCTGTGTCCTTGTCCCAAATAGATTCCTTCCAGCATTGCATTGATGAAGTCACTCAAGATGGCAAAGCACTTGCTCAGAAAATAACACTCGTCAGTATTATGACGTTTTTCTTATAGATATTTCAAAATTTAGTAGAAGTTAACAATGAATAATTTCACTCAACACTTTAGCCAATGCTTTTCTGAAATGTTAGAAGAATTGAGTCAACAGATGATAACTGAAGTTGAGTCATACATAGAGTTCATTTATATGATGAAATAAAATCTAAATATTAGTACTTAGGTAGTAGTCGGTTATTAACCTGACAATCTATTGAGTGAGTCCAATGAGACAAATGCAGAAACATAAAGTGAATAAGTATTTGCCTTTAAACCAGATAATGCAATGAGAAACTCTGAATTAGTATTAAACTTGTGTTCCGAGTGCTCATTCATTTAAAACAAATGTCAAAAGAAAAATATCAAATGTGAACAATATCTCTGAACAGGCACACGGAACCCTAATAGTTTCAAGTCTTAGTTGTGGTAAGGAATGGTGGAGGTGATATGCAGCCTTTGTGATAATCTGTGAAGGTATCATAAAACTGCAAAATTTTCCTGATACAATCCTACACCTACAAGCTACACTGTGTGTAATTTCCTTGGACAAGTCACTTACCTTACTAAGCCTTACCTTTCTTATCTGTAAAATGGAGATAATAATTGTTCTCATCTAGTAGAGTTTTTACAAGACAGAATGGAGGTTGATTTCACAGAAGGCACAGCACATACTTCCATGCTAAGTGCTCAATAAATACTGACGATCATTACAATAATTATTGTTATTCACATGCTATGTGTCTGATAAATAAATGACAAGCATTAGGATATATTGGAGTTTGTAAGGAAGCCATTGGTAAAACTAATTTGTCCTGATCTTCTTCTTCCAAAAGGGCCTGACATGATCTGTTGAGCATGCATTGTATACCTGCTTTGAGTATATACTATGTCCCAAAGACAAGAATGATGCCCCTAAAGATAGGGATGTAACTACCTTCCATATTGGCATTTCTTGTGGGATAAGCATCGCTCCCTAAAATAAGCATTAATTACTGACCTACTGTGCTCGTCTTGCAACCACTCACCTTGTGACCACTGACCTGCTGACCACCAATCTGCTGTGTCAGCTAAACATCTCGTGACAATTGTAAAAGGGACATTCCTAACATATGTGATGTATGCTCATTGTTCCCAGACTGAATATAACCACTCTGTACACCCCACTTCTTTGGTACCCTTCCTTCTTTAGGGAAGGAAGGCCCTGGGCTCGTCCTCAGATGGGGCCCATAATAAACTCACCCCGATTTTGATTTATAGTTTGGTTATGGATTATTTGTGTCGACAGGTCACTGTATGTTTCTAAGGGTTCTTTTCATCTGTGCCTTGAGATTATCTTCTTGAGATTAACATTATGTTCATGACATTAATATATAGCAATGACATAACATATGACAATGACAATATGTTAACTCTGTAGCCACAGGAGAGAAAACAAAGTTACCGGACTGTATTTCTCCTCATTGATGACTATTTGCTTGTGCAGATTAACCAACTATATCACTACTGGCTGTTGAGTTTTATTGGCTGTTGTTATGAGGGACAACACTGATATGCCTACTATTTTTCAAGCCATTGCTTTCCAACTGTGTTCCATATAGCCAGGTGTCTTTGGAGCTGCTGAAGTGAGTATGTTGGGAGGGTGAGTGAGGAAGACAGCTTTAACAAACCACAACAGCTCTGATTTGTTTTATTCACCTTATAAATTTAGACTTCCACATAATATTTCATTTGAACAAAGGGATCCTTGGGTAAAAAGATTTAAAAACTATTGCTTTTTGGGCCACAGTTTCTCCAAGTATGGCACAAGGACCACAATGTTTGATATAATGTTAATATTTATAATATGATAATACTCAAACCGTTATTTCTAGCATAGTGTCAGCCACTTTCAAGATATGGGAGACACAAATATGTATAAGAAATGGCCCCTGTCTCTGAGGAATTTACTTTTCAATGAGAAAGAGGCAAAAAAACAAAACAAAACAGATAACTAAGATAGCAAGAGATTTGAATGAAGAGCTTTGAAAGGTTAGAGGAAGACTCAAATAATTTTGCCTTGGGAAATGAGGGAACTTCTCATCCAAGAGGTAATATCTGAACTAGTTCATGAGTGTGTCAGCGTTAATGAGGAAAGAGTACAGGAAGAGAGAAAAACAGGAGAGAAGACACTGGAACGTAAAAGTGCTGGGGTGGTTTTAAGAGCTTTTTCAGGAGCAGAATTAACCGTACTTAAATGGATGCAGGTATAGAGTTGGAGGTGAAACCAATCAGGGAGACAATGCTAACAGTGATATCTCTTATTTGAATGAGATAGGCCCCAGACAGAGCATGTAGAATAAGAACGGAATAGGATTAAAAATTGAACCTTGTAAACAAGGACCTCTACTACTTAAGGGGAGGAAAGACAATGAAAAAGGAGGACCAGTCAATAGAAGAGAATAAGAGAAGAGGAAGGAAGAGGATGAAATGAGAGTGGAGTCTTGGAAATTAAGAGTTTTCAGATGATGGCGGCTGATGTGATAACGATGCAGAAGTATCTGACTGAGTGAAGATGGATAATAATTCTCACAATTGTGCATCAGGAAGTTCCTGGTGACTTCAGTTAAAACAATTTTAACAGTATTTGGTAGATGGAAATCACAGTGGAAGGAGCTGAGTTGTTAATGGGAATGGAAGAAATAGATGGCAGGATTTAGTTACATTTATCAGTAAGTTTGATGTAGATATAAAGGAGGAAGATAGAACAGATAGAATAGAGGAGCTGACAAAGGAGGTAAGGTAAGGAGAAGAAAAGTTTAGAGCACTGAAAAAGAAAATTGCTATTTCTTAAGCATACTGTGCATGGAATTTCACTAGGCAGTTTCAGATATGTGAATCTTGAGCATATGTGTAGGCCAAAAGGAAGGGAGTAAGAAAGTGAAACCACAGGAGTTAAAAAAAGAAAAGGAAAATTAGAGGAAATGATAGGAAGAGGAAACACCATGAGGGAATTCATCTTTCTCAGAAGAGGCATCGTTGGAGTGGGTTTAGAGAATGCAGTGCACATATATTTGCCTGCAAAGTTTCTGGAATTTTCTTGATTTGCGTGTCTGTCTGACCTGAATAGAGGGCTTATCAAAAATGGAAATAGACTTGTTAAAAATGACAGCTTGAGTTTAATAATAGCTAACATTTGGAGAATGCTTACTCTGTGCCAGACACTCTGCTAAGCACTTTATATACCTTTACCCAACAACCCTATGATGGAGATATTATTTTTATCCCCATTTTACAGGAAGAAACCGATACGTAAGAAGATTAAGTAACATTCCCAAGGTTGCAGAGCTAATATGTGGTAGAGCTTAGATTTGAACCCATGCAGTCTGTGTTCAGGGCTTGTGTTTTTAACCCCTCTGCTACAGTGTCTGTCCAATAGAATTTCCTTGTGAATTACACAACTACCCTTGGTCTACTGGCTCTTTCTTATTCTGTACTAAGAGTCTGTTCTAGCTATTTGGTTTTCTGCTCAAGGAAGGTGCATTCTACTTCAAGAAGCTTGTTAATATCAAAGCCTTAATCACAGCTATTTGGATGACACGAGTTGATGCTTTACAAACCAAGCATGATCCTAGTCATATTAAAATCAAAGTTGCAAAATAAAGAAACATTCTGGAAAACCTTGTCTGCTTCATTTAGATAACAGTGTGCAGAATGAATTGAAAGATAAAAATGCTCAGCATTTACCATTTCCTCTTCCTTTTTTATTTTAAGCCCCTTGGTGTTATGGATGATATCATCAGGCAATTTAGTTTGAATATGTTCCACGCTGGACTGTGCAGATTACCCAACTAATGACATGCATACTCCTTGCCATTGTGACACCTCTCTTCTCACATGTGGGAATTTCAAGTGACAGATTAAAGCTGTTTGCTATCAATTTTGCAAAAAACACATCTGCCAGATAGCCAAGATTTAGTTCAGAGACCGAAATCGATTAATATTCTAATTTGTTACCTGTCATTAGCGTCACACTATATTATGCCAAGTCAAAAGTGATAACCTTTATATAACATATGCTCCTAAAGGAATTTGATTTGGGGGATGTGTTTTATTTTTGTTTAGCATTGCTCCCTGTGTATAAATCCCATTAGAAATTTCAATTACACAGGCAGTAAAAATTGTGATGTATTAAAATGAAAGTGTAGAATATACAGTTACATATTTCTAATAAAACCGCATGGCTGTATTTATGATAGAGTTTTTCTGACACTTATTTACCACACCACTTTAAGATTTTAGGTATTTCATTTGTTTCTTCCTATTAAATCAAGGAGAGAGCTATCAAAATAATATTTCAATAGTTGTTTTCCAGATCCTCTGACATTTCATTATTTTATGTTCTTGGTCAAAAGCAAATCTCCTCGGAGGAGAAGCCTGATTACCTGGTCTGATTTTCAGTGCTCAAGAAAGGGGAGTGGGACAATGGCTTGGGAAGGAATGAAATGAGGTTAGCCGAGGCAAAGAAAAGAAAGAAGGGAGAGTTTCATAGAAAATTTCTTCCAGCTGATTGTTTTCTTGCTGCTGAACAGGGAGGAAAATATAAAGTAATAGCTCTAGGTAGGAAAGACTAAAAGATGGAGTTGTCACTCTAAAGATGGAAACAACTAGCTTTTCAATGTGAATGACATAGTCAAGCACTGAAGCAATGATTTCCCTAGTGTTAGAAATTTAAAATTTTTAATATGCTTTAATTTTTCAACATCTTAAGGCCTCTAAGTCTAAGATGGGTGGTTCAGAATATAAGTTAAAATTGACATTCATTCATTCATTCATTCAACAAATAGATGCTGAGTGCCTCATATATACCAGGAATCACCAGGGATATAACTACGCAAAGAACAGACCCAACTTCTTGCCCTCATAGAGCTTACATTATTTTGGAAGGAGCCAGAGCAATTTAAAAACAAATAATAAAATACACGGCATTGCAGGTGGTGCTAAGCAAGGTAGTAAGAAATAAAGCAAGAGTGAGAACAGGAAATACTGGCAAAGACGGGGTAGAATGAATGGGTTATCATTTTAAATAGCATGGTTGGGGAAGTCCTAACTTAGAAGATGACGTTTGGGCAAAGACCTAAAGGAGATGAGAGAATGAATTATGTGGATACGTGGAGAGTATACAATGCCATAGTAATCAATGTTGCCACGCCACTCATATTGTTTACACTTCCAGAGAAGGAGATGGTGTTGGAGACAAGGCAGAAAACGCATTTGATTTGTTGGTGTTCATCGCTTTCTCTACTTCACTGTAACATTTCTCTTAAAGGAAACATTTTGATAAAATATTCAAGTGTGAGTTTGCCCTCATGATATACACATTTGGCTTCTGCTTGTACTTACGACCTCAGAGTTATTTCAAAAGTACCCGGATCAGTCAACTCAGCAGCAAAGCAAGGAAGAGAACTGAGAGCTTGTATTTCCCATCCTAGGGCTCAATCTATTGGCCCATATCCATCTCCTCTGGTTATGGATCTTCCCACTGAGAATGGTAATTACCAATAACGACCAAGAGTCTCTCTCAGGTGAACTTGAATTTGTTAAAGCAGACAGACAGATCAACAAGTTCTTAATCACTGAAGGATAAGAAGTTGATTCCTTGTAGGTTTTAATTTAGTTTCTCAGTGTTCTTATAGAATAATTCTCTTGTGAATTTTAGAGATCTCTCATCTGGATTATTGCAACAGTCTGCTTCATCTTCTGCCCTTGCCCCTCTGTAGCCCATTTTCAACATAGTAGCAAGAGTGATCTTTGAAAAAAACTAAGTCAGATTATGGAATACCTCTGCTCAAAACTCTCCAAAGGCATTTCATTTCACTCAGAGTAAAATCCAAGTTCCTTTGAAGGATCCACAAAGCCCCACATGCTATGGTCTCTGTAACAATCCAGATTCACCTTCTGTCACTCTCCATCGTGTTCATTCTACTTAAGGCACAATGAGCTTCTTGCTGTTCCAGGAAGAGTTTTGCCTAAGGGCCTTTGGCTGTATTTCCTAGGTTTTATAACTTCCCCCTACTTCCTCCAGATTTCCTTACAAAGGGAAGCAGCTCTGATCATCTGAAGTAATAACAACCTTTTACCCTCTATCCTCTTCCCTATCCTACTTATTCTCCTTTACTTTTCCTTACATCATTTATTACCACATAACATACCATACATATTTGCCTCTTTATTGATTTAGTACTTCTTTTCCCCACTAGTGAGAGCCAAAACCTATTTTCCCAGCATCGGAAAAGTGTCTAGGACATAGTAAGTGTTCAAATCTGAAGGAAAAAACACCAACCTGTAGTTTAAGACTTACATTAAATGCCACTGATTGGGCCTGGTGCTACACTCACACAAATAAACTTTGGTACAGACTGATGTTTTTTCCTGATGACAACAAAGAAAAATTTAAAAACTGCACAAAAGATTTTGAAATGCTAACAAATAAATAAGAGAAAATCAAACTTGCAATATTGGGAACATACATTTTAGCTATTGCTTAGGCATAATCTTTACAATGGAATAATTTCATAAATACAAATCCAAAATACATACAGCACAACCCATAAACAGTAATATTCTTTAGGGAAACAGACATTGAGGAAGATAAAAAAAGGAACCTACTTACAAGGTACAGATTTTTTTATAAACTGAATTTTCATTTATAAAGTGTAGTTTAAAAACTTAAGAATATTCTATTTCCAAGAATATTCCATTTTATTATTGGAATACTACCATTCCAATAGTAAAAAAAAAATCACACAAGTTTATAGCATGTTAAGAGGAGTTCTGCTTTCTTTTCAAGAGGTAAGGTGATTTTCAACCATTTATTTTTATTCTAGTAACGATATATAATACTCACATGGAATTTTATGTAACTCATTCATGAACTTCTCCTTCAGCTTAGAAAAGGCATCTTCCTTTCCTTCTCCAGGACTGGCTGGCTCTGTGGCATTGTTTGGTAGAACTGTCGCAACAGTGGTGACTGGCGGGGCTGCCAGGGCCTCATGATGACTCTCGCTCACCATTTTAGGTTCAGGTGAAACTGTGAGAGGAGGGAAGCAGAAAAAGAACAATTCAAAATGGCTTAGCTGATCCCACGTCAAAAGTACACCAGAGATGAAAAAACATCAGAGGGTGCACCTGCTCGCTGGGTAAATAGTCTATCATTAGCATAGTACTTTATGTTGGTTCATGAAATATTTATGGACCCACAGTACAGAGTCATCCCCAGAAGGTAAGAGCAGATGTAGTTACGAAAAACATTCTCTCCCAACAATACTATGTAAACTGTCAAATCTATTAGTCATTTATACAGGCAATTATTTGCTGTGTGGATTTAACTTCATAACCCATATCTCACTGACATGTGTATGAAACACTTGCTGACAACACACATGCTCTCTACTCTAAACATTTTGTATTTTCTAAAAAGAAAAAAGATCAAATATTTATATTGGAAATGTTAATAAATTTAACATCCATTCAAAATGTTAGTGAATTTTAAAATGGTAATAAAGAATACTATTATAACATTGATACTCTTTAAGATGTCATGAACGTTATACAGAAATTAGTTCTTGAATCTCATTTATTGATGGTAAGTTTTTCTCCCCATCAGTTTTTTGACATTTACTGTAGACAATACTCTGATCAATAATGCACTTGTCTTGCTGGGTGAATTTTTGAAGCCATGGTAAACATGGCATGATTGACTATATAAACCGAGGCATGGATGATAAAACATGACTTGTCCAATTATTTCAGTATGATTATATTATTGAAATAACTTATTCAATTATTTTGAATGTTTATCTCCAAAATATTAAAAAACAGTTAATTCTTAAGGCAGTCAATGCAAACAATCTTAGCCTTGAATACAGAAGACTTCACTTCTAGTCTTCTTCACCAGCTAAATAAATTTTGACAAGACATTCGATCTCTTAATTTATTTGCCTTCTGAAATAAGAAGAACTTGCCTAGACTTTTCTTAGTACACGTGACGTGCTCTCTAAATGGAAGGAAGGCGTTCTAAAGGGGTGGAATTGAAGTCAGTCTCCAACCTAAACACATGCTGGACTTTAATAATTTTACTGTGTGATTTAGATTTCAGGCTATGCCTGTGAGAGAGTGGACACGATTTGGGGCAGAAACAGATACATACAAACAGGATTGGGCATGAGTAACTTCACAGTCTCAGCAGGAAAGTTGATGGACCTATAAAGCCCTTTTGATTAGCAAAGAAATGGAGATACCCAGCAAACAGAAACAGGATTTTTATAGAATTCAAACCTATTGTGAGTTAATTATGCATATGTACATATTTGGTGGGAGTAAAATTAAAAGTAGAATAATCTCAGATGTATGGGTTTATTATTAAAATCTTAATCAAAATCCAGAGATTTTTGGATCTCTTGGAAGGAGATGATGGCTGAGGCTAACACATACACATACAAAATCGATTTTTATTTTATAATAGATTAGTTCTCTTTTTTAAGCTTTGAATTTTCTACTACTAGCTATTAGTATAATCCTAAAGGGTAGAATCAGATAGCTAAGGGTTCAGATCTTCTCTGTTCTTGTTTCTTCACTTGCAAAGTGAGAATAATCATACCAATAACATAAGGTTTTTCTGAGTATGAAATGAGATAATCTATGTAAAGAACTTAGCACAGCGTGTCATGTAAGTTTGTTTCATCTATTGATTCATCCTTTCCTCCCTTCCTCCCACTCTGCCTCCCTAATAACACTTGGAAGTCCAGAATTTTCCAGATTTTGGAAAAATTTTATTTTTCTTCCAACTCAAGGTCACTTTCCAGAAGCTTTTCCTGATTTTCTGATTACACTTAGGTTAGGATCTTGTCTCCCTGAAAAAATTTGGAGTCTTGTTTACACTGTTGACACAACTTAGGTGAAACTATTGATATTGATGATACCATAACTTTTATATTTCATGCGAGTCAGCAAGACTAAAATTATATACACGTACACACAGAAACACATACATATGTATGAAATATTACTATGTATATATTCAAAAACTGAATTTCTTCCTCTGCTGTGAGAATCACCAGACGTGATATACATTATTACTTATCTCCACAGGATAGTTGAGGGTATTTGAGGAATTATGGTTTACTGTGGGACTTAAAGGAAATGATTGTGTTTAGTACAAATAACTAAATACAACAGTGCTGTCATTACATTAAAGGCATATTGTCTAACTGTGTTTAGGCTCGATTTTTGGAAGTGAGTTCTGGAAGTGTGTTCTGGAAGTGAGATATTGTTCCTGTTCATCCAGACTACTGTTCAGCGGCTCCCTCCACCTGGCTACGTGTTGTCTCTAGTCTTTGTGCACACTGATGGTTGGGTCCTTTGCCATACAGGTTGTTAAACGTTTTCTTACGACCCCAGCTTATTATGAGGTATAAAACATTTCTACATATAAGTTAAAAGCTTTAAAACTTTACAGGAAGAATAAGACTTTTGGTAAATAGAGTCAACATTTAGAAAATATACTTGAGGTTTAATCAGTATTTTTTTAAGGAAGCAAAGAATGTTTCTCAAAAATAATCCTCTTCAGAAATAAGGTATGCTTGGAAGGTGTTTTATCAAAAAAGGTAAAAGCTATAACCTTTAAACTCCTACCAGCCGATGATATTTTTCTACCATTTCTGATTTTTTTTTTTAAGATTGGCACCTGAGGTAACATCTGTTGCCAATCTTTCTTCTTCTTCTTCTTCTTCTCCCTAAAGCCCCCCAGTACATAGTTGTATATTCTAGTTGCAGGTCTTTCTAGCTGTGCTACGTGGGACATGGCCTCAGCATGGCCTGATGAGTGGTGCTAGGTCTGTGCCGAGGATCCGAACCAGCAAAAACCCAGGCTGCCAAAGTGGAGTGTGCAAACTCAGTCACTTGGACACAGTGCTGGCCTCTGATATTTTTAAAAACAAGGAAAAGATTGGAAGAAATATATAGACAATGTTCCTTCTACTTAACATATTCCACTTTGAAATTTAAAAAGTCATAAAATACAAAAATACAATAAGCAATTAAGGATCTAACATACTGACAAAAAGGACTGATAGCTTAATGTTTTATTTTTATTCCTTCTTATTTTGAGAGATAATATTGTTTGTAAATTGCAAAACTAAGACTAGTTACATGGCTCTTATATTCATATTTGTGGAAATAAGATGCTTATCAAGAAGTTGATTATTCACTCCTGACTAAAGTGATGACTTTATACTCTTGTATGTACTTTAGTTCATGTGGCATTGTTTGCTTATTCAGAAAAAAGAATTTATATTCTACTCAAGTCTTGATAAAATAACAGCCAACAGTTGTTGAGTACCTGCTAAGTGGTTTCGATCTATGAAATCATATAGCTCTCTTACCACTCCCATGAGATAGATATAATTATCACCCATTTACAGGTGAGGAAATGAAGACTCACAGAGGTCATGTAATTGGTTCAAAGTCACATCCTAGTAATTGGTGGAGCTGGGATTTGAACCCGGGTATCTTAGCCACTATAACGTAAGGGATTTGCACACTATGAGAAAAGGATCTGATAAAAATGTGGTTTTTGAAGGAGCTTTTGAGTATTTTTTTTCTGACAAAAAAGTGTTAATTTCACAAATAATCAAAGAACTGAAAGCTAAAATAACAATGAGATAATATATATTCATTTGTGAATGTAGCTAAATGTAGATACGGAGGTGAGGGTACAAAAAACTGGGCCATTGGCAAAAACCGTAAGTCAGAAAAGTGCTTCGTGGAGACCAAAGTAACAGAGTGTCAAAAACTGTAGCAGATTCATTCTTTTTCTAGGAATTCACAATAAAGAATTAACCTTAGGTGTACAAACAATTTAACTGAAAGACGTTTATAGTAACTTATTTGGATCATTAGAAGACAAGAAACTACCTAACAGAGAGACTTCTTGAGTTATGGTAATTCATCAAATGATGTTACTAAAATTATCTAAAGGTAAACATTTACAAACCTGGAAATACACTAGAGTGTTGCATAAAAAATGCAAATTATGAAACATTATATAAATGTCCAATTTCTTTAAATAAAAAACTTTTGTAAAAAAAGAGATTGGAAAAACACATTTTAAAATAACTTTGTGGGGGAACATTCACTGTTCTTTTCTTCCTGTATGTTTACATTGTCCATAAACATTAAAACCCTGAGTTATTTTAAACAACACAAAGGAAAAAACCTTTAAAACTGTTTTGCTCTTGAGAAAACTGGATCTTGTAGAAAGAGTTTAATTTTGTAATGCCAGATTAAAAAAACATACTTTAAAATGTAACGTAAAAAGCTAAATTGCAAGAGAGAATGATTCAGCTACATATTTAGCAAACATAATATGCTAAATGTCCATTGGTAAAATACAATGTAGAAAAAATGTTAAAGTATCATAAAGGTTAATACTTCTGTGGTATAAAATGAGGAAAATCAGGATTTTGGGTTGCCATGACAACTTTCCTGTGTCCCTTATATTTATTCTCCTTAGTAGGAATTTAATTATGTCTATCTCTAGGTCTACAAATTAATATAGATTTCTCAGATTATATAGTGAGATAGTCCTCCATACTGCATAAACATGATGATTTCTGGAGAAAGCACGATTTCTACCTCCATTTAAGTATTGTATTTTATAATAATAGCATGCAAAATTAAAGAGCAAACAGAAGAAGTTCAAAGAAATAATGAAAAAAATATTATTCCTAAAAATGAAAAGTAATCTGAGGCAGAAATACCTCAAACTGAAAGTAACTCATGGAATAATTATTATAAAGAGTCTAGGAGATATCACGGGATGTGTTAGAATGCATTTTTGAGGTAAAGCACGGAATGTAGTGATTTTATTCCATCTGAATTCCCCTTGACCTTCCGTAGGCACAGGTGGAAAGCATAGAAGACGCCATGTGCATCCCTCCGTCGCTCTCAGGGATGAGGCCCTCAGTCTGGGGGAGTGCTGCCTGTGGACAGCTCACAGCTGAGGAGTCTCTCTTGGCGCTTCACCCTTGTCTAAAGAGAACTGCCTTGCCCAGGGTCGAAGCCCCTTCCCCAGGGACAGCCCACATCCAATGGTTGGTGGATGGGGGCATAAAATCCTGGCCCTCTGCCTCAGTTTGGTTCAGCTCTGAAGGGCCTTGTAGGGTCAGCTAAATTCTGGGATCTGCATCTCAGTTCAGCAACTCCCTTTGCCCAAACCTGCTTTCTCCCCTCCCTTACACGGAAAGCATTCCCCAGAAGCTTCCTCTGACTCAGAGCAGCTTCCCAGGGAATCCAACCTGTGACACCCACTCTGAAAGATTTTTGGGGAAATAAAATGAATCAACTGTCAAAGGTTTCATTTAAATTCTTTCCAAACCTGAGGATCCTTAGGCAGTAAGTGAAGTCTGGCAGCATTATCAAAATCTTCCACAAGTTTGCAGAGGTTTGAATGTCAGGCTCGAGGTGTATCTTCTCTCCAGTTTAAATAGATACTTTCTCTTGAGAGAAGTAAGAGGAAAGCCAGAGATTATAGGGTCCCTGTCATGGTGGGTGACAGCTGACTTGTGGCAATAGTCCCAGTAAAAGCGCTAGAGTTGAAAGTTTGTTTTTCAGACCTTGGAGCAACTGGAAGCGCAGCAGGCAGCCCACCTTCCTAATCCACAAAGTGTACAGGCTCCTGGGTCCTTTTTCCTTTCCAAAGAGATGTAAGTCCCTCCAGATTTTACCCATTTTTCTAGTCACAAAAGTGTCCTAAGAGGGGCAGGGGGAATTGTGCTTAAGAGTATGGCTCTCCGGCAGTACCTCTCATAAACGTCTCTGCAAATTGAACACGAGTGGGCCTGCTTAGCTTTACTTTTAGAATAGAATCAACACTCCTCCCTAATCCTACAAATACTAAGCTACAAACACTGAAAAGGTGTATAGATTATTAAACTGGAGGCGTCTTTGGAAGAGCCTGAGGAAGGAGGAAATATTAAATACCAGCTGCATTTCTGAGGAATCTTGTTTCTCTACTTATTTGCCACTTTATTGAGGTAGGATTGACATACAAAAAGGTGTACATACTTAATGTATACAGCTGGGTGAGTTTGGAGATAAGAACACACCTGTGAAACCATCACCACAATCTCCAGTTCCTGGCTCTGTGGAAAGTGCTACATGTCTTCTCTCTCCCTTCTTCCAAAGCTGTCTCTCTGCAACCTCCTGCAGCCATATTCGTTTTCCTTCTGCTATCTTTCTCCGCTGTCTTTCTCTCTCCCTCTCTCTGATCAAAAACCTCTTGCTCTCCTTATCTTTGCCTTTTCTTTCTTCTTAGTTTCCTTTTTTTTCCCAAAAGGGAAGAATGATGCTCATGTTTGTTAGGTTCATTTATCTTGCACTGGGCCCTTGGTGTTTGTCTACTGAGCCCTACACTTTGTGTGGATCAGAAAACAGGAGAATAAGGCACCAATTCTCTCCACTGAGACAGCCCACGAGTTTCTCCTGGCTGCCTCCTCCTGCCATTATGGAAACTCAAATATGTCCCATAATGGCGTCTCTTGACACCAATATTGGTAAATTACAACCCACAGTTATCTTCTTGACATAGTTAGACAACTGGGAACATGACTCCAATCACCAGGAAACAGTTGGGAAAGCACGAATGAGAAGTAGTAAGTAGAATCAGAAAGTGGGAAATTTGGGTCCAAAGGGAATAAGCAGAGAGAGGTGCTGATGTGAGGTGCTTAAAACAGAATAGCTTAAAAGGCAAACGTTTGTATTAAAAACCAGAGATCAAACTTTTTAAATGGCTAGCTACTCCTACTAGAGGTTGGAAAACTTTGTCTTACCAACTTCCAGATTTCTTATTTTTAATGCGCATTATTTCTTATATAATTTAGTTTTCCAGATTCTCCAGTGTTTATCTCAAGCAAAAGCACTTCCTCAAGATCTATCTTCCTTAAAGGAGGAAGGACACTGGTTCTAATAAGAATTCAATTATTTTCCCATCTTGCTCTAATCTTCATTGTTTGAAAAAATATGTCCCGTGTCAAAAAGTGAATCTGAATCTGCGAACCCGAGCCGCCAAAGTGGAGTGTGCTGAACTCAACCACTAGGTCTCGTTTTTAAAAACTTTATTCTTTGTGAGGAGAGACAGATCTGACCCTGGATCCTGCAGACGGTTGGTGGGAGATGTAGTTGAGATGTGAATCCTAGTGTTTGCCCATTCATAACTCCTTTTCAATGAAATTGTCCTGCTCACAGGCTCTAAAGATGGAAAAGGATCTATGTAGATTGCATGACCACCCCCTACAGCCATAGTCACAGTGGATTTAAGGGTGGATGAGTACCTGACTCAACGGCAGCTCACTTAGATGCTGGCCTGAGGCCAACGACACCATTTAAGATGAAAAGGTGAGTGAGGCCAATAAGAGTCTCTCCTTCAGGAATCGAAGCTATGAAATACTCTGAAGAAACTGAGGTATAGAGAAGAGAAGAAACATGCTCATTGTCGCAGAATTAATAAGTGGGGGAGCCAGGATTCCAAACACAGCTGATCCCAGGGCTCACGTCTGTGACCCCTGTGCAATGCCATCCCTCCAGGTACCCAGCTTCCTTTGGCTTGGTTTTCAGCTCTGAGTTTCAGTATGTAGCATCCTGTAAATACTAATATTGATAGAAATCTGAGCATCTGTACCTTGTAATCAAGAAAGCATAATGAGAAGTAAAACTTCCTGTGTAAGTACACTAGACTTGGTAGTTTCGGGAATATTTGAATTTATAGCCAGAGGTGCTGAGGTCTGTTACTCAGTCTGCTCTGCATTCATAACTAGAGTACGTGGAAGAGTGACAGAACTGATGATGCACAGTGACGCGCGCTGCTGTCCTGTAGGCCTCGAAAAATGCCATGGAAACTAACTGATAGTTGAGTGATTAAAACATTCAACTGAATGCATTTTTTTTCCCCACATTTTTACATCTCTGAAATGAGGATTTGCCTTATAATCTGTGGCATCTGACTATCTGCCAGGCCCATGCACACCCAACCTCGTTATTTCCACTGATGTTCTGGTTAAATTATTGAAAGGCCATTTCAGGAAGAGATTTGAATCCTGGTTGTGATCTGAAGCTTTCTATTGAAACTCATGCAATTAAAACTGGCAGAACGAGAGTCAAGCAGCTTGGAAGATTTTGGAAGCAACAGTGGAGCAATATTTAGAGAAATGCTTTATCCAGCGCTCTTGATAGCACAAAGAAAAATGGTGTGTAAAAAAAAAGATGGGTATCATCAACTCAGTTGACAAGAGATTTAGAAATTTTAGGAATTTATTAACCAATCTATTTTGCTTTTATTTTCCTCTTTTGTATGTATATAAGGGTGACATAATATAAAATCTGTCCAAATAACTGAGTATTTTAATAAGTACAAAATAAAAATTTAAGTGATATAAAACTGCTTTTGACACAGTTTAATTTGTAGCATTTTTTTCTTAGTGATATATAAAATAATGGTGCATCTTGTAATGGATAGATTCTTAGAGTAAATAAAATACAGATTTTGTAAAGAATGAAGGAAAAATGGAAGCATTGTTTGCAAATAATATATTATAAAGTGATAAACTATATAAAATTTTAAACAGTTTCTCATTCTCAGAAGATCGAATGCCACAATTATATTTAGCAAGTGTAGTCAATATAAATTTCAGAAGAACTAGCTAAAATAAAAATTAATCCATGAACCAAATGAAAACTATATTCATTGATATATTATTTTCCCCTCAGACCTTAATATACAGAATAGAAGAATGGAAACAAACAAAACATAGCCACGTCAAATCTCAAGTACTGAGTTACTGTAATAATGATACAGAAAATCAGGAGATATACAAATGGAAAATTTCCCACTTAAACAGGGAAAAAATTTAGGAAATTGGGATATTAGAGCTGTTTCTAAAAACATTTAATAATAAATTTACAAATTTTATATTGTTTTTCTAATAATCCATTGTGCACCTATTTCTCTATTAATGAAATATTTTATCATTGCAGTTTCAAAAATTGTAGTTTATTTTAAAAGTGCCACTCAATGATGGAGAACTGTTATGACTTTAATGGGCCTCCCAAGATTTCAGTAAAAATGGCAAGGTTATGATCAAGAAAAAGAGATCAAAATAGCCTTTTCAAATGCATTACAAAGACTTCAAGTGTGTTTTATAGTGCTTTAAAAATGGTAGAGTAAGGGTCAAAGTCTCTTTTCTTTTTTGATAGAAAAGGCAGATACGAAAACCTAGGGATGGAATGGAAATCTTACATGGATTCACTTAACATAATTTTCACCAACAATGCTCATTGTGTGCAATATTAATTGAAGTTACCTCTTTAAGTTTTGTACGGTATGATAAAAATAGATGCTTTGGGCACTTATTGAAGAGATACAGATGGATCATGTCAATTGGCTCTCAAAATGCTTTCTAGAGAAGCAGCAGATAAATAATTTGGAATTCCCATTCTCTATTGCTTTGCTACAACTCAGCTCTGAACTCTTGCTGTTTCTGAGCTGCAGGCACTTGAGAGAAAAATCTAAGCTTGCAACTCAAAGCTCCCTTTTATCCACCTGTGTTCAAACTGTCATTGTTTTTGTCACACAGTGAAGCAAACCTTTAAAATCGATCTATACACAGTTCAGATTGTGGTAAATATGATAGAAAATTTTGCAGTCTACAGTTAGAAATAGTATGTTAAAAAATAAAAACACCTAACACTAATAAGCCCATACTAGTACCCAGGCATTTTTACAAGAGCTTTAGACATACAAGCTCATTTAATGCCCACAAAATAAACCCCAGGAGTCAGGCAATATTATCATCTCTCTATTACGGATGAGAAAACTAACCAAAGGTTGCACAGACAGTAAGTGCTACAGTGAAGATTTGAATTGAGACAGGCTAACTCCAGGGCCATGGAATTCTGCCCTGCCTTAATGAATGAATAGATAAATGCTGAATGAATAAATAAATTGTGTGTCTACAATGTATCTAACATGATAGTAGGTGCTTTGGATAAATTTCAAGTCATTCATTCACCATCTCTGTGCGTGGGGATACACACAGATGGTTAAAATCCAATGTGATACATGCTCTAATGGAAATGATTATGGGAGACTGTGCTGAAAGAACATACCACGTGGAAAACCACTAAGATTTAAAAATCTGAGTATAGTTGGGCCTGAAGACTAAGTTTATTTGCAAAATATATCAGATAAGAAGTATAAAAAGTGGTGATTTGGCTTATTCTTCTTTTTATATTCTATCTTCTATTGTGTGCCAGTGAATTAATTTGGGAACATGAGACATGAATGAACAATATCCACAAATTTACAAAATAATAGTAAGAAGGATGATATGTAGGTTGCTTATCTAACAGCTATTCCTTCCTTCTGATTTAAGATAAGCCCTATTTTTTCCAGGCAACTACTACTGCTTATCCCCCACTCTTGGGTAAATCTTTTTAATCTATACATCACTCAGGGTAATCCATTCTTTTTCTCAGTGGTTGGTTTAGGCAAGGTCATATGATCCAGTTTGGGCCTGCTGTAATAGAAAGGGAAGTCTGTTGCATGACTTCTGGGAAAGTTTTTCTACCTCTCAAAAATCTATACACAGGAGTAACGTTGCTTCTATTGGTTGGGGTTTTATTTGCGTGTGGTACCCAGAACTGCTCGAGCCATGATGTGATCATAAGAGAATCTAGTGAAGGAGACTGTTGATGCTTTACAGGTGACAGAGCTGAAAGCTGGAAGTAATCATGACCCTCACGAAGCTATTGAGCTGCTGTATTAATTAACCCCACAACCGTAGAACTCCTCGCAACGGGAGATAACACATTTTCCTTAAAGTGTAATCCATTTTGTGTTGCATTTGCTGTTGCTTGCAGCCAAAAATTATCATATACGAATACTTTATAATACGATTTCCACAATAACAAAAGTAAAACTTGCTTTTTTCTATAGGCTTATTATCTACTATGCTGTGCCAACCGGCTGCTTGCTGATCCCTTTACCTGTGTGCGCCTTTGACCCTAGTTTTTGATTCTCAATAAGTCCAAGAGACATTCATTACATTTTCTCCTATGCAGAACAGGGCTGTATCTTCCCCACATCCTATAAATTATGGTGAAGATCATTGCTCTGCATCCTAAATTGCTGGATAAGTAAGAATTGAATTGAATTGATTTGAAATACAAGAAAATTGGTTTTGTGATTGGTTTCATCTAATTTAGAAGATTTGAAAGGTTTAGGTAAGGTTCCAGTTTTGTATATTGTATTCAGATTGAATGCTCTGCTTTAATTAAAGTGTGTGAGTGAGGGGACAGTGTACAACTATGCCTTGATTCACTTGGATCACTTTAGAAGTAAATCAGAGGGAGTCAAAGAATTGGAAGGAATATTTGAAAGGCAGGTAGCCTCTTATGTCCACTATGTAGTGTAGTCTCCAGGTGTGTCTTAGTGGGTTCCTTTTTTTTTTTGCTTCTTCTTTTTTGCTTTTGTCTCAATAAGAAACAGTTTACTCTCTCTCTCCAACAATTCGAGCTTTGATAAAGTTAGGGATACGCCCATGAAGAATTTTCATGTCTTCTCTTTCCTCTTGACAAACCCAAATCATGTCACTTCAGGAAAGTGAGCTTAAGGACAGATTTTCTATAAAATGCCATTGCGTCACCATCTCACATTTAAGCATCATTGTGAAAAATGTGACTTTGATAAAAATTATCTGTGGCTTTTTTTTAAACTTTCCTTTGGTCAACATTTGGACTTAATGCCATTTCCATTTAAGTGGCTCAATAATAAGATCAATGAATATACCACAGTTTGCATCTTAGATCTTCAAAGAAAGAGTTCAGTGTAATAGTTTGCATTGAGAAGCACGTCTGTAAAGACCCTCTTATTTGCATCACAAACGGGCATGCTGGCTTACTGACAGCAATACACGGAGCTAAATTGCCTTTTCATTTTATATTCAGTAATTATAGACACTATAATTTCATTAAAATAAAGTAATTCTATAGGCACAGTCCTCTCATCTCTTTGGGCTTTTTCCCAAACTTACTGATCAATAATTTGATATTATGACATATTAAAAGAAAGTGAAAAGTGATCTAAAATACTGACTGTGACTAACTTCGTCTTTGAAATTTGCTAGATGATTTATAATCTCAAAATGCCATCTTACCATGACTTTTTAATATCCTGAAGTAGAAACCATCTTTGCCTCACCATAAAGCAGCAGACACAGAGGGGAGATTTGCAACTTTCCCTGTTGTGTAGCTCAGGATCATTGATGATCAGAACCTCAAGTTTGTTTCCTCAGTCTGGTTATAAACTTTGATGCATTTCTTGGGAGAAAATATGTTTCTATTTAACCAAATTTATTTTTTCTTCCATGTCATTAATATGCAACTGCTTTTCCTTAAAACAAGTAATGTCAATAGCTGAATCTCAATTAATATCCAACTGGCTAAGGAGACATTTCAGAGCGAGGGCATACTATTACAAATTCATAGCTGAATACTATATTACAGATAAACTGACACTTTTACTAAGATAAAAGTATACTGATAGCATGAATGAAATATGAATGTTAATTTCAATCAACTGAAAGTCATTGTGTATTGTAGAAGGTGAGATACAGACCAAAATAGAAGATATGATTTAATATAATTCCCACTTGTTTACTGGAGATTTTGTTTTAAAAAACTACTTAGGCGCTTTTGCAATCAAAGACAAAATCAATGGGAGAAAAGAAACCCAAGCCAAAAGATTTTATCAAAGTTTTGTGCCTAAAAGAAAAAAAGAAAAAGAAAAAGAAGGAATGCTATCAAAGCACCACTAAAATTGAAAGAATAAAACTATAAAATCAAACTGAAATGTGAGGAAGATTTTTATAAGAGCAACTTAAAATCAGAGAATTTTCCAGGCTAGAAGTAGAAAGAATAGGCAAAATACAGTGCTGCTTGAAAGTTTAAAGCTGCAAAGGTGAAAATAATAACAACATACCTTAAGGAAGAATAATTCATAATGAAATGTAGGAAGTAGGGTGTAAAAAAAAGAACAAGATAAAACCCATCAAGGGGAGAGGAGACGTTGACAAGGCAAGTGCCACAGTTATAGGAGCCCCTTACTGAACACATGTGGGCTCCAGGACTGCCAACTTGAGAGAGATCTCAGTTCCCATTCTTGTCTTAGCCACAAAAGCAAGGGTGCGTTACTTGGATCCTGAGCCAGTGTATCCCCATTTGTTAGAAAAAATATAATAATGCATAACTTACACTTTTATTATGAAAGTCAATAATATGTGAATAAGCATCTAGCAGGCACTCAATGGTAGTTGATAATAATCATTTTAATGCAATGTTTATAATAACAACAATAATAATGTCTTGTTCCTGTAGCAAATATATCCCTATTACAGAGCTGGATGCAAACAGCTCCTCCTACTCTAATTCGTGAAAGTTAATATAGTATTATTTGCCACACAGATTTTTTGACTAGGAGAGAAGGCACAGGTGAGAGATGCCATGTCTAGTCCCTAAGGAAATATTGGCATTCTGGCTTATACGTTAGTTTCTTGCAAATTGGTTAGTATGAGTCATACCAAAAGATAACTTTCAAAATAATTTTATGAGCCTATCACTTTGAAGGCCAGATCCTGAAATATGGCCAAATTTTCTGTCTATTTCTCTATCTCACCACCCTCTGGTCCCATAGCAACATCAATTAGACTCAGAAAAAAATTTTAAAAAATCTTTTCTGTTTCTCGATGGAGGTTGGTTCATCCTTCTCTATGGAATAGGAACCAAACAGAATGACTGGCTGACCCATGTGGTATCACTCTGGTTCCAAAATTCCCTTTCTTGATTTTTTTACCTTTTCGCTATTTGTATAGGTAGATGGTTCACCAATTGGGTATTTATTTGACTTACCAAATAATCCCCTTTAATAAATGTGACATAGGTAGGAGGGCAAGTTATGTTACTAAGCTATGTAGACGGGGCCAATACACATCTAGACCAGCTAGAGTTAGATACATAAGAGCATGGGACCTGAAGCCAGAATAATCTTATGTCGACAAATACTAGTGACTCATACAGATTTCTTGTAAATTGGGCACGTTTCTCTCCCCATTTGGCCCTTGTCTGCATGGAAGGGGTGCCTGGTTGTTCGGTGTGCCTGGTTAGAGTATGTGATGAGCAGGCTGCCCTTCTGATCCTGGGCAGGGAGCAGTAGGCAGGCTGCGAAGTCCCTCGAGCTCAAGGTAAGGAGGGCCTTTCTCTGGAGTGGCCTGTGTTTCCTTTCTGGCAGAGGGGCTGCTCCTGCGCTTCTTCTTCACACCCTGGAGATTCCGGGAACCTGCTTTGCTTCTCTTTGGCCCTAAACCCTTCCCAGACTCCTCCTCACATTGCTCACAGTGCTTTCAGAGTGGCTCTTAGCACCTCTGTGTCGACTGGAGCCAGTTGTCCAGCTGTGAGAAGGCAGTTCTTCACTGATAAATGACTCCATTGCAATTACTCTCCAGGCAAAAACCCTTGATCGAGTCATTAGAATATCTAGGTCCAGCTGGGGAAAATGGTTCCTCTCTCCGGAGGACATTTTCGCCAAGCGCAACTGGGTTGCAGTCTTCTCAGATCTAGTGCCGTTATTGATTATTCTAAAATGCTTTGTATCCTTTGGAAAAGACTTAGAATTTCTGATTTGTTCAGGTACTGTCCTGGTGCCCAGAGTTTTATGTGCTCCACCCTTTGTTTTCATATCCTTTCTACCATTGCAGTAGCTTTTGGAAGGGAGCGTAAATAATCTCTTGTGGTTAATAAGCTACCAGGGACAGAAGTCCTGTCTGTACTACCATTGAAAACATGTCCTCTTCACTTAAACATGGAGAAAGACTTCTCCCCTTTATGCTGGAAAAGCAAAAAGATGAGAACTTTTCTGCATTCCGATTGCATTTCTAGAATTAGATTGTGATTATTTGTGTATGTGTCTATTTTGCCCATCAGCCTCTGAGCCCCTTGCATTTTGGGATAGGGTCTTATTCATATTTGTGTCTGTAATACTCAGCGCAATGTCTCAATCCCTACCGCGCTATGGTAGGAATCTGATGGTGTTTCGGACATATATTTATAGTATTTATATACACGAACACTACATTTCTCTGTTATGGGGGAGTAAAACATAAACTTAGGTAAATTTGAATGAATTTGTCCCTGAGTCTTCGTTTTTCTCTGGTGTCCTAAGCGGGCTTTGGACTGATTTCCAGGTTTACATGTTAGATCAGAGTAAGTTCAATTTTGGAGAGAATTGGTATTTGGAGAGGTGACAGGGCATTTCCGTCGTGAGAGATGGAAGCCTGCTTCAAATCCTGATAGACAGAGCCTACGTAATATTGGGCACCCGTTGTTACTGAATCTTTTTCATGACAAAATGCTGACAGTGAAGAGAGAGAAGGCAGCTGGGAGAGAGAAAACGGATATAGAGTATTCAGTGTTGAAAGAGGGGAACAAGTAGCTACAAAATCATGCTGTTATTCATGATAACAAGAAGCCAGCCAGCATTTTGCAGAGGGTGTTAGAGAGAAGAAAAGTCTGTAGAAATTAGCTGATTCACTCGGCGCTTTGGAGGAGCCCAGCATCAGAGACTGAATACTGTTCAGAATGAGCAAACAGCGTTCCAGATGAGGCGAGCAGGCTGTGGCACTGAAGAGTGCAAGGACTTAGGCAACAACAGCAGGAGTCCCTCCTGCCCTTGAGACTTTGCTCTTGGCTACAACTGGTTAAAGACAATAAACACTTCCTCGGTGCAGGAAGCCTGGAAATCGATATCAGAATGCCAGCTGATTTCGGAATGTCAGTTTACATGGCTTGTAGTTCCCAAAATTCATGCAGTCTTCCTCCTGCTTACAGAGGCCTGTCTGCATGATGTCTGGGCATTTACTGTGTTGCATGTATAATTTAGGCCTGAGTCTTCTGCTATTATCACCCAGACTGAAAGAAAATGACCGAAGTCCTCAAATTCAAGTATTTTTTTAAGAATAGGAATGAAAGAGAGAAAAGCTGCAGCAATTTCTTCCCACATGATCATCCTGTCATCTTCCACACTTATATCTTGTTTCTCAAAGCTTTTATCTACATCTCCACTCCCCTGACACTTCCAACCATAGACATTCATGCTATTGTGTAAGACAAAAAACTCACATAAAATTAATGTTCAACTTGATTTGGGCGTGCAATTCTAATACCGTCCAGGGAGGAACCACGCTGTCTCAAAATAATTTTTAGTGTAATTCTACAAATACAGAAACCATTTATATCAATAAAATACTTGTTTTCTGTATATTGCATAAAATCAATTTGTATTCAGATATTTAGCTACTACCAAATCAATGTCTTTTAGAGGACTTAGAAAGAAAAGTACCATAGAGATTAACTGTAAAACATTTTCCTCTATGAAGAACAAACGGAAAAACAAAAATTAGAGCATTAACAAGATAGCAAAGTGATGCTGACAAGATGACTTTGGTAACCATGGGTCACTTATGAATTAGCCATTTTCTACCACTGTTCTTGCAATTGATGGATTTTTTCCCCCTGGTCCTGATTTACTTATTAACTAAAGGGATTAGAAAAATTAAATAGAACACGAAAGTTGATCTAAGCACTAAAACACCACAGACAAGGAGCTGCGAATATCAGTTTGCTTTTCCTCATAGCTAATTCCTAGAATTAAATTACAAAATGGACTTTTATAACAAATTTCTACAAGAGTTTTATTTAAAGTTTAGGAAAACTTGTGTGAGATGAGATGAATTCTTTCCTGTTTTGGTCTAGAAATAGATTTAATATTTAGACAATTTTCTCTGTTAGTATTACCTTGTTTTTCTGGGTGATAGTGGTTTTATTTGCTTTCCTTATTTCTTAGCTGTCTTATTTGTATCAAACAGATAGTTTTGTAGCAGGAAATTATTTATTAATCAAAGTAACAGTACTACCTTTTAAAACTATAAATTTTTTCTGAGGGACTAAATGTGATTAGCACTCTAGAGCATTACTCTCAGAATGTGTTTGGGTTTTACATATTATACATGTCAATGCATACATAACATGTATATGCATAATATAATGCATGTTAGCAGCAGTAGCACATTTTATTTATTCCTTTACTGAAGCCTGGACGTGGTAGTAGATACGTGAAACTGATTGGGGCTTTACATTCTGGGCTGCAGTCGCTTTGATCATTATTCAGTAAGGATAGCCTAATCTTCAAGCTTACAGCTTGCTAGTGTTATGGCTTTAATCTCCTTATTATATCTTGCTTTTAAAAAGGTAGAATTTGCATTAGTTCTTGAATGTTTTGCTTTTTTCACTGTTTAAATGAAATGTTCTTGACCATTTTTATTCCTTTCTTTCTACTTTCTCACTCCCTGGACCAGAGGGGCCACACTCTCTTGCCAGGCTCAGACTTACAGATTATTCTGCATAAGATATGACCTTGGGTTCACTTAGAGCTGGGCCATTACCCTTGATCCACTCTGATTTCTACCCATACCATGAATTTTATACCATGATATTGCAACAGAACCTAGTCCAGAATTTGATGTGACCTCAGGATCCCATCAAATTATGTTACTTCAAGTTGACTCATGTTTTCCAAGTTGCAGGTTCACCCGTCTCATTAATCTTAGAATATTCCTACCTACTGCATTTTTCTAAACACAAATATCAATGAAATATGGACCCCAAATAAAACACCAGGTTTCACTGAATGTTTAGTTCCAGAAATTTCCAACCTAAGACCTGTAGAAGGGGAGTCACAGAATTGCATCCTCTCAATTAATAACATTGAGTTTTTCAGGAACACTTCAGCCACATCATGTCAAAGCTAAAATCAGCAGCATTCCAAAACCACAAACACAACTTGACTGGTTTTGACAGCCTATTTATTAATTGCTGCCAAACTGTAATTGTTATTGCATTAACATCACCTATCTGCAGAAGAGCAGCGTCAACTGAGCATCTGCCCCTAAAATTTGAATATAAATTTGTTTCTTTACGTTTCCTCACTGATCTTTAATGTTTTTAATATTTTGAGGCTATTTCATCTACAACCTCAAATAAATTGTAGGAACTGGAACTAATTGTTCCCCTAATTGACTGACTCTCTTTTACCTCCTGTTGTGTGTACAATGCATGTCATCTCACTGTATGAAGCAACAAGAGGGAAGCTATTAATCAATCACAGAACAATTAGTCCTGATCTGAAGCTCTCCCCACTCTGCTGAAAGGGAAAATAACCTCCTCAAAGGTGGAAGGGACACATTTCTTCTCTGTAGAAAAGATATATAGGTTAGACTGTTCCTCCCCCCCAGACCCCCACATATAGTTTAAATCAAATTCTAAATTAGGGTTCCTTGAGTTTGGCAAGAGCACACAGACATTATGAGTAGGACTAGGAGCCCTTGCTCCATTGTATCACAGCTCCAGGGACTCCTCCTGTTTCCATAGTCAACACATGTTACTGCTATGACTAACTTCTTGGTATGCTGTAACCACCAAGGTGGATGTTCACAACTTATTCCCTTCACCTAATACTTGGCACAGAGAAGTTGCCTAGTAAATATTTGTTAAATGAATGAGTGAACAGGATTTATAGTCTTCAAATATAAATGCTGCAAGCAATTTTAGATTATTCATGCCACTGGAGGCAATTCTCTATAAGAAATCCATAGGTATACCAATTAAAGTGTGATGTGTAGTTTTAACCTTGTCTTCTATAACTTTGCATAATCTTATAAAAAGGGAAAATGTAGGTAATTTGATTTTATCTTTTATTTTCATATTTTTATATTTATATATTTTCTACCTAGTTCCTCCCAAGTTAGACTCCATAATAAGGGAGATCATGTGATGAAATTGGGAACTTGGCTCATTTTAATCTGTTATACCTAAATCTTTACTTATCTTTTCTTATCCTACTTTGTGTATCTTCCTCTCTCCCCATAATCAGTCCCAAACCTTAAGGTCACTATGTGGTCATCTTCTTGGGTATCAAATTGTCCCCTTGTTTCTGAACTTCCATATTCTCGCATTCCCCAACCCCTGCTTATTTGTATTGTAGTCTCTTTTTTTCAGGGTTATCTCTCTTTTTTAAGTACATGATTGGATAAGGGATAAGTTTGAATTAAACAAAACATTTGATAGACTGAATACACTACTTAACCCAACAAAATACAGCATTTCTTTCTTAAATAATTAAATAAATATAGATATGACTTTCATTTTGGTGGAGTGAAAAAGCAAGTTAAAATTTTTGGATTCCGAAAACAGGTTATAGACGAGTATAGGAAAAAATTAGAAAGCTAAGAAAGGTATGCCAGCAAACACTTTTCAATCGTTTTCATATTTTTCTGCAAATGTAGGTAAGCTGCTCCTAAAGTCACCTCAGGCATTGACATCTAATATAACATGTGGAAAAGGCAAAATCAGAGACCCAGCAAGTATAAATTTCATTACACGTCTGACATGCCCTTACAAATTAAAAGGGATAGCAATAAATATGCAAAATGTGCTTAGTTAACAATAGGGATTTTCTCACTTATTTGTGTTTTAATCAGGACTCCAAGGTTAACAGAATTTGTGTTATTAAAGTTTAGCAAAGTAGCTTATTGAAATGCCAATTTTATATCTATCTTCCTGGCGTTAAATCCACCCAGGCAGGATTCTATTGACAATTTGACCTCAGCATTTAAGGCATTCCCGACAGTGGGGAATTGGTTTTACCAGCTTTGCACATCAAAACAGCTCTATAGGGCCGAAGTGGTTATGTATACTAGTGAATAAATAAGAAAGGACTGATAAAGAATGCAGTTGGTTGAATGATGCACATGCGCACGGTTATCTTAAAGAACACTCTTCATAACCAATAATTAATTTTAAAAAGTAGGATTTGTGTATACACACTCAAATGCACACGCACACAAATGCACACACACATTTTCACGGTGAGGTCCCCGGACCAGCAGAATCAGCACTACTGGTAACTTGTTGGAAATGCAAATTCTCAAGCCTCACTCCAAACCTACTGAAAGTGGAGTTCTGCAATCCAGCGCCCTCCAGGTGATGCTAATGCATGCGTATCTGTGAGGACCACCGCAGTAGTTAGATAGCTAAACATAGGTGACATCAACCCTACCCACTCAAGGAAAAAACAAAAAAATAATGACAATAACAATTATATATATTTTTTTCATACAACATGGCTTCTAACGCAAGGCGATTATTTAATCTAGATCTCACACTAAGAATAGTGATCTCTTTCAGTGTTGAGCTAGATTTACTGAGAGACAGGAAGAATTATCCTCCTTAATTTTATAGTACTCTTATTTTCAGAGGTTATTTAGACTGTAGATAATTTTTGCTTCAGATGCTCACCCTGCCTAAAACATTACCCTTCTGAATGAATTTAAGCAAATTTCAATGGTTAGTAGGGACTTGAAATTTAGGGTTTAATAGAAGCTAGATGATTACCATAAAAGTCTATGAATTTTATAGCTAATTACATTTTTACTTAAATTCTAGGTTTTAAACTAATGTGGGTATCTGATAATTCCAATATGTTCTATACTAATTATTTATGGAAGCATATTGGGATTTAAAAATACCTAAGAAGTAGAGGAAAAACAAAGACAAAAATGAATAAAAAAAGCAAAAATGTGAAATTTGATGAAGATCTGAACAGGAAAGATATTTAAAATTAGCTCCAGCCATTTTTCAAATATTACACAAAATAAGATTATTTTGGTCATGTTGTCTTAACGGATCTTAATAATAGTAAAAAATGAAAATATGGAAATAAGTGATTTAAAGTAAAATTTTTAAAGCAAAATACTTTAAAAGGAATGTAAAGTAGATTCTTGGTGTGAAAAGCCCCTAAATTTACTCTATTCTACTCTATTGAGAAATTCACCATATCATTAGGAGCCCAGTCTGGTCCTGTGTCCATCCCCGTCCCCTTGTTCTGGCAAACTTTCTATCCAAACTCCGCTGCCATCTAGTTCTGTACTGTCCCAATCTTTTTAATGTTTCTAGTTCTAAGTCAACTGTTTCTTTCTTCTCTAAGCCAGCCCAGTCAGAATTAATTTATTTTCCTAGTATATTTCTTACGTCCTACTGCCAAGTGTGGTATTTATCGTTTACACATATTTTTCTTATACTGGACTGTAAACTCCTTGAGAGTCAGGGAGTGGCATCTTTATATCCCCTTAGGTCCGGAATAATCCCTGGTAGAAAGAAGATGTTTAAAAAATTGTTTCTTAGACTTATTTCATTATTCTATGTGTTTTTCTTGAAGTTTGTTGGGCAGTTACAGGAACTCATCCAGGCTTTCGAGAAATTGTTTGAGGTCTTCAGAGTAGTCTACTGACTATGGCATTGTAGAAAGGAATGTAGGGTCACTTGCATAGAACTGACCTTAGTTCAGATATGATTTCCCAGTTTGAGAGTCCACAATTTTGAAAGGAATCACTTGATTCTCGAGAATCCATTTATGAGAAGCATAGACAGTGATAGCAACTTATTGGAAAAGAAGAAGAAAAAATGCTTATTTTGATCCTATTAGAGATCAATGAGTCTTCATATTTGAGTAAGTGGTACATGGTGAATAATTCACTTTAATCAATTCTTACACCCTGGGGGTGATGTTGGGGGCAGTTACTTTGTCCTTCCAGGAATGGTGAGAAATAGTCAAATGACTGACCCCTAAGCAAGCCAGAATAATTTTACAAAATACTTCATCTACAAGCAAGGTCATGCAGCTTTGCTGTGGGGGAAAGGCTATCTTCGCCACCATCAAAACAGGTGCCTTTTCCTCCTTTGTCTTCCTTTTCTTCACATACCAGGTATTCACATTACTAACATTCCAGACCATCAACCGATGGAGCACTTCTTATTTCCCTCCAGGGCATTCCTTGAGTAATGAGCCTCTCAGCCTCAGATGTCCTATACTTGTGGTCCAAAGCCAGTCTCCTCTGACAAGAGTTGGGTCAATTCAGGCAAGAAATGAACTAGACTGGCTTGATAGTGTCAACTGGGATTGCATCAAGGGAGTGTAAAATAATGACTTTCCTACTCCCCCACCCTTTTATTTTTAACTCATTAGGAATAAGATCTTGGTTCTTTCCATCTTTCACAATCTCTTTTTCATGAAAACACATGCTCGTCTTCCTTCTCACTCACGGTCCTTGATGGGTACTTCAGATATTCTCCATCCTTCTTCCGTTTTTCCTTGAACCCTCATCTCATTTCACAGTTTGCCAAGGTGTTGCTTTTATCTTGTTTACTAACACAAGAATAATGCTAGTAATACACAACTAAAGGGAAGAGGAAGTCATAGGATTTGGAGTTAAATTAGAAACACCCTTTTTTCCCTCAGATCTGACCATAATGTTACCTTTTCAAGGAGCTTTTAAAAATTTCTTCCAGTAGAAGGAAACTTTCTTCTGTATAGCTATTGCTACCTATCTCTGTACCTTGCAAGGGCAGTCATCATTCGATATCCTAAGTTGTGGTCATTCAAGTGTATGGCCCATCTTCTGTACTAGATTAACAAGTACCTCACAGGTTGCTGTGAGGATTAAATGAGGAGATCTTATGCATGTGTGAAGTTATTGGGACATAGTAATGCCCAGTACAAGTTTGTTGACAGCAAGAAAGAAATCACTTATCACTCATTTTCTTTCTTCTTCTTCTTCTTCTTTTTTTTTTTGCTGAGGAAGATTAGCCCTGAGCTAACACTTGTGCCAATTTTCCTGTATTTTGTCTGTGAGTCACCACCACAGCATGGCTGCCGGTGAGTGGTATAGGTCTGTGCCCAGGAACTGAACCCGGGCCACTAAAGTGGAGCGTGTCAAACTTAACCACTAGGCCATGGGGCCAGCCTCTTATCACTCATTTTTGAAGTCTGAAAAATGTTCTAAAATTTTTCTTAAAATTTCAACACATATCTCTACTTAATCATGCTGGTATAATGAAAACCACATACCCTCATGTGTATAAGTGTATCAGGAGGTAGAAGAAAAGAGAAAATGTTAATTTCATAGCAACTAAATATAGGATGCCATACTATAATTACCAATATTTCTATTAGTAGGAATCATTACAAAGAATTGTCTCTTATTTACTCTCCAGGCTCTTTATGTACTAGAATCTACTGCTTCTGAAGAAAATTTGATGTATGTATCTTTGAATAGCAAAATAGACTTTTTACACATGTTCTTGATGAGTGAACTTTAACAACAGAAAAAATCTATTATGTATGTGGATTTAGAGACCAGAAATATCTATACATATCTATATCCATATCTTTCTATCTATCACTAAGTCATTTCTTATTTTCATCACTGGTTTTTGGTAAAAAAAATAGTGATTTATGTTGAGAGACTCCAGGACTAATTTGAATTTAGAAATAATAAAAGTTGCACGAGTAAACAAATAATACGATACTCGAGAAATGGAGCAAAGAGTTTACATATATTCAGTGCAAATTAGGAGCCAATAAGATAGATGTTATACAAGCAACTGAACTCCTGACCCTCTCTGCTCCAAGGTGCATACTGTAATTCTCTCATGGGTGAGCGAAAAGTAGAACTTCCTGTGCATGAAGCACAGGAACATGAACTTGTTGCCTTTCTAAGTCCCTGATCTCATTATTAGGGGCATATAGGTATCTTTGTAGATAGAAACATATAACAGATTACTCTATTAAAAGAATGATCGTGGGACACAAAGTCCTGGAAAAAGAAGCAACTGGAAGTAAAATGATCAAATGCTATAAAAGTTAGCCTTGCAAACAGAACCAATGAAAAGCTGGGCTTTTTAAGTTCATCAATCTATGATATTAGCGAATGATGACTGTGAGTGAATGAATATAAATTGCTTCCCAAATGAAGGGCATAGTCTAAAATAGCTGAGAGTCACTTCTCTGAAAGAAGAAAATTAGTCTGGAGAATGAAACACAGATGTCTTTTCCCACTGTGGTGGAGTGTTGTACCATGAGAACCTGGGGATTGAAATGTATCAATTTCAAAGGTCAGAATTGCCACTATCTATGGAAAACAATGGGGTTAATACTCTGGCTTCTTACATTTGAAATGAAGGGGCGTGCATTTGTGTGTGTGTGTTGATGTAGTTTCTCCTATGGGGCTCTTACAGGTCTTTCAGCAATAATTTTATTCAGTTTTAGATGAATTCCAGACCAAATCTAAACAGGTCTCTGAGCTTCCCAAGAAACTTGATCCTTCATATGTGATTTTGAAAGGTGGGGAGGGAATAACAAGTTGTGGTTTAAAAACCCTCTTTGACATTATGAGTTCGCATGCTCAGAAAATACATACTTATTGTGCTCCAAAGTTCACTGGCAAGTTTGGAAAGAACTAACATAAATCAGACATGGATCATAAAAATGATTCAAGAGATGAAAAGGTTGCTTTTTATTAGGATCTAGTGCTCCATTTAATTAGGTATTAGTCATCTAGACTAGAGGCAGAAGACTCTACAACGGAAGGCAGGATAGCACAGTGATTAAAAGAGTGCTTTCAGGGAAAAAACCATTATCACCACCTCCATCACTTTTTTACGTGTCTGACTATGATTATCTAAACTTTAGTTTTCTCATGGGTAAACCACGGATAAGTGTATCTTCTACACTGCAGTATTGAGAGGATTAAATGAGATTTACAAGTGAAGGACTCAATCAATATTTGGCACATAATGAGCACTTGATAAATGTGAGCTATTATATAAATACTTAAAACTGTTGACATTTTTGAGTTATGCAAAATGTTTAATATAGCCATCATAACTTGAAAAAATAATAGAATCAAATAGAATCTTATAAGAAGAATCTCTTAGAATCAAATAATAGATCAAAATTATTAGAAGCTAACTAAGGTATTACCTCATTTGATGTAATTCCTTCCAAGAGGGGTAGATCAGCAATGATCTCCATTTTACAGATGAGGAAAGTAAAGTGGAGAGAGATTAAATAGGTTGCGTAAGACTACTGAACTAGTAGAATGGTAGAGTCCAAATTTAAACCCAAGAAGATTATTGCAGAACCATTTTTTAAAAAATATGCTCGAGCGTCTTAAGTTTAGAGGAGGAAAATAACATTTAGAAAGGCACAGTTGCTTCCGAACATCAGAAAGCTAGATAGTGCCAAATCAGACTAAACTCAGATTTTTGATTTTCAATCTAGTCATCTTTTTATTTAGTTAGGTTTTTTACTCCATTAGCTGTACTAAAAATTAGTAGAAGTTGATGCAGCTATCATAGAAGCAAGAAGTCTGACTGAGAGAAAACTATTTTCAGAGTTTGAGGATCAAGGTTTTAAAAATTGGGTTAGTGATTTAATACTCAGATTTTTGGTTTTCATAAGAATAATAAAATGTGACTCTCCCTACTCTTCTATGCATTTTCACAGACTTGGAAAATTTCCAGTTATATCTCCTAGATATCTATCCCACATTCGCTGGATTTTTACCTAAAGTTCTACCATTATCAATTCATTCGAGTTGATTATTTCCTCTCTTTACTCTTTGTGGGAAAAAACCCCAAATTCTGTCCTTGAGTGATGCTATGAGAATAAGATAAGACCCTTCCTTCAAGATAGAAAAAAAGAATGTTAGCTAGAAAGCATCCTGGCTCTGTAATAGGAGGTGTGGAACTGAAAAGGTAAAATGGAACAAAGGAAAATGAAGCCTCATTTATAGCTTTGCCTAAGGGCAACTCTTGTGAAAGAGTTAGGATAACAGTGATTCCCCACACCCTGCACATGCAATAGGGATAAAGGAAGTCAACGTAAGTGAAAACAGTGTAAGTCCTTAGCAAAGGGTTTAAAATCCAATTACACCCTTTCTTTCTCCTTAAAAATCAATTCGGCATGGCCACTTTCAGAAAAAAAGAAATTGCTTTTAAATCACAGATCTGAATTCTAAAATCCAATCAAAAATCTTGCACTCCGATGTTCCAGATACATTTTTTATGAGTCCCAAATCCATTTTTCATAAGGCCTAAAATGGAAAAAAAAAATCTGTCCTTTGTAGAATGTCTCCATTCTAAAAATATAGTCTGATATTTTTGGCTTTTCACTATATTGCATGCTATAGAATCTTATGAAAATCTCTGGATGAATAAGGGAAATGGAATAGGAAATTCTTTTAAAAAAAACAGCACAGTAAATAAAAAGTTACAAGACACCCATATGCTGTGAATAAATTATTTGCAATTTAAAAGGAGTAAAGTGTTGTTGTATGTGTGGGACATGGTTTTTATTTTTAAAAGGTATATCTCTTTCCCAGTGGGGTCTTGATATCTCACTGACAGAAATGTAGAAATAATGAAACATGACATATTCTTTGCATAAAACGTATAGGAAGAATTGGGAGTAAAGAGACAATGTGAAGATTAGCCTGCACCTTACAATAGCTGAACAGAGGCATTGTGGGAGGCTGTCTTGGGAAATCAAAATTAGATATTCTCACATATCAAGGAGATGCTTAGTGGTCTTGGGAAGTTTCCCTTTTGTTCATGACCAAGTATGCCTTCTTTGAAGGGAATTCTTGTCTGCCTTCTCAGGAAAAGAAAAAGCAATCTACCAGAACGGTGAGAAACCTATTTGTAGGGCTCTTACTAATCTTTCATGAAGCCTCGCCTGTGCTCTCTATTAGGAACTAAAAATAACATGGCTGACACATGAATATGCAATGAAACATGAAAGCTGCTTGCCCAACGTGAGGAAAGGTTCTCACTGCTACAATGGGGAAATTACCAAAATTAATGTGAATTTATGAAATCCAGCAGGAATTGAATCCCAGGTGCTTGTCAGCTGTTGAGATGTGAGTGATAGACAGACATAGAAACTAAAGGAGAAAGTGGAGGCGCTCAGAGCATTGCTTTCTGGCCTCTACCTGTGGCACGATGATGGGAGAATTCTGCCAGCGCTCCCGGTGCAGCTGCTGCTATGACCTCCCTATTATCCCCACTGTTATGCTCAATGACTTTTAAAAAGCTATTTTGCGCACAGTTCCTGTGCTCCATCAAGTATATATTGGTTTTATTCTTCACTGCTATATTATCACTTGAATGGGTTTAGAGAGTTATGTAGAACAAACCAGATGGCAGTTGCTTGGGGTTTGAGACACCTTGTGCTGTGAGTGGGTGTTTAAAAAAAAAAAGAAACAGTAAAAAAATCTAAATCTAAGTGTAAATAAAATAATGTTTAGAAGAGGTGGCTACAAGTCTTGTATCTAATTAGCAAACCACTCCTGAAGTTATATATAGAGAACACAAATGTTAAGTAAACTTCTAAATGAGACCAGATTAGGTGATCTTTTAAGGAGGAAAACAATAATAATAATATTTATGTTCATCATCTCCAAGAACTGGCATATCATCACAGCTAAAGAGCCTGTTAAGTATTTTAATGTGACTATTTTTGTCTTTTGCATGGACTCAGAAAACATGAAATTGACGTTCACTAATTATTCATTTGCAATGAAAATGAATCTCAGGCCTTAATTGTCTACCACTTAGAAGATGACAAATTACAATTTCAGGAGGAATCTGGTAGGAGGAAGTGTATCCCACAGCCAGTGTGTGGCGTGGGAAATCAGGGGGCTGGGAGTCCGCTTCTGACTTCATCACTTATTAGACACTTAATCTCTAGGGAGTCACTTAGCCTCTCAGAGAGGTCTTTACTAACTGAAACGGACTTCATGAATAAAATTACTTCCTTCCTCTCAAAGAAAGAATTCTAAAAGTTCGATTACTTTTCTAGACCTTGGGGAGTAAGAAATTAGAGGGCACATGGATAAAAAACATAAACATCATAATAAGTTATGGAAAGAGGAACGCGATAATTTCCAATATTTCCAGTCTACACTTGGGGAAAGAAAGTGCCAAAAAAGCTACGCAGGACTAGAGCCAAAGTCTCCTACATTCTCTCCACTATACTGTAAGAATACTTTTTACAAAGTAATGTGCAAGAAATATAAACAAAATGCAAACCAAATACAAGTATCATGCATGGGAAGTGGAATCAGTAAGAGGAAGTTTGTGCTGAATTGATAAAGAGAGTAACTGAATTTTATGTCATATCATTTAGAAGTATTTTATACTTGATACGTAAAATCCAGGGACTCTAGAAAATTACAGGCAAAGAAAGACAGGAGTAAAGTTTTAGAAGATGTGAATTTGAGGGGATCCTTGAGCCTCAAGAAAATCCTGTAGTTTCAGGGAAGAGGAGATGGAAGGAGCTTGTTGAATAGAGAAAGATGGTTTACAAAAGGCTGTTCCAGCAAAATGAACTCTTTTCTAGGACTAAAATGTCAGCAGGTAAAATACCTCAACTCCTAACATGCTGCAGGCTTGCACTTAAATTTTTTTTGGCCAAAATTTTGGAGATTTTTAAAAATAAGAGCATCTCTCAGATTTTCTAATGAAAATTAATGGAAATATTAGACACACTTTATAGAAAAAGCATGTATAGTTAACTTTGCTATAAATTATCTAATCATTAAATGATAAATTGCTTGGTTATGTGGAATTGGCACATAATCATGGATGTTTCCTAACCAGTTCTTTTACACATCACTGTTCTATGTCGTTAGTCCATATTGCTTGCAGGTGATTGGCACTATGATGATTTGCTATAAGTTATCATAGTATTTATTTATTTTTGAATGGTTATTCCTTTTTTACCTGTATTTATCTTTTATCTCCAATAAAAGTGTCAACTCCTTGAAGAATCAGACCATTCCTTCTGCGGTGCAAACCTGTATAATAAGATGTAGAGTAGCCACTTATTATCTGAGTATTCTGAAGATATCTAATACAGAAGGGATATTGGAAAGATGGGGTGATTTTTCTGTAAAATATTACAGAACATTACATTGTTTATATTTCTTGCACATTACTCCAACATGCACCCTTGAGAGTGCCTACTGAAGGAGGAGACTTTACCATAGTCAACGGGATTGCCTAGAAAAATGGTCTAGATAAATTGAAATGCAAGAGGATAGGTGAAGGGCAAACTAAGTGACATTTAATTTCATTTTAATATTCCATCAGCACCTAGTTATTTGTCATTCAAATAGGTGATTCTTCATAAGCTTTGGTGATTGACTCCTTGAGAGCACAGGTAATCAGAAATCCACAGAATTGGAAATGACGTCTGAGTCCACTCCTGGGAGTAACCAGCACTCTTGGGGATCAGTAGCTACAGACACAAATGCTGGTTCATAGTGGAGAAGACCTGGCTCTTCACGCCTTTTTGCTAGGGGATATTTCTGTTTGCTAGTGAAGACATTCTTGCTTTAAGAACAGAGCTCATGCAGTTTTATGTCAAAAAAGAACAGAAATTCTGATAGAATTGTCAGAGAAAATATTCATCCTTTACTAGTCTAAAGAGATGCATTCAATTTTTGGCCTATTACTAGTTTTCTAGTGAATCTAAAATAAAGTATGCATGTTAAGAAAGATGATATTTGGAACCATGAGGGTGCAAATTACATTACCAATCTTACACTTCTATGCCTAGATATAGAATATAATTATTTTACTAGAGAAAGAAAGCTGAAATATGGTTTAAAAACCTACCCAATTTTGGCCAATCTAGACATCCTGAATACTGGACATCATCACTTAGATACAGTTTAGAGTGTCTGTAGAGTCAGAAGTTGCATTCAAGATAACAATCTTGTGGTGACAAAAGCAGTGGCAAAAATCTTTGTAATGCTCAAATTAATCCCATCTCATTATACTCTCTAAATAGTGGGGTGACTTGCTGATGGTCGTGCAGCCAGAAACTGGTGATGCTGAATGGAAACCTAGGATTCTCATTCCGGGTACCAGCTCAACCCATTTATTTAACATGTTACTAAATCCAGCCCTTGAAAGGGTAAACGAGTTATCTAACGTTCCATAAGTAGGAAAGTTATAAATTCCACCTGGAGCTTGACTGTTGTTAAGTGACAGTTCACGTCCCATCATACTATTATATAGGTAGAATGATGACATTATAACCTGAAAGTTTAGACAACATTTAAAAGAAAGGGAAAGCAAATGTGAATTTTGGACTAACAACCAAGACCCCTGTGAGTTTTCTACCATGTGAAATATAGTACTAATAACGAATAACACATCAACTTCTTCCTTCTATTCATGAATTAAGTAATAATTTATGGCTATTTTATAGCAACATAAGCACTATATGGGAAAGATACTGATCCATGTAGGCAGAACTGCAGAATGTGTCCTCACCCTGGGATGTTTGTTGCTTCTGCCATTCTAGGAAGGTGGCTAGAAAAATGGTGGCTGGCGGAGACAGTGATTTGGCTCTGCTGTGAGCTGCTGAGGGCACAGACACACTAGAAAGGAATTATAATTTGTGGCTTGTGCTTGTGCTTCTTGTTATGAGATTTAAAAAATGAAGTTGTTTCTTATAATTATGCCCAGCAGGCACAGAACTTACTACCTTAGTGCTTGCTTGAAAACTTTAGTAAGCATTGATTGACCCTTGAGAACAGCCCATAAAACAAATAGAAGGTACAGATCTCAACTGAACATTATGTTTACCCACGGAACAAAAAAGATTAGAGGAAAAAGCTAGAAAGGAGATCTGTGTGGTCAGAGGTAGGAGGGAGTCTGTGGGAGGAGCATGGTTTGTGTTCCTTTTCTAAGAGAGAACCAAAGCCACATGGGCCCCTTAGCCTAGAGCAGGTTTCTCAGCTTTGGCATTGGTGACATTTTAGACTGGATAGTTCTTTGTTTGAGAGGCTGTCCTGTGCATTGCAGGATAATTAGCAGCATTAGTAGAAACCAGTATAACCCCTCCCTGCCAGTTGTGGCAACCAAAGATATTTCCACACATAGCCAAAAGTCCCCTGGGGCAAAACCAACTTTAGTTTTGAACCACTGGCCAAGATGAACAATTTTCCCTTACGGAAGACAAATATCTTCCTATCTGCCCATCTTTGTGTGTTCACTGCAAGCTGGTATACCCTATACAGCACCAGAACCACACACTATAGGAAGAGACAGGTATAAGCTACTTATACTGTAACATCTAAGCCAGTCTAATGCATACAGATGAAATAGGTACACTCGGGGGCAAAGATTTTGTCTGGCTTGAATCCTTAATGTCCAGAATAGGGACTTGCACGCAATTAATGCACAATAAATATTTGCTGTAACTTAGGCAATGGATGTGTGATTAAATATTCTCTAAATTCTTGACTAAAGGAATATAACATGTTTAATTCTTATGGTGAATGATTACTACAAAGATCAGGTTACATCAGAAATTGACCTACATCAATTGAGGCTGTTACAATATTATTATTGAGGAAAATATTTAAATATTCAAAATTGTTAGGCCTTTAACATGGAGAAATAGAGCTGATTTCTAACATAAGTAACGGGCGATTATTAATGCCGTACTTAAGGGCAGTTTAGATATAGTAATATGATGCAATTTTCTTTTGGATATTGGATTAAAAAAATCTTTTCAGCAGAAATGCTGAAAGAAGGGTTAACATTTATGTTTGTAATTATAGCTTAGACCTCTGCTCTCAGTTAGTTAAAAACTGTTGCTGTCATATGTATTGGTGTTAGAATTACTGGCCCATAAGTATTCTGATATGTAATGGCCCAAGTAATAAAGTCCTAGAACTACATGGCATACAATCTGAACCTATCTATATCTGTTACCTATCTATTATCTGTTATCATTTAACTTGAATTTACCTATATGCTTGTTAGCCACAGTCTTTACACAATGTATTATGCCATTTTTCACAGTTCAGGAGACATATCCTCATGTATGGTCCTCCAACTTGTTATTCATCTGGTGAACTACTCAACTAGGGCTTATGAAAGAACTTTCAGGAAATACCTAATTTTAGGCATTGGAACATACTAGCAAACAAGAGAGAAAAAGCAATCTTCAGGAAGAAAACCGTGATAACAAAGTGTTCTGAAAATCACAGAAAGGGAGTTTAAAGAAGAAACCAGTCAAGGGGTAGGCCCCATGGCCCAGTGGTTAAGTTTGTGCACTCTGCTTCTGTGGCCCAGGGTTTTGTGGGTTCAGATCCTGGGCACAGACCTAGCACTGCTCATCAAGCCATGCTGAGGTGGCATCCCACATAGCACAACCAGAGGGACCTGCAACTAGAATATACCACTATGTACTGGGGGGCTTTGGAGACAAGAAGAGGAAGAGGAAAAAAAAAGATTGGCAACAGATGTCAGCTCAGACGCCAATCTTTAAAAAAAGAAGAAGAAGAAGAAGAAGAAACCAGTCAATAAAACATCACAGAGAGCTTGAGAAGGATGGAGACGAGTGAGAGACTAATGGAATTAGAGCTTAGAGGTCACTGGAAACTTTTAAGAGAACAGGTTTTATGAAGTGGAAGCCAGATTATAAAGGCTGAACAAGAGAGTAAACAGAAGCTCTGATTTTTAAACGATGACTTTCACAATTTTGCAGTTGAAAGGACGATCGATAGAAAATAATAATTCAAGGTAACAAGGTGAAGGAAGCTGTCTTTAGAATGTGAGAGACCTAAGCTTGTGTGTAGATAGAGAGAAGTTGCCAGATTAAAGAAAAATTTAAAAAATTGTAAGCTAAAAGGGAAATGATTTACGGAAGATAGCTCCAGAGAAGCGGTGTGTGAGGGTGTGTGTGTGTGTGTGAGGCAAGGTTAGCCTGGAGGAAGAGAAACAAGAAGAATGCAAATAAAGATGTTATAGGAGAAGGACGATAGAATTGGTAGCAACACTAATTGAAGGCCCTTGGTGTTCACATAAAGTAAAAACCAAGGTCATCAGCTGAGAGAGAAGGTAATGAGGGGCATTTTCAGAAGTGGAGCCTGGAGAAGGAAGTACTGCTGAGTGGCACTGGGAGCCTATTGGTGTCCCATGACGGGAGGCTACGGTGGTTCTAGTCACATGAGTTGGTCTTCCATATTTAGTGGCTTGGGAATGGGAACTTAGAAATCAGACTGTGGGATCTTAGGACCTGCTTAAGTAGAAATATTAGAAATTTAGAAAGGTATAGTGTTGATATGAAGACTAACGAGAGCCCTAGAAGAAAAGTAGAGAGGAGATTGTAGTTTGAGTAGAGAGTAGCATCTATGCTATATAGAGTCATATTCTAAGAAACATCAATGTGATATTCAGTCAATGGTTTTTATATTGTCAGTACTTCACTTTCTTCTGACATGATCCATAAAGATAAAATATCTGAGATTTCTTTCCACTCTAAATTTCCATCATATCAATTATTTTGTTTTATTCTATATTTTTAATTAGCCTAAGAGAAAAGCAATCACAAATACTAGAGCTTCAAAATATACCAGTTGTCCAGGTATGTTTAATATTACAGTCCTGCTTTATTTCTGCAGTGGCATCTACCACTTACACAATTTAAATTTGAGCTTGGAATCAGGAAGTGGGTGTGTAAAGAATTTTTATCCTTATATTTGTCCTAGAAAACCTTTTATTGTTTAATATCATTTAAAGTTAATGTTAATATTTTTAGAGAGAAGCAATGATTTGGTTATTTTAAGACGTACAATTATAGAAGTGAAAAATGGCACAAAATCTATGGAGGGGAATTTGGTAACAAAGGCATGCAAAAGTATGCATTTTTGGTAATCTTTGCCTCTGCAATTCCACTTCTAGGAATTTACCCTGACGATATGCCTTCAAAAATACAAAATAATATACACAAAGTTAGTCGTTATGACATAATATTGTAAAAAACCCCTAAATTCCAAATTATAGGAGATTGGGTGAATAAATTCTGACACATCCATAAAGCACTATAAACACATAAAAAAAGAAAAGAATAGGGGCCGGCCCTGTGGCCATGTGGTTAGATTTACATGCTCCACTTTGGCGACCTGGATCTCATGGGTTCGGATCCTGGGCACGGATTCTGCAAACATCAAGCCATGCTGTGGTGGCGTCCCACACAGAGGAGCTAGAATGACTTACAGCTAGCATATACAAGTATATACTGGGGCTTTGGGGAGGGGGAAAAAAAAAAGAGGAAGATTGGCAACAGATGTTAGCTCAGGGCCAATCTTCCTCACTAAAAATCTAAGAAAAGAAAAGAAAAGAATAAGGGATATTTCTACAAACTGACATGGAGTGAGTTTCAAGATATGCTGTTAAGTGAAACAACTTAGTGTCACATAGTCTAAGGATATATGAGAATAGTTAAAAAAAAAATCGAACCTGACATGGGTTTTTTGTTAGTACTGTTATTGGTATAGCAATTCTGAAACTATAGTTTGTGTATTGTAGGATACAGCAAGTGGTAAGCATATTGATGACGATAGAAATCAGTGTTCTTACAGTGAGATGGGATATACATGTATGGGATGGAGAGAAGTGAGGAAGAATCCTGTGGTGCTGGATTTGACTTACAGGTATAAGTTTTAATGCATAATAATTTAATGCATAAATAATACATTAAAATCTAACTCTGCCCACCAAAAGAGCACGGAGGAATGATAATCCAGTAAAAATGAGCACATTTTGGTTTCCAAATACCATTCTTCATAGGTAATAAAAAAAATAAAACCCAAAACAGGACTTCTTGTTTCTAAGTCAGGGATGGGGAAGGTAAAAGGTGGGCCTAGAGCACCTTATTTTGTAAGAAAGTAAGGATATGTCCAAAATCTATTGGGGACTGGCTTTCAGGGCCTCCCAATGGCTAAATTAGGGACAATGTGAGCATGAAAAAGGAAAATGCTGGTAATGGATTATAAAAAGTTGAATAAAAAAGGGATCCACGAGCCCAGGGTGATACTATTAAATAAAAGGAAGAGTAGAAGGCTGTCTTAAAATGTAGAGGAAACAATAAAATTAAGATCACCTTTTTTTGCAATAGCTAATACAATTAAATGATCCAGGCAAGAATCCATGGATGCTAAAACCATTGTGTAAAAGGTATCTGGGGAATAGGTTATTCACAGTAAAGGCAGAATTTACCTTTACAATGGAGCTATCAAGGAGAGTTTTGGCTACTTGGGGATATTTATACTTAGACATTATACTTTATAATACTATTGCGCCTACGTTCAATTTTCGGGCATGTGATTGATACTGTGGTTATGTGGAGGCTATTCTTGTTCTTTCTGCTAAGATACATACTGAGGTACTTAGAGGTATAGTGCCTACAAATTATTTTCTTATAGCCCAGCCGAAAGAAGTATCTAGATCTATAGAGACAAAGCAAATGTGACAGTTACCATTTGGTGTAAGCAAAGGTTACGTGTGTTCAACTTATTTTGTAAGTTTAAAACTTTTCCAAATGTAAAGTTAAAGAAATATAAAAACAGCAACAACAAAACGACCGGAAATGCACTGCATAAAGCAGATTGTAGAGTGGCATAGTTTGGTAAAAAAATAATTCAGTATTAATTTAATATTGATAAATAGCATGGAATATTTAATTGCGTGAGTGAAGGTCAAATGCAACAACGCACGTGAACTATGAAGCATTTTTATATTGACTGTCATCACTGGTTTTACTACTCGGTCTGCGTAGCATTAGATCTCTTGCTCCCACACCCCTGAAAATCTGCAAACAGCGCTATCATTTACATCAATACCTTCATCTTCACCAAATCAGTTCTGTACTTTCTAAACTGAATTTAAGCAGTTTAAGGACAAATCGTGTGAAAAGAATCCAATGAAAAAGGGCTCTGATCACTTTCAAATTGAAATTCTTTTAAATACTGCAGTTTAACGTGCTCGACTGTGGTGACCTCTAGATCTTTAGAAACAATATTTGATATTAATGTACATTTTTCCAGGGTGGTTTAGATATGTTTATGCCTGCTGATAAAGGGGTAAACCAAAAGACCTTCATAGGTTCTCCATGGGTGGACTAGTTAGTGATTCCACATACAAAGAGTGATAAAGATGATGAAATGTTCTCCACTCTTCCTTTGCTTTATAAAAAAATAATCAAAGTCACTACCTCATAAAGCTAATTTACCATAGAGATTCAACTAAAGAATTTTAGTGGCAATGGAGAATTTCATTGCCAGAGGTTTGAATGTCCCAAATGTGATGTCCCTAGAAATTACTTTTAAATATGTTTTTAAAGAGAGGTGCAATAATTTGAAAGCTGTGCTTTTATAAAAATTTTAAGAAGGGTTGTTTCTAATGGCATCTTGATTTATCCTACTTTGTCAGCAACCAAATTAAAGTCTCCCAGCCATGTTTGCTCACGTAAACTTACAGACAAACCGAGACGAAATCCAAGTCAAAGTATGTACTACATTATTACTATACTGATGCGCATCCCGTGAAGGATAAAACCCAGAGCACCAATAAAATCACAGCAGAAAATATCCATTACTTCCCTACCATCACCCAGGCCTATGTCGCAGATGTTATTTTCCATTGTGTTTCTATTAGGACTAAAATTGAATACAGTGTAAGACCCATTATTTCATGGTTCCTTATTGCATTAATTTCGATGGAAGACAGGCTAAATCATGTTTCCCAGAGCATAACACATATAGAAAACAAGCCGGATATAACTCCATTAGCTTGGAAGTGGAGAGCAGATCAGAACTCTCCTATGTGATTTTTGAAGATACATACAATAAAACACTTTTCATAGAAGCTTGCTGAAACTTAGATGAACATTCACTCTGAAATAAAATATATTCTTCAAGAGCAATGGAAAGTACCTATAAAAGTAACCAAACTAACCACTGGATGGCATTGTAACTACATTAGAAAGTGTTGCCAAGACCTTGTATTTGTCTCTAAAAACTCCCACATAGTTAGCAGCAGACTCCAATAGGATGCTGCCAGTTCCTGTTCCTAATTATAAGGTTGAAGGAACATAATTTTTCAACATCCCAAAGTGACTTGGCAATACCATTCTGACGGACTGAAATGATTAAATTATGCCACCTCCTGCACTGTCAAGAGTTCCCTGGAGCTTCTTTCTCAAATCATTGTTTTCTTAATGCTTGTTATTGACAGTTCCCACATCCTTTTTCCTATCTGGATTGCCCTTCTTTCCCAGGTCATTTACTCTGGCCCATTTCCTTATTAGCGTATCATGCACAGTATATTACCGACTGCCTGTATTTTATTGCACCTTGTAATAAATCCCCAAATTTTTCTTCTAAACTCTTTCTAGCTTTTATTAACTGAATCCTGATTTCCTCTGACGCTTCCTAGCCTCTTCTTTTCCTATAAGGCCAGGAGAATGGCTCAGCATAATATTTTCTCTTCAATACTACATCTACCAGCACTTAAACCACTTAAATTTTCTGCACTTGTGCTACTTAATTCTTCATCAGTGTTACCAACAACTTCTAGGGTGAGCGTCCGTCTTCCTCCATTGGTTGTTCTGTATTCTGCCAACATCCTTAGAGGCATCCTCAGTGATTTCAACATCCATTGATGATCCTCTGCCATTTGGCTCTCAAAATTCCTTTATTTCTTTGATTCTAATGATTTCTAATTATAGTTTGGGTTTCATCTCTGCACATTGCTCCACTTTCCATATCACACATTCCAAAATTTCTCTCTTTTGCTATGGTCTTCTGTTTTCTTCTTTACTCTATAAATCTGTTCATCATTTTCCTCATTCTCTACCCCTTCTAGTCTGTGACACAGATACCGATTTGATTTGTCCAGCAACTTAGCCTGAACCTGCAACATCTATTGTAATAATATACTATTTCCATGGAATGTCACATCCACTTAAATATACTCCACATGTGCTTGCTTATCTTAAACACCTTACAATGACTGGCTATTCCTTGCCTCTTAAATTTTAATAAGGAAAGTCTCAAATCATTCTAAGTTCATTAAAAATTCACTTCAGTGTCAACTGAGTCCTCTTAGATGCTTGGAAATTCTTCTAGTTATTTCTTCTGGACTTTCTACCTGGCTTCTCATGGTAGCCCTGTTCTTTCCTCTTGCCTTCTAATTTATATTCCTCTTTTAAGCCTATCTCAGATACTATTTCCTCTCTGAATTATTTCCTGATGATTCCAACCATCTGGACTCTTTCTTCTTTGAACCACATACATGTTGTCTCTTTTAGGACAAGAACACTTATTTTCACTTTTCATATCCTCACCAAGTGAAGGGGGAGTTTCCACTGCACCACTTACAGGAAAAAATAAGGGAAAGGTACTTTCATCTCTTTGGTTTGCTTTCTCCATCCATCTTCCCCAGGGGAGGAATGCCTCGTCTGACTGACGAATTTGGGAGAAGGAATTGTGCATCCAGGGAGGAGGCCCTGGGCGTCTGCGGTTCTTACTATCTATCTGCCTGCCTGCAGACACGGTGCATGATGTTGGATGTGCAGTGAACATATGGGGGGTATACGCTGAACTTTCAGGGGAGCATTGCAGATTTGAATTGTAAGCTCAATTTGAGGAGCCACTGTAAGGCCACACATTTAAGCCCTATAATGCAATTAATATGCTCCCAAATCTACTACTTTGATCTACAGTGGCTTGATGCCTCAGTCTACCTCATATGGTTCTGCACTCTGGAGTAAAAAGACAGGGATGCTATTAGTCAGTCCCCAAAAGCCAAAGAGTTTGTATGCTTTTACACCACATCATTATTCCTTGGGCATCTCTCTTACTAGATGCAAAACTCCTTTTTTTGAGGACAAGAACTCTTACTGATCTGTATTATATGTAGTAGCCTCTTGACACATATCATTGAATTGAACCATGATGCCACTGTGAGAAAGGCATCTAGAATTTGAAACTCTGTATTGTCAAATGATCACAGTATTTCCAAGGCAAGATGCTTTTGCCATAGGCTTAAGAGAAAATGTCTTACTCTGTAAAAATAATAACTGAAAGAAGTGTAGAATAGATTATGGGAGTTCCGGAATCAAAACTGATTAAAAATGGAGAACTATCATTCATTAGAAAGTTGATAAATCCTAGATGTTATGAATGATATTTTTCAGCTCCTAAATTTAATTCAGAGCTTTACAAATACCATCATATTAAATCTTGCACGTGTAACCAATCCCATTCTCTAGAAAAAAAAATTCTGAGACAAAGCAAAACAAAATAACAGAAACAATAACAGCAAAAAACCCACAAAAAAGATCTAACTAATCTTTTCTAATTACCAAGGTCTGCTTTTAAATAGACAACACAGTTACCTTAACCTCATCATACAGATATTGTCTTCATAATTTTTCACAGTAATTTTATTCTGCTCTTATCAACAAATGTCTTAGCACTTAAAAAAATGAAGCATTTAAAAATGAAGGCCCACTTCCTCAGACTAAAGAGATTTGCAAGGCAAAGGAAACCAGGAACAAAACGAAAAGAAAACCCACCAACTGGGAGAAAATATTTACAAATCATATATCCGATAAGAAGTTCATCTCCAAAATATATAAAGAACTCACACAACTGAACAACAAAAAAACAAACAACCTGATTAAAAAATGGGCAGAGAATACGAACAGACATTTCTCCAAAGCAGATATACAGATGGCAAATAGGCACATGAAAAGATGTTCAACATCACTAGTCATCAGGGAAACGCAAATCAAAACTTCACTAAGATGTCACTTTACACCCGTTAGAATGGCTATAATAACCAAGACAAAAAGAACAAATGTTAGAGAGGATGTTGAGAAAAGGGACCCCTCATACACTGCTGGTGGGAATGCACATTGGTGCAGCCACTATGGAAAACAGTATGGAGATTTCTCAAAAAATTAAAAATAGAAATACCATATGACCCAGCTATCCCACTACTGGGTATTTATCCAAAGAACTTGAAATCAACAATTCAAAGAGACTTAAGCACCCCCATGTTCATTGCAGCATATTCATAACAGCCAAGAAGTGGAAACAATCCAAGTGCCCATTGACCAATGATTGGATAAAGAAGATGTGGTATATATATACAATGGAATACTACTGAGTCATAAAAAAGACAAAATTGTCCCATTCACAACAACATGGATGGACTGGGAGGGTGTTATGTTAAGTGAAAGCCAACAGAGAAAGACAGACATGGTATGATTTTGCTCATATGTGGAAGATAAACTAACACACGGACAAAGAGAACAGTTTAGTGATTACCAGGGGAACGGGGTTGGGGGGTGGGCACAAGGGGTGAAGGGGCACATTTATATGGTGACTGACAAACAAGAATGTACAACTGAAATGTCACAATGTTATAAACTATTACGACCTCAATAACAAAAAATGGAGTCCCGATATATCTTAAGTTAGATTATCCAGTGTATATATTTTATGTTTGAAAGAAAATCTCAAATATGGGAAAATTAAGCATATAGCTCACAGCATTTAGAACCATTTTACAAGCAATAGTTGTGAAAGTCCAATGAATTAAATTGTCGTAAATTTAAAAATGTCTACACATCTATTTGGAAGTTACTTTGGCACATGGTTAATTCCTTTTGAATTTTTCAGTTGTCAATATTTTTCTCTACTATAGAAATTAAGAAAAGAGACACAGATTTGCATGATATAGTTGTAAAGACACCTTCAAAATAAGTGATCTCTTTAAACAGAAATCTCAACAATAATTAGCATGTATAATAGACTAAATATTGTATAAGTACTTTCTTGACACTACCATTTAACCCTATCGAGAGAGACATTGTTATCCCCGTCTTACAGATGAGGAGGCTGAGGTTTGGAGAGACTAAGACATTTATCCAAGTCACACAGCTGGCAAGGAGGAAAGCCAAGATCTAAATCCAGATGGTCCAGCTACAGGGCCTGTGTTTCTACCTCATCCTTCTTCTGGAAAATCATGCAATGGTTTTGACGGATCAACACTCCACTGAATGAATAATTGAATTCTGGAGGGAATATATGAAAATAGTGAGTGGGAATTAATTTGAAAGACCTATTTTATATATGACAATGTGACTAATATGAAGTTTAAGTGATTCTTCCTCTTTTATGGTTATTTAGTAACAGCAAGAATCATCTTCCTTAAATATTAATCTATTCACGCTCAGAAGCATATTTGGCAAATTCCAATAGTCTTCTTTCAAAGACAGCTGCTCCATCTCACACCACTAATAGGTCAAACCTGCTTGCAGCCTTTGCAGGTGAATTTCCCCTATCTTCGAACCTTCGCTGATTCCGTCTTCTTCCAGAGAGGGCTCTCCAGTTCTGCTTGCCTCACTATATCTGGTAAACCTCAAAATCATTCTGCTCCCAGATTCAAGTGATAATAAAAAGCAGGTAGCTAAATAAGATTATATATATTTCTCCTTTTTTCCTGCATAAGATCTTATATTCTCTTTGGATTTTAAAACATATTTTTCATACCATTTATCCTTTCGACATCTGGAAGTCAGGAACATCAATATTTCATAGGAGTCCTCCAGTGACCAGCAGTACATTTAGTGCCCTTTAGACAACTTGATGAGCATAGTAGTTGGCTACTTTACTAAGTGTTCTTGTGTGAATTTTTGAAGCCATAAAAAAAGAATAAAAATTATCTTTAAAAAAATGATGTGCTGGCATTAGTGGGTTAATATCTGTAGAGCTCTAAGGGTGGCATTTTTTAGACATTTGCAAATGCAGAAAATCACAGACTTCCTGCTGTCCCTTGATTTATCCATAATTTCACCGAAACTCTCATTTGAAGGTTTCTCCATTGTTGAAAATCCATTTAATTCCCCATTCACAAAGGCATTCTACTGGTGATTGCTGCAAACAGGGAAAATTGCTGCTCAAGTATTCAAGATGCCTTGAAAAAAACATTGAAAATCTTAAAGATGAGGGGACTAATCGCCCAAAAGGATATGAGAAAGCTGTTTAGAAACTTGACTGTTATCATCACCCAGCCCTACTTAAATTAGAAAATGTTATCTGCTAATTACAGCAAACCCATAGATAATTAGCGTCTCATATCCCTTTATTTTATACAGATTCAGTAAACAATTGCTGGTTGTGACATCAAAAATCACATCCTTCTTGACCTCAAATGACATGATAATATACCCAAACTCAAATATTTCTGAGGACAAAGCCCTAGTTTGAAACATTTCTTTCAATGAAAAAGAATTTAGGAAATTGTGTGTTATTTTCTGACCATAACAAATACTGGCCCTGGCTTCCCATTGACCACATTTAAAACATTTAAAGTGTAAATTTAAAATGTAAAAAAGAGATGTCTTTATTCTTTAAATATTAATGATTCACCAGTAGGAACTGGCAGTATTGCGTGGGAAAGAGAGAGTAATTAAATTTAGCACAGGGTGTCCCATCTTTGCCAGATCAAAATGTCACTTGATGGGTTTATAAAAATGAAGATTCCTGACTTACTGAATTTAATTGCTTACTTTTGGTACTCCCAGCATATGCCTGGCACAGTTTTGGTCACTTTTGTTCACTATGACTCTGAATCCTCACAACAACCCAACGAGTTAGAACTTTCCTCATTTACAGATGGGTAAACTGAGGCTTGGTGATTTGACAACTGTCAGTCAAGTAAGGCTTTACACCAGATCTGGTTGACTCTGCTAAGCTCTCTGTCTCTTCACATGTCTAAATGAATCACTAGCAGACTAAGAAGTTAAATGTATATATATATGTGTGTGTGTGTGTTAGACCTTAACATAATATGTTTTTAATTCTTAATGTTTTCATTCTAACTTATTGAACTTTGGGGAAACTATAGCTACAAATATTTGGTCTCTGACATTTTAGACTTTTAATACTTTTTGTAAAAATAAAAACCAGTTTCTACATAGTAGGCTCAATACATTTTAATAATACATCCTTGTATAAGTCACTTGACATTCATTTTATGCTTCTCCATATTATACTCTTTTGTAGCATACATTTCAACTCCATTCCCACCTCCCTCACACACACTCATGTACACACTCTCACAAATCAGGGCATAGGGCAATGTTTTATTTCAGTTCTCAATAAACAAGTATTATTGATGCTAGATGACAGATTTAACCCTTAAAGTGGCTTATAACATGCATAAATTTTTGTTTTTTTCCTTTATATTTTGTAGAGACCCAAAGGGTGCCATACTTTTTCTTGAGATGGTAAGATGTTAAAGGCCAGGACTTGTCCACCATTTCTCTGCCCTCTGTATAGGGACACTGAGATGATTATTTGATAAGTACTTGATGAAGAACTCACTTCAATTGCCTAGTCTTTCTAAATAGATATTTTAATTAAATAATTGTATGTATTTTGTTATGCCATTCCTTTAACTTCCCTATATTTAAAAAGTACTCTAATAATATGTGATATTAATATTGTGCTTCAGTGTTTACAAAGTATTTTTATTATAGATTTCATTTGATTTGAAGTGATTTAGAAAACAAGACTGTGATAGAAATTAATGTACTTGTTTTACATATAGGAAAGTGAGGCTCAGAGGAATTAAATTTAAATGATTTATTCAAGAGAACATAGCTGGTAAAACTATAAGTTTTCAAACACCAAGTCCAAGTGTCCTTCTACCGCGCCAAAGCTGTCTCTAAAAAGCCTTCCCCTGGAATCCAACTAACATTTGTGTAGCATCTGTAGTGCTTTTATAAATGTTATCTCATCTGATCCTCTCAAGACCTAGGGAGGTAGGTATTTTTATATCTTTTTTGATATCAATTGCGTTTCTAAAAATGGAAGAAAAATCTGTTATCACCCAGGGTTTAGGGATGTTTGTGATGCTTTTGAACCACTATTAAGGCTCACAAAAGTAAAATTAAATAAAATTTTGGTCTAAAGAGATGACCTAGATGGCTATTCAATACCCTACTTTTTCTCCCTAAAATATTCTTCTTTGGAATATTAGTTTTGTCTCCCAGAGACTCTCTATAGTGTATACACCAGTTAGAGTTTGTTCTTCCCTGTATAGAATATGAAGTGACTGCTATTAAAATAACCTATTGAGTTCTATCTATCCTATGCATTCCATTAAATTTTTATCTTCACTACTGATATATTGTATTGGAATTATTTTGGTAGAATTGACCAGAATTGAATTTTTAAAAAATTAGTTACCAATAGGACTTTTTACAGATTCTTGACAACTGGTATGTATTTCAAAATTCTAAGTTGCCTTCTGAAAAATTATTTATCTCAAAGTGGAGTTTTGTAGGGGGCTGCCCCTATGGCACTGTAGTTGGATTTAGCAAAGTAGCTCTGCTTTGGTGGCCCTGGGGTCACAGGTTTGGATCCCGGGAGTGGACCTACATGCTGCTCATCAAGCCATGCAGTGGTGGCGTCCCACATATAAAGTAGAGGAAGAATGGCACAGGTGTTAGCTCAGGGCCAGTCTTCCTCATGAAAAAAAAAAGAGTTTTGCAAAGGTAGGTCTCATAACTCTTAAGTTACTGATGACATAGGAACTTACAGGTGCTGTTCTACGTTTTGTATAATCAAATCCTGGAACCCCCAAGTTGATGAATCTGGCACAATATCCAATTTTGATTATTGTTTTGGCTTGCCATTTCCGTTTGAAAAGAAAGGATAATGACTTCTTGTAAACAGTAATGTATTTTTGTGTAAGAAGGCAGGTAGTCAAAATGAAAAAGGTAAGGAAAATTTGATGAATTCAGTGAGTGAACTTTTACTAAATAATTAGATTTTAGCTTGAAGCAGCTAAAGAAAGATTCCTATAATATTATCATTTAAAAGAAAATGTGCTTTAGTGCTCATCCTATTGTGTATGTTTAATATATATCTTTATAAAGAATGGAGAAGGTTTACAATTTCGTTTCCATTTAGTATGTACTCACTGGCTCATGGAATGGGCCAGCGAAAGATGAAGCTGTGTGACAAGGATTAAAAACAAGCAGATTAATATTCACTTATTTAGGGATGGAAGTCAGGTCTTCAAATAGCAAGTGCTTGATAATAAAAGCTCTTGAGTTATTATAAGGATAAATAATTGTTCCAAATTGCCATCTTCCACTGCAATCAAGATAAATTTCTCAGGCGTCTGCTCAATGGATAAATTTTCAGTGAAACACATTTTAATAGAAGAGTCTTCACAGCACAACCAGGGTATAAAATCAGCAACCATATCTTCCTTAAAGAATATAGAATATTAGAAATTTTGAAATAAGTTTAGTGAACACAAACTTTCCAATACTATTCTAAATCTGAATTGGGATGGTGCCCACAAAAAAAAGCTTTTATTTGTGAAGACTCCTCTCAAGCTACAAATATGTAATAAAAGTGGTTATTTATATACCATGTAAGCTATATAATTAATCAACAGAGATTTTTTCTACTGTTCAGTTACAATTTTAACCATAAACGACCTAAGAAAAACAGAGTTAAAAATCGTTTCTAAAGATAAATGCAACAAAAATGTCTCCCAGAATAAACTTCCTTTAAAAAAACTTAGATGATATTTGTCTAAGGAAAATTACAATTTTAAACACAATGGGATGTCCTTGAGCAAAAATTCTGAAGATGATGAAAAAGAATGATTACTTTTCTCCCACTTCCACAAAGATTTAGATACAAGAGTCCTCACTGTCTACCTTTTATCAAAATTTGTGTCCGACTCATTTACAAAAGACTAATGATAACGAAAAGGTCATGTCTCTAGATATTTGTCTATTTCTTTATATCAAAGTCTTCACTAAAGGGTTAAATCCCCATCATTAGAAACTTAGGTATCCAAGAGGGTTCTGACTACATCACCATTTCCCTGTGTACATTTCTCATTTCTCTGTTATTAATTATAAAAATGGAATATTTCTTGACTCATTTACAAAATAAATTTAAATCTAACCCATCCAATTTGCAAAGCAAAGAATGCCTGTTACTGCATGCCCCCTCCCATGAGAAACTAATATTTTTGACATATTAAAAAACATATTTAAACATTAAATTCCCAAAGACAAAACAAAGGGCTCAACGGAGATTGCAGCCACTGAGAAAAATCTTTACTAAGGATTTCTCTTTACCTTGTTTCTCTGGGCCTGCTCCTAAGCAGGTAAATGGACATAGTTACTTCCCATTACTCTCATCTAGTTACGACAGCTGACCCCGATGTGGGTGACCAATTTGTGAATATTTATCCAAACATACACATTTTTTTGATTTAGTGAGGCATTTTGTTCAACTCCTTGTGGCGTTTTTGTAAAACAAATGGAAAAATGAGACTGAAAGGACAGTCTAGTTTAGATGAATCAATAGTTGGTGGAAAAATAAAAAGCCAAAACAGAAGCACACACTAAATTCTCTGTGAATGTGTCCAAGCTAAGTGGTTCTCCATAGCAGTGTCTTGGCACACCAAAAAAATGGCACACAAAAAATGTTTGAAAAAGTAGACTACCAGGGCATTCCGACCTTAGGGTTTGATACACAGCTGCCAGATGAGCCCTGGTCTTCCAAAGAACTCAGGGCTCCTTAGAGATTGTGGGTGCCACTGTCCAACTGGTAATTTATATGACTAAATCAAAGGAAAGGCCAGATGACCTGCCCAGGAGTGAGAACAATGGCTAAGAGCAGGGTTTTCGGTATGGACAGAACTGGTTGGGAAATAGATCCTGACAAGTACTGACAGGGTGAGGCTACTCAACTGTTTGATGTATTAGTTCCTTGGCCGTTAAGCGTATATAATAAGTCCTTCTTTAAACATTGTTGTTGACGAAAATGGCTTCTATAAAGTGCGTGGCATGTAAGAAGATGACTTACATCAAGTGCACGGCATAATACTTCACACATAGAGAACCATAGGACGCATAAGCTCTTATCATTATTGACACTATAGCCTGCATAATTTACAGAAAGAAAACCGGGTCGAGTCCAAGGCCTCAGTCAGATAGACTGCTACTCATGGATTAGTCCTCTTTCAAGCAGAGGAACAAGAAGAGAATGTTCTTTCATTTATGATCAAGGGTATATTTGCAGTTACCAGCAAGGAATTTTTAATCAAGACAAATATTTACAAGCTACAATTCTGGGTAATGGCAGAAGAAACCAAATCACAGAAATCTTACCCTATGGATAAGCAGTGTGCCAACGTGTGTGGTATCTCTCTGTGCATAGGAGTAATTTAGGCAAATGCAAACAATGTTGCAGTTATTTGTAGGAAATTGTGGGGGGATGCTTAAGAACTAATGTAATAGTCTAATTATGGGTCATTTCTGCTTTGGGCCTTTTGAAATGGTGTATACTTTAGTGGGTAAGATTTCCCATGAACATTCACTGTGTCTGAGAATAGCCCATGGAGCAAATTACATGTCTTTATACTTGAAGCTGTGGAAAGAGAAAGATGATTGGAAACAACCCGAAATCAAGAATAATGGGCCCAAATAAATAAAATAAAGCTTAATAGGGAAAAATGTAAAGTCTTGCATTTAATTTTAAAACAAAATAACAGCAACTCTACAAGTATTGGATGTGTAAGAATTATCACGGGAGTTTGAAAAAATGACTAAGGATTTTTATTGACTAAAACTCATTAGGCAATAATAAAATGATATAAATGCCCCCCCCCCAAATTCATACAATACTGGATTGCATTAGCATAAGCTGCTCAGCCCAAAGACAGGAACAGTTCATCAAATGCTGAAAGGGTCAGTGAGAAGCTGCATGATTGTTTAGCTCTAGCTGTCATCTTTTGAGAGGAACACTGACAGAATGGATTCTGTTTGAAGGATAGTAAAGTTACAAGCAACATATGCACTGGAGGGAACTAGACATATTAAACTTGGAGAATATAAGACAGAGCGATATCTTCAACACTAAAGGCTGTCATGTGGAAGTACATCATGGTCATAAACTGGCATCATTTTGTGTTTATTTTACTCATAAATAGTTTCCCTTTAGCCTGCATCATATTTAAAATAAGGAATTGCATTAAAAATGGAAGGTTTCACCTAACATTTTAAGTTTCCACCTTCTCTTCCAAAATCTGAAGACTTGGAAAAATTGGTCTTGAGGGGTTGTGGCCTTTTCAGATGGGGCTTTAAGCTCCATTGTGCCCTGGTCCTCACATTCTCTATTGCCCTCAGCACTGAACTCAAGCATCTTTTGCTCTTAGCACATTACGTTGTTGTTTTCTTATGGTAGAGATATGTTTCTTTCCATGTTTCAATCAAAAGAGGGAAAAATGAAAACAGAGTAAGATGGTCACATGTTTCGAGAAAACTTTTTTTCTTTTTTGTAGAAGTGAAGAATACGTCTTCATAGTCAAAGGGAGGGTGTCAGTATCCAAAGCATACAGTGCCAGGTGCCATGAGGGACAGATCCACCTCAAGTCTCTGAAGCACATCACTTACTTGTGGTCCTTTGTAAGCATTTGGATTTGTGACAGGTGCTCTATAAAGAAGAGGAGCACTGGGGCTGGCCCCGTGGCCGAGTGGTTAAGTTCGCGCGCTCCGCTGCAGGCGGCCCAGTGTTTCGTCGGTTCGAATCCTGGGAGCGGACATGGCACTGCTCATTAGACCACGCTGAGGCAGCGTCCCACATGCCACAACTAGAGGAACCCACAACGAAGAATACACAACTATGTACCGGGGGGCTTTGGGGAGAAAAAGGAAAAAATAAAATAAAAAAAAAAAAAGAAAAGAAAAAAAAAAAAGAAGAGGAGCACTGAATGACAATCACAGGAAGAAGGGCTTTGTGTAGGCTGGGAGCTGGGAGTGCATTACAGAGCACAAGAACTTTCAAGCCTGAGCTTGAGATTAAAATCCCCTCTCAGCCATTTACCAGTTGTGTGACCCTGGGAAAGTTACTAAACCTCAGATTTCCCTCTTTTGTAAAATGAAGATTTGAGTCTCTACCATGCAGTTATTTATAATCGGATGTAAAATGTCTCACACATATAAGAATTCAATAAGTCATAGTTGTTTTAGTTTCTTATTAAATAGTATTATTTAGTATAAGCTAGAGCTACTTCTTCCACCTAAATATAACTTACTTCAATGTCCTATGGTGGAATCGTTTCTACTATCCCTTTATAGTTTTCTCCTGGCAATCGTTTATGGCACAGCAACAACTTTTACTAGGAATAGATGACTCTTAAATTTATATCTCTAAATATGACCTGTCTCCAGAAATATAGACTCTACATTTTCAACTACACTTGGGTCATTTTTACTTGCAGCACTTTAAACACAGCACAACTAGAATTGAAATTTTTACTCCTCCTCAGCTGAACTGCTATACTTCTTAACTTCCCATGTCTCTTAATGGAACCATCTTTCTCCCAAACCTTAATAATCATCAATGTTAAGACTGAAAAATTTATCTTTGTAGTGTTTCTTGAATCCATCTCCTTTCATTTATATCTAATGTTTTCCCCTAGTTCAAGCCAACATCACCTCTGGGCCACAATTGTTGTAGTTTGGCTCCATCCACTTCCATGGTTTCATTGACCACATCACTTGGATGCTTCCTAAATCAGTGTCTCTAGCTCTGTCTTCTTTCATGAGCAGGAGCCGGGCACTTATTCCAACTACCTGCTGACATCCCCACATGTAAGTGCTACCTTTATTTCATCCTCAGCATGAAAGGCCAAAGCCAAATTCGTGATGTCACAGACCAATATGCTCTTCTTTTTGTGCTTTGGGTCTTAAAGATGTTACCTTATCAGCCATCTTAGACATTAACAGTTATCTTTAAAGCTCTCTCCATCATCATTTGCCTTCAGTAACACAACAAAGCCCAACAATTCTATTTTCTAAATATCTTATATCCATTATCATTTTTTTTCCCTCAGTCACTCCTGCCATATATTATCAACATCTCCGTTATATTTCTATATACCAACATTCAATAAATATTTGTTCAATTAACTTACGTTCCAATTTACTCAGTGACTGGGACCAGTAATTAAATTTACTTTTGCTTGAGTTATTATACCATGGATTCTAAGATGAACTCACTCCTACATTTTAACGTCTGTGAAACTGAAATGCATTTCATGATAGATGGTGTTTAACTGGGAGCATTTTTATTTCTTAGTATTTCTTAAAATTATGCATTTAAAAATCGATGGCGCCTTGGATTTGATGAATATGCTAATGGTTTTCTGTATACTTTCCCAGCCTCTAGGATTTCTCTGTTCCCTCTCTGTCTCATCACTCCCCAGTAATTTTTCCGTCAGTAGCCAGAACAAGTCTTAGAAAACAAAATACTGAACATGATGTGTTTACATAATCTCTAAGCCTACCTAATTTCCACATTTTACTTTTCCCATTATTTGGTTAGACTCCACCAGCCTGTGCTCAAACTTCATGTGTACCTCTCCCTACCTGCTTTGGAAATCTTTGCTGTCTCTCTACCGTTCATAGGATAAAAATCCAACTTCCTCAGCATAACATAAAAGGCTCTTCCCCATCTAATGCTACTGCAATTTCCCTGCCTTTCTTCACTTCTTCCACACACTTTAAATGCTATTTTCACAGACTCTATCAGTGTTCTCTGAACAAACTGTCATGCCTCAGTGTGTGCTGTATGTTTTGCCTTGAAAGACCTTTTTTCAACTAAGTTCAACCTAGGTTTTAGAGTTCAGTTCTTACATCACCTTTCAGAATTATTTCCTGGATTCCCATGAGAGAGTCACTTTCTGCTTCTTGTGCTTTATAGTCACGCTGCTGAAAGTATGGACTCGAGCCGGACTGCCTGAGTTTGAGTCCCAGCTCCAGCACTTACTAGCTTGACAACTTAGCAGTCACTCAACCTCTCTATACCTCATTTTCTCCATCATTAAAATGAGGATAACAGTAGCAACTATCTTAAAGGCTTTTGGGAGAATTGTATGAGCTAATACATTGAAATCACCTAGGAGAGCTCCAGATGCATAATGACGACACAGTTTTTAGTATAATGTCCTATAATTCTTTGCCTCCCCAATTAAAGAGCAAGTCTTTTCCTGACAGGGCCAATATCCTGTTTTTCTTTGCATCTTCAGTCCCCAATCTAGTTCTTGACTCATGTCTGCACTCCAAAAGTACTCACTGAGTGAATGATGCCTTCAGATAAACATCGAATAGAAGCACAAATTCATCATAGGTGGTCAAATGGGTAAGTTATTTTTGTCAGGTTCTGAAAGAGTTAAACATGTTTAAGGTTTCACTTAAAGTGGAGGATTTCTTGTCACCTAGTATTTCGAACAGCACGTCTTAAAATAGTGAGGGGCCTGAGGTTGTGTCTGAAGTAGGTATTTTAGTTTTCTCACCTCATGTCAGTCTGTCTTTTGCAGTTTTTAATTGACCAAGGAGTGTAACCTGGCCTCATAACTCCAACCAGCCGCATCAAGGCAAAAGGTGAATGCTAGTCCGGCCTATAGAATATTGTGCTTTTAAAGGTGACAGTTAAAACGTTCCCTTGCAATAAACTGCAAGCACTTCACTTTGTCTTGTAGAACAAGCTTGCCTGACAGCGGACAGGACAGGGTCCTAGCACAGCAGGTGCAGAGATGGCAGGAGAAGGAATGATGACTGAGCCCCACGATCGGGCTAGTGATTCTGCTTGACCTCTTCATCTTTCTCTTCTGAGCACCTTTCTCTGACACCGCTCCCTTTTCTTCCTCTCCATCAGTCTGTCTCTCTCTCTCTCCTGCCTGAGCCAATCCTGGAGGTGATGCTTTGGACAGTTTGTGCCTGTCTTGGTGAGGGGAAGGGTGACCTGGTGGTGTTTGCTTGTGGCAATTGGCAGTGATGCTTGCCAAGGAGGACCTTTTTCTGAGTGATGCCACTGACTGCATCTACCAGGACTTTAAGCTGTGTTAAACTTTTACTATTTTTATTTTTAAAGATTGGCACCTGAGCTAACATCTGTTGCCAATCTTTTCTTTTTCTTCTCCCCAGAGCGCCCCCAGTACATACATAGTTGTATATTCTAGTTGTAGGTCCTTCTGGTTATGCTATGTGGGATGCCACCTCAGCACAGCCTGGTGAGCAATGCTAGGTCCTCGCCCAGGATCTGAACCAGCGAAATCGTGGGCCACCGAAGCAGAGTACACAAACTTAACCATTTGGCCATGGGGCCGGCCCTGAATTTTCACTATTTTTTTAATTAAATAAATGAACATATAAATTGTAGAAACTTAACAGCCTAAATTTTTCAAGTAGTTTGGGGTAAGCACAAACCTTAAGTTTGCCCTTTGAAGGCAAACCACCTCAAAGCATTAAACACACAAACAAATAATCATTAAACACACAAACAAATACTTGCCCTGTAAAAGCAAACTGTGTATCAGATGAGTACCCAGAGATTTTCCCTGATAAAAATGAGGCCGTATGGCCTTATCACTGATCATGGGCTCTATAGTCAGGTAGACCTATTTGAATTAGCCTCAAAATCCTGCTCCTTCATTTTGCAAGACCCCGTTCGGTCTTGGTTTTGTCATTTGTAAAAGCAATAATAGTAGTAGCCATTTAGCCCAAGGTTGTTCTGAGTATGAGGTCAGACATGTAACATACTTGGCACATAGTACTTGATGCAGGTGTATAACGACCAAATGTTAGACTGAAATGAGTTTTAATATGTGGCTCCTTTAGAAATATTGGTTAGAGAATGGGTATGTGATTTAGTAAGCTGCTTCATACATATAATAATGGATGATTAGGCAACCAAGTCATATACTCAAGTCACGTAATTGTTACCAAATTCCCATCAAATGTTTGTTAAAAATACTCAAGTTCTACTCTGTAAAGAGGGAGTACTCAAAAGGGACCCGAAGGCAACAGAAGAATTCCATTTTGCTTTTTTCCTTCTGAAATGGAGTCACCACTAAAACTTTGCCAGAGAAATGTTTAATCCATTTTAATGCCTGCTTTTAAAACTAAACTATATATTTCTAATTTTTCAAAAGAGTGCATTCATGAAACACAACTCTGATAGGCTCTTTTCTCACATAGAAAGTGCATTTAAAACATAATTTGTATTATTTAGAGACATCGCCCTGTAAATCTAGGGCACTACTAAATTATTCACAGATTTTAAACAAAATATGTATGGTTGATTTCATTCTAGATGAAAAGAAAGTTTTACTTTATTTTAAAAGACTAGAATGTCAACAAAGAAATTCAAGCATGTTTGGATTGTTGATGCCTCAGAAAATGATTATAGCTGAATATGCATTTTCATATTAAATAGTGGAATCTGGGGAGTCCCTACCTTTAAACATCCGAATGAATAAATAAGAATGCAGAGCCTCACTTCTGATATTCAGAAACACAGGCTATATAATCCCTCTTGGCAACCCATTCTAATACTTTGTTATCTTTTTGATAAAACAATTCCTCCTATAAAAATTTACAATCTTGCTTTATTTTCATCTCTCTTGCATTTATTTAGTCCTGCATGGCAATAGACATAGCTCTTTTTGCATGTCCTTTAGCAAGATATCACATATTTTCAGTAGAACAATCTCATTTTTCCATTAACTTGATGTTGGTATACTTTCCATTTCTAAATGTGGCTCATGAATTTAGTCAAATGTTTATCTTTCCTTTTTCTTGCTCATCAGATCCTGAGCATAAGAACTCAGAGGAGTGGAATGGTGGTGCCACGGCCATATGTCTGTTCTATGTGGGAGCAGAAGAATTTCCTGGCTCTTTTTAAGTTTCTTGGTAGATGGATTCAGTAAGCTGTACCTCTAAGCACACAGGGTACATTCAGAGGCACAGAAGCTGCAATTTTCTCGCTCTGCCTTGGTTGTCATCTTAATTCCAAGAGCTCAAGTGCATATGCTTTTCTTCTGAACTTATCTTCACAAATTCCCAGGTGAAGCTATGAAGCAATATGCCTTCAGTGTCCCTTCTTCAAAGTGTTTCAAATTCTCTCCCCATTATCACTATCTGGTCATCATTTCGGTATCACATGCTCCAACAGCAATATTCTTTCAATGCTTCACTCCACAGACTTGTTTCTGATTTCCACTGAAGTGTCCTCTATAAGCACTCATTGGATAAAATGATATGATCTTTCCCCCTTATCCCTACCTGAGAGTGGTGTGGAGCAGGGACCTGGAGTCAGACCTCTTAGTGTCATAGCCTAGTCCTGAAGCCTACTAGCTGTGGGACTTGGTATTTCACTTCTCTCTTCCTCAGATTCCTCATTTGTTAAAGAAGGAGGAAAAAACGTACCTATGCCATAGAGTTGTTTCGAGGATTAAATAAACTACTACCGTTGAAGTTCTCAGAACAATGTGGCAAGCACTCAAGAAGTGTTGACTATTATTTCAAGGTGACATTGAACCAATCTAAAATGTAGTTTTATTTTGGTAATTTCTCAAATCCTAGCTCCTCAGTGGCTCCTTAATTTCCCTCTGAGTATTTTTTTTTTTTTTTTTAGGAAGATTAGCCCTGAGCTAACTACTGCCAGTCCTCCTCTTTTTTGCTGAGGAAGCCTGGCCCTGAGCTAACACCTGTGCCCATCTTCCTCTACTTTCTATGTGGGACGCCTACCACTGCATGGCGTGCCAAGCTGTGCCATGTCCGCACCTGAAATCCAAACTGGCGAACCCCGGGCCGCTGAGAAGCGGAATGTGCGAACTTAACCGCTGCACCACCGGCCAGCCGCTCCCTCTGAGTATTTTAACTCTGGTTTGCCCCATTGCAATTTAACCACGAATCAGGTTAGTATTAGCACAAACTCACAAACCTCCGTCAAGCTTCATCCTAACGATTAGTAGAAGGTCGTTGAAGACTGTATAACACATTGAGGATGTTACTGGCCTGGAAGTTTATAAAGTCGGGGGCAGTTCTTAGATTTGTCAATTAAAATCTGCTTGGCTTCATCAGTGCTTTAACCTTTCTGAACATCAGTTTCTCTTACTGTGAAATAGATACAACACAATTAGCAACAGTGATTTATCGGTGGTACATCTATGTTTAATTGATAAACATTCAGCTTCAACTCTGAACCTTTAATGTCTAACTGAATACATGGGTAGATCATAGAGAGAGAAACAGCACCATCACAATGACTCCTTTTAAATAAAGACCTCTGAACTTTCAAACTTCCTAAGAAATTGTGGTGACAACTGTATCATTGTTTATGCCAGACAGCTTATCTTTTGTGTAGTCCACCCAATGAAGTAAAGCTTTTAAAAATAATACCATTTCAGTCAAAGACGGATTATCAGTGCTACACAGTTTGAATCAACCTTTACCTATGCCAGGATAATTTGTTTATAAAACACATTGTCTCTTATTTGCTTATGTTTATTTTTCTAGTCATAATTAATGTGTTCCTATTGTTCATAAATTGAGTTTTTAATCATAGCCCTATAAACCATTAAAAACTGTAGCTCAATTTTTCTTTTAGATGGTGAGACAAAATAGAATTTTCCTGTATGTTCAATGGATCCTTCTCCCACCCATAATTTCTGATGAAAGCTAGCCAGAGGCATAGGTTTATTGTCAAATTTGAATCCAAGAGAATTTGGGCTGGTTGGCGTCCTGTTCACTGTAGGGATCATAAGGACCATGTAGTTTAAAGTTTCCATTTTCCAGAGAACAAAAACTGAGAAACCTGGGAAGTTGAGTAAACCTGCTTATCCTCAGGCCCTGGGCTGGAACTTAGCGCCACCTCCCCACCCCCCCGAACATCCCCCAGTGAAGCTTCCTTTCAAGTTTGATGCACTCTGATTCATGTTTTGTGTTGAGCCCTTACTCAAGACTTGAGACATAGGTGTTTATGGTTCACTGTCCAAGTAAATGCAGTTTACCTTTCAAGTCTTGAATTTTCTTACGTATAAAGGAGGAGGGTAGTAAGGCTCGGTGAAGCTAAGTGCTTATTCAATCGCTAAAAAAACCTAGATTTTTCTTTATAATTAGCAATCCTATGATATTGATCCACCAAAATTCTTCTTTCTTCCCTACATGAAAACTTTCTGTGGGCTCCCCTGTTTTGATCTATTGGAGCTTCCTCAGTATTTCTAAAATCCTGGGGTTTTCCTTTGGATCTAAGTGACGTGCAAACTGGAATACACACTGATACTCTTTCAAACTTCATATTTATAAAATGTGATATTTTACTTGCCTAAAATCAGGAACATTCTTTTTTTTCCCTTTAGAAGGTTTAAAAAATAGGCTTCACCAAGAATACTTATAGGAAAGGCTAGAGATAGCGAAAGGCATTTTATAATCGCTGGAAAAAATGAAAAACAAAAAGCAGCCTGTAACTCAATTTGGGAGATCAATTTCATGCCAGAAATTAAATGAGGAAGCTGTTGTTCCCCACACAATTTCAGGCAAAACTGTCCCTGAGAAAATATGGCCTAAGAGTATTCAAAAGGTAGATGATGTCATATCCTCCAGAAGCTAAATAAGCTGTGCGTGAAATTACCCCTGTATTTGTTAAAAACAAAAACAGTTATTGGAGTAAAACATCCCCAAGAATGTTTATGAGGCATGTAAGTTTTTAAGGACTAAGTTGTGAGATTTTAACAGTGAAATTAAGTGTCTATATACTTAATGACTGGCGTGTTTGAAGCCAGTTTCCACTTCCTGAAAATTGAACAGGAGGTAAAGATTCAGAGAAAGTGATGGATTTAAAAGCTTGCGCTCATGGCTGCCAGGCTCTATGTGCTCTGCTGATCTTGTAAAACAGGCCTCCTGGTAAATCTTTCTTTCGTGTAGATGAAGGGCATTTATCAAGAGGCAGCTGCAGGAGGGGAGACCTCTGGCATGGCAGTGGGGGGGTGCCCTGCTGAGCTTTGGGGAAGTGACTCCTTGTCAGGTCTCCAGTCACCTGATGTATAAATGAGGACAGCAGTATGGCTGGATGAAACCTAGGGTTTCCGCTAAGTCTAAATGTGTCTTACTTCTTTTACATTTTTTACTGCTTTTTATAAACCACCATCAGTAAGTTAACTTCCATAGTTTAGGCCCAAAAGAAAAGCTTTTTGCTCCTAGCAAAAGTACTGTGTAGTGGTTTCGCTTTTCCCCAGTCAGCTCCCCCCGCCCTATTCTTCAAATATTTACTGTGCTCACTTCTAAACTCTGTCTTCCAAACTGTGTCCTCACTCAGCAGACAGTTCTTCTCTCATAGAAGAGAGATTCCTCAATACAATTCCTCATCAAAGAGACATAAGAAAGAGATATTTAGATAATATGAGATTATATGAAAGTAGACAATTCCTCATATAATATTCCTCACAAAATAGACAATTACTCTCATGTATTTTCTCTCAGAAAAATAGAGGCAAGCAGGCAGTTTCCTTGACATTTTGCACCTTTCCTCCACTTCTTGCTCTACAAAGACAGGAAATCATTCTGATTTCATGAGTATTCTAATGTCCTTCCCTTCCGTGTCTACCTGTACTTTGTCCCTTTTTGCTGTCACAGGATACCATTTGTTTATCCTTTCTTTATTTTTTCTTCAAACTCTTTTTTCTATTTCCCTCCCAACCGTCCACTATATAAACTATTCAAATCTCCCCCATGAAGCAGCAACAAGAACGAGATCATCCGGCTTCCTTGATCCTAAAACCCATCGAGAGTCCTGCATATCCATCTCCCCTTCAGGTTTAATTTCACAATGTATCATTTCATCAGCTAGAATTCTCTTCTGGACTCACTGAAGTCGGCTTCAACAGCCTTTCCCTACATCATAACATTCTTTTCTCACTGGTCAACTAAGATCTCCTATTCAATATTTTCCAAAATCTAGTTTCCTTGCCAAGTATTTTTTTTGGTTCAAATTTGCCCAAGCTTATTTTACTTGCTTAGTTTTTCAAAGCATTGCCATGGTTGCTGTTTCTCTTCTTCCTGATTTTTTCCTCTCATTTCTCCTGTGATTTCATTCTCTACTGTTCTTCGAGCTTTCTTCTCACTCTTTCTTGGTCATCTACAAACTCCTCTTCCGAAGTACACAGGGTTCTTTCTCAGTCCTTTCACAATCTGTGCATTTCCTGGGCTATGTCTCATATATACGCCTCAACCTTCAACTTTACTGATGAGCCCCAAAATCCTCTCTCCCGAGCTCCAGATCCTTTTCTCCCTTCTCTCAGTAGCACAGTCCCCATATTATTTTTGTACAAATGATAACATTATACCTCCTCCCCGCATCTCCCTTCCTCCCTGCCCCTAGGCCAACCAGGAACCTGGGAATCATCTGAGATTTCTTTTCCTTTCACCATGCACATCTAATCAGGATGATTCTATACCCTAAATATCTCTCAAATCATCATTCCTTGTTATTCTTATAACCTTAGGTTCAGCTCATCACCTCTTGATTGCAGTATTGCCCATACCTGGCTGGCTTCCCCTAGTCTTGTTGCTATCCAATCCAAATTTCTATCGCCATTATAAAATTTCTATCTAAACCTGTAATTCCCCTGATTAAAAACCATGAATAGCTGGCTCTCTTCAGAACGAAATTCAAACTTATTAGCTTGATATATGATGCTTTCCAGTGAAGTAGCTCCAATCTAACTCTCTTGGTCAGGGAGCACATATGAATCTAAAGTTACAAATTCAAATGACAAGAAATACTGCATTTCTTATTTTTCTTAAATCTCTTTAAAACTGATTCCAAGCACTTCCATCCTTCCTGGCAGGTGGGAATGTCAATCTTAGTAAATATGGACTTGATCACCTTAAGATTGTTCCAAAGTCCCAGGGATTTGCAGAATGCCCAAATCATGGAAGCTCCTCTGGTCATAATTCATCTGCTCATCCTAGTCACCCCTGAGATGCCCAGTGTCTCAGCCGGCATGGCCTCTCAATGGGTTTCTCATTCCAGTGGCTCTCTTTTCTCCATTCCATGCTTGGAGCACAGGAATCTTTGGTGAATCTGGCAATTTCTGGGTCTGTGGCACAGTCACCACCATCTTCCTAAGGAGCTGACAAACCAGCTCTCCTTATCTGTCTCAAGGAGTCTTTCTTCTTACTCTCTCCTTGTCCTCCTTTTCCTGGACACTAAGCATATCTCTTCAGTGTGTTTATATGCTTATCAGAAACATTAAGTACCATTGACTTCTGGCTGTTTCTCTTTCCTTCCTTGGAAAGAAAATCACTGTAGGCAAGGAATAGTTTACTTGCTTGACATGGAGGAATGTGTTAAGATGAAAATAAAAAATAATATCTCAACAAATATTCTGCATCAGTGTTGTTTTACAACTTCTAAACATGTTCTAGCCATTCCAGATTACTTGCCATTGATCTTACCTGCTCTGTGCTTTCTCACCTCTGGACCTTTCATGTGCTGCCTCTTGTGTAGCATGCCCTCCCTCATTATGTTCATCTGGACTTTCCTTTATGACTTAGTTAAGTGGTCATTTAAAAATGGTCTGGTCTGGGTTAAATAACAGAACATCCTATTCATATCTTTCATTCATTCACTCATTCTTTCATTTATTCAACAAGAATGCATAAATGCAGCTATTATGTGTCAGAAATGATGCTAAGCACTGAAGATACTATGGTGAATGACAGCGAAGATAACATGTCCTTATAGAATTTATGGTCTCTCAGGAAGACAGATTTGAAAAGGTAATTGCCATACAGGATGTGGAGTATTTAACAGGGGGCAGTTCAGGTGCTAAGGCAGTATATTGTAAGAGGATATAACCTAGTTTAGCTGTCCCAGAGGCAGTGATGTTTAACTACCTCTCTTATAGCACTCATCATACTATTTTTTTATTTGCCATTTGTCCATCTTTTCCATTAGATTATGGGTTCTTCAAGGGCCAGTGCAAGGATTTTCATCTCTTTAAGATTAAAAAAAATGTATGTTGCAATGATCCAAGAGAAAGCCTATTTATAAAATTATTTTATGCTACTTAACTTTAATAAAGGTAATTTAGAAAGAATTATTATGAAAGTCTTAAAAGTGACATAAAGGGGCCGGCCTGGTGGCGTAGTGGTTAAGTTTGCGTGCTCTGCTTTGGTGGCCCAGGGTTCACAGGTTCAGATCCTGGAGGCGGACCTACATATTGCTCATCAGGCCACGCTATGGCAGTGTCCTATATGAGAAATAGAGGAAGACAGGCACAGATGTGAGCTCAGGGACAATCTTCCTCACCAGAAAAAAAAGGGTCTTAAAAATGGGTCATTTTGCTTATAGAAATTATATGTGGCTAACTAAGAAACTACCTTACCCAGAGTTGAATTAGAAACCCTTGACAGAAAAAAACATATTTTAGTCATTTCATTAGAAATTTCTCACCACTGTCTTTTAAGTAATACTTTCCAATAGCAATGAAACTAATATTCACTTTCAAAGATATAAAACAAACAGAAACATTCTTCTTTCATAATAATATCTTTTTAGGTTATCAGAGGTCTATAATTCAAAAGGTCAAATAGAAAATGTTAATGAAAACAGAATGTAGTCAAGTCAAATAAAATAAGAAAATAAACCAAGATTTTGCTTCAGGCACTACAGATCTGACTTAAACAGTCTCCTCAGAAGATTAAAGCTGCTATTTACTGACATGTAAAGTCATGTTCTTATACTTATTTACCAATAATTCTCCTTCTTAACATAAGAATGTAACACTCTCCCAAAGATAAGAACCTGAAATAATTTTATAAGTAGGAACTAATTTAAATGATTATCGAGGAGCTAATCTAAAAACCAGGATTTGACTAAATACATTGAAAAACCTTATGAAATGACTAATTACCAGTATTTAATAAAGAAAGCTAAGGGGTAATTTCAATATTAATGTCTTAGAATCAAATTACAGACATTTTAATAGTGATTGAACAAGTCTATGATCATTATTGTTCCAAGACTGTAGGAGTTAATTTAAGTTTTTGCAAATACAGACCTGGCACTCCATGTCCTTGGAAACCATAGTGCATCATTCATCATAGCCAAAGATCTGTTTCCACAGAATAATGTCCACTTCTGTTCCAAGGTGTGCATTGCTACTCATAGAATTATTCTTGGATCCATGATCTTCTCAATGATATTAACACCAGGAACATTCAAATACTTTTTATTTATGCAAAATTATGTCATCTCTCTATTAGTTACCGTTAAGTATATGCTAATTAATCTTTAGTTGGACAGGTCAAGGATAATTCAGGAAGGACTTTCTCCTGAAATTAAAAGTGTCAATTGCAAAATCTGATAGCAGTTTAACAATAGAATTAATTTTGCACAGTTTTATGAAAAAAAAAAAAAAAGGTTATCACTGAAAAATATTTCCATTGTCTGTCCTGAATTGCTTATTTCTCTCTCAGGGTTTCCAGGCTTTGATAAAGGTTTTAACAGGAGATTGGAAGGAATTTGCTGCCCACTCATCATGATGCTTCAAAAAAACGTTCTTCAGAATGGATCAAAGGCTGTAATTTCCATGCCATTTCTGTCCAATTTTCTTTTCTCCTAATGTTTTCATTTTTTGAAATGGCTATGATTGCACTCCAATTTTGCCCACACAGCACTGCACGCCTAAATGAACCATTTATCACAAACTTTTTGTCTTTTTGATGCTTGAGATCTTATTTGCTTAGAAATCTTTTTTTCATTAATGTTTACCACTCAAGCTGCATTACAATTACCTTCAGTAATTACTACCTGTAGTGGCTTACATTATTCTATTCTCCAGATGTGGCATCAGAAGTTCCTATTTCAAACCTATTATATGTTAGTGCTGGAATTCATTGCTATTTCACCAAATAAAGATTCCCTTATATATCCTTGAAAGATTTTAAGTTTGACTCTCATCCTGACATAAATACTACAACTTTAAAATTCCTAGGACTGATATTTAATATCAACCTCATAGATTTTCATGAACTTATTAGGCATAACTGTTCCTTTCTATCAGTTGACATACTTGGTATTGATGTGATGGGCCTGTTCAAGATAAATATTGTAGCTACTAGTGTATGGTGTTGAACCACATATTGTAAGAAACATAGTTATTAATGGACAAACTTTCATATTCAAGGTCTTTTAATGTGATTTAACTTCACTAAGCCTGCTTAAAATTGTCCAAACCTACGTAATAGTCATTGCAGTGAGAAATATAATAAACTTCCCCCCACTTTCAGCACTCACAAAGATATAGGAAAAATCAGTTTAAATTTGGAATAAAACAGGTGTAGGCCTTGAAGAATACACATCTCAGTTCCTTTCTTTGTCTTTTAATTTTCATGGAAATCTGTAACTAGGGGAACACTAAAAGTCTATTTGCTAAAGGCCTATGTTCCTTTTTCATGTACTTGGGGAATAAAGAAGATAATTGTTAAGAATAAGTATGATATTAGCTAAGAGGTGCAGGAGGGGAGCAAATAGTAGGCAGCTGAAATAGTAGTTTTTGGTGATGATTGTTAAGGATTCATTTTGTAAACAATATTTACATTCTGAAAATTTATATATATATATATTTTAAAATAAATATATGCTATTTAGTCTTTCGCCTTTACCTTGTAGACATACATAATAATACATTTTTCTCAAAAACCTAGGTCAGATCTAAAAACTTTCAGAAAATATTCTCTGATGAATTTCAACAGGCTCTGATCATTCTTCTGCTTCATCACTCCAAAGGGCCATATTTTAAAGTTTATTGTTTTTCAGAATTGCTGAACTGGAAACAGTTGCTTTTAAATTGAGGTCATAATTGAGTTTAAATTGAGCTTATAACATTGTGAAACTTCAGTTGTATAGTCTTATCTGTCAGTCACCCTACAAATGTGCCCAGGCACCCCTTTTGCCCACCCCTCAACCTGCTTCCCCTCTGGTAACCACCAAACTGTTTTGTTTGTTTATCTTCCACATATGAATGAAATCATACAGTGTTTGTCTTTCTCTGTCTGGCTTATTTCACTTAACATAATGCCCTCATGTCCATCCATGTTGCTGCAAATGGGGAGATTTTGTCTTTTTTTATGACTGAGTAGCATTCCATTGTATATATATACCACGTCTTCTTTATCCAATCATCAGTCAATGGGCACTTGGGTTGCTTTCACTTCTTGGCTATTATGAATATGCTGCAATGAACACAGGGGTGCATGAGTCTCTTTGAATTGTTGATTTCAAGTTCTTTGGATAAATAGCCAGTGGTGGGAATAGCTGGGTTGTATGGTATTTCTACTTTTAAATTTTGAGAAATCTCCATACTGTTTTCCATAGTTGCTGCACCAGTTTGCATTCCCACCAACAGTGTTTGAGGGCTCCTTTTTCTCAACATCCTCTCCAACATTTGTTCTTTTTGTCTTGGTGATTATAGCCATTCTAATGGGTGTAAAGTGACATCTTAGTGTAGTTTTGATTTCCTCTCCCTGGTGATTAGTGATGTTGAACATCTTTTCTTGTGCCTATTGGCCATCTGTATATCACCTTTGGAAAAATGTCTGTTCATATCCTCTGCCCAGTTTTTGATTGGGTTGTTTGTTTTTTTCTTATTCAGTTGTGTGTGTTCTTTATATATTTTGGAGATTAACCCCTTGTCGGATATATGATTTGCAAATATTTTCTCCCAGTTGGTGGACTGTCTTTTCATTTTGTTCCTGGTTTTCTTTGCCTTGCAGAAGCCCTTTAGTCTCATGAAGTCCCATTTACCTATTTTTTCTTTTGTTTCCCTCATCTGAGTAGACATGGTATTTGAAAAGATTCCTCTAACACTAATGTCAAAGAGTGTGCTGCCAATGTTTTCTTCTAAGAGGTTTATGGTTTCAGGTCCTCCCTTCAAGAGTTTGATCCATTTTGAGGTAATTTTTGTGTATGGCAAAAGATAAGAGTCTACTGTCATTCTTTTGCATGTGGCTGTCCAGTTTTCCCAACATCATTTATTGAAGAGGCTTTCCTTCTCCATTGCATGTTCTTAGCTCCTTTGTTGAAGATTAGCTGTCTGTAGATGTGTGGTTTTATTTCAGGGCTTTCAGTTCTCTTCCATTGATTTATGTGTCTGTTTTTGTACCAGTACCATGCTATTTTGATTACTATAGCTGTAGTATATTTTGAAGTCAGGGATTGTGATGTCTTCAGCTTTTTTCTTTTTTTCTCAGGATTGCTCTAGCTATTTTGGATCTCTTCTTGCCCTACATGAATTTCAGGATTCTTTGTTCTATTTCTGTGAAGAATGTCTTTGGGATTCTGAATGGGATTGCATTGAATCTTTAGATTGCTTTAGGAAGTATGCACATTTTAACTATATTTTTTCTTCCAATCCATATGCATGGAATATCTTTCCATTTCTTTATGTCATCCTCAGTTTCTTTGAATAATGTCTTATAGTTTTCACGGTATAGGTCTTTCACTCTTTTGGTTAAATTTATTCCTAGATATTTTATTCTTTTTGTTGTGATTGTAAGTGGGATTGTATTCTTGAGTTCTCTTTCTGTTAGTATGTTATTAGAGTGTAAAAAGGCAACTGATTTTTGTAAGTTAATTTTGTACTCTGCAACTTTGCTGTAGTTGTTGATTATTCTGAATAGTTTTCTGGTGGATTCTTTAGGGTTTTCTATCTATAGAATCATGTCATCTGCAAACAGGGGGAGTTTTACTTCTTCCTTTCCAATTTGGATTCCTTTTATTTCTTTTTCTTCCCTATTGCTCAGGCCCAAACCTCCAGTACTGCATTGAATAGGAGTGGTGAGAGTGGGCACCCTTGTCTCATTCCTGTTCTCAGAGGATTGAACTTCTTTAAACCTTTACCTTTTATAAAATGATGAAGATTGCATGACACAGTATAGGGAAAGGATTTGTCATACAGTTTACTATTTCTATGTGTTAGTTCGGCTCCTTCTAACGAACTGTTTCTTACACAAAGGTTAATTTACATTCTTCTGTAACTTGCTTTGGGCTTTAAAGTGTGTATATGGGTATATGTATAAAGTGCATTGACTGTGAGTGTGTGGATGTGCAGCCTATTTATGGGAACATGTTTAGGGCTAGGAGGATGGGTAGCATATTGGGCTGTACATTCTCTCATGATTAAAAACTCTTTAAAGTCTGAAGCAGTTTTTGTCTTGTGACGGTTGTTTGCTTTATTATTATTTTTTTTAATTTCATTTTCCCTCATCTCCATAGCACTTGAAATACTACATATATAAAGAGAGGCAGTGTAGATAGCATAATTGTTTAAAGCTTGGGCTCTGGAGTCCAACTGTTTGAGTTTGAATCCTTGGCTGTGTAATATTGGTGAAATTACTTAGAACTTTTGTGCCTCTCTTTACTTATCTGCAAAATACGTCTGTTGATAATGGTGCCAATCTCATTGGCTTTTTTGCTATGAGGAATGAATTTTAATATATAAAAAGCTTTGAGAATGGTGATGGCATCTTGCACATTATAAGTACATATACCTGTCAGCTATTACTAATTCTTAAATGACTTATGTTCAGTATGGCTAAATAGTTACTGCCATAAACAAAGTGATTTTGTTTAAAAACATTGTATGTATCAGATAAAAATAAACATTAAGTATTTTTGATGAGCTATGTTAGATTATGGTCTTTAAAATTTATGGATAATAAAATGATAAGGCATACTAAATCATATTTTTTAAAAAGTTAACATTCTAAATGAAGTTAGAAGAGATTTTTTTTTTAATAGTAGAACAGTATCTTTATTTTTTATTTATTTATTTATTTTTTCGTTTTTCTCCCCAAAACCCCCCGGTGCATAGTTGTATATTCTTTGTTGTGGGTCCTTCTAGTTGTGGCATGTGGGATGCTGCCTCAGCGTGGTTTGATGAGCAGTGCCATATCCGCGCCCAGGATTTGAACCAACGAAACACTGGGCCGCCTGCAGTGGAGCATGCGAACTTAACCACTTGGCCACAGGGCCAGCCCCAAGAAGAGAAGAGATTTTTAATGAAGATGAGTCAAAGTTATATAGATTTAGAAAACTGGGTAACTTATTATTAGGCATGTATAGTATGTATATGTTCTAGAATACTAAGTGAATTTGTTACATCTAAAACATTTGAGGTAAGAATAGAAATGAGCAGATAAGGTCTGGATATTTTTTAGAGTCTAGATTGTTCTGTAAAGTCTGAAATTAATAAAACAAGTAATAAGCAAAGAACTTCCAAAAATCCACAGTGCAGAAGCCACAAGCAACTTAGGCATTGGAAAATATGCAGAAAGAAGAGTAAAGTTCTTTTAGTGTTGAATTTATTATATACAGTATGATATTATCATTAAAACAAACTAAGACATGTAACAAGTCACATAGGAGACTCTACACAAGTTTACTGGATAGTGACTATGAGTGGAATTTTTCTATTTAATTAAGAAATCTCTTTCTGGGAAGAATGTCATTGGGATTCTGATTGGAATTGCACTGAATCTTTAGATTGCTTTAGGTAGTATGGACATTTTAGCTATGTTTATTCTTCCAACCCATGAACAGGAATATCTTTCCACTTCTTTATGTCTTCCTCAATTTCTTTCAGTAATGACTTATAGTTTTCAGTGTACAGGTCTTTCATCTCTATGGTTAAGTTTATTCCTAGGTATTTTATTCTTTTTGTTGCAATTGTAAATGGGATTGTATTCTTGATTTCTTTTTCTGCTAGTTCATTGTTAGTGTATAGGAATGCAGCTGATTTTTTTTAAATTGATTTTATCTTCTGGACATCTACAGCTGCAATGATGTTTAAGCAAAATGACTGATACTTGAGTTAATTGACCCGTTGCTTAATTATTATAGAAAGAGTCTAGCTATTATTTTCTCCATGCCAAGCCATTTTCCCTTCTTGAGGTATAATTTAACTCACTTCATCAGCTTCTCTCTCCCTGCTGGGTACTTCTCCATCAGGAGAATGGAGTTCCAATGGTGAGAAAAGACTCAACAGGAAATTCATTAGCTCTTGTCCAGCCAATATCTTTGCGAAGGGCAACACGAGAAATATCACTAGCTATTCTTTATACATAGATGAACCAAAGGCAACTTTATATTTATAGTCCTAGGTAATTTATAACCATAAAGGAATACTAAAAAATGAAGATGTATATAAATTAAATTCATCAATTGCTTAAGCTAATGGACATTTTATCAGAATAAAATTTTATCCATCCCTCTATTTGTTTCTTCACTTGTTCAATAAGTATATATTATTATTATGTAACTACTAAATGCCTGACATGGTGCTAGACACATAATAGTGAGCTCAGATAGAGATATAGTAGTTAATAAGACAGATATAGCTATTCTCTTCATGGAGCCTACAATTTAGCTGAAGACTCAGACATTAAACACTTAAATAATTGCATAATTATCTTTGGAATGGATTATATGAAGAAAAATTATAAGGTCTTATCAGAGCATTAAAAGGGATGAAATCTATGCAAAGTAATCTACAGGAGTCCTCACTAAGTAGGCTTATTTAAATATATAAAATATTCATCTGGAAGTTGACATGGGAAGTTTGCTAAGGAAATATGAAATTGACACTGAAGCACAACGTCAGAGCAGATACAAAGATGGTTATAACAAGTGGTTCCAAGAAAGTAAGAAACAGAATAAGAAAAAGGGTAACTGAAATGTAGAAATAAACACCAATCAGAGAATAACCTCTGTGGCATGGCTTATAGAAACATTTTTTTCAGATGCAATTTAAATAGCTTCTGGTGATTCTGTGGGAACTTAGGTAGTTTTATTGTTTATAATTTTGTGGCTAGCTTTGATACAGCAACCTAAAAGTTGAGTTTAATAGAATCCCATTTGTTAATTGTCTCACAGATAATTTTTGATTTAAGTTTGTCTACAACAGTCTTTATTTTTATTATTTTTGTCTAATTTAGTAAAATTTGCTGGTTTATCTTCAAGTCTCAAGAAAGTTATTGATTTTATTTCAACTTGCTATGTGAGAAAAGAATTCAATATAACATTTATTGAACAACTACTACGTGCAAAACACTCAGCTATGTGATTTTAGGCACAAAAATAGGCTAAACGACATGGTTTCTACTCTAAAGAAGCTTTGACACAGTGTGCAGTGTGTGTACATTTGTGTTCAGGGTTCTTCTTTTGTACACATATACGAGGCTCTAAAAAGGTATAAGTAAGATTGAGAATCATGGAAAATTGGTAAAATAAGGAAGCGCCAACACAATGGGATAGGTTAAATTAAATTGCCTTTTGAGGCAATCTAATGAGAAGTAGGAATTACCAAACCTTACACTAATAAATAGCAGAGATTGCAAAAATTATATTACAAAAGATGTAAATAAGCACTGGTGCTCTGGTCAAAGGAGAAAAATAAGTGAGAGAAAATCTTTAGGAAATCACAAAGTTAAAAGAAAATGACTGGGCTGGCCATCCCATACATGGAAGTCTGAGAGGCAGAATTACAAAGTTTGGGAATACTTTGGGTCATAACTAAAAACAACAGAATGGAATGAATGAAAATATAAAATTTGGTCTGAGTATCAGGAAAAGTCTTTGACAGTAATATTTATTGATTATGAGAGAGTTTTCCAAGGGAAATAGGAGCAACTTCATCATTTGGGACATTAGAAAAGAAGACCAGACAAAACTCTACAAGGCAGAGAGTGAGGGGGAGAACTGATGACTTGCCAGGCTTTAAAATTTCTAGGTTTATGACTTTACAATTTTTCTACATTGCACTACTTGAATTCTGATGAAGAAATGTTCTTATTGCCTCATATAGCAGTAATATTTTTACCAATATATTTGCTGCTCCATGGGCATGTCCTTTTATCAAGTTTGGAAAACACCAACCTGGAACTTGAATTAATTTTAGATTTCAAAGTAAAAGACCCATGAATGATAGTCACAAAGAGAAGTGAATTGTAAAATAAGCCAAAGTAAAACTGATCACAATGAGGGATCTTAGTCCAATTTCCTTCTTAACCCATTCTGCAGATGATGCATTAGTAGAAGCTATCATCAGTTCAAGAGTTATGATGTTCCAGATACTGTGCTGTGTATCTTTATATGCATAATTTAATCTTCATTAATGCCTCAATACTATGGCATAAGGTTATGCTTTTCATTTTCTATATATGGAAAATGAGGCTTAGATAACTGCTGATACCAACATTCTTGCTCTTTCTATGATGACCGTAGGGAGAGCAAATTGTCCAGGGCAAGGTCAGACATTGATCCTCTTGATTGCTAAGAGTACCAAGCCCTGAATATGGTGGAGAACACTGACATGATACAAAGTTTAGGAAGTTCCTTCAGCCTACAGCTAAATGGGATGGAAAAGCTTTTAGATTTTGGTGGTTCAGGTAGATGCAAGTCTATTTCCACCCTGGGAACTTGAAACAGAATTATTGCTAGTTTAAAATTAAAGCATATGGGAAGCTTATCCCAAGGCTAATTCCTGGGGAGACAAGATTCTCAAAGTGAAATGGGGCTGGGGGTTAAGAGGGTTAGGAGGTAGTCTGGTGTTCCCAGTGCTGGGTCAGCAGTGGTCATGACTAACCCAGGTGAAGGGGGCTGGTTGAAAGGATCAGCTCCTGGTGCTGTTTGCTCAGTCATTTGTTAGTGGAAATTGTGCCACCTGGGCCATGGACGTCTGGGATCTGGGTGCTCTTGAAAAGACAGTGGGTCCTCACAAAGACAGCGAGAAGCTCCCTTTCTCCATCCCAACATGGCTGAGGAGTCATTAAGAGATGCCCTCCTGGCCAGTGGGAAAAAGAGGAAATGTCTCCCTAAGGAATGTCAGAGAAGAGATTCTTGTCCTGGGGCCGATGTCTCTGTTGATATCATAAAGGCAGTAGTTTCCATAAGCTGTTAGATGCATAATCCTTGTTAACAAGTGTTATTGACTCTGCTTTCCTGTCTGTTTTTGGAATTTAGGGCAAGTAACTTTGGTGCTCTGACTCTGTATTGCATGGCATATTGGATTTTTATTATTGATACAAAATTGAACAGTAATTTGATCTATAGTGAAATAAATGAGCTAATTTTGGAGGAAATGGTAGGTCAAAGAGACAATGATGTATGTGATATTAGCATAAGCCTACTGGGGTCAATGTGGTGTATGTAATACCCCTCTAAAACCCCCTACTTATAAAATCCACAAGCATTGTAGAAATTGACAGCTATCACACAAGAATGCTTCTCCCCATTTGTTTTTGGGCAATATGTTAACACTTTAAGTCCTGAACTCAGACTTCAAGGTTTTGATTCTGGAGAGCTCTGTAGCCTGAGCTATCATATTCTTTGAACAGTAAACTATGGGCCTCTAATCCGTACCTGTGTAATGTAGTCTTATTAACTATTCTTTTAAGAGGAAATGTAGAGAAGTATTTCCCAAAGTAGCTTGAGCTGAACTCTCTTCCATTTGATCAGAGTTTGTGATTTTTAAGGAAAAATCAGAAAAAGCACATTTAAGGAATTTGAGGACGGCTACTTGTTCTGATTTTGTGTTTTCAAAATAATACTGAAGACAAAATGACTGGGTTATGAGTGAAGCATGACAAATCTGTAGTAGTGCCAACGTTTTCTTTGATTTCCTCATTTGATTATGGCAGCCCACAGGGCTGAACACCCACCACTGCTGTGACTCAATGTTTCTAATAGAAATGACAGCTGAGCTCAGAATATTAAAGCCATTTTTCCTTATATGCTGAAGAAAGACAAAACTTCACTGCAACAGAGTGAGTGAAGATTTAAACTAATAAAAAGCTGGCAGTGGGCAAATTTACACATGCTTGCCTAAAAGAGGGCTTATTAAGTTGTACTATACACACACAAATGCTACAAAAGACAACAGTATAAAATTCTAAAGATATTTTAATTAAATTACTTTCCGGTTATGCGTAAGAGATGCTTACTAGTGCTATCGTTCCTATGGTAACAACTCTCCTAGCAACATGAAAAGATCTTAACAGGATCTTCTCTTAAGAATCCATTTTTGAAGTGCCATCAGAGAAAACTGTATATTACTCTCTGCATCTAATTATGCATCTTTTTTAATATAATATTTTCTCTAAATCATAGACCCAGAAAGGTTACATGAAAACAGTTAAGGGTTTGAAGTTTTATTTCTGCTTCTCACTTATCCAAGGACAACTTGAGTTTGATCTCCTGTCTTAAAATGCACTTGAGGCATAGGAATATATCCTGCTATGCCTACTTCAATTTTCTGTAAGCAAAAGTAACATTCCTCAAGTATTCTGTGGCAGACACAAATCAAATAAACTATTCTCTGATTCAGAATCCTGGGTCTTAGATTCATACACAGGTACATTCAACAATAAGTGATAGAACTCTGAAAAGAATTCTGGTTCTCAAGTGATTAAAAGCAGTGACAGTCATTTTATTCTGCTGCTCAAAAGAGAAATGAAAGTTTGTATGAAATTGTGATATGCTTATAGTGCCTTATTTCTCCTCATTTTACGAATGTTCTCATTTGACTGATTAAACTTTTCTCCACCTCCAAGCATTTTGCCAAATGGAAACATCTTATTCCATCCATCTTAGTAAGTGACTGTTTCCTGACGTGTGAGATTAATAAAAACTCTTATTGCTAAGTCTCTCATGGTTGTTCTACATGAAGCTTGATTTGTTTTTCTTTTTTCCGGCCACGTTTCCAGTTTACTTATCCCAGTCAGCGATGTATTTATTTCCATCTTTAGTACCTTCCAGAAAAGCACATATTTAAGTCAAACTCTCATAAAAAGATGAATAATGTAAATTTTCAAGTAGTAGCAAAGAAGGGTCTTAACTTCTCAATTATTTTTCAGTAGTAACTTCAGATTATTAGAAGCGAAGGCGAGATGCTTACCTGGCACCACAGGGCTGCTACGGAATTCTGTATAGCTGTGCTGTAATGTGAGTGAGCTGCAAGTCCCCAGGTACAACACTGACCTGCACTGGCTGCGTGTTAATCACTCAGCAATGATCCTGACATTTCCTAAGGACCTTTCCTAAGATACCAAATGAGGCACAGCCACACAGGATTGCTGCATGGTGCCTGGAAACTGTTTCCTCTCTGGAGCTCAGCAATTCTGTTTAGGCCTCACACAGGACAGCTACTCAAGTACATTCAAGGGCATTCTCTGAGAAACAGTACACTAATTCTGTATCTTGAACTGCTGCTGGCTAAGCTGGGTCCTGATGTGCTTCGGGAGCATCCTGAAGAAAGAAACCCAAGTCAATGACATATGCTGTTTAACCTAATGAATTATGTATCCTAATGGGATGTGTTCTTATGTCTCCATGAAGCTCCTTAGAAAATATGGGATAATGACCCACAAAACATCATGAAAGCAGTAGAAGCAATGAATATCACATCCTGGGCCCAAATTAATTAGATCAAGTGAAATATTTTTGAATAGCAGTTTATATTGTTGTGGGTTTTTTTAAATACATTTTTTTAGAGCAGTTTTACATTTACATGTATCTTTTTAACAGATAGTATCTGGCCTTCCACATCCAAATCATCATTACTAATCTAAATATTTTCAATCTTTGCCACAATTATTCAATGATCTCCTTTTCATTGACAATACTAGAACATTGATTTTACCTGTACTGTGAAATGCAAAATAATTTAACTAGCGTATAATCCTCATGTTTGTCAAATGCCTTAACCTAAATAACCACAGTAGTATTAATGGAAACAAACAAAATAGCTTATTTTAGTTAAACTATCCATTCTAGCATATCTGTCTACTATATGAATATCTTATGTATCTAAATAAGAAATAAACTTAAGAAGCAGCAAAGATATAAATATACAGTATTTGTACATTTTCAAATGAATATACTTTTTAAGAAGTAAGGGAATCCATAGAGTGTCACGAGATATTAAAACACAAAATTCTTTAGGCTTAAATTAAGAATAAAATGAAGCATAAAGAATAGACTAATGTACCAATGTACAGACTGAGTGCGATCAGATGAAGCTGGTACGGAAGGCGAGTGGAGGATGAGTAAACATCATGAGGGGGAATGAAACAAATATTTGTTGCGGAATGAAAAACATTATAGAACTTTGATATCTGTAGGGAAATAGATGACATACACGCTTGTTTCCACAGATAAAAATAGTTTTTTTTTTTCCCCAGAGCCCCAGTGCAGGGTTGTATATCTAGTTGTAAGTCCTTCTTGTTCTTCTATGTGAGCTGCTGCCACAGCATGGCAACTGACAGACAGGTGGTGTGGTTCTGCCACCAAAAAAACGAACCCAGGCCTCCGAAATGGTGAGGGTGTCAGACTAACCACTAACCACAAGGCCATCAGGGCTGCCGAAAAATAGCTTCTGTTTTAACAAAACTCAGGATAGAAAGAAGGGGAAAAAGCTGACCTATGTTTTCCAAAATGAACACTTGGGAAGGTTGCTCTTTACCCTGGACTCTGTGTGGCCCTGGTGTCAGTTCATTCTGATGTAGGCAGGCTGAGGTCAGGTTGGGGTAGTGACCACAGTATATTGATGCCAAGCCACTATGTGGTTTTTCTGAGGGGAACAAAGAGCAGTTGTAACAGTTGTGCTGGCAATATATTTACGTATGGGTTTCTCCCCACAAGGCGACTAGAACTTCAAATGCTAAAGGAGTCACTGTGACCAGGCTGCAAATCAGTGATGCTCAAAGTTTAGCGTGCAAGCATCAACTGGGAGTTTGTAAAAATAACAGTTCCTGGGGCCCATCCCCAAAGATTATGATTCAGTAGTCAGTCTAAGGAGATGCCCAGAAATTCTGCATCTGATAAGCATTCCAGATGACTCTGATGCCTGGTAACGAAGCACACAGTCAGGCAGGCCTGGGTTCAAAGTCATTCATTTGCTCTGAGAAGTCTACAGACATTTAACTTTGCAATAGTAGGAACTAAATATATTTCAGAGAAATTAATTTGTTGTAATCTTCAGACCAAACTGTATATTGAAACTACCTAGTAAAAGTGTCCTAAATCTGTATCAAGGGGTATTCTACTAGAAAATGGTTTTTGGAGACACCAGAATTCTAGAGGCTGATATCCTGCAAAGGGAAACCTGATCTTCCTTTCTATACAAGAAGGTGTGGGCTTCCTAGTGAGAGTTTGTAGAAGAAACTGAAAAGTCTAAAATTTGTCCATGTTCTCTTAATAGAAGCACATCGTTATTCACCTAAGTTCCCCTGGACTGGTGTCATATGCCCTATGTTTTGAAAGACTGCGGCAAAGCAAGAACTTGGCTCTGTTTTCAGTGCTGGCAGGACCTCCCCCAGGTGAAGTGAGTCTCTGGCAGCTGTGTGCCCCTCAGGGAACCCAGGGGCAAGAGGAAAGCCATATGCTGCCTATCTGCTCCTGCTGTGGGGAGCCACTGTGTTTCCATTAATTTCAGCATACTTGTTAAATAAATCAGGGACATTCTGTAGTTTCCTACAGCCGTTTCCTGCCAATCCATAGCCCACCTGAGATGCTGCATACATGGCAACACTAACTGCAGATATGGTTTGTGCAGAATTGGGTAACTGAGAGATAGAAACGCTCGCAACCACTCATTCTGCTCTACGTCTTGGTTCTTCTATTTACTGGGTTGTCTACTGGTAACACAGTTCTTTCCCCAGGGGTAAACCGAGGATGGAAGTGCGTCTTTCTCAGTGAGAGAACAAATCAAAACCAAATAACACCAGGCACTCTAACTTGGTCTATAATTTGGTTTTAGTAGAGGTTTATTTAAATATTTGAGAACGAGTGCAACATGAAATAATAGAAAAAGATTAAAAAAAGAGAATGTGACCATTTTAATTTCTCCAAAGCACTATTAAAATCAACTCTATACTTATATATGCTGAGTACTTAGGTAGCTATTAACTTTCAGGACATTTTTTTTCCCCAAGTCCAATAAAAAGAAAATAACTATGGAGTACTCTATGTTCATAGTCCTAAGAGGAACCAGAAATTTATTTTGTGCCTCCCCAAATCATTATGGAAATATGGATATTTAATCATTTTCATGGTCGGAAATCATTCTTGGGGGAGGAAATTGAAGCAGAATGGACAAAGAGACAGTCGTCTGTGGCCTTGTCCAGTTTGGCAAGTTGCAGAACTGAAGCTCTCTTATCACTCGATCTCTGTGATCTCTGTGACTCTGGACTCTCCCGTTCTTTTCTCCAGTTCTCAGCTCTTACTTCAGCCTTTATTCCTATCTCTAATTTAGCCCTAAACCTGTCAGCCTCAAACTAGGAAAAAAGAATGAGGCTGTGAGCTACCTCATGCAAGAGTCCTAGGATTAAGAACACAGACATGGCGAATATTGTTTCTGTAGAGAAGCGAAGAGCTGGGAGACATGCTTAGACAATCCTGGTGAAAGCAGTGCTGAGCTGAGCCACACTGGAGCGTGGGACAAAGGAAAATCCAGTAATACTGGTCTTGCTTTTATTTAATATTTTGATATTTTGTTTACCATGGAATTTTGGATGAATTCTGATTTTTAAAAAAATTGTGTTGAAATATTATTTACTGGACTACTGATTTTCTTTTTTGCACCATCTTGAATTTTGTGTATGAAGCAAGTGCCTCACTTGCCTCACCCTGGTTCCACCCCGAGTGAAAGCCTTGCGAGGTAGCCTGCACTTAACAGACGTGTGTCGTATGCGATATATACATGAAAAGGAAACAAGGGAGGAAACTCACACTTATTGTGAGCCTACTACATGTATGCCAGGCAATGTTTGTTTTATATATATTTATAGATATAATATCATATAATATATATTTGCTGATACATCATATAACATAAAATATAGATTTTATGACATTATCAAGAAATATGCTATATCTATATAATAGATGCATAATATATGCATAAAGTACATATGTTTATAATAAAAATACATATTATGCATTTCTAAGTGAAGATTAAAGCATATGTGGTTCCCCTTATCTTCCCTTTTTATGCTACAAGAAGGTTCAATCTGGGCTGATGGGCTTGGAGATACTCTAAGTCAAGAACTGCTGGGTCTTTCCATTCTCAAGCTATTATTTCCTGTCAACCCACGAAGCCACATCATTAACTTCCCAGCTGCAAAATTAGGCTTATTCAGAAGGCAGACCAAACTGTGGCCTGCCTTTACATATGTGGCTTGTCCAAATGCACATTCATTTTAGTCTCCCTCTATCAAACTTTTTTATGTATGGTTAATGAGATGGAAATAAATGTTAAGTAGTCTAATTAGTTGTTTCTCCATGTCTATATGCCATTTTAAAAAGTAAACTTTAGAGTGAGTTCAGCTACTGAAATCAAAACAATTATAAATGTGTATCTATAACATATAGATTATACCTATAGATACATAATATACACACACACACATATTCTCATTTAACCCATGAATTTTTTTTTTATATGTTACTGGTGACGAAAGGACAGTTTGGAGAGGTTAAGCAACTTGCCCAAAGTTGCAGAGCTAGGGTCAAAAGGAGGAGGTGACTGGAAGTCAGAAAGAGTGATCTACTTGTAAATTAAGAGAGTAAGTCGTAAACAGACTACTAGTTATTGGTGTTATCGTGTTTGGGAAATACAACAAAACATCTCTCAGGTTTTTCTTATAGAGCAATAATGTTTGTCTCTTTCACTGAGATTGATCATATAAATTTGCTGTGGAGAATGTAAGTTTCTAGTGATGTCTTTTCAAAATCTTACATTTTTTGTTTTTAGTTGATTTTTGAAGTTCTTAGTTTGAATTACTGCTTTTTTAGCAGTCCTTTTTGTGTACCCCAGTAATATTTAGTGAGTTATGAAATGGAAGTTGAATATTTAAACATCAGAGAGCTTCAGAGGTAAAGTATTTCTCTATCCACCAACCGTAGTGAAAGCTGTATGGGTTAGAGGCAAGATCAGGGAAATCAATATTAATTATTTACGTTGCTCTTCCTGTCATGGTGAAATAAATATCTATGAATGACGTGATGGTTAAATCAGTCTGTGTTGGGGCTTGAGAAAGGACATGAATATCTGCAATCATATTTTTATGCCTTACTGCTTTCAGAGTGGAATAAATATCTGCTAACAACATGACAGCAAAGAGATTTGTGCAGGTTTAGAGAAAGAAATTTCCATAGACAATATAAAGACATGATCATATACATAAATACCACTGCTGGGAAGGGGCAGCAGTGCTAGCGAAGGGTTGATATGATATGGAACATATAAAGAAACAAATTATAGAGTTACAGCTAAATTTAATTTTTATTCACCTAAGATCAAAGAATATGCATTAAGATGTTTATGAAGTACAAACCAAAAATTAAACAGACTCAAGATCTTATTTTTACACTGATGGTTTAATTTTCAGAGGTATCTTGGAGGCAGCATGGTGATAGGATAAAAATTTAGTGTTAGGAGGCAGGCAGTCTCGATTTTCAAAACAGCTTTTATCACTTGTAATTTATGATTTAGGACAGTTATTTAGCTTCTCTGAGCCACACTGCTCTTTTATAATTGTGGGTAATGGCTGCTACTTTATGAGATGGTTGTGAGTATTAATAATGCAATGGATATAAAGTGCCAAGTACAAAAAAGTTCCAAGTACAGTATCTGAAACATAGCAGTCATTCAACAAATGGTAGACTGAACCGTTGTTGCTATCGATGTTTTTGGATGTAAAGGAATAATACTTTGGAACAAATATTTGATATGACCTACAAAATGACTACCCATACCTTGCATACATAGAATAATGAAAATAATTGATAGTCTTTTGCTTCCCAGATAAATAACACCTGCAAAATTAAAAATGGAGAGAAAAATCAATTTTAATATAGAGAGGGAGCCTATATTTAAAACTGATCAGTTGCTGTTACAATTAATGAAAGACACAAGAAATGTGATTTTTTTTTCTCTAAATATAAGAGATTTACCATTTACATGTAATAACTTCACTTAATAGGTTTTTCTTTTAGTTTAACAAAAGCAATAAATTATTGGCCAAGAAGAAATATTTAAGAAAAAATGCAAGAGATAACATGTTAAAAATGAAAATTATAACAATAATAATCGTCATTATTAGGGTGTTATGTGTTATGAGAAGCTATGGAAAATAGTGTAATAGTAATGTGTAGTATAAAAAAAAATACTTGGAGACTGGAGGTCTGTTTGTAATCTAGAATTAATTTACCCAGTACATTCATATGTAATACCTGAAGTTTACTGCTTGCCGAGGTTGGCAATATATAGTGGCGGTTAATAAGATGACTTTGGAGTCAGCATGTTTGGGTTCCAGTCCCAGCCTCACCTCTCGTGAGCTGACGGATCGTGGACAAGTTACTTAACTTCTCCATGTTTTTTTTTTCTTTGTAAAAATGGGATAATTAAAGTACCACTTTCATAATATTGTGTGAGGTTTAATCAAGATAATGCAGTTAGCAGATGTCTAACTGTTAATAAGAGCTCAATAGATAGCCGCTGAAAGGATGTCTACTCTACTAATTGGAATGGTACATTTATTTCTATAATAATGGAAAATTAAGTGATTTTCTGTCTAAATGTTAAATTTAAAAATATACTATTTGTTTTAAACATAGATATATTTTCCAGTCTAAGCTGAACACAATCCAACTCCTTTCGGGCATTCAGGAAATTTCCAGTCCATGTTGTCTCAGGCTACCCTTCTGGGCTTCAGAGAAATGACATGACACGGTGTGAAAGCTTGCCACTTTGATTTGCCTCCCCGAGTCCAGATACCAAAAGCTTTTAATTAACAGCCTATTTTAATTACTCTTGCTAGGTTCTTATTCATTCAGAAACTCAACCACTCCAAAGGACACTCAGATCTCTCACTCCTTCCACTTCTGCCAAGAGAGTAAGCATCCTCTCACCACCATAAACCCGGGCCTGTGGCCCTAAAGGTAAAAGCAGGGAGTTGGTCCCCATAAACACCCTTTTCGAAAACAAGATGCTCAAGTCAACCAACGGGGTATTTCCATCCAACTCTTATTCTTCCTTATCACAGAATGAAAGGTCAGATACTTATTTTACACGTGTCCAATCTTGCCTCCTCAGTAAACTGTAATTTCTTCAGTCCTAAACTTCCATAATGCTCAGCCTTGTGGTAGGCATGTGGTAGATATTCACTGAACCTTTTAGTTACTTATTTATTAATATCTGAGAAAAGCTTAGAATACTTTTATGCTTTTGAAGAAATAAAGTTAGAAAAAAGGTCTGTGGATTCAAGGGGTTAAATGTGATAGTGAGACATGTACATTAACCAAATAACATACTATTAAAAATGTTTATATTTTTTAAAAACCTTGAATGCAAAATAAAGGAGCATTCTAGTATGTGCTAGAATGTACAGGCAATGTCTTTGAAAGTTCGATTTCCTACTTTTGTGAAGCCACAATCAAATCTTGCTATGTATCAATCATCGGAGTGTGCTAAAGTGCAAAAGCTTCATCGTTACCCTGACATTTTCCTTTAGCTTCTGCTGAATACTCAGTCAATTCTTCCAACATTCGGAAGAATGTTCCTCAGCATTTCCCTTGTCATTTTGATGATACCATACATCCCACAATCAAACAGAAATTGTCAAGTCTCCGTTTCTTTTATAGTAATTCAAACATGTGTCTGTAGATCTGAATTACTTGCATTGATTGGTGAAAATGATTTATTATTATTTTTTCCACACCTCCATATTGCTCAGGTAAAGGAAGATGCAATTATTCAGTTTACATATACACAACACTGTTTTTAAATCTTTTACACTTAAGGTGGAGGTAGATTTGGGTTTGACACTCTGCAACAAGGAAAATGGTGTATGAGATTTGAGGCAATTTACTGAGTCACAGTGAAATCAGAATGTGGACTTTTTATTGGAAAGAGTGGCAGAAAATTGGCAACATGACCAGCACTTCCAGATTTAAGAATAACAGATAATTTCTGATATCTGAAGCCTGCAATCTGCAGACACAGATGACTATCAAATCCCTAATTCTAGCTAGGCCTCTCTCCTGAATTCTGATCTGTTCATTGGGGATTTATATCAGGTGGCCTGCTGTCTTTTCAAACTCCAACTTTCTCAAATTATGCTTATAATTTTTCCTTTCAAAATTGGTTACTCTGTTCGACTTTCCCATTTCTATCAAAGTTGCTATCATTTCCCCAGTCGCTGAAATACATGAACAATATTTAAATTTTTCTGCACATGAATTAGCCATTGAATTCTGTTTCTTCTTCATATTGCCTTTTACACATATAACTTTCCCATTATGACTGGTTCCTCCCAAGTTCAGGTCTATCTTCTCATCCTTGGGGGTGGCAATACCAAGCCAGGGACAAAAGAAAATCTTTTAATCAAGGAAACCTTTATGTACAAGGAAACCTTTAATAATGATTTTTCAGTAGGAACAAAAGCCACTATAGTAAACCCACACTCCAAATTATTGTAGCATTTAACTACACGACCTTAAATGAAACAAAATGAGATCCTCAACTCAAAAGGAAAAAGAAAAGAATTCAGCTAAACTATAATAGCTGCATACATACATAGTTAGCTTCCTGCCCCCACTTTAATCCCTTCTTTACCCCAATTCGTTATACTCCCTTTCCTCAGACTAATATTCCTGCAATTCATCAGTGTTTCATATGTCTGATTGATAAAATTGCCCTTTTAAAGTGACTTGTTGTTTTTAACTCCCCATATAAATACCACTTAAAAGAAATATTTTATCAGTGTAGGTTTATTGTAGAAATTGGATTGTATGGCATTTGCATTTTGTAAGGCCAATGAGGATCTAAGTTAGCTCCTGGTTGGTCTTCTGTGTGTTAGCATGTGGCTGATAATATGTTGGAGTGTCCATGTTGTTTCATTTCAATTTAAAAGCTATTTAAAATTTATATAAAAATTAAATCAATCAAGCATTTTGGAGTCCTCAAATCTTCTTTGAAGAATCCTGGGATTTATCAGAGCATACTTAGGAAATTTCTAGAGTAGATCATCTCTAAGGAGCTCCCACACTCTAATATCCTGTGATTTTTAAGTTACCACATGCAGTTATATATATGTAGATCACGTGGTGGGAAGGAGGGACAGAGTTATGGGATATACTGAAAGAATCACAAATCCAAAGAATTTGGAGTCAGAAGCACCTTAAAAGGCCACCTCCATCCCATTACTTTATAGACGAGGAAATTGAGGATCAGAGAGAAGTGAAGGAATTTGTTCAGAGTCACTCAAAAAGGTTGTAGTTCAGGGGGATTGCAACTTATCTCTGGACGCCTGTCCAGTGCCCTCTCTAGGACTCAGTTGGACTAAATATCATTATCACAGTGGTTATTTGTTCTGCCCTTGCCCTCCACATGTGTGTTAAGAGTTATGAAGGGACTGAGATTTTGCCCTACCTGTAAGTTAACAAGTTAGCCTGCTACAGATTCATGGATGCTGACAGAAGACATGAGACTTCTGGGCCAAAGACAAAGGATTTTATTCATGGCACAGCAAGCAGCATGAGCTTCATATTCGTGCCAGTTCTCTCTGACATCCCAAGTCTCATGAGGGTGATGTGGCACAGCCCAGACGGACAATGTGAACATGGTGAGTTTGTGTCACAGTTAGGAATCCTAAGCTTTGAAAACTCAGAATTTTATAATGGGAGGTAGGTGAACAAACCTGACTTTTGCTCTGGATCTCTAGCTTCCAAAGCCCATTCTTGATAAGACTGGGAACCAAGGCAGCTGGTTCCTATGCTCTCAATATGTGCAGAAACATAACACCTGTGAACTATCTCCAAGCAACATGATGATGAGTCTCCATTAGTTCAGAGATGGTGGACAATATAACGCATGGGATGACAGACGATATTCAGGTAATGGCGGTTGTTTCTAGAGTGATTATATGTTTCAGTTTGTCCATTGCAAAGCCTGGTATTGATCAACTAATACCTTTTGATTTGTTTTAGCACCTCTTCTAACTCTCAAAAATGTCTCACCTTAGTACATAAATTATATAGTCACTAAGTCAGAGCTCACTGGGAAAAAACACTCAATTTTTGAAAAAGAATCCTTTCCAGATGATAACAAAAATTCTTCTTTCGTGACTATGGCTGTATTATCCAGGAATTTCTGATGAATCTTAGCAAATTTCCCACCCTTTTATGTATAAAGAAAAAAATTTACTCGTTTATGTAAGGGTTTCTGAGAAAGATCTGCAAACTCTGACTCTAAAAATATTATTTGAGTTTTGACTGTGTGTGTGTAATTCTCTCCATCTGTCCATTTGCAGAGGTCTGTACTCATTTGCAAAATAACACATCTTTGAAAATGTTTATAATATGCCCATATTGAATCACCTTTGATATAACCTTACATTCCATCCAAAGCCTGGTGACTTAAGTGGAATTTTACTCGTTTATAGTTAGATCCACTTCTTAAAAGGCACTTCCCCCACCTGGTTATGGTATGCTGCTAGCAGGTGTCAGTAAGTCTCCCGATCTAATGTAAAATGTAGCTCAGAGATTCCCAACCATTTTGAATTCTTAGCACATTTTCAAATACTAAATCTTTGTTGATGCTCATACTCAAATACGGTGAATGAGGTAGTATATTTTAAAATATAATTCTTCCTAGAGTACATTAATGTTCCTACACAGCTTTAGAAAAGCACCCATGGTTATGGCACTATTCCATTCCTTCAGCTGTGATTGTTCCTTTTAGTAGAACTTTCACAACCTGACCATGCTCTGTTATAGACCATAAGGAAAGTTTCATGGATCTACTGAGTATTTGGCTTGACACGCATCTGTGTCTTTTATCTCTTACTCATAGCAAATTGTGTCCTGTTCTCCATTGCATCTCATAGCCTGTTCTGCTTAACGTTTCATCTTATCAGCATTATCTTAATAGAATGCATATTTAGTTTTAGTAAAAATTAAAGTATAAATTGCTAAAATAAAAACAAACAAAACAAAAATTGTAAAGACTTTGTGTTTCAGACCACACCAATTGTTGTGACCCTTTGGTTGACAATATATTTCTAAAATTTTCAACCAAAATATGTACCCATAAAGGCAAAGGAGAAAGAAGGGATACCATCAGGAGAATCTGGGGAACTGTAACTCAAGGCTACTTTTTTCTACCATAAAATCACATTGAAACTGAGTTTTTTTCTAAAAAATACATATGAATTTTGTAACTTGTTTTATAACATATCGAATATTGAAACACAAACATTAAAAAGTACTCAAATATTTGAAGATTATAGAATTTCTAGGAAGGCGTATCAGGTTTGTCTTGCTACTTGAGTACATCATGCTGCAGTCTAAAGAGCATAGGTCTAAAACATGAGCGTGCTCGGCTGTAATTCAAAAGGGAGACAGAGTTCTAAGAATTTTCTTCCTTACCCTAAATTCCAAATCATGATGTTTTTCACATCTTATTCATTCTATAACAAACATACATACATATGTCTATCTATCTATCCATCCATTCATCCTTATACAATTCCATCTGTCTGCCCCACTTTCTGTCTACCTATCCATCCATGCATATATCTACCTATTTGTCTGACTGTGTACCTACCTACCCATCCATCCATCCATGTTTCTATATGTCTATCTACATATGAATCCATGCATATATTTATCTATGTTTATATCTATCTATCTATCTATCTATCAGGCTAGATATTTCATTTCCTAAATAGCTGAGTTAGAAAAATATTAGATAATACTAATAATCTCTGTCAACAGGTTCCAACATTTATTCCTAAGGAAGGACCCCTTTTATTACTTTTAAGAAATAGAGATAAGGTAATCATTGTTTTCTAGGTCTCCTATCAGCTTTGTTCCTGAATGTGGCAGATCAATGACAGATGGAAACAGAAATAGCACACCAAGGCAAGACTTTGGTAGTACATGAAAGCACAAGGAACTGGATCCTCTCCAAGTGACGAGGGAACAAAAAGAAATGGACATCTGGACCTACTCTGTCATAGTTATTGACATGTCCATTATTCCACTCAGTCCTCATGACAACTTTGTTCAGCACTCACTTAGTATCCTCACATTGTCCTCTGAGCTAGGTGTTATCATTATTCCCAGCTTATAGTTGAGGAATCTAAGCTTTAGAAATATTAAGTACCTTGCTCAATTTCATGTGGCTGTAATTCGCAAATTCAGATATAATACAAACCAGGGTGGCTTCAAAGCTCTTGCTCTTAAGTGTTACTAAACTCTTGACCCTCAATTTATTTCATGATGAAAATCGTCCTTCTGTTTTTTCCTATCTTTCTTGCAGACATTGCTAAATCAAGGCAAAGTCAGATTAAGAGTGGGCAAGTCAGGCATTTGCCAGAAAACCAAGGTATGAGTGGAACTACAATTTATCTTTGAACTATAAGAATATGGGGAAAATTGTATTTACCAGAAGTTGCTTCTGCCTCTGGGAAGAATACTCTGTTGAGCAGCCTGAGTGATGGGGTGAGGCTCTAAGCCATTAAGGAATTATGCTTAAGTTACAAATGTCACTTGTCTGCTTTTAGTGGAAGCTAGGTCCAGAACATTCCTGAGCTTTTATTTTGTTGTAAAAGATATGAAACTTTGGGGTCACATCTTAATTGTGTGAGATCATAGATTTAACAATGAGAGCTACTAACAGCAGAATTCTAACAGCCTCCTCTGGTGAGGTGTGGTCCTAGATTGGAGATTCCCGTGACTCTGAATAACTCAAAATTGTAATCAAATAACATAGGTGCTAATTGTCAAGTTGAAAGCCTGAGTTTTAGTGAATTCAGTACTAACACTGCAAGTTGACAAACATAGAATTCATGTAATTGGTAGACCCTACCCTAACTACAGTCTCAAGTCCCAGATATGGTAACAGAGTCATTGTTCTTGTATTTTTCACTCTAGCACCCTCTACACCAACTCACTTAGTAATGAGGACACCTGGAGCCCTATCTTATTCTGGGTCTAAAAATACTTTTTACCAACACCATTTTGAGGTATGCAGATAGATACCCTAAATGCGGTCATTTGACACTGCATATGCAAATCCTCCTAACTGACTATTTCACTGGAGTTACTTAAGTGCCATTTCTAGCATATTATAAAACACTTTGAATAGTGTCATTCTCTCTCTTTGCTTGTCTAAAAGATAATAGTTCTTTAACATTCACTCATTTAACAAATAATCACTGAATTCTCCTGCATGCCATACAGTTGTGAACAAAAGAATGTCTCTGGTCTCATGGAACTTAGATTCTACTGGGATGAGAATGACACTAAACAAATACAAATATGACATGGTGATAAGTGCCCTGAAAAAAATTAAGGAAAAGCTGGATAAAGAGGGTAGGGAGTGATGGGATGGGGGACTTATTGACTATGAAGAAGTTAGGAAAGGCATCTTTGATAAGGTGCACTTTGAGCAGAGACCAGAAGGAACATGGCGGCTGCCCGTTCCAGGAAGGGTGAATGTCTCTGATTCAGGAATGTGATGTAGCTGTTAACAGTGTGATATTGATATGACAGCAGTTGACAGAACAAAATATTTTTCATATTTTCAATTTTGTATAAATAAGTTGAAAACTCTAAACATTTTTGTTACTTTACAATGTTTGCCAAAGAAGAAAGGAGTCCTGAACTAGAAAGAAGAAAAAAAATGTTATTTTCTACTTATGCGGTTTTTAATAGTTTCTATCCATTTTTCTTGAGGGTTCTGTGATTTAACTTCTGAGATAAAGTGATCTGCTAAGCCTTAAGATACACAGCAAAGAAGGGATGGATTACTCTTTATCAGAAACAACAAGAATCGAAGATGCATATGTTAATGATACAGTCTTTTGTAAAAAAAAATCACACAAGGTCAGAGGATGGAGAACAAATAGCTAGTATATTTTTTCATTTTATTCTCTCTAAATTATCTCTTTTTCTCCCTCATTCCTTTCCTGGAATAACCTGTAATTTTTTTTCCCTTCAGCTTAATTTTAAATGAATTAATTTTAATCCACACTACTCCGCGCTTAACTTCAAACATTTATGAGCTCAATATTTGATTGATAATCTAAAATAAAAGGAATAGAAATATAATTTTCTAGTCACTTAATATGAAATGACAGTAACATGTAGTTGTATATATACAACTACTACATGGAGGAGTCTCATTTTCTATTCATTAGCTACTCATTTTCTTCCCAAAGAATCTGAGAATGTACCATGTAATAAAGATGATGATGAGGATGAAAAATAATACTCTGCTATTTTATTGGACTCTTATTTCCAGATTATCTATAGGTTATCTAAATTCTTCCTCATGATAATTTCTTGGGTTTGGAATCCTTTTTTCAGATGAGGGAATGGAAGTTCTAAGAAGTTGGGTCTTGCCTGCAAGATCATAGAAGAAAGTTGCAAAGAGTGTATTCAAACACTGGGTGTCTATGCTGTTGCCATTGCATCATGTTGGTGCTGGTGAATCCTTCCCTAAGGCAGCCCACATAATTTTGAAGAGAATATACTTCCGGCTATGCCTAGGGCATGGTCAAAACTGTGAATTAGAGACTGGCTTATAGAGCGTGAATCCTGGTCTCCTCTTCACAATTTTGTTTGACAATTTCACTGTGGCTTAATTCATGAAAACTTCATGGGGTTGTGGCAAGCACTGAATACATAAATGCAGGCTCTTGTCAAGGTGCCCGGCACATAGTATGTGCTTGATAAATGTTAGCTAAAAGTACGACAAGAGCAACAACAAAATAGAAGCAGGATAGGGAAAGAAATTCTTTCCCATTGGTGTCTGAGAGTCCTTAATTACTCTCCTCTTCACTTAAGAGAAGGAGTAAAGCTATTCTGGATTTTTTTTCTCTTTTTTGTTAATTTACTGATCAAGGAAATAAAGAACTTTTATTCATTAACTTTTAAAAAGCATTCCTGTTTGTTCCAGGTTTATCAGGAATCATTAATTTGGGCTCAATGAGTTCTAACACCAGAAATGGAAAATTAAAACTTTAGACACCTGCTGTCAATTAAGGAAATGTAAAATGCTTCAATTTTATTTTAGCCAGAGGAAAAAAAAATAGTAAGACTATATGCACAAAAGAAGTGGATTTATGCAGTAAACATGTTTCTAAACTGCCAGTAAATAAAATGTTTGTGATACGATAATGCAGTGCTGTGGTTACAAGCACAGGCTTGAAAAAGTCACTCAATCTCTATGAGCCTCAGTTTCCTCATCTACAGAATGAGGATGCTATTAGCATCTAGTGGATCAAATGAAATAAACATTAGGTGTTATAATTTTTAACGTAATTACCTATTTTGTTTTCTCTAAGACTCTCTTCCCTCTTCATTTCTGAAGTGACAGAATCTCAAAATCAGTTCTATGAATTTGTTAATGAGACATTTATCCTTTTCTATTTTTCTCTCTGCAACTACTCACTACACACACACACAAACACACACAGTGCTTTGAGATGGATACCTTTAGCAACAATGGAGTGGCCCAAAGGACTGAACTTGAGAATGAAATTGCAATGCTGAGGCACCAACATAAGACACATTTTTAGATAGATGGGAACTTAGGGAAGATTTTGCTTAGGAATCCATGAATTTCTGTCTTGCTTAGTGGTAGAACCTATTAGAAATATGTGGATTAAATGGCAAATTAATTTGAAGCTTTTGAAAGATATTTTATTCTTTCTATCATAACGGAATTAAACACACATTTCTGTGGGTGACTGCAGAACTTGTCTTCAAAAAGAAGGGTAAATGCTTTCTTGTAAAACCAGGCTCTCCCCTCACCATAATTCTTCATTTTCAGTCAAACTCCTTTTAAAAGTGATGGATGTTAGGGGCTGGCCCCATGGCCGAGTGGTTAAGTTCGCGCGCTCCACTGCAGGTGGCCCAGTGCTTCATTGGTTCGAATCCTGGGCGCGGACATGGCACTGCTCATCAAACCACGCTGAGGCAGCGCCCCACATGCCACAACTAGAAGGACCCACAACGAAGAATATGCAACTATGTACCAGGGGGCTTTGGGGAGAAAAAGGAAAAAATATAACATCCTTTTTAAAAATAAAAGAGAAGCATTTCCAAAAAAAAAGTGATGGATGTTAATAATTACCTTACTTGGGAGATGCTGTCACTTTAAAAAAATAGAGCAATTTGGATTAATAGTTGGAATTATAGCTCAAAGGCTTAGGTAATACGGGGAAGATAAAAACCATCTTTCTCAAAATAATTAAGAATTTATTATTTACTAAGGACTTGGTGGAAATAAAGCATCACCTTAAATACCATTATGCTTCAAATATTTTCATCTCTCTCACTCAAACTTTCCAGACTTAATTCATAGGCAATGAAATGAATGGAACTCATATATGAGTAGAAAAATGTTCCTTACTTATCATACTTGGAGTCTAAATTAGATATAGTCAAGTTCAATAATAGCTTAATTTATAGGAAACTTTTAATAACAAGTTAAAAATTCAGACACTTATTTGGAGTGTGAATCTGTTTATTGACCTTTTTTCCAAAGAAATTTCATATGATTTCTACAGTCTTTTATACCTAATTATATGAGTGATAATGAGTTTGAAGACAGAGAATGTTCTTAAGACTTGTGCTATAGTTCTGCAACTTGAAGGATCTTATAAATCTTGCCAGGAAACATGATAGACAGAAGACATCTACTTCAAAAAGTGCTTAAAGGCAATGACAAGAGGGGAATAGTTTCATTACAATGTGTGGTTAAATGCAGCTTTTCTTAGTCCCCTTTACCAGGTGAACAGGACTTTTTATTTTTGTACATGTCTGGCTACCACATATTAGGAATTTGTTAAATGCTAGTTGACTTGAATGGCATCTATGTCATTTAATATTCAACACCACGACAGGTTATTGATAATTAAGTAAATACAAGTTTTGACTTCTCTATACAAGGTCTGTACTTGGGGCCTTAAAGACACTACTTGGGCTCCAGAAATTTTTTTGAAAGCAGCTAATAAATCCTTTCTAGTTACATCTCAGGTGGCTCAGCACACAAGTTTAGCAGACTCACTGCTCATTAGTGGTCACTCATAAGTCATGACCTAATACCTACCCCAAGGAATACATAGCCAGGGATGGGAACTGGAGCAGCTTGTGGGTGATGGTGGAGGTGGCAGGTGACTCTCTGTGGTTAAGGAGCCCCAACTGGGGAGAGGACGAAAAGGTAAAATTGACTACACAGTTATAGAGGCCCTGCTTTCGAAATCAACGAGAGGCCACCAATGTCCAATAGCAGTCTACCTTTCTTTTTAGATCTATTTAATGCAACTTGAAAGCGTACTCTGCCTTTTATTACAGATCGTTCTAGGATGTTAGAGAAACCAAAAAGACAAAGAAAGCTTTCGCCTCCAATTAGCATATGAGGCTGACTGCTTCTACAGACCAAACACATTCACATGCCAAGTCCAGGAGTGTCTGGGAAAGAGGAGCTTGAAGCACGTCTCTTGGTAGCTAAACTCAATCCCCACATTCTGGGAGTCAAGTTGGGCAAAGAGTGGTGTGGATGTGAACAATGGGATCCTCATGATTGGGAAACAGGTTTGCCAGAGGAGAAGGAAAGGAAAAGATAAACTAACAGTAAATCAGGGAGTAGAAACAGACCCCAACACTGGAGGAGACATGGAGGACAATGCGGCGTTACAGACTGAGGCTTCACTATTCTATAAAGGCTATTTGAGACTACACATGATTTATGCTGACCCGAAACATTATAGCTCACTACTCTGAATACTGCCTCACACTTGTAAATAATTATTTTTGAAAATAGGAGGAGTGTGCAAGAGGCAGAGGAACTTGCTCCTGGGTCAGGGGAGTTGGGATTCAAAGCTGTGACTGGGGGTGTAATCATCAGTGAGTCACGGAGCTGCTACATGCATCGGATTCTCAGCTGCAAAGCAAGGAATCTGGATCAGATGATGCCTATACTGTCTCCCAGCTATAAGAATGAAACATTTAAGGAAATTCTCTTAAAATTTGACCGCATATTTAATCACATGTAACATCATATAACTTTTTGATGAACATAAATTTTTCACATGAAGTCCTTTTTTGATGTTTTTATTTCACTCAGCTAATGTATGTGGGGGAACAAAAGTTTCTTAGATGACACTGTGCATTAGTGTATGCCATGTAAGTTCACCTTTACTGATATCTTATGTTATTTTGGACAAGTTATATATTGTGACTGTAAAACTCTGACAGCTAAAATGAAATTCCAGAAAAAAGGGCACATGAGGCTCTTCTAAGCAGCTCTCCCTCTCAAATTTTGCAATTGTACTTTAAGAATTATACATAAATCAATTGCCCTGTTCTCTTGAATTGACTGGGCTCCCATCACCATATAAGATGTAGGATGTTCTGGGCTGGCCCCGTGGCCGAGTGGTTAAGTTCGCGCACACCGCTGTGGCGGCCCAGGGTTTCTCCGGTTTGGATCCTGGGTGCGGACATGGCACCGTTTGTCAGGCCACGTTGAGGCGGCGTCCCACATGCCACAACTAGAAGGACCTGCAACTAAGATATACAACTATGTACGGGGGGCTTTGGGAAGATAAAGCAGAAAAAAATAAAAAGATTGGCAACAGTTGTTAGCTCAGGTGCCAATCTTTAAAAAAAAAAAAAGATGTAGGACGTTCTGACTTGAGTAAATGTTTTTTTTCCCCTAGACACAGGCCCATGGCTTTGGGTTGTACTATTTCCCATAAGCAGTAGAATGGGTAGGGAGTTGGGGAGCTGAATTCATTGTTTCTGGAGAGGCCTTTGGATGCAAATGTTAAGCTTGGTTGGCTGGCCTGGTCTCTTGGATCCTATGGCTCCACTGCAGGCCTTAAAAAGGCAGCTGGGATCTTCACTACATCTGGTTATACTGGGAATTAAGAAAAGAGGGAGGGAGATGATATTTTCCCATCTGTACCTTGGAGGATGCTTAATTAGTTTCTGTCCTTACTCAAGGGGGGAATAAAGATATTTAAGTAATTTATCTTAGAAAAAAAAACCTTACAAGTTAATTCAGGAACTAAAGGAATCTTCCAAAATGATTTGAAGTGTTCCCCTTTATTTGTTTCAGCAAGTCTTAGGTTTTTCAAGTGCATTTGCAAGTGTACATTTCTGCTCACTTAGCTCAAATACCAATGATGTCAAGTGAACTCTCTAGACTCTTAGAAACTTTCAAATATAAACCCTACCATTCTTATTTTTGTAAGACTGGGTCAGAGAAGGATTTCTGGTAATAGTAACATTTACTGAATCTTAAAGGGTGAGGAGGAATCAGTTAGAAAAAGTGAGGGTGTAGATAAGAAGGACCTTCTAGGCTGAAGGAATATTATGACCAAAGAAGAATCATTCTATGTGAGAAAAAAATTTAAGTAGTTGATATTTCTGGAGAGTAAAGTGAGGGTCAAGGATGAAGAGAGATGAAGCTTTATGGAGGGAAGCATGAACCAGATCAAGGAGGGCCTTGTTAGGGAGCTCAGCCTGTTTTCTACAGGAAATGGAGAGCCACTGAATGCTTTTGGAAAGCAGAATGGCATATGTGCCTTCTTCATATAGAGTTCTTCAGCAGTATTGTAGAGGCAGAGTTGAGGAGGATTAAGAAGTGAAGGCAGAGGATGTCAGATATAACAGAGAGGTTAGTGAGGGTGGGGAAGATGGGCACAGATTCTCTAGTTGTGCTTGGATGATATTGAAGAGGTGAAATTTACAGAAGGATATTAGGGGCAATGGAGAAAACTGAAACGACCTCTTCTACCTTGGCTGGATGGTGGTACCAGCAACCATCAAAGAAAATAGGAAAGAGAGTAGAGAACACTGGGAAATCAATAGTGGTTATTTGGAAGGGAAGTTTCTAGGGACAAGGGAGGGAAGATATCTAGCAGGCAGTTGGGTATAAGGGTCTGCGGTTTAGGAGAAAAGTTACAGTGGCAACTAATGGATTTGGGAGTAATCAGAGTATATAAGTAGCAATCGAGACCACGTAAAGAGATGAGAGCACCCGGGGAAATTATGTACCATAGAAAAACAGAGTGCTCAGGACAGAAGCCTATGGAGTGACAGCATTTAGAGAGCCAGTAGGACACTTTGGTAAGTTATTTAATAACTCTAAAAGTCAGATAATAACTACTCCATTTTTTGTGTTGTGTAACTTAGAGGAGAGAACACAAGTACAGTATTTGACTTAACTTTGCTGTTCACTAAATGCTCCTTTTTCTTCCTTCCTAATTTCTATACTAGTGCTGTCGCTTTATTATGTAGTGGAGATGGTAAATTTGATTATCACTTTACACAAAAGCAGAAAGACAGTATGCCATTTATTTTTGCACCAATACTAGCACATTAAAGTTATATGTAGACTTGAATGAAAAGTCTTGTCTATTCAAATTACATGAAAAATTTTGCTTAATATTACACTTGAAAAATGTCTAACTTTGTGATAACAGACAACCAAAATTTGAAAAACTTACTCCAACAGACTGTCGTACTTGCATTTCTAGAGACATCCATTTCTATGTTAAAATCATAATTTTAGCTAGAGCATGACAATACATAACCAATAATTCATAAGTACACATGTTAAACAGAAAATGGCTTATTCTAACGTGTTATTCACAAGTGCAAGGTAATGAAGTAAATGATAATGTAGTTCAAGAATAAAAGATATTATCAAACAATAGGCTAGATCATTTCTATAAACATCAAATTATTTAATGGAATCAGCATATAGAGAAAATCAGAGACAAGAGCAGGGAGGTCAAATGGCCGAAGGGGCCCCTTTCCTGGCTCTGAGCTACAGATTTTCTACCCTGTGACCAGCTCAGTATAAATTTATTTAGTGAATACAGCTATTTTAAGTTGATGATAGTCATTTGTGGAAAACTTCTGAACACTTAGGCTCTAACCCTCTAACCATGAAAATTATGAGTTTTAAGCTGTTACCCTAAGAGTTCTATACTTTTTTCCAAAAGTAAACATAAGCATTTATGATATCTGGCCACCATAACTATGTTGTAAACAGGACCTAGCTCTTACATGGGATAATGACTGGTTTGAAAAGCTTTGCAACCTGTTTATTTTCCCTTACATTTTCTATAGTTTTTGTTTTTTAACATAAAAATCTAGTCCCGTGCTAGAGGCGGGTGAGCTGTCTGCAGCTCTTCACCCCACGTGCAGAAACCGGGGTCTACCAGGCCGGAAGCTGCTGCTGCTGACAGGGGACTGAGCACATCAATGCTCACATGTGGAAGCTTTTCGCTTGATATGAGTTTACTCCCGAAGAGCGATAGTGTGGAACCGCAGTCAGCAGTCACCCACTGTGGAGCTGGTTGCTCCTTCTGAAATTGAAGTAAATTGGCTGAGGGAATGTGCAGAACAGCAGTTGGTGAATTTATGGAGCACTATGGGCCCACACGGATAATGACTGCATTATATTAAAGCAGAGAAAAGCAAAGGGAAAACCCACTTAAGAATATTGTATTTTTTAATACATATCGAGGCATCAAAAATGTAAGCAGACCTTTCATATTTTAATTGTAGCAAAACTGAGTGAAGAGGGAATTTAATTAGCCAGAGAAGGATTTTACTGGAACTCCATCTCTCGCTAATCTGTTCTTGTATACCGCTGGTAGAATAATCTCCCCGATAACAGGACTTTCAAGAAGCAGCCCCTAAATTCAAGAGTTCATCCTTAGTCTAGATCCGAAAGGCTTTAAGTTTTGTACCCTGGCATCTTCATTAATCTTTATTACCCACTAATCTCTACATGGAGACTTCTCCATTTGCAGAGGTGATTGTGGATTCCTGGGGAGTCCAGACCGAACTCTGGTGGATCTCCTCACTGGAGTGGGAGAGAAGCGACTTGCCCACCCAGCCCTTTAGAGATGGAACTCAGATTCGGGTGTAGGCTTTGAGATATAGAGATGAATTAAGAAATCCTCTTTGACCTCTTGGAGCTCACAATTCAGTAGAAATAGATAGAATACAACAAATATTTACACTATAAAAAAGTGAGTATCACATAAAATGGGAATTCAAAATGGCAATGACTAAGAGGTTGACTGGTTAGGGGAGAATACAGGGAGGACTATAGTCCGAGAAGGAAGAGGGCAAAGACTGATGTGAGTGGACAAAGCACTGACTCCGGACTCAGAAGTCCTGGATTTAAATCGTAGTTCAATCACGTTGGGCATATTACATTAATGCTCTAACCTTGTGTTCCCCATCTATAAAGTGGAATATTAATAAGAGAGGTTTTTGCTTTATCAGAGATTTAGTGTGCATCCTGAGTCAATACCTCATCATCTCATAGAGAAAGAACTCTGTCTTCTTAATAGTCACATAACTTTTACACTATTGAATGTTGTGGACATCTCTGCCAGTGTAAATTCCCAACCACTCCTCCCAGTGAACACTAATATCAATCTTTACTTCTTCATCGGGCTTTTTGGGCCTCCAAGCTGACATTTCCAGTAGACATCTTAATGCTACTAACAAAAAGCAACATCAGCAACAATAATACAAACATGGACTGAGCGCCAATTTATTTGGCTATTATTTGTTTTCCATAAATTATCTCACTGAATCCTTATTCTACCCTATGAGGTAGGCATCAATATTCCCATTTAAATGAGAGGACCTGAAACTCAGAAAAGATAAATGGCATACCCAAGGTCATCTGGTTAGTTAATGACAGAACCAGTTATGAAACAGAGATTTCGGTAACTTCAAAGGTTGTATGTGCCCTTTGCATGTCATCAGACTCCACTCCTCTGCCCCTCGTAGCTTTCAGAGCGTGGGGAAGAGAGAAACTTTGTAGGAACTTAATACATGTTTGGTTGGCAGACTAATGTATGGTGTCAGACTGTTCTAGAAACCCTCAAAGCAGCCCTAAGTTGTAGAACGGCAGGCTCAGGAAGGGAGCCTAGATGGTGTGCCAAGTGATAAAAGGAGATGAGCAGACTGTGTGAAAACTTTACAGAGGATATTTGGCATGTTCCAGATCACCAGCAAAAATTTGTGATTACAATTTTTAAAAGCTACTAATATTCTGTAATGTCAGTGGAGGAGTTGTGCTTATTTTATGGTTTCTGTGGGAATAACGCAATGTTTTTGTGCAGAAGCTGGATGACCCTATGGCTCTTAAAACATCTTTTTGATCTTTCAGCTAGAGGTGGTTAAAAATTTGTCTAGGCAGTGCTGTCTTTTAGGCAAAAATAGAAATATCAAGCCAAAGAAATGAAAGAATTGTTCAAAAGTTCACAGGGTAAAGTCATTGACAGATTGCTTGATTAATTGATTGATTTTTGTTGTTGTTCAGAGACCACTGATTTGTTTTGAGCTTGTTGAATGTGAATTTTTAAGAATTTAGCTAAATATGAACATAAGGAGATATTAAGAAATGTGCCATATGGAAAAAAATATTTGCCTCTATGGAAGTATAATTGAACCCTGTAGCTAACAAGAATAATTATTGGATCTTCTCTCCAATAATTTCTAGAATTTTTTGCAACCCAGTCCTGCCCAGAGGCAACGAAAATGAGCTAGATAAGTTTTTGAAACTCTTTTCAGAGTTATAATTTTATGATACTGAAATAAATTCCAAGATGACCATAGGGAATGTGTTGTTCTACACAAGTATTTTACTGCTACAATGAATTTACAATAATTGGGGATAATTTACTATTTTATGAAGCATAACTGAATAATTGCACCATTTTCGACTTTAAAAAGAAAAGAGTGGGATAGGTCTGGTCAGAATGATAAATGATTCACATCCTCCTGTGACTATTTTCTTTTAAAAATGTAGAATCATCACATACAATAGCATTTTCCAGTTTTTCATTTTTAAAACGTTTTCATCTTCATTTTATTAGACTGCTGCCAATTTGGTGTTATTGTTCGTGTGAATAATGCTGACACTCTCAATTTTAGAAATGATTTTTTTCCCATACGTGACATACACATTGATTTCACAATCCAGTGGACCGTCCTTCTCCTCAAAGACAATTCAGTGTTTTGACAAGAAGTAAACAGATCCATATAGGCCTGGCTAGCAGTATCCTAACATATCCCATATATTGTGCACAGACTTCAAATAGCTATGTTCTGTCTCAGTGAAACAGTGTTTGTGGCCTTGACTTAAGGTTGTAATCATGACCTAGAGTCAAATTCTGCATGAAGTATGGCTTGAGGGTTGGAAAAACAACAGAGGAAGCACTGGGAGAGGAGTTGGGACGAGCTGTGTTGCCCTTTGAAGCCCTGGACTTAAATTCTGGCGGGGGAGGAGGTTCCAGAAGTAATAGCAGCTACCTAATCAAGGAATAGGGATCAAGCTTCTAAGAGGCACAGAGCCACCTCCCCTCACCTTTGGATTACCCTACAGCTACCAGGGTTAGGATAGTGTTTCCCAGCTTTCCTACGAAGGGAAGTTCAACAGCAAGGAAATGATTTTCCCTGGGCTCCCCATTGCATGCATGGAGTGAATTGCTGCACTTTCTTTCTCCCTGAAAGTCATGCTCGTGCACACCAAGGCCCTGCCTGAGACTCCTCCTTATCTCTCACCCACTCATTCTTCACAGGACTGCCTTAATTCACCGAGGCAGTATGGATGCTCCTAAAACCTCTCAGGCTCCTCCCTTGTCTCTTTCTTCCACCACACTGCTTGTTCATTGATGGTGAGGACCCCGGCACTCTGCTCACTATTTTCTGCCCAGAATATGTTAGGCTCCGTGTCACAGTCAGAACACAGAAAACATTGATTGAATAGAGGCAGCAGAGACAGGAAGACAAAATAATCAGTTTTCCATTTTTGAGGCAGAAGTAAATACAACTATGAGTATCCCATGAACACCTGTGTTAAATTTGAGGGCCCCAGGGGTTGATTCAGACCACAACTCCAGTAGCAGTTTTTTGGGAAGTGGCATTAGTGGTGAGCAGATTTTATTAAAACTTTGTATTTCCCTGGTATGTAATGCTGCATTCCTTGTTCTCTGGTGATATTTCTTAAAGTCAGCATGGAATATGAATAGATTTTAAAGGATAATAAACAGATTATGTGGCCACATTAGTTTGGAAAGCACTGGGCTGAATAAAGTTAAATAGGTTTTATTTTTAGGCAGGATACATCAGACTCGAATATGCTAATGTGCAGTATGTATCTCTAAAGGAAAGAGACATGCAAATTTCCAAAATTTAATTGACAATCCAACTTCTCTTTTGTATATCATCTCATGGAATTTAGAACTCTGAGAGTATTTTGGACACCTAATACACTATAGTTTGAAAGCTATATCTCTTTAGTATAAAATATCTATCATTAAAGAATTATGTATTCAATGCCTGTAAGTGCCAGATTCAATGGTACGGCACCATAACGAGTATCTTCTTATTTTATGTGATAAAAACATTGTTAAGTCATAGAAGTTGAGCCCCTAAGGTATGTAGGGATGTCTGTCAACTGTTAAGATCATATTTAGCAGTATATACTTAGCTTTAATACCATTAATACTGACACATAATACATAGAATATTTTGGTTAACTTATGTGAAATACAAATATTCTAAAAATGACTCCTTTTGAAAACAGTAATCAAACGTGACTTAACTTTTCTATGGAATATATTTTGGAATTGAAAGATATCTGAGCTTGTTCAGACAAGTTTATTACCTCTTTATAGACTTCTGTTGGTGTTTGTGGATGAGTCTAAAGAAACTCTTTTATTTGTCTAATTTATTTGCCTTTCCTTTGTCTGCACTCTGCTAGTTTAGATGTCACCTGCAATAACTATGAAAAATTGCTGTGTGCTCCATGTTCTTCTTCTTTCCTAATCTGCAATAGAAGTTTTCTGCAAACTACCAAAAGAGTTTAGTTCCAAGAAATAACAAGTCTAATTTAACTGTACAGAGTTGCAATCTCTTGCCCTAATAGACATTTTGCTTAGTATGAAAACTTACCGGTGGGGACTCTCTTAAAATTGTTTCATCTATTTTAGAAGAACAAATGAAAAGAAGGTGTTTATCTTAGGTCACCTTAATATTTTCTGTAATATGATGGTATAATTAGATAATGCAACTTTATCATCTTTGGCTTTGAAAACTAGAGTTTCTTACTGCATCCTATAGGAATCTGGTACATAAAACTGTGAAAATCTCAGCTCCAATCACGTCATTCTGTTGCTCAAAACTCTCAATGGCTCTCCACTGCTGATCAAATTATGAATTAATTCCTGAGTCTGGCATTTAAAGTCATAACATTTCATTCCTATTTACCATTTTTTCCGTTATCACTCTAATTACCCTGTTCTCTCTGAAACAAACCCCACATGCTTCTACCTTGTAGCTTCTGTTTAATGTATCAATATTTTCCCAGAATGACCACCCTTATCCTTATCCTTTGAAAGTCAACCAGCACATAGAAGTAATTATTTAATAAATATTTGTCCAATAAACTATTGACTCTGAGAAATTCTGGATTAGGGAAGTGGGGTGAGCATAGTACAGAAACAACCCTCTTTGATTCTAATATATTCCTCTAAAGGTTTTCCCTTCTTTGCTCCAGTTTTCTGTCCTAAACTTTGATAGGAATACTACTCTGCATCATGGAGACACGTAAGAATTTTCTTTGCAGTAAAACTAGAATTTTTTACATTGTAAGTGAGGAGGATTTAAAACATTCTTCATATTTCATTGCTACGCTATATATAGTGAATATCTTGAAAAATAACTATGTTAAAGTGACCCACAGTGTGGATGAGGGGTCAGGAGCACAGTTTGGAGTGAGACCAATGGGTGCATAGTCCAATTTCATCACTTTATTGCAGCATGTTCTTGGGCAAGTCACTTAATCATTTGACTTTAAAATAACAATGGTACTTAATGATAAAATTATTGTGAACATTAGTTCACAACTGTTATTTATTTAAGAACCAATAACAGGGAATTTTTTCTGTGTACTTCTATTTATGCTTTATTTTCAAGCCCATACATGTTTAATTAAAGCCCTGCCTGGATTAGCTGAGAAATTTTTTCTTAAATTATTGGTTCAACCAGGCTGCTAGCTCAAGTATTGAAGTTTATAAAATTAAAAATCTGTTTTATTAATCAGGGATGTGGCTAAGATGCAAACTTCTGATGTCAATAGTTAGTTTTAGAATGAAAGTGTAAATATACTACACATGAATTCGCAATAAAATGTTTTCTAGGTCTCCATGGGTTTCCCATGATTTAAAGAAATCAGATTCTCCAGCTGCTCACAGGAAAATACAATCTAAACCCAACCAAAAAAGCTCTTTTCAGAATAAAATTGATATCTGAAGTCCTTACTCATAGGCTGCTGTGGAATTGTGGAAGGCCACCTCTTTTTCTCAAGTTAATTATTTCTTGCTGCACCTTATCACAGAGAAAACAAAGAGAAAATATTGGAGGTCAACCCACTTTTTTTTTCCCCATTGGAAAAAATTGACATACAGCTCTACCTTTTCTTGTGTAGGACTTTGTTAATTCTTATCACTGATAGTTTTCCAGATACTTATTTAATTGATGTTTTCAAGTTTATTAACATATGCCTGGTCATAGCACTTCAATATTTTATATCAGTTGTACTATTTTTAAAATCTCATTCATAATTTTATTTATATAAATAAGTCTGTCTGTTTGAAAAATTCTTTTTTCTATTAACTCAAATTCTGGTCTATAAAATACAAAGTGAGGGGCCAGCCTGGTGGCACAGTGGTTAAGTTCGCATGTTCCATTTTGGTGGCCTGGGGTTTGCTGGTTCGGATCCTGGGCGCAGACCTATGCACCACTTGTCAGACCATGCTGTGGTAGGTGTCCCACATGGGCATGGATGTTAGCTCAGGGCCAGTCTTCCTCAAAAAACAAAACAAAACAAAGTGAGCTATGAAAGCAAACAACTAGTAAATGAAACAATGTATAACATTTTTACTTATACTACTTGCTGATTTTCTTTCTACTTTGTTTACATTACGATTAAAAGCAAAGGAGGGGAAAAAGTGTAGCAGTAAAAATTTTAAAAGTCTATTGTAATAATACTTTATTTAATATGCATTCTTAAATGCTACCATAGGACTTGAGTCATTTAAAGAGGAAATAATTTCTCCGCCTGTAGCTATTATGTCAAAAGAAAAGTTTTTTATGCTGTTAATAGGACCTATTTTGTAGGCAGTTCTTCAGGATCTGAATATTTCACAACCTCCTTAGCAAGTTACATAATACTTTAAAAATGGTATATTTAAAAAAATACCTTCTTATAAGGGCTTTGTAAATAAATTAGATGTATACAAGAAAATTGACACAGTTCAAGAATTTTTACATCATTTTCATTATGAGTGAAAAGGATTATCAACAATTTTTAAATTACTTGTTTGGCATCCTGTAAACTGAATGAAAGTGTTTAATTTCATTATTTTGGTAGCATTTATACACAGCAGTTGACACATAGAATCTGCTCATTGTGTTCCTCTGGCTATCATTTGATCATGCAGACCACTCCCTTCCCTTTCTCATTCTCGGACTCATTCTTCTGGTCTTGTCAGTGAAATATATTTGGACGTTGGGATACACCCTTAGCATTCTTTCCTTTTATCTCAATTCTTTCTTGGCAACAATATCTTACCAACAGTTAGGGCTTCTGCTGTAATCTGAATGTTGATGATACTCCAACCTACATTTCCAAGCAGTACTTTTCCGTTTCTTTCAGTTCTACATTTTCCACTGCTGGCTGGATATCTGCTGGAATCACAAACCAGCATGTCCACAGCTGAGTCATTTTCTTCGGACTCAAACTAGGTTCTTCCCTCACCATCTTTAGTTATTTTCCCAGTCTCCCAGTGTTGATGCCTGTACTCATTCACTTAGTCACAAAGGCCTTCAATTTGACCCCCACCATGTCTGCAATCTATTCTCTGGTTCTTATCCCTACTGTAGAACAAATTAAATTGCTTCTTAATTGATTTTTCTACTTTTTTTTTTTTTTAAAGATTGGCACCTGGGCTAACAACTGTTGCCAATCTTGTTTTTTTTTTTTTCTGCTTTATCTCCCCAAACCCCCTCTGTACAGTTGTATATCTTAGTTGCAGGTCCTTCTAGTTCTGGGATGTAGGATGCTGCCTCAACGTGGCCTGACGAGCGGTGCCATGTCCACGCCCAGGAACCGAACCCTGGAGTTCAGCGGAGTGCGTGAACTTAACCACTCGGCGACAGAGCCGGCCCTGATTTTTCTATTTCTGTATCTCCGACATCCAAAAGATTCTGTAAACAACTGCTATATTAATCTTTCCAAAGACTACTACTGATACATCACTTCCTTGCTAAAAAAAAATTAAGGATTCTCTCCTGCCTATGGAATAGACTAGTGTTCCATATTCTGCTTATTCTGGTTCCAGTTATACTTGCAGACTCATCTTCTATTACTTTTCCCCATATGTAACAGTCAACCTGCATTAAATTGTGTTCCCAAAATGCCCTAAAATGGTCACTTTCATTAGTGCTAGATACTTGTCTAAGCCCTTTATGCACATTATACAAATTAGTACTCATCACAAACTGCAAGGTAGGCACCATTGTTATTTTTGCATAAAGATATGGAAACTGAGGCTTGAAGAAATACGTAACTTGGCAAATGCTCAACAATTAGGAAGCAGATGAGCTAGAACTTGAAGCCAAGCCATTTGCTTGCAATGCGATGTGTGTTCAACAATTATGACACTGCGTGTTCTGAATTCTTTCTAGGCTTTTGCTATCCTTACTGGAGTATCTCTCCTTTTTGATCCTTCATGATCTGGCCTGTGCCTGCCTCTCTGATCTGACGTCACCTGCACCATCCATTTACTCTGCTCCAGTCACACCCGCCTTTTTGTTTCTTGAACTCAAGATGAATATTTTTCCAACCTGAGGACCTTCAAACCTGTAATTTCTTCTTTCTGGAATGCTCCCTTCCTTGGATATTTGAAAGACTGGCTTTTAATATTTATTTAATTTAAAATTTATTTAAATTTATTACGTTTTGCTCCTTTTATACTTATTTTAACATCTATTCAAATTTAAATATTTATGTAAGTATTTAATCAATATTTACTTATTAAAATTTATTTTAATATTTATTCAGTTAATTATTTAACGTTTATTCAGTTATGATATTTCCAGAAAGTCTTACCTTACAAAAAGGCCCTTTTCTCCTCTCTTTTAGGCAGCTTGCCCACTCTGATATTATCCTATTTTACTGTTGTGAAGAACTTATCAGTATCTGAGTTTCCCTAATTCATTGACTTGTTTACTAGAACGAATGAGAGTTGGGGTCTAGGCAGTTTTATGCAACCACTCTGCTTAGCCCTAGAAAAGTATATGGTAGAGTGCTAAATTAATATTTGTTTAATAAATATAGAAATCTCTATTAAAAGCCTACTAATCCTTCAGGCTCCAAATTAAGGCTACCACTTAAATTGCGGTTTCTGCATCTTCACCATCATTCCCACGTCATATTGCTTATGATCACTCTTTTCTCTGAATTGCCTTAGCACTTGGTAACTATTAAGGAATGTGCCATTTATGCAGTGTATATATTGTGCACCATGTCTTTTTAAATCCCACCCTCATCTGGTTTTTAAGTTCTTTGAGGACAAGTATAGTTTTCTAGTCAGTTTTCTCAGCACCATAAACTCCTTATTTATATATGTCCTATAGTTTCTCTATAAATCTCCAGAAGTATATTTGGAGATGAATCTTGTCTAGTGACATAGAGCAAACCACAAAAAATTTCACTCCATTGAATGATGTCAAGATAATATTTTTGATAATAACCTATCATGTAATATTGCAATATATTGCAAAACAAAAACTATCTTCCAGTCACAATAGCTCATAATAATACTCCAAACCAATAATTCCTGGGTAGTTATTTCTTTTTTAAAGATTGTCACCTAAGCTAACATCTGTTGCCAATCGTTTTCTTTTGTTCTTCTCTTCCCCAAAGCCCCTCAATACATAGTTGTATATTCTAGTTGTAGGTCCCTCTGGTTGTGCTATGTGGGATGCTGCCTCAGCTTGGCCTGATGAGCGGTGCCATGTCCACTCCCAGGATCTGAACCAGATAAACCCCAGGCTGCTCAAGCTGAGTGCATGAACTTAACCACTCAGCCATGGGGCCAGGGTTGGCCCCTGCTGGGTAGCTATTTTTAATATAATTTAACCATTTTTCACTATGGGAGCATTCTTGCATTGATTCTTTTCTATTTCCTGACTCAAGTTCTTAGACTATGATTTGAAATATCTATCAAGTTAAACTTACAGATCCAGGAATAAGTGCACCACCAGTGTGGGTAAGTATATCATTTTAAGAGATCCCCATCCTCTGGTAGTATCTGTTAAAGATCTTAATAACTCTTGTTCACAGTATGAAAAAACGCTGGAACAGAGCGAACTCCTAAATAGAATCAGTGATCATGGATATGTTTAAACCAGGAAAGCTGAGTTGGACACTCATAGTTCACGTCATTCTTATTTCCCTAAAGATATCAGAAGCCACTATGAATCTAACATTAATAACTACTTACAATATTTAAAAAAATTTTTAGGTGAAATGAATATTATGTTATGTTGTTTGAAAACTTTGAATAACTCTTAAAAAACTTTATATGTACTTACATAAAAAAATATACCTATTGTCTACCAGATCGGCTTTTAAATGAAGTCTTTCAACAAACAACTTTCCATTCCAGATTATCAAAGCAAGAAAGTGAATGGATAAGTAAAATGAGAAAAATAATCATCTTGCAAAAGAAAAAAGATATCTCTTAGGAATTTTCTTACTTTGGAATTTAAGTTTACTATTTTCATTTCTTTCATTTTGATTATTTTAAATCGTCTATGCAAAGAAAAAACAAGAACAATCTATTTTAAAAGTGGTAATATCTAGATAGAGAATTAGGGATGATTTTTATTTTCTTATTTGAATTTTTATGTCTTTATGCTTTTTTGAATAAGCACATTTTTTATGTAATCAGTAATAAGAAAAATAAACGCATGACAAAGAAAACAGGTGTCTATATTAAAGAACGACATATTCAATGCTACTTAAAATCATTGGCTCTAGATTCATTGCTGATATTGGAATACAATTCAAATACTTACTTGACCTTAGGTAAATTGCAGTCTGTACTTGGGATTTTATATCCATAAAATAAGAATGATAAAAAAATTTACCTCATACAGTTGTGAGGATGAAATGCTACAATGAATGTAAAGCATGTAAGAAAATACATGACAAACGTCCACACTGAATTATTTCTCAATGGAGACAAAAGTTAAGTTCATCTCATCAAATTCTGTTATCTGCAACCAGGATGTTATCACAGCGAACAAAGGCCACAAATTCAAAAGTGCGTCGATTCAGAAATGTCTCATCTTACTATTGCAAGCTCTACTCCCATTTTATCTATATCAGTAATACAAATAAGAGACAATGTGATGCTTTGAATATATTTATACAAACAGTTATTCATGCAATGAACATTTACTGAGTATTTACTTTGTGCCAGGCACTGGTCTAATTGCTGAGACACTGGAAATACAGTGGTCAGAAGACAGTCAAGATGCTTGCTCTCCTGGAGCTTACATTCCAGTTTGGAAAGAAAGAAGACACAGAAGTAAACCATAACACTATTTTAGTTGTTGATAAGTGCTAGGGAGGAAATACAGAAGCATAATGGAATAGAGTGACTGCATCGTACCAAGCAGCACTGTTTCAGCTGGGGCCTTTAGGAATGGCCTTGCTGAGGAGGAACATAAAAGTCTGCGGGAAGCTTTCTGAGTGGAGGAAGCAGAAAGGATCTTGTCTCTGATGATGTTAAAGGTTGTTAGGGAGGAGAGAGGAAAGGGGACAAATATATGTGCGTGTACATTGTATGCACAGGGACTGATATTATGAATGATCTTTTATAGAATTTAAATTTTATTCATAATATGAATGAAAGCCATGAGAAGAGTTCAAGAAGCAGAGATATATTATAATCAAAGACCAATTAGGAGATAAATTCAAGAAAACTATTTCTAAAAAGATGTCAATATCTATCAAAGCATCTTTATGAACCCAACCCTTATAAACAGATCATTTCAAGATTTTAGTGTTATCTTTCTTGAAGGCGATAAGAAATGGAAGACATAACATTTAACATCTTTCCATTCTTTTCTTTCTTTGTTGTGGTAAATTATACATAATATAAAATCTACCATCTTAGCTATTTTTAAGGGTACGCGTCTGTGGCATTAAGTACATTTACATCGTTGTGCAATGATCACCATCATCCATCTCTAGAACTTTTTCATCCTCCTCAACTGAAACTCTCGACCGTGAAATGCTAACTCCCAGTTCCCCTCCCCCTAGCCTCTAGCAACCACCATTCTACTTTCTCTCTCTGTAAATTTAACTACTCTAGGTACGTCATATAAGTGGAATCATACAATATTTGTCTAGTTGTAACTGGCTTATTTCACTTAGCAAAATGTCTTCAAGATTCATCCATATTGTAGCATGTGTCAGAATTTCCTTCCGTTTTAAGGCTGAAAAATATTCCATTTTAAGTATATACCATATTTGTTTATCCAGCCATCCGTTGATGGATGCTCGAGTTGTTTCCACCTTTCGGCTCTTGTGAATAATGCTGCAATGAACATGGGTTTACATATATCTGTCTTTTCCTTTTTATTTTAAGGCATGACTTATTTTTCTGGATTGTAACATTAAAGTATTTACTGTTGGCAATAAAAAAATACACCTGCTGACAAATAACCTTATTTATTCTTTTATGAACATAATCATATTGGAGAACAAAATAAGATTTCATTGTCTTCCATTGCAGTGATATAGAAGTAGCATATTTATTTTGGATGCCACAATGTGGTTTGAATTTTTTTTTTCATAGAGCAACAAAAGTAATATAAAAATACAGGATTTGTGCTTAAGGATTAAGCTATTCTTCAAATGACAAAAAAATCAGCTACTATATGGATATATTTTGCATAGTTCTAAAGGTATCTAAGTTAAATATTAAAACAGTATAATTTAAAATCTAAATTAATTGGTTTTTTATGAAATAAGTCAACCATTACTATATGTAATCATTCTGTAAACTGACTCAGTTTTTGTTTTCTGAATACCAGAGTGATTCATTCCTATTCATTACCTTATTACAGGGAATTCGGAAAATACAGCAAACATCATAAATCTCTGCAGCTCCATCACCAGATACCAAATAATTTAGTTTCTACCTTTCCGGTCTTTTGTTTTTCTAGGCATATTTTCACAAATATTTGCAAAGCGTTTCTGTCTATACTGTTGTGTAAGAGCCTTTCTTTTCTTCTCCTTCTCCTCCCCCTACCCTTCTCTCCCCACCATCATCCTCCTTTTGCTCCTTCTTTTTCTTCTACAGCAAACAATCTGTTGGAAGCATTTTTTCCCCGCAATTCTTATGACTTTCTAAGCAGTCCGGTTTTCAATGACACACATTTAAGAGGTAGTATGCCTTGGGAGTTAAGATGAGGCTTTGGGAGCCAGATTGCATGAGGTCAAAGTTAGCTCTGCCACTTGCTAGCTGTGTGAACTTGTGCAAATTATTCAACCTCTCTGTGCCTCTTTTCCTCATCCTAAAATGGAGAAAAACATCATACTTCATAATGTTGCTATGACTACTCAATAAATTAATATCAATGAATACTACTTAAAACAGTACCTGGTACCAAATAAGCACTCCAAGTGTTGGTTATTATTGTTTAACATAACATCTATTTTTAAATTCTGTCCTATATGACATAAAGATATATTACAGCCATCTTAAAGTTGGAAAATCATGTAAACTATTTAATAATTTAACAACACTTGGGACATTTCTGTGATACCATATGAACTAATGTGATTCTAAAACCTCAGCATGCATAACAACCACTGGAATATTGAATGGAAATGCACCCCCTGAGATTCTGACTTGGAGGATCTGGAATAAGACCACAGACGATTAGTGCTGGGACTTGAAAAAGCTAAACTAGGTGTATCTCCAACTAAATTCAGTGAGCCAGCCACAGCTGTAATCAGAGACCAGTGTCTACGCCATTTCAACAAAATCACATAGGAGCAACCTGATATTTTAAAGTGTACGAATGTTGTTACCATAGCCACAGATTTACAAAAAAAAAAAATCCCATTCTTTTAAAGATATTTATCAAAGATATCTATCAATACTTTTCTTTACATCGTTAGAAATGACGATCTACACAAGTTTTGAAAATCTTACTTTGCATTTTCAGAGGACTACATTAACTAGCCAAGAAGTTGTGATTCCTTCAATATTTCTGATTTTTGAATAATTCTTCACTCTTCTATCTCAAGTACATTTCTGTCTATCCAACCAGATGCCTAATGACTATATGGCTTTAAATTATTAATTTTTTATTCCTCTTTAAAGGATAACATTAACCAGGTTTATGTTTATTCCAAATTGCATTGTTTTAAAACTCTCTGTTGCAATGAATAAATCATGGTTAGAAAAAAGGAACATTATTGTGCTAGAGCTTCCCCTTTGTAGGAAAAAATCAGTTTTTAAAAAAATTAATATACTTCCTTATTGGTCAGAAGGAGTGATATCGTAGAGGAATTAAGATTTTTCTTAGGATCAGTAACATAATAAACTTTGAGTCAAGTAGAAAAAATTCACCTCCTCCTGAATTGCCTTCACTTGGTAAACTTTATATAGGTTTGTCATTGCCAAGATTGGATAGAGCTCCTAAGCATAGCACTCAGGTAGAGCGTTCATCTTTTCTTTCATTTACCCTTTCCTGTGCTCACAAGGTAGAAAATTACCATTGACTGCATTTTTTGAAATTATTTCCTCGTTTGTCCTTGAGTGGCTACAGTAAAGCTCTGAAGGACAAAAAATCAATACTCATACACTGGACCATTTGAAGTTGCTCTTCAACCAATCTATTTAGTGTGCTGTTCACGTGTTCCGAAATAACATGTGGAGAGGCAACAATTTGGGGATCATGTTCTGCTTAAATCAGATCTGCTTTAGGAGATGCCTGTTAGTTCACAAAGAGATTGAGCCCCTCAACAGGTCCTGACAGGTCCTCTGCCCGCATGTGGTTCTCTCCTGGTGCACCATTGTAGAGGACGACATGGCTATGAGGGAGGTGGGCCAGGAGCACAAAGATGAGGGCATTACTATGACTCGCTGCTAACTAGAACCTCAAAAGTTTTCACTTGTGATAAATTAGACTCTGTGTAAAATAATTTCTTTTTGAAGATTATTTAAAAATGTTTAATTGAAACCATATCTTCACAATCTAAAGTTCTGGTATACCCTTTGAGATGGGGTGACATCAGTAATATTGTTTCACCTAGACAAATTTAGATCCAGCCAACATTAATTGAGTCCCTATTGCTGGATGTTTCATTTTTATCATACTGTTTTTGCCAATACTTTGGGATTTTCCATTCTTGTTTTTTGTTACTGGCACGCAAAACTTTTTCTATTAGATGCTGAATGCTGGCTGGAGTTAACAGATTTAAGAGAACTTAGAATTAGTAGGGATTGCCTTGCACCCAGCTCATTCGGAGATGACAGTGTTTCAGAAGAAGTGGGGGCTTTAGTGTCAGAAAAATTATTTCAGACCCTGGCTCTGCCTCTTTGTAGATGTATGACCTTGAGAAAGTTGCTCAGCCTTTTACAGATTTAGATTTATTTATAAAACTGGGTGTTAACATCTCATTCACGTAAGTACTGGAAGATGAAATGAAATAGAGTATGTGAAATTCCTGTGGTTTGGTACAGCATAGAAATATTAAATGGTAGCTAAGCTGAAACATAAATTCAGAGAGGTAAAGTAAAAACATGGCCAAAAAACTTTTTGAGAAAACAAAACAAATTAAGATCATGGAATGTCTACTGGATTTCAGGTAAACATGTGTGCCTGCGTGTGTGTACACATGTACACACACACACTAAAGTGACTAGCCTTCTGTTCTCACCCTGAAGGAGGTGAGGAAGGCTTTAGGGTCTTCTCTAGTTAGTAATTAGTGGCTAGCATGTGACTTTGGAAGTCTTGCTTTACCATTTCTAAGCAGGATCCTTGCAAATTAAAAATTTTTATCACTATTAAATATAGATTTATAGTTGTAATAGTTCTGCTACTAATCCTTAGAGGAGAAGGTAAATAGATTATTTTTCATAGATCAAAAGGACTGCTTTCCTCCTTGAATAGTTCTGGGTAAGGCCTTATTTGACACGATCTTAGCTTTATTTTATGAGCATTTTGCTTTTCCAGAGGGACTTTAAAAGATTACATAGTATCTTATAGCGATACCAGCTCCTATGGGTATTCATAAGAAAAGGGAGAAATTTGCTTCAACAGCCCCTCTGAAAACTGCTTTCTAAGACCTCAGAAGTTCAAACCTTGTGCATAGATAATATCAATGACTTCTGGCAATTGGATCATTCTGGTGGTCTCATGCATCATTAGAAGATGAGGATATCTTATTTTAATTTTGCAAACCAGAGAATATATACTTGAGATCTCCCAGGAGTATGACTGATGCCCCTTAGACTAGTTTAGAGCCACAGGTGTCTTCAGGGTCTCTTGGACTTTGAGTACAGCAGTAAGGGAATAAACTTGTGCTCTTGGGACAGTCTCAAATGCATCATCCCGTGTCCCTTTTGTCTCTACATGTTGAGTAATGGCATCCACACCTATGACTTCAAGTTCCTGCCTGTATAAATATTCCCAAGTCTCTAACTCAGTTCATATCACAGGCTTCTCACAAACACCACTTCCAAAATCAGGTATGTTGTCTTCCCCACACCCATTTAACCCCAGCCAATATCTTTTTCATTCTCTATTTTGGTTAATGACACCTGGGAATTATCCTTTGTTTCCCTATCTTCCCTCATCTTGCCCTTCTGCACTTTGTCATTAACATCAGATATGAATTCTGATTCCTGAAAATCAATTCTGACCCAGCCTCTTAATCCCCTTGGCACTGTCCCACCTCGTTATGAATATGGTAATAGACTTTTACCTGAACTTGGTACCTAAGTTAATTCATCTTCTATACTGCTTCCAGTGTGACGATGGCATGCCTCTGCTCAAAATCTTTAACATCTGTCCAGCCAGCATCTGGCCCCTCACCTTTCACCACCCTTTTTTCCAGTCACATCTAACTTCTTTTCTCCAAACAGGTCATATCATTGAATTCCTTTGTTCCTTTAACAGACTACTTTTTTTTTTTAACCTAAAATGCCTCTCTCATTGGCAAACTCCTACTCATACTTTAAGATTCAACTAAACATCACCTTTGCAGTGAAACATTTCTTGACTGACCAAGAAAGAGTCAAAGTCCTGTCCCCTGGACAACATCTATTGAAGCATGAGTCACACTTGGCCAACATCTATGTGTCCCGTCTCTCAGGAGACTGGAAAATCCTTGTGAGCAGGTGTACCGTTCCAACTAGCCAACTTCTTGTCACCTGGCAACGATGATTTTCATAAGCCCCAATATTGCTTAGAGGTCTCTAGTGGTCTCAAGTATTCAATTATGAGGGCACACTGGGTTGACAGATGAGACAGAAAAGTGTGAGAGGCATTATGGAAGATCAGAATAATATGAAGGAGAGAAGAAGGAGTGAGAAACAAGATGGAGGCAGATATTTTGGAATGAGATGCACTTGGCTAGAAGAAAAAAAAATTGGTATCCTACACCTTTAGTCTGATTTACTGTTACCAACATTTGAGCAATTTGTGCCAACTTAAAATGACATCTATTCTCACATCTTTAAAAACTTTTTTAATGGGATAGTTTTTTTTATTAAGATTATGATAGTTTACAACCTTGTGAAATTTCAGTTGTACATTATCGTTAGTCATGTTGTGGGTACACCACTTCACCCTTTGTGCCCTCCCCCACCCCCCCCTTTCCGCTGGTAACCACCGATCAGTTTTCCTTGTCTATATGTTAACTTCCACCTATGAGCATAGTCATACAGAGTTCGTCTTTCTCTGTCTGGCTTATTTCACTTAACATAATACCCTCAAGGTCCATCCATGTTGTTGTGAATGGGAGAATTTTGTCCTTTTTTATGGCTGAGAAGTATTCCATTGTGTATATATACCATATCTTCTTTATCCAATCATCACTTGCTGGGCACTTAGGTTGGTTCCACATCCTGGCTATTGTAAATAATGCTGCGATGAACATAGGGGTGAATGGGACTCTTGGAATTGCTTATTTCAGGTTCTTAGGACAGATACCCAGTAGTGGGATGGCTGGGTCATAAGGTATTTCTATTTTTAACTTTTTGAGAAATCTCCATACTCTTTTCCATAGTGGCTGCACCAGTTTGCATTCCCACCAACAGAGTATGAGGGTTCCTTTTTCTCCACAACCTCTCCAACATTTGTCACTCTTGGTTTTGAATATTTTTGCAAATCTAACGGGTGTAAGGTGATATCTTAGTGTAGTTTTGATTTGCATTTCCCTGATGATTAGTGATGATGAGCATCTTTTCATGTGTCTATTGGCCATCCTTATATCTTCTTTGGAGAAATGTCTGTTCATGTCCCCTGCCCATTTTTTGATCGGGTTGTTTGATTTTTTGTTGTTGAGCTGTGTGAGTTCTTTATATATTATGGAGATTAACCCTTTGTCAGATAAATAGCTTTTAAATAATTTTTCCCAATTAGTGGGCTGTGTTTTTGTTTCAATCCTGTTTTCCCTTGCCTTGAAGAAGCTCTTTAGTCTGATGAAGGCCCATTTGTTTATTCTTTCTATTGTTTCCCTCATCTGAGGAGTTATGGCGTCCGAAAAGATTCTTTTGAAACTGATGTCAAAGAATGTACTGCCTATATTCTCTTCTAGAAGACTTATTGTTTCAGGCCTAATCTTTAGGTCTTTGATCAATTTTGAGTTTATTTTTGTGAATGGTGAAAAAGAATGGTCAATTTTCATTCTTTTACATGTGGCTGTCCAGTTTTAATGGGATAGTTTTTTATTGTAGTAAAACTACAATAAAAATAAATTGTATTTTCTAGTGGAAAAGACAGAATATGTTCTACAAGAAATATATCACTCACTAAAAGCAAGCAGGCAGTATAGTAAATAAACTCTTATTGAAAAGCAAGTCTCACAGAAAAGTAGAGATGCCTCTCAGGTTATCTGTCCATCTCACTGGGGTGTTAGCCCACACAAGACAAGCTACAGAGATTATTTTCACACTAACATTGTTACACAGTTGTTGCTGGAATAATCATGTGGGGAGCAATCAATGCCACAAAAACGTTTCAATAGAGCTGCCTTTTTCTCTGAGTTTTGAGTGAGTTAGAGTACTGATAAATGAACCTGCTTGGGGAAGGGGAAATTGCATTTCTGTATTTTCTTCAAGTTGGCCAGGGTTCAGTTCAAACTTGGAGTTTAGCAAATTAAATGTAAGAGAAAGAGACACATTGAAATGTTGCTCTCGACTCTGATCTGAGGAAAACGAGGTAGTGGCAGGACACTGAGAGTCGTGTTCAGGCTCTGCAAACTGAGCGTTACCCTTCTTTGTGCTGCCAAGACAGATATCTGGAGCTTTCTCAGCAAAAATGAGTGCTCTGCAAGCATGAGTGGTTTGAATTTAGACTAGAGGAGACCGAAGGAACCTACAGGCTCAAGTAGAGTTCCTATTTGGGTGCAGACTATTTGTTTTCAATTTGCCTCCACAAACAGTTGTTGCGTACAGACCACGTGCCAGGTATCTTGTTACGCAATGGTAGTCCAAACGCGAATAAAACACAGGGATCTTACCCTCTGGTGGGAGAGCAAAGCACAGAAACGGATAACTCAGGATAATGTGATAAATGCTAAGATCCTTCGCTCAAATCAACTTGTTTTGAAAATTTTAACTGTTGCTAATCAAGCAGTACCTGTGCCTCAAACTGTTCATCTCAGCTTTCCAAGCCCTGATCACTTATTTCCAGTTTTAATTCTTATTACTATTCCATGTGATCTTCCCATTCAGACCCAAACAATATTCCTCTTTCATGAGCCTTATTGTCTCCTACCTCTCGCTTTGGATCTTCAAGCCAAAATAATGCCTTTCTTCCTTTCATTTCTATCCATCATTACTACCCCAAGTCAATTCCTTAGTCTTTTGCAATACCACATAATGTCATCAATTTATTTAATATTAACTTGGCTGAAGTAGAAATTGTGATTTCTACTGGCAATTTTCTTCCTCATTAATCTTCTCCCATCTCAAGAAATGCCAGCTTCAATCTGTCTGCTTAGGCCAAAATTCTGGAATCTGTCTTTCTTGAATACCACACATCCAATCCATCAGTGAATTTTGCCTGTTAAACCTCTAAATATGTCCAGATTTTGACCACTTCTTTCTGCATCCCTCAGCCCCTCCCATTCCATCCCAAAGCTACTGTTATCTAAATAATCTTTTAACTTCTAATAGTCTCCACCTTTGTCATTCTTCAATCTGTTCAGAGTGTGTAAGTAATTCTTTCAAAAATAAGTTAGAGCGTGTTTCATTTTTGCTTAAAACTCTAAATTCCTAGCATGTTTATAAACTCCTATGCACTCTGTGCTTTTCCCTCCTTCAGCAAATCTTTCAACTTCATTTCCTTTTCTCTCCCGCTCTATCACTCCACTCTAGCTGCACTGTAAACTCCTTGACAGCCAGCTTTTGTTTTGCTCACAATCAGTGCTTAAAACAGTACCTGGCGTACTACTACTGCTAGTCATAATAACTGGCCTACAGAACACTGATTTTGAGCCCAACACCATTCTAGGTTAATAACATATATCAATTCACTTATTCCTCACAAAAATCTTAAGACAGAGGTATGATTATGATGCTAATTTTACAGACAAAGCATAGGGGCGCAGAGAGGCAGTATGCATACAATAAATACTTGTTGAGTCATCTCATCCAAATAAGAGTCACTGAGCCTGCACACCAAGAGCCAGTGCCCTGACATGAAACATTAGAGAAACAGTGGTTTGCATATCTCAAGGGGTTTTTATAAACAGAAGGAAGGAATGCATGGGTGAATATGTGACAGTGCTATTTACATATAAATCCCCATACAAATTGTTCAGTTGCCCTATTTTAATTATTTTTTACTTGGATCCCTTTGGTTAATGAAAGACCAAATGCTGACTTTGTATCACCGACTGTCATTTTACCCCTTTTTGTCCAGCTCAGAGGTCACTCTCTCCAGGCAGTCCTCCTTGAACTACTGTTCTCTTCTGTTACCCTCTCCCCAGCACGTGTTACTGCCATTGGGCCTAATGCCCCTTACTGCTTCCTGTCTGCTCATCTTCCTCCTCCACCAGGCTAGGAACCCTCTGAGGGCAGAATCTTTGTCCCATTCACCTTTGAATTCCAAAGGCCGGACACATAGAAGGCGCCAAATATATGCTTATTAAATGGAGGACAGCCCAACGACACACATTGTGACTACCAATTTACAGAAAGACAATATTTGAACTTAAGTGGGCATTCAACTATATACCCAGGAAGAAAAAGTTTACTCTGATCTGCTTAGATGGATTAAAATAAATGTCCTATTCAGATTAATTACCACAAGCTAACGCCTTCCATAGAGAGCCTTGTGATAACTCGCCTGCCGTTTTGGTAGCTCTCCTATAAAGCAGACACTGGAGTTCCATTTGCAATGAAAGTCAGAAAATGACGAGGGGCGTTACAAATTTTGGAGATAGATGAGCTGCTCTGTAAACAAAACACCCACAATTTAATTCAAAACGAAGACATAATTTAGAGGCATAAAACTAGAAAAGGCCTGAATTGCGTACTAACACAGCTGTGAAGGTAACTCTGCAGACTTGGGTTTTGGTTTTTCATTTATTTCTGATGGTTATAACTCTGGTTTCTTATACTTCAGTTCAATCCTATCAGGCTATTTCAAGCTTGTCAGAGTAGAAAGTCAAAAGAGTATTACAATGGTGATTGGAAAGAACATAAGATTAATCTGAAGTAGAAAGAAGGCATTTTATAAATGAACGTGAAATGCCTGGAGGCTTACCAAGAATACCTGGCCATGCACTAGTCTTTCAGCTTGGATTCTGCTGCACACAGCACGCCATGGCCTTGGGAGAAAACCCCGCATCAAATGTCACTGGAAGCTGCTCAGTCAGACACATAGGAAGGCACATTGCACCAATGATATTTGACAACCCTGGCGGTGATTTTTCTGCTTCAGTGGCCAACTTGTCCAAAGTCAGGACAAGCCAACACACAAATAGTTCATAAAGAACTAGGCTGTCAGAATCATCTTTACAAGGCAGTGAATAGGATGCTTTTTTTAATGAACATTTCACATTCTTGTTTAGCCAGGAATGTTTCAACCCCTAAAATATCCAGAAAAGCAGATATTAAATTACTGGGGATGGAGGAAAGTTTCTAACAAAAATACTGTTAGCTCAATATTCATTCTTATCTGCAGAAAATAACTATCTTTCATCACTATTTTTTCAGCTTGTTATTTCATTCCTCATTACCTTCTAATATAATCTAATTGAATTTTATATTTCTAGTGCCTGATACGGAATAGATATCTTGGCATAAAAGTAGGAAAAATGATGAAGTTTTAATATATATACACGTGTGTGCCAGGCAATTGCTAGGTTTTTTCACACATTTGATACATTTTATAATAATAACAATGATTATTTGGTTGTGGTGGTAAATTGATTGTAGATTACTTCATTGATCTCTTTTTTATGTTCCAGGCACTTTTCTAAGAGCTTCACATGCATTATTTAATATTCACAACAACTTTTTAACGTAGATTATAGGGAACTGGTTTTATTCCAGTTAAATAATTTGGTCAATGTTAGACAACTAGTAAGGGGAAAATCTAGGATTCAAACTAGGGTGGTCACATTTTGGGATCCATAGTTTTCTCCTTAATTAATCTGATCTTAGAGTTCATCTTGTCTACTAATTTTTTCTAAGATATCCCTGGGTTCTTCCAAAGTGCTCCTCGAGACATCTCCAAGGATTTAGAGAGAGTGCTCAAAGTCTCCTTTTAAAAAATTTATATATTTGAACTTTACTTACAATTTCAATTGAACAAAGGAATCTAGGACTAAAAACACATTTGCAAACCACTTCCCTGTTCTTGACCAATGCTTTCATTATATAGATGGGTAAACTGAAGCCTTGAGAGGTGAAGCGCAGAGTCCCGGATGCTCTAACCTTATTCTTGGTTAACGGTAATTCTGTAATTAGGACCCAGCTCCCCCGACTTAGGTCACATCTTTCTATGCCACAGGAGCCCTCAGAAAGGTTATCACTGACAGGAAGAGGTCATAACACTTCAGTAGCCTCCAGTGAGACAGCACTTGAGAAGGCTCCTGCCCTGGGACATGGTCAGCTGCATTTTCCACCACATATGAACTTCCCAGATTACTTAAACACAGAAGAGACTGGTTTAAGGTTTTTAAGCATAAAGTTCACTGTTGTATGTATGTATGGCTGTATCTATATCTATCTATCTATGTATCCACACACTGTTATTAAACCAATAACATAATACCTGGTCAATGAATTTACCTATACCAAATTCTATAATTCACATTGCAAAACAGTTAAAAAATAATATGCTTAACACATGATTTAGCTAAAGTTTAACAATTTTGTGCTTTTCACATTGTACTTGCATTATATTTTATATTATAACTGAAATATTATACTGGTATCAAAGGATATATTGGTCTTTCTTTGAACATTAGAAAACATCTCCCAGTATTCACAAAGGCAACACGTGTAGAACCATGGTTCTTAAACATTTTAAAGCTGCCATAGCCTGTGGGGGCCCAATTTGAAGATCACCGTAAATAGAAGAGTTCAGGAATGAGGTGTGGGCTTTAATCTGGACTTCAGAACTCTCACGAGCTTGGAGATTTCAGCAAAACACTGAGCTTCTTAGGGCTTTGTCTCCTTATGTGGGACAACAGAGCTGCCACTGCACAGGTATTTGGAAGATTACAGGTAAATTATGTAAAGTGCTGGAGCCTTGTGCATGTCCAATTAATGCTCGCTATTTAATTACCTTATCATTTCATTTGCCCTTGTAATATCTTCATGACATTATGTTTTTAGCCTGGAAATTTTGATGCTATCTGGATGATTGAATTCACTGTGTGTCCTTCAACATTTGTGGAACATTTATTCTGGGCACAGTCTCAAATGTTTTATATATGCTATATTAGCACATTTTGTTTCACAACAAAACTCTGAAGTAGATTACATTATTATCTGCACTTTACAGAGGACAAACTTAAATCTTCAAGAGGTTAAATAACTCTCTCAGTGATTCAGGTCTGGTAGGTGGTGGCATCTAGATTGTTCCACACCTGATCCCAAAGCACATCACCAGCCACTCTACTCTTTTGCACCTCTCTGACATTCGACCCCCTCAATCCCACTTCACTCCTTGACAAACTGTGGTTTTTGTTCTTGTTATGAGGTACGTCTGTTTGTGAAATCTCCCAATATAATTGTGACCTCACCTAACACAAAATGATATTACAAAGGATGGCCACTTCCATGAATAAACAGATGTTGACATAGTGACATCACCCCATTAAGGTGCGCACACACTCTCTCCCTCCGCACTGAATCAAATGTTTCACATCCGGCTAGAGCCTGCCCCCTACGTTCCTTCTCAGATGTAATCACTTTCCTGAAGTTGATACATATTATATCTGGGCCCAATTTTACATTTTACAAAATATGGATAAGTACATAAACAATATATGTTATGTTATTTTCTAAGTTCAAAGTTTTTCTCTAAACTTTTCTTATAAATGCATTTATGATTAATACATTTTTACAACTATAAATCGTTCAATACTTTTTTTCCAACTTGCTTTTTAAAAATCGCCATGACTCTTGTAATTTATTCATGTCAATACATGTAAATATAGTTCATTTGTTTTCATATTTGTTCATTATCCTACTGTCTGTGAACACAGTTTATCTACTTTCCTACTGAAGAATAATTAGACTGTTGCTATGTTTCCCTCTTACAAAGAGAGCAGACCTGAGCCTACTTGTATATCACTCCTTATGGAGATGTGCTAGTTTCACCAGGGAATTCACCAGGTAGAAAACTGCTGAGTCACAGCTCATGAGCATGTTCCAATTTGCCAAGATGTTTAAAGATGGTTCCTTTTGTGGTGGTGCTAATTGATACTTCAACCCTTGATGTATATGCGTCTTACCTTTCCACTTCTTCATTACTACTTTGGTATCATAAGATTAATTAATTTTAGTTAATCTCTCTTAATTAATATTCCAGAAGTAATTAGTGAGCTTTAACATCTTTTGATATATTTATTTCTAATATTTTTCTCAGTGAAATGTCTACTCTTATCTTTTGCCCATTTTCTTCTGGTCTATTTACTTTTTTTCAAGTATATTTTTGTTTTTTTCCCTGAGGAATGTTTGCCCTGAGCTAATGTCTGTACCAATCTTCCTCTATTTTGTATGTGGGTGGCTGCCACAGCATGGCCACTGACAAGTGGTGTGGGTCTGCATCTGAGAAATGAACCCAGGCTGCTGAACTGGAATGCGCTGAACTTAACCACTGTGCTATGAGGCTGGCCCCCTCAAATATAATCTTGGCTTGTCCTTCACTTTGTAAAGTTTCTTTTCATACAAGTTTTTTAAATCCTAGTGGAATCAGCTTTAACAATCATTTCTTTTGGGGATTTTGCTTTATGGTTCTTGATTAAAAAATCCTTCCTTCACCAGGAAGCTGCCTAAGACCTGGGGAGACTGGGAGACCTGATAAGGACCATTCTGATGGGCAAGCTTTGCTAACCCACCCCTCAGGCCAGATTTTCACAAGACTCTACCACATTCACAGGGGCTTCCCTTCAGGCCTCTCTCCCACTGGTCCCTATCTCTTCCTTGGCTCATGAAGCAAAAATTCTTGCACATACTTTCTCTTTCAAGACCCCAGCAGCACAGGGAGCTTCAGCAGCTGCTTAGGGCAGATATAGAAACAGCAAGGGTAGCAGGAATATATTCAAGCCATCATCTTCTCCTTATTCCCTCATAGCTATTCTTTGTCACTGCCCCGTTTCTTTCACAGCACTTATTATGAGGTATGTGTTTATATGTGTACTATTTTTTACTTGTCTTCCCAGATTTCCCTAGTACTTATTCTCTATCATTGCAGAAGCAGTTTTCTTATAAACTGCTAATTTTTCCTCATTTATTTTTTGACTTCTGGGCTATTCTGTCATTTCCTTGAGGATAGGGACCATGTCTGTTCATAGTTACACTCCTATGCTTAAGGTATTGCCTAGGATACAGTAGGTGCACAAAACTTTATGTTAAAGAAATCAATAAAAAACAATTGAATTTCCTTGCAATACCTGGAGAGTTGCTATTCTATGATGCTAACTGAAGCCACTTTTTACAGAATATTGAGCTAGAGATGGGTTTATAAGCCTTTGCGAAAACTGATGAACCAAAAACAAGACACGTCTGGATGAAAGGCCATCTGATTTCTACTCTAGATTACGTGTACAGAAGAGTCAAAATTCCCTTCCCAAATCTATGTTGAATCTGCACCAGTGTTCCAATATCTGAGCAGTTAAGGCCTAGCTTACTATACTACTAATCTTGGGCACAATAGTTTCAGTAAGAAAAATTTTAATGTCACTCTGTATACTACTTCTATTTTGTAGAAAAAATTGAGATGCAAAGAAACTAAGGTTTTAAGGTCACATAATCAGGCAGCTATTGTGTAAGAAAATAAGGGGCTCATAATGACAAACACTCCTTGCTAGTCAGATAAATTCAATGGTAAAGCAGTCACTTGTGTTCTCAGAAGTTCCCAAGGAAAGGTGACAGTACTATTTGAATTGACAGAGAATACGCTACATCATAGAAACAAGTTAGAGAAGGCAATTTATAATTTGACAGGGAGAAGAAACTGTGAAATAGAGAAATCAGGACCAATGACCACATGCAGGAGAGTCGGCCTTACGTGTAATTTGGACAAAAAGTGAATTTGTGAGACATCATGTCCGTATTGTATTGTGTAGGTAAAATGTAGTGATATACACTTTTGTTTTCTTTGTAGATTTTATGTACAATCTTTAAAATGTTTGTAAGCATATGGCCTTCTCTGGAAGGGGATAGAAATGAGGGAGTTGAGGAGGATGCAATAGGTTATATCTACAGATTTGCACCAACACATGCATACACATGTGTACATGTGCACAATTGCTTTTGACATAAAATATAGCCCTCCCAATCTCTCTCTCTCTCTAATTTTTTAACCTTTTCAGTCCCCAACTTTGTCTGTTCCATTACAGATCCATTCCAACTACACTCAGGTTCCTCACTGCCCAAATATATACCTCTATATCATCTGAATGGTTTTGCAGCATGATTCTAATCCCCCATCTAGCTGCTATAGCTTTCTCTTCAATCTGCTCTTCTCATAAAGCTACAACTTGGCTGTAGACACTTTCTAGCCTCACGTCCACTATCAATACTCCTAAATTCCCTGACCCATCTGTCATCTTAAACTATTTTAACAAGGTATTGACAGTGGCAGTGATCAACTCAGTCAATCTGACAGTATCCTTGTGGCTGCTAGGTTGCCTCCCTGGAGCTGGAACAACCAAGCAGACTATATTTTCATTGATCTTTAAGACAAAACAAACCACAGAAAGACAGAAAGTAGAGTTGAATATTTAGGTTTTATAGACTAAATATCATGAGTGAAAACTTGATGGGAAAGATTTACAGCTCCCACATAGATAAGCAGTGAGGACACCAGGCAGTACTTAGACTCTGTTGACATAAAGTGTTGGGATCTTAACAAGGCCACTCAAGCCTTCTGCTTGGTTGCCCCAGCTCCAGGGAGGCAACCTAGCAGCCACAAGGATACTGTTAGCATCAATGGCGATTTCTTTCAGATTCAGATTTAGGCAACATATTTTTAGTGTAGTGAATGACTTCTCTTTATGTTTCACAATAGAAAAATTTTTAACTCTCCTTAGACCTGATGTTTAATTAATAATCATTAAATCTATTTCTCTTTGCTGCCAAAATCATTTAGATAAAAAATGAAAGTGCAGTTGATCATATTGAGGTTGGTGATTGTCAAACATCCAGATGTCCCAAGATATCCAGATGTTTTGTACAATGTAAAAAGAAATAATTTGCATAATTCTACTTTTTTTGTCCAAATACAATGATGCTATATAAATCGGTAAATGTCTACATAACAAATCCTCAGTCTGTTTTCTTATCAGATTCAACAATATAACGTTACATTTAAAATGAGTATCATTGAAATGCTTGATCTTATTGTAAGAGCAGATGATTTATTTTTGAAGAAGAGAAGGTTTTACTTTTGTAACAATGACTCACATATGAGGAATAGCAAATAATTATACTGTGAATTTAAGGTTCTCTTTATCTATAACAATCAGCAGCCATCTGAAAGTACTGACCTTGTTTTCAAGATATTCTCACTGAGTCAGCGAAAAGGACAGATGGCCCATTTTCCATGTCTATAGATCTGTTCCATGTTAATAGCAGCCACTACAACCTTAAGACCCAAAGTCTTTTTTATAACGTCAGTGTATTTCATTTTAGTGTACGTCAACTGGAAACAGAAGTTATGGTGGCCATTCAACAGAATAAGATTATTTATTTTTATGTTTATAACATAACCTACATACTCCACAGTTACTGTGGCTGATAGAGAACATTGCTATAACTAAAAAAGAAAAAAAAAAAACAAAGCAATTCAAATATCTGAAAATGTCATTTCTACCATGATAATTTGATATATTAATTTCAGTAGATATATTTATGTATAAAATATCTAGGCAGCTAACTCAAGTAACAACATATGCATCTTAATTTAAGTGAGATGATAATGTGTATTAATGCAATTGAGATTTAGCTAGATAAAATTCCCTATTCTACATTCTAAAATAATAAATACATGCCAATTGTCTTATAAATTTCTAAGGTTTTTGTAGCCTGCACTTAGGGGTCTTTGATAAATTTAATACTCCATACATCACAGGATCATTTAAGTCGCTGTCTGTCTTTAATATGGATTATACATCAAAGTAAGCATTATTACTCCGTTAATCTCTGCTACAGGGAGAGGTTAAAATCAGTTGGAATAGCCTTCTCATGTTCTTTACAGCTTGTGACAATAGTTTCTATATTAGTCTTGTTTTTGTTTCACTGTGATTGTATGTTCTTTATTTTCAAACACTTCAGAATAATGCAAAATACCATGTATCAGAAGGGTTAAATGTGCTGGGTTTCTGGGTTGTAGTCTAAATCAGTCGCTTGTCAGAAAAGAATTTTTAGGTGGATCCTGTGCATTCTGTCTATTTTAATTCCTGTGACTTTTTAATTCCATCTCTTAATATAGCTCAGTTTATTTATCATTTGCCACTGAATACAACTGACTCTTTATGAAGTTTCAGGATGTGGGTTAAGTATCAATTCATATCCAGGGGCAATGTATATAAGACCTTTGTGAAGATCTAAACAGAGAATGAACCTGCTCACTTCTGCACACAAGCTCCCCCCCCTCTGTATATTATATAGTTATTATATAATTGCATCATGTATTTAAAATATAAATTATATAATTAATATATAATTATTATATATATAATTGGTGATATATATCATATATGAAATATATATTGGCTATTATATAGAAATATATATATAAAATTCTGAAAAAAGTGATTCTGGCATAAAATAGAATCTTAGAGGATATTTTGTATCTCAAAAAGTAGCCAGGGGTTCTACCTTTAAAAGGCAATTTATTAGTATCAGATAAAATAGTGGAAAATAAAAAATGCTTTTAATAAAAGCATGGGTGTAATTAAAATAGATTCAACCATTACATTATCAACATCTGTCTCAATTCCTCCAGAGATATGCAGTTAATGTTATTTTAAATAATTTTTTACTTAAGCTTTTACTATATGTCAGGCACTGAACGAAGTGCTCTACATATATTTTCTATTTTAGTCTTCATAATAATCCTCAAATAAGGAAGATATTGACATTCTTACTATTTAGAGATGAAAGAATTGAGGGCTAGAGAGGGCAAGATCCAAGAGGAGAGTGGAGGTTAGGAGGGAAGCTGGGATTAGCTACCAACTCTCCTGACTCTGAAGTCAATATGCTCTCTCCGAACATTGCTCTGCACCTCAAATGATGGTAAGGAGGCTAAGTTAGAACTGGACAACGACCAGTGAATAAAAGAAAGAGTGCAATCTTAATTTGTGATGGCTCTGTTTACAGCTTATAGAAATCTTAGGAAAAATTCTTTCTTGGGAAGCAAAAGATTTAAAAACTAGGAATATGCACTCAAATTTAGGGTTTAAAAATTTTACTCTGTTCCTACTAACATATAAATTTGTACAAAAATATTTCAGCAAATGAACCAGAAAAAAATGTGAATAGTACTTTTTCATGATTTGAAATTTAAATGCAAAAAATTACTAAACCAGAAAATACATATGATTTTAAAAATGAGCATATTATTTCTAAAAGGGCCAGAAAGATTGAAGTGATAATATTGAATGGCCCAATGTTTATTTTTTTAATTTATTTTTAATTTTTTTTAAAGATTGGCACCTGAGCTAACTGTTGCCAATCTTATTTTTTTTCTGCTTTTTTCTCCCCACCCCACCCGCCCAGTACATAGGTGTACATCTTAGCTGTGGGTCCTTCTAGTTGTTGCATGTGGGACGCCACCTCAACATGGCCTAATGAGCAGTGCCATGTCGGCACCCAGGATCCCAACCCTAGACCGCCGAAGCGGAGCGCGCGGACTTAACCACTTGGCGATGGGGCTGGCCCACCAATGTTTATTTTTATGTGACATTATTTTCAGCTTTTTATAGTCCTCTTCAGCTAACAACATATTGGAAAAGCAAAAACAGGTGGAAAATCAGAAAGTACATAATGTTCTTGTCAAAGTTTATGTCTTTATCAAATGGTTTTTATCTTTGAAAACTCTGCATGGTTGACCACCTCAGTACCTTCCTTAATACAATTTATTTTAAAAGAGGGATATCCATGGGGCTGGCCCCGTGGCCGAGTGGTTGAGTTCGCGTGCTCCGCTGCAGGTGGCCCGGTGTTTCGTTGGTTCGAGTCCTGGGCGCGGACATGGCACTGCTCATCAAGCCACGCTGAGGCAGCGTCCCACATGCCACAACTAGAAGGACCCACAACGAAGAATATACAACTATGTACTGGGGGGCTTTGGGGAGAAAAAGGAAAAAAATAAAATCTTTAAAAAAAAAAATAAATTAAAAAAAATAAAAAAAAGAGAGGGATATCCATAAACAGTCTCAATTATTTTCCCATTGAATGCCCAAATCAATCATGAATGACTAAAAAAATTACATAATTTCCCTTCCTCTTTGGAAATGTCAGAATGGGTCAGGTTGCCATTTCATCCACAAGAGGCAATGGAAAGAGATATGGACAAAAACCTGGAAAACAGGACTAGCTGCCCTGGAGCTGTCGTGTGTAAAATGGCAAATCTCTGTGTGGTTTATCTTCATGTTGAATCCAAAAGTAAGAGTGGGTCATAGTTGTGGAAGAATAAGCAGTAGTTCAAGGTCAAAATTAGTTAGATGTCAGTGCTGTGTCTTTGGGCAGAGAAGCCCATTCCTGGAAGGAACATGGCAATACTGTCGGAACAAATAGCTTCTTGTTCTCTAGAGGTGGGGCTGACAAAAACCAAGTGGGGCCAAGGCTTTATCCAAGGGAGGTTAGGTCTAGCAGCAACCTGAAGCAGAAGCTCCATGGTAGGTCAATACAGTGGCTCAAACCGGGGAATTAATGCAGGGCTAGAACTTACTGGACACGTTAGCAAGACATTCAGATCCTATGTACTGCTGGGCTGAGGCTTGCAATAAAGCATTTGAACTTCATTGGGATTGACTGAGGAATTGACAGGGTGGATCCAGCAAGTGAGAGTATAGAGAAGACAAAGCTCCTGGTGCACTAGGCACACTTGTACAGAAAATTAAGAAATCATCTCAATTAATTTTAAAAACCAGTCATTCCAACAATTTGGGATCTCCAAGATAATGTGACTGGCTGAGTCTTCATTTTCAAATATGTTCCTTAAACGTTATTAGTTTGTAGCCAATTCTGGAAGATGAGCTTTATGATACAAATATTCCTCACATTTAATATTCTTATAAATAGACTTATACTGAACGTTTTACATTTGTAGCATCCACTATGAAAAGCAAAAACAGAGGAACAAGAACCACAATTATATTTCATCTGATCTACTTAATTTTGAAAAATCTAAAACTGTGTATGTACTCACCTCCAAATAAAGGAGTAAGGGATTAACAGAAACTAAAAAGGTAACAACATATAAAATATCATGGTACTTATTTTCAGGAAAGTTTAGTAATATTTTCTCTATTCTTAAAGCTGATATAGTTTGTTATTGATAATCATCTACTAAATATTTATCTCTAATTTGCATAGTTACCTCTTCTACGGTTTTCTAAAAAATGAATATATGACTATGAAGATAGAAATCCTTATATAGCAAATTCGTGCCTGGGATCATTTTCACTCTGATTCCATAGACTTGAGTTTATAAAGAGGAGAGGCTCTGCCAAATGTGATGAAGAGTTGCATCCCAGACTGCAGAAGTCTAGATGACCTTGGAGATCACATAGCCAACATCCTTCTTTACAAATGAGGAAACTAACACTTGGAGATTAAGTTTACACAATTAACAGTAGAAATTTTAGACCTAGAACATAAATATTAAAGCATTCAAAGCACTTCCCCACAGCAAAAAGGACAATTACATGTTTCATCCTGAGACCTAGTCAAACACGGCTGTTTACTTATACCGGGAAAGGCTTCTTTGGCTAAACTGTGTATCAGGCTTCAGAGACACACACTTGCTGGGAAGAAAGAGCTAATGTCTGCCAGAGCCAGACAGAAAAACCTGCTTGGACTAGCATAAAAAGGAGAAGTTCCAGTGGGCATAAAGGGAAAAATTCAAAAGAGATGTAACAAAGGTGGAGAGTGGGTGCACAGACCAAAAAGAGAAAATCACTACGAAATTCAGAAGCCTTGATGACTTTGGCTAGGAAGCAAGGGATTGAATAAATTGAGAGGGCGGAACTCATGTTATCTCTTTTGCAAGAGTAGGTAAAAGTGAAGAGATTATGAATGTTTTAGTTAAGGTTTTAGTTTTCTACAAATATACTCTTCTAATGTCTGGTTCTAGAAGTATGTGACAATATATGTGTGGTGCATCTAATTAGAGATCTTTGAGATGTAAGATATTTATAATGATATTTTTGATTTGGGAGTTCAGAGTGAAGTACATAATAATTTTGGTTTTATTCTCACTCTTTGGAAAACAAGAAGTAAAGAGCAATATCCAACCTGTCCCATTACTGGGAACAAGGGAGGAGCTTACCTTATGCCCAAGTGTCCTGGCCCTGCCAAATCCAATGAGAGCAGAAAGGGACAGTAGGATCTGAAATCACATTCATGAAGTGAGCTTCAGTGGACACTAAGAGCAGATCCATATACTGACGCTCAGAGAAAGTTCAGTCTATCAGGCAAAACCATGACACATCAAGAAGCATGACAACAGCAGGACACAAGTCTGAGTGAAAAGCCATGAATAGGAGTCTGAGAATTTGATTTTGGATGTCCCAGCTTATGGAGGAGCAAAAGTCAATGATGAATAATGGTTAATACTTGGATGTTTTACTCATAAAATTTTTAGTAGGTAAAATTATCTCAACAACTGGGCCATAGATCAGAGAACAAGTAAGTTTTTAGAAGAGTCAATAACAGTAAAAACATAAATTCCAAGTTTTCTGTTGCATTAGGAAGCCACCAAGTCAGAGATTTAGGCACTAAGATGGAAGCTGAACCTGAACACACATGCTGTACAGATGTCCCTTGGATGTAGAGCTATTCAAATCTCTGATGTTTAAAACTGGGGTGAGTGCTGAATTCACATGTTGGGGCCACACAGACCACAGCTGTGTGGACATACGGGCTACTAGGGCAGGAGCTAGGCTGTATATAGTGTGACAGAACGTCAAGTAGAGGCCGATTTTCAAAATCAAGAGTGAGACTAACAAATTGGGGCATTAGAATCCTGCTACGTGGTGTTATTTTGAAGGTTAACCAATTGCTAGTAAACCACAGGATTTGATTAGAGGTTTCATTAAATAGAAATTTTCCCTGTGCCTTGGCCTCTGCTGCAAAATGCAAAATGTGTGGAACTCTAGCATACTTATGGAATGTGAATACATTATTATTTATAGATGGAAGCTAATGACTATAATGAAAGCAGAACATTTTAGTTAAATAAGCAAATGATCAAAATTGACGACACAAGTGTAAATAAGGCCCAGAATAATTAAGTAACTCATTATTTTTTCTCGTAGCAGACATTAGTTTGTGTTTAGTCTATAAGTAAGATTATACATGCAAACACACACACACACACAAGCTGAGGCATAGTTAAAGAGAGAAACAGGCTGAGAGAGACAGAGAGAGAGACACAAGCATGTAACTAAAGGCCATATTTTGAGTAATGCCAAAGAATTAATTCTGGCTAATACATTTTGAAAGGGCAATCCAAAATTGGCCCTTCCCTTTGCTCCCTCTGCTCCAGCACACTGGACTCTCTTGGTTCCCTGGGAACCCTACAATTTTCCTGCCTCAGGGATTTTCACCTGCCCTCCCCTTAGCCCTCGCTTCCTTTAGCTCTCTGTTCAGATGCCCTCTTACTGGAGGATCCTCCCTTTGATACATGTAATGGTGATCCCTCCACTCACAGCATTCTCACTTCTCTTAACCTGCTTTATTTTTCTTCACAGCATTTATCACCACATGGAATATTACATTTTTGCATGTTCATTTTCTGTCTCTCTCCTCCCCAATTTAGGATTGTCAGATTTAGCAAATAAAAATACAGAGCATCCAGTTAAATTTGAATTTCAGATGAACACAGGAAACTTTTTAGTATAAATATGTCCTAAATATTGCACTGAACATACTTATACTAAAAATGTATTCGTTGTTTACCTTGAATTCAGATTTAACAAAGAGTCCTGTATTTTATCTGGAAATGCTTCTCCTACGCCCTCCAACCCCCCGCCAATAATTAAAGCTACTGGAGGGCAGGAACTTGGAACACTGTGTTCAAGGCTGAATTCCCAGTGCCTTGACTAGTGCCTGACATACAGCAGGCTCTCAACATATATTGGTTGAAGGAATTAATTAATCATTCCATTTTCCTGAAATGTCCATCCCATCCTCAATTCTCATCTTGATGAACTCTCTTAGGGTCCATGTTTATACGAATAGAGCACTCATAGTAATAATATGCTCCTTGGTGTCATGGCAAATGTCTCGTTTCTCCACAAGGTCTAGCATATAGGTTGGAATTTGCCAAATACAATAAGTTTGTAATATGCAACTAAGGTAAGCAAAAAGTTGAAAGTATTTTTACATACAATTTATGCATTTTTAGAGACTAAAGGAAACTCAAATATTAAAAAATAGTATACTTGCAGGTTGGACATGCATGATAAATGTAAATAATAACTATGACATAAAATTTGTCAATCTTACGTAATCATTGCTGCTTATGTGTCACACTACTTTTAAAAATTTCAAATTTTATTATATATAAATTCTTGCCACTGAAGTTAGCCCAGTAGGTCATTTAATACCTTTCCTCAGCTATGTGCAAGATTTCATCATCATATTTCATTAGTTTACCAATTTAAACGAATCACCAGCAAGAGTGATTCCACAATACCCATGATTAGTCTGTTCTAGAGGGCCATTGCTCTTTTTCAGCCCCACTTTAATTGCCAATTAAATCTAGTTCACCTTCTTTCTTGTTCAGAGATCATCTTTTTCATATTTAAAGACAATAATAAATGCTACGGATAATAATAAAATACTGAGGACTGTATATGTAAAAGCCCATATATAGAGCTGTGAACTGCAAAAAAATTGATGAATTATTTTACTGTCTAATTTTTAAATTAAAACATTATTATCTTTTAAATGAAGGAGGGAAGGAATCCAGTGTTTTAGTGGGCACCTAGTGTTGTGTGTTGAACTGTGTCACCTAAAAAGGTATGTTGAAGTTCTAACCCCTGATACCCGTGAATTTGACCTAATTTGGGAATAAGGTCTTTGCAGATGTAATTAATTAAGATGAGGTCACACTGGAGTAGAGTGCGTCCTATATGCAATATGACTGATGTCCTTATAGGAAGAGGAAAAGAGACACAGACACAGAGAAGAGAGCCATGTGAAGACAGGAAGAGATTGGAGTTATGCTACCACAAAGCAAAGAATTCCTAGGGCTACCAGAAGCTGGAAGAGGCAAGGTAGGATGCTTCTCTGGAGGGTTGAGAGTGAGCATGGCCCCCCACCACCTTGATTTTGGGTTTCTAGCCTCCAGATCTTTGAGGGAATAAATTTCTGTTGTTTTAAGCCATTCAAAATTGTGATAATGTGTTATGGCAGTCCTGGAAAAGAAATTCAACAGGTGTTTAAAGAACAATTCTTTCTTTGGGATCCAATTTTCCAATCTAGAATGTTTACTGTCCACAAAAGTAAGTACTTCTGGTACTCTCTTAGTGCAAATTTATTAGAGTTTGTTTTTTTCTTTTTACTCTTTCTCTCCTCTTCTTCTCTCTTAGACTGAGACTTTTAAAGGAAGGTCCACGTATCATTAATTATTGTAATTTCAGCACTCATAATAGTGTCTGGCATAGAAGATAGTAAATAAATGTGAATTAATCAATAAATTATTTTTAGATAAACTAGTATTGACTTATAAAGGTTTCTCTATACTTCAGCCAAATAATGTACCAAAGAGGAAGAGTCTGTTGCTTTTAAACACCAACACAAAGTTGAACACAGACTGAATTCCTTCTATTTTTATGTTGTTTTTTGACTTAGAGTTCAGACTTAGTTTCTTCAGAAAGAGAGGGTCAGGATTTCAAGTCACCTGTTCTCTTTTGTCTATACATCTTCATTATTGAAAGGGAAAACTCTCTTCCTATATTCAGACTATACTTTGAGGGGAACCTCAGTCTGAGTTATCTACTCTTACGTACACAGAACCTGAAGAATTTTCTACCACTTGCAGCTGTTATTAATATCAACTTTTGGCTAAACTAAAGATGAACAAGGAGATTTTGTGTGTGCGTGTGTGAGGAAGATTGGCCCTGAGCTAACATCTGTTGCCAATCTTCCTCTTTTTGCTTGAGGAAGATTGTTGCTGAGTTATTATCTATGCCAATCTTCCTCCATTTTATGTGGGACACCTGCCACAGTGTGGCTTGACGAACAGTGCTAGGTCCATCCCTGGGATCCGAACCTGTGAATCCCAGGCCGTTGAAGTGGAGTCGTGAACTTAACCACTATGCCACTGGGCTGGCTCCAACCAAGTAGTTTTTAATATAACTTTCTAGTTTAACTTTCTGGAATAAAATGAAGCCTAAGAAAAAAGAGGAGAAAAACTTTTAAAAAGCTGTTAGTAACGGAAAGAGGAATTTAAAATAGAGGTTCAATCCCAAGGACAAGTATAGCCACAAGTATAGATTTGTAGTAACAAATGACGCAACATTCTGAAACAAGAAAACTGAGAGGTTAAAAAAAAAAGTTAATTCAATGCCAATAATCAATCGGATTTAAAAAATTGCAATGAAAAACCGTAATCTGACTTTCTTTAGTCTTGGGTAAATTAGTTAGCCATCACTTTCTTCACCATAAATTGTCGATAACAGCAAATCACCTCTCAGGGGTGTCGTTAAAATTTCTTGAGGCCTATAATGCATTTTTGAAGACAAAAATCCTAAAACGAGACAAATTGCTACTCTTGCACTGATGTGTCCTTAGGTTCCTAAGTCTGTCCTGGTCAGTTTGCATGTCACACGTTCTGTAGATTGGTAGGTCCATTATATAAAATAGCAGGAATTGGTGATAAACAGCTTTCACAGGACACACTATAGTCATTACGGAATCACTATTATTTATCTATGACATCTTAAGTAGCTTTTGAAAAATTTAAGATGATGAAAATGGAAAGCATTTTGAAAATTCTTGCAACCCTGAAAAGCATTATGTTCAAGGTTATATTTGAGTATCTCTTTGTATTTCTTTTTCTTATTTATTATTTATTGAATCTGTTGGACAATGAGAAATTTAATTCACTTCTGTTCGATTTTTCCATTTTGTATCCCAAAACAGCAGCACATGTATTTTTGGAAAGAGATAAAAGCAAAAATTATCCTTTTACTCAAGCACTTTCCTCCAATTAAAATATAAAGAGTTACACAATACTCATGTTTGCCAAGAGGACTGAGTTCCAAAAAAAGAATTTTAACATCTGGCCATATCCATGCTTTGTATGTATTATGCATCCATTGCCAGACATACTTGTATATTTTTCTGTCAATGTCAAGTCACATACAAGTAGTATTTAGTAGCCATCATTCTATCCACAGGAATCTTTAGATCCTTTTTTGTATTTTAATGTTAATTTTAATTACTGTTAAAATTAATGTTATAATATCCATAAATAAAATGTTAAAAAGAAAAGATTCACTTAGTCTCAGCCTTCAAACACAATTGTGGAAAAAAAAGAATGTATATACACAAATACAAAAAGAATATGTAGGAAAATAAAAAGTTTCTTAATTTTTCAAAAATAAATTTTAAATAAGAACTTACGTCAGATTGATGGCTTCAGTTGTGTATGTAATATATTTTGAGAAGCCTAAACAATCAGTAGAAGAAAAAGTACTTAAAGATGTTCTTAATTTGTCTACTTATGGATGTGAGTTTTTAGCTGCTGTGGTTTATACTGTTGTGAAACCCTCAGCAGGCACATTACCTGTGTTCCTGGTTTCACATTACTCATTGCCATTTATAGATGAGCATCTGCCACCACTGTTCTCTTTCTTCCGAGAAACACATTTCCTACAACAATTTTCCCCTTACTCTATAATTATTAGCTGTTTTTGATTTATTGAATTCTACAGCTTTGGTTTTACAATCCTCTTTGGCCTAAATATCCAGGAAGGGTATCAAAATGGTTCATATTTATATTCTCTGTGACATGGATGGGTACAGGTAAGCTATATTGATCTCAGGTGTTATTACCATTTATTATAAGTTGAATTTTTAAAATTTAATTTGCTTTAGGATCTAGATCTAATGTTTCCAAAAGAAACATTTAAAAAAAATGAGCAGGGGCTTAAAAAATAGATATTTCTCCCCCTTGGTGTTCTTCTTCATAGTCCATGAAGGAGAAGATTGGAGAAAATTAGTCTTCATCTAACTTAAGAGCCTTTATATTAAAGACAGTAATGTTAGGAACAGAATACACACACACAAAGCTGTGGCTCCAGATGAGAAATTTTAGGTTAATTTGCAGAGAGGATTTCTACTATTGGATCTTACTAAAATTGACAATTAGTCTCTAGAGGATGACTTATGTCTTTAAAAGAAGAGATTTTTTTTTTCTATTTGCAATTAGTAAGAAGTTATATTGTATTGTGTAAATATTAGGATGTGAAGTAATTCTATTTTCCCATCTTTCGTCTATTATCTCTTTCATATAGCTTTTCTGATGGAAAGGTTTTTAAAACTCCACCTCACTGACAAAACAAACTGTATTTAGTATTTCTGTTTGATTTCTCGTGAATGTGGTATTAAAATTTCAACTGAAAACAGCTATTTGTCAAATAAAAGCATACTGTACTAGCATATGAATGGGGTAAAGATATTATCACACCAAAATTCATGAAACTCACTAAAATGAATGTCAACCAGGAGCAAATAATACATAGGAGAGAACTCAGTGGTCTCGTTAAAATTAAGTAATAATATTAAATGCATAAAACAAGAAGAATTATCTTCTCTAAGAATCACTTAATCAAATAACTGATGTTGTTTCAGTTGCTCATGTTGGCTCCTAATGGCTGGTCAAATAAAATTTCCCCTATTGAATAACGATATAACTCAAACTCAAGAGTTGTGACTGGATATTTCTTTACACCTGTTAATATTGTAACATGTGGAGCTTGAAGATCATTACTGCTTGTGAAAATAAACAAATACAACCTGGAATTTGAAAAATTAATTTAAAGTGCTCAGGAGTCCATGAGGAATATTCTATGACCATGCAGGACATGGTTTTATAAGCATGAGTCATTCTCAGGCAGTTTTCAAAACAAAACATCTTCGAGGATCCCTCAGACAGGGTTTGAGAAATCATGACTTAACAACTGAAGTTGTAGTCTATTAAAATGTTTTCCATTTTTGAATGAGTACTGAGAGGTAGCTGTTTTGTATTCATAAATGGCAAAAAAATATACACTTTTAGATTATCATTGAAATGAAAGGACAGAATTTTAAAAAATGGTCTCATGGTACTCATGAACCCTCAATAAAACTTGCTACCATGGCCCCAAGTGTGACAAACACTGAAATAATAAAAATAGGGTGATACAAGTGCACCTTGGAGATACAGCAGGTTCGAGTCCAGACAACCACAATAAAGCGAATGTTGCAATAAAGTGAGTCACATGAATTTCTTGGTTTCCCTGTTTATATAACAGTTATGTTTACATTATACTGTAATATATTGTATGCAATAGCATTGTGTCTAAAAACAGTACATATCTTAATTAAAAAATACTTTACTGCTGAAAATGTAAACCATCATCTGAGCCTTGAGCAAGTTGTAATTTTTGCTGGTGGAGCGTCTTGCATTGATGTTGATGGCAGCCAGCTGATCAGGGTGGTGGTTGCTGAAGGCTGGGGTGACTATGCCAATTTCTTAAAATAGGTCAGCAGTGAAGTTTGCCACATTGATTAACTTTTCCTTTCACAAACGAAGTCTCTATAGCATGCAATGCTGTTTGACAGCATTTTACCCACAGTAGAACTTTCAAAATTGGAGTCAATCCTCTTAAACCCTGCCCCTGCTTTATCGACTAAATTTACGTAATATTCTAAATCCTTTATTGTCATTTCAGCAATCTTCACAGCATCTTCAGTAGGAGTAATTCCATCTCAAGAAAGTTTCTTAGTTCATCCATTAGAAGCAACTTCTCATCTATTAAAGTTTTATCATGAGATTGCAGCAATTCAGTCACATCTTCAGGCTCCACTTCTAATTCTAGTTTTTCTTGCTGTTTCCACCATATCGCAGTTACTTCTACTGAAGTCTTGAAACTTTCAAAGTCATCCATGAAGGCTGGAATCAACTTCTTCCAAACTCCTGCTAATGAGGATATTTTGACCTCTTCCCATGAATCACAAATGTTCTTAATGACATCTAGAATGGGGAATCCTTTCCAGAAGATTTTTCAATTTACTTTGCCCAGATCCATCAGAGGAGTCACTACTATGGCAGCTATAGCTTTATAAAATGTATCTTTTAAATAATAAGACTTAAAAGTTAAAATTGGGGCCTGCCTCATGGCCAAGTGGTTAAGCTCGTGGCTCCACTTCCATAGCGTGGGGTTCGCTGGTTCAGATACTAGGTGTGGACCTACTACACTCCACTCACAGAGCCATGCTGTGGTGGAATCCCACATAGAAGAACTAGAATGACCTATAACTAGGATATACAACTATGTACTGGGGCTTTGGGTGGAAAAAACAAAGTTAAAATTACTCCTTGATCCATGGCTGCAAAATGGATGTTGTGTTAGTAAGCATGAAAACAATATTTATCTCATTGTACAACTTCATCAGAGCTCTTGGGTGACCAGGTGCACTGTCAGCGAGCAGTCATATTTTGAAGGGAATCTGTTTTTTTCTGAGCAGTAGGTCTCAGCAGTGGGCTTAAAATATTCAGTAAACCATGTTGTAAACAGATGTGCTGTCATCCAGGCTTTGTTGTTCCACTTATGGAGCACAGGAAGAGTAGATTTAGAATAATTCTTAAGGGCCCTAGGGTTTTTGGAATGGCAAATGAGCATTTGCTTCAACTTAAAGTCACCAGCTGAGTTAGCCCCTAACAAGAGAGTCAGCCTGTCCTTTGAAGCTTTGAAGGCAGGCACTGACTTCTCTTCTCTAGCTATGAAAGTCCTAGATAGCATCTTCTTCCAATAGAAGGCTGTTTTGTCTGCATTGCAAATCTGCTGTTTAGTGCAGCACCTTCATTAATGATGGTAGCTAGATCTTCTGGATAACTTGCTGCAGCTTCTGCATCAGCACTTGCTGCTTCATCTTGCACTTTCATGTTATGGAGATGTTCTTTCCTTAAAACTCGTGAACCAACCTCTTCTGGCTTCCAACTTTTCTTGTGCAGCTCCTTCACCTCAGTCTTCATAGAACTGAAGAGAGTGAGGCCTTGCTCTGGATTAGGCTTTGGTTTAGGGGAATGTTGTGGCTGGTTTGATCTTCTATCCAGACCACTAAATCTTTCTCCATATCAACCATGTCTGTTTTGTTTCCTTATCGTTTGTGTGTTCACTGGAGTAGCACTTTTCATTTCCTTCAAGAACCTTTCCTTTGCATTTACAACTTGGCTAAGTGGTGCAAGAAGCCTGGCTTTTGGCTTCCCTTGACTTTTGGCATGCCTTCCTCACTAAGCTTAATCGTTTCTAGCTTTTGATTTAAGTTGAGAGACGTGGGACTCTTCCTTTCACTTAAACACTTAGAGGTCATTGTAGGGTTGTTAAGTGGCCTAATTTCAATGTTGCTGTGTCTCAGGGAATAGGGAGGCATGAGGAGAGGGAGAGAGTTGGGGGAACAGCCTGTCAGTGGAGAAGTCAGAACACACAAAACATTTACTGCTGAAGTTTGCAGTCTTATATGGGTGTGGTTTGTGGCACCCTTAAACAATTACAATAGTAACATCAAAGATCACTGATCACAGATCACCATAACAAATACAGTAATGATGAAAAAGTGTGAAATATTGTGAAAATGTGACACAGAGACAAAAAGTGAGCAAATGCTGTTGGAAAAATGGCAACGAGAGACTTGCTCAACGCAGGGTTGCCACAAACCTTCAATTTGTAAAAATCGTATGTCTGTGAAGGGCAATAAAGTGAAGAACAATAAAACAACGAATGGCTGTATTTGGAATTAGATAGGCCTGAATTCAATTCCTCTATCTCGTCCTTATTAACTGTGAAAATTGTTCAGTCTCCCTGAATCTCTACTCCTCAGTCTGTAGAAATGATACCTCCCTCACAGGATTACACAATTATTTTATATTATTAGACTAAATGGGATAATGTGCGTAGAACTCCTCAGTCCAGTGGCTGATATAGCACATATCTTCACCAAAGGTGAGTTAACCTTGTCTTTTATTGCACCACCGTACTGATTATTGAAAATGTTTGAGATAGAGTAGAAGGAAAATCAGTTGTCCATATGTGATAATACATTCAGACAGAGGGCCCTTTTTTATGAGACATTTATTTGTTGGGTGATGTCTATAAGAGGTTTAAAAAGGAATAATATTATAAGCAGAAAATAATTCCAGAGCACAGGAGCAGTCTTGAGCTCTGACAAATTTATCTATTTCACATATGTGAACAGTTTTTCTCTAGAGAATTTTTTTCAACCTCCATCATCGAAGGATTAGGCTCCATTATAATTAATTCTTTAATAATGGAATTGATACCCTTTTCAAGCATGTAGACCAGATACTAGATTAGAGTACACTATAAAATATGTTTCTGAGTAATTATGACCTAATTAATTATTTTAGACAGCTTTTTAAAATTTGATTTACTAATTGTACTCTCTGAAATTGAAAGCAGGAAATAGAGCTGTCCAGCCCACCAGAGGCTTCATTCTATTTGGAAAAAATACCAGAGTGAAAGTTGACTTAATTTGTGCTGTTTTGCATGGTTGAGTTTGACAAGTGTGTTTGGGTTTCGTAAAATAATCAAAGGACTTTTCTGGCCTGGCTTTTTGCAACTACAAATCAGATTAATGAGAATGAACTTCAGAGCAAGGCAGGAGCTCTGGGCATGAGGTGTACGTGCTCCTGCCTCCTCTTCAGGCCTGCTGCGTGGGTGTGTGCTTGTGGAAATAAGAGTGTAGAGGTGATAGTGTTGAATGATCATGCTCCCCTTGAAATGTGCACATGTGCAACATATTCTACACTAGTTCTCACTTGCTGTGTGGTCTTGAACAAATATATCCTCTGAGTCTCCATTTGTAGTCCAGGGCAGTTTGATCCTAGGGGAGGATGTATGGTAGGATAATGAATTGGGGACATATAAGTGAACCTTTCAAGTCCAGGACCTGGTGCCCACATCCTGACTTCTCCCCTCTGCCTTTCGACACCACTGAGCAGGAAAGCACAGTTGATGTTGATGTCTTACCTGGAAACCCCAACGAGTCTACCTTACAAGGTCTCCTTACAAACTAACTTCTAGAGAGAATCATCTGGGGCCTTGCTTGTGTTCGTATCTTGTTAGTTATTTTCTTCAAAGTTCAAATAAAGCCATTTTGAAAGCTATGGTTTTCATGTGATCTTAGCTTATAAGAAGTCTTTCTCTAAGGGACTCCCAGTGAAGCAGCTTAAAGGTTAAAATTTTTTTTAATGCTTTTTGGTGAGGAAGATTGGCCCTGAACTAACATCTGTTGCCAATCTTCCTCTTTCTTTTTCTCCCCAAAGCCCCAGTGCATAGCTATATATCCTGGTTGTAAGTCATTCTAGTTCTTCTATGTGGGATGCCACCACAGCATGGCTTGATGAGTGGTGTGCAGGCCCACGCTCAGGATCCAAGCCAGTGAACCCTGGGCCACTGAAGCAGACTGCGTGAATTTAACCACTACACCACTGGGCTGGCCCCAAGGTTAATTAAAAAAAAAAATGACCTAGAACTGGTTCTCGAAAGTGCCTATCGATATAGTTTCCCAATACTTTTAATATTTAAATGGCATTGAAGTGCACATCTTCAAGTTCCATTTCCACAGTTTCATGACTGTATTTTTCTGCTTAAATGCAGCAAGAAGAATTTAAAGTCAACTGTAAGAATTCAATACCCATGAGTGTATTTTTGTATGAGGGACACCTGAAAGAATGGATAGGCATGAGCTATATGGTTTTAGTAACATAAAAATACCTTTAAGCAACATCTATAACCTTATATTCTTCTTAAGATTTCAAAGAATTTTTAAGAACCTCTGTTCTTTTAAAAAAGCATGTTTATTTTTATAAGCTGAGGTGAATCTCACAACCAAACTGGCTTGTCATAGCAGAAAAGTTTCTCCAGTGTATGGATATGCGATCTAAAAGCACATTCTACGATTGCATTGAAGAAATATATAAGTGACAGTTATGTAATGTTTTCTTTTGATCTATCCTTGAGTTTTAAGGTTTTATTCAGATTTCAGATACATATTCATGTGGACTCAGTAGCCCTTGTTAATATTTCTTAGGATACTAAAAGGTGATCAAATTGGAAAATGCAATTTGCTTATTTTGGTTCTAGGCTGGTGGACTATATGAGGGAAATCAACCAAACCAAGAGCAGCTGGAAATCATCAGTTATCCCAAAGAGGTGAAACATGCCTCGCCCTTCTCTATGACTTTTTTTTGAAAATCATTTATGTACCAGGCATTGTATTAGGTGGTTACAAACACTATTTCATTTATACCTTACGAGGCCAAGGGTTATGATTTCCACTGTATAAATTCAGCACCAGACTAAGTATAATCCACATTATTTAATGCAAGGCAATGCAATACTGCTCATGGCTCTTGGGCACTGACTCTGCTTTCTCTCTCTAGAGGATGACATGGCCCAGATGTCACAGAGTTTGCTCTGAGAACCAAAAGATGTGACACTTACTGTTAACCTGAAGCAAATAGATTGTAAATTTTAGATTTTCCGGAATGATACTGTACACTGGAATATGAAAGCACAGTTTTGGAAAATACTTAAGCTTTAGAGATCTGGTTGCATGTCCAGTCATAGGCAGCCATGAGCTCCCTCTGGGAGCAAAGCTACTGTGAGATGTACTACTATCCTATGGGGTTACCTTGCTTCTGGCAAAATTTTGTATCCTTAGCCAATTAAATTGGGAGCATAACTTTGCTGTCTTTGTGAGCGTATATGCAAGTGTGTAGTTTGGGCTTTTGGGGGTGTGGAGTCCATGCATGTGTGCATGTCTTTGTGTGAGTGTGATCAGTACATCATGTGTGTGGGTAATATGCGTGTGCATGTGGGTGTGCATGTGTGTTGTCTTTTCCTTATAACTCACAATGCAATTCATTTTTATTAAATATCTTTTTCTATCTTGTGAATAAATTGTTTTTTTTTGTAATTTTTGCAGCCCTTTATCTAGAGCACTAACTATTCCTCTCCCTACCTCCCCTCCTTTTCTTAATCTTTTTCAATTTTCTGCTCATTACCAATTAAACCACAAGATAATGAAAAGAAGAAAAATTCAAACCAATTCACACAGCATCTTCCATGCACATAAATGCACAAAGACTGATAAATATTCAAAACTCATCCTTGATTTTTTTCCTCAAGGTTGTTTATTTTTCTGTTTATCTTCTTGTCTTCAGTGACTGCTAACTATTGTTACTGGGATATTTGTTTTTCAGTAGCAGAGAGATAGGAAGAAAAGTAAAATATTGGCTTTATTTGATAGGCTGCCTGCTCACAGGTATGGCAAGAATTGAAAGTCTCAATCATTAAGCAGAGCAAGGAAGCCTCCTCTGACACACACTCTACTCTTGAGTTTCTAATCAGAATGTATGAAGAGCAGCAGAATGGCAGCATGCAAGCCCACAACACTCTACAAGCCATAGAAAAATCAGGGGTTTTCTTAGGATTGATGAAGACAGGGCTGAGGGAAAAATAGGAGAAACTAAAGCTACGGAGTGCCTGAGCGGGAGAATAAATGGTAATGGTAATTATGTGGGGAAAGTTAATTCCTGTTAGGAGCACTGGTGGAAATTGGCATAATCAGTTTCGGAGACTATAAAGAAAACAGACAGACACACACACACACACACACACACACACTCACACATGTAGATGGTCGATTTTGCATTACTTAAGAATATTTTAATGCAGTAATTTGTAGATTGAGAGAAAAAATTCTTTTGCCTCCTCACTTCATTTGTTACATTACAAAAACATATAAAAGAGTCTGGTTCTAAAATTTGCTTGCTGAGGGGTGAACAAATATCTTGTCTTCCCATATACGAAAGTGCAAACACTTTAGTAGTAAGAAAAATAAACTTTCAAATTAGCGGGCAAAAAAATCTAAGATCTGACTTTTACTATATAAATCTCATTTCTCTCATCTCCACTGTGAGTTCTAAAGCACTCTGAAATATGTATTTTTTTCAAATCAATTTCTTTGTTGAAAGAAAACAAATTTTATAAGAAATAATATAGGTACATTAAATCATTACATTTTTATTTACATCTTTGGTCTGCCTGCCTGCCTGCCTTTCCTCCCTTAGTCTTTTTTTCTCTCCCATTCTTCCATTCCCTACCTTCTTCCTTCCCTTTCTTCCTTTCTTTAAACATTCTCTGAGTATAGCCCTTCGTACCAGCAACGGGTCTGGTACTGCTGAATAACTGAATAGAATTGTCTGCTGTGTGCTAGGCATTGTGCTCAAGGTGCTAGCTTGCTCTCTGGAGTCGTAGAGGGGAGGAGGTGGCTAGGTTACTGTACTGCTCGCTGATTTTGCTCAGGTCTGGCAGATTAGATGAGTGCTGCAGTCGAGGTGTGGACCAGATGCTCTGGGAACAGAGAAGAAAGGGAGAAACTAACTCAGCCTAGGAGGAGGTTAGGTCAGCAAAAGAAGGGTCAAAGCCTTGAGCCAAAGCTCTAGTGTTTGAAAGAATATAGTACTTTCTGGAACAGTGCGTAGGATGGTTTTGCGTTCCCATGTCGGGTGGAGGGTAGCATACATGTTGCTTTATCTTTATTTTATTATTTTTATCTATTTAATCTTCCAACCTTTTGTTTATTGTTCCAACTACCCACTGTTACTTCCCATTCCTAAATTATTTCAGAGACTCTGACGTCATTGGGTTTTGGAACTACTAGTGGTGAGACAGAAATATGTTTGCAATCCATTTTCATGTTATCTTATCTTTGTGTAGTACTGTAAGGTCTCCTTTCTCTCTGTGTGTCTTTTCCCTCCCATCTCGCCTGTATTTATTCATGTATATAAATGAAAAGGCTGCTTTGTTTTACATGGAGGTATGGGAACAGACTGGAATGTCTTTAAAGGGCAAGGATGCCATGGGCTGTGATCCTGATAGGAGACAGCAGAAAACAGCAGCTATGCATGTATTTCCTACATAGTTTTCTGGCGCATAGCAGTTTGGTCTCAAAAACATTATTATGCCTTTGATTCAGGCAACTGTTGGCTGGGTAAGCAAAATCCCAAAAATCCTTTAAGGGTATCAACAGGCAAGTTCTCCAGTCACCTTCTGCCCTGATAAAACACAAACATAAGCTAAGAGTGGTAAAATGAAACAATTATTACAAATAATGCTAACTTAACAAAGGGTCGTATTTCAGCAGAAGGAAATCCACAATCCATTTCTGAATCTAGCGCCTCAAGATGATCTCACCAAGAGTAAGATGAAATGCAAAGTAGAGATACCAGTTTTGTGAGGTTAAAATAGGTATCATATGTGAAACTGCTATGCAAATCGTGAAGTGCTCTGCAAATCCAAACAATATTACCATCATTTTAGGTAACTAAAAGTCAAGCATGATTAGAAGTAATAATTAGAATAATTAGAAGTAATTATTATCGTCTTGGATAAGTGACTTAACCTCTCAGAGTCTTAGTTTCCTCTTCTGTAAAATGAGGTAATGATTCCTACCTTGTAGAGTTGTCAAAATTATAGATAACATGTGAAAATTGTTACGCACAGAGCTTGGCAAGTGGTAGGCATTCAATAAATGATAGTTATTTTTATTATGATTATAAGAGACATTTCTAACCACACACGATTTTAGAAAAATTGAACAAAAAAGATTTCTTTTAAGTTTTACTAACAAAACAAGTCTCGCAATTCAAGTGAGTTTGGATTTCAGGTGTTGAAACAATAAGAAAACATCTATGACTTTATATTTCAATTTTCAGTATGCATGGGGAATTTCTAACAATGAAGTTTAAATCTTTAAAGAGTAAGAGATGCATTGGAATGTCTGGAAGAATAAAGGAAGGAGGAGAAGGAAAAAGAATAACAGAGAGAACACAACTCTGTTATGGCAATAGCTCAGGACCATCGGGTGGTTTGCAGAATGATAACAAGCACTCACTACCCCGCGGCTCAGGGCTGCTCCAACTTCACGCGCAGTGGGGAACCTTCTATGCCCTTCCCTATCAACTTGTACACGCAAGTTATTTGTAACAGAACATTGAAAAGTCAATGAAGGCAAACCTGGTAGGCAGCTACTGTCAGAAAACATCTGAATCAATAGGACACTATCAGAATTGTCTTTCCCAAGCAAAACACAAAACTGTATTAACCAAAAGCATGACAGCACTGTGAAATTTTCTCACTACAGTAACTTAAAGCAACACAGGCCTTGGCAAGCAGGCTTTAGCGCCTCCCCCAACAGGTCAGAAAATAACAACAAAATGTTATTATGGATCATACTACTGAGGATCACCTGAGGGACGTGTTGGTTCTGAACGAGAGGCAAGGTCATCCTAAAAGCTTTACTCATTTCTATAACACAAGAATGTTAAAAACTAACACAAGCTAACAAAAGGATTATTTTTCTTAAACTTATCTTTTTTTTATTGCTACTATTATTCTATTGCTAAGGATTCTATAGAACGGGAGCTTAGGCAGAAAAAGATATGAAAAACATTAAAACAGTGGCTTTCCACTGGCCAGAGATAAAATTCAAACACTTTACTTTGACCTTTGTGATCTCATTATAGCCTCAAACCTAAACAACTGCACCAGGTGCTTAAGTAAATTCTTTAGCAATCAAAGTGGAAAACCAGCACGGACGTAAGTCATGCAAGGTCCAAATGGAATGCTCTTTCTTGTGGAAAGTTTTTGCCTTTTTAAAGTGGCAGGGTTAAGCCACGTCCACTTCCTGGTGTCCAAGTACTTCTTATTTTTGTATTATTATATTATAATTAATTTTAGAATGTGCATCCATTCCACCATAATGTGAATTACTTCAGGGTGGAGACAGTCTCTTGCCTTGCGTATAACACCACCCATGACACGTAGCGGGCAGCATGAGGTGGCAGAGAGCAACAAGCCTGTGTCTAGAAGTCCTGATCTCAGATTCCAACTCTGCCACTTATTAACTGAAAAAATTACTTAACCTAAGTCTCAGCTTCCTTACCTTAAAATGGTGATAAAGCTTGTCTACCAGAAGATATATACAGATATACACATACATGCGTGCGTGTGTATCTTGCATTCAATAAATGCTAGCTATAAAATCATTAGTAAGCACATAAGAAATGTTTGAAAATATGGAGTGAATAAATAAATGATTTCCTTTTTATTGATTTAAGATTCACCCAGTAGTTCTTGAACAATAAGATTTCATAATACACAGACTAGAAGTTGAATGGTAGTATTAGAAAAGTTGAAGGCTGTAAGTTTGCATTCCTATTTTGAGTCAAAAATCCTCTCCCTATTATTCTATTTATTTTTAGAGAAATGGTAATTTAAAAATACCCCTAGCTTCGCACATCTTTTAAAAAATGGTCCATGTATAAAAACATCAGATAATCAAATGAAGACTGGCTAATTTTACTCTGAGCAGCTAAAATGTGGCATATTTATGACTCAGAAGCCCTAAATTATCTTAAACTCGTCTATTTCTTTTGCTGATTGCCTATACTGAAGTAGTTTTCTGTGATTAATTTTAGGGTATACAACATGAAAAGAGATGTCTTACAAGTCACAAACGCATTGTATTTCTATATTTGCATCTTTGGTTAGGAAATTGGCAAAAAGATTCCGCTTCAGACAACTACATTATTCAATACATTATAAGATAGATAGATAAACAAAATGTAGCATATATATACAGTGGGATATTATTCGCCTTAAAAAAGATAGAAATTCTGACACATGCTACAACATGGATGAACCTGGAAAACGCTATACTAAGAGAAATAAGTCAGACACCAAAGGACAAATACTGCATGATTTCACTTCTGTGAGGCACCTAGAGTAGTCAAATTCATAGAGACAGAAAGAATGAGGGTTTCCAGGGGCTGTGGGGAGAGGGGATAGGGCATTATTTTTAGTGGATATAGAGTTTCAGCTTGGGAAGATGAAACAGTTCTGGGGGCGAATGGCGGTCATGGTTGTACAACAGTGTGAATGTACTTAATACCACTGAGCTGTACTCTTAAAAATGGTTAAAACAGTAACTTTTGTGTTAGGTATATTTTATCACAATTTTAAAAAGGTCAGAAACAAATTACAGATTTGTAAAAGGCTAAAGATACAGCTCTTGAAAATAAAAGCATATTGTATTGGAGAGTTTGGGGATGTGGGTTAATGTAGCGTTAGTGAAGAAAAATAAGAGAAAAAAGAAGTTTTAATAAAGCTACCACTGTGATAGATCTGGGTAAAAATGTCAACACTTTGGTTTAACTAGTATTGTGCACTCACTCTGTGCCAGGGTCTGGGACACAAAGATGATTTGCCTCAGGGAGTTCATCCTCTCTTGCAGAGAGAAGCTCTTCAAACATCATTTTGGTGTAAATCCATGAAATTCATGTGTCTAAGAGTACAGGTTTTAGCATTATACAGGGTCTGCATCTCGCTGAAAAATTGTAAGCTATGTTACATTGACGAAGTTAGTTTGCCTCTCAGAATCTCAGTCTGCTCATCTATGAAATATGGATCTGAATATGAACTTCACAGGGAAATGACATGTAAAGTGCTCAGGAAGAAGTAAGTGTTCAGTTAACGGTGGACACTCTTGCTGCTGTGAGTTCTAGGACAGAGGCATGGGCTGGCTGGGACTGCCTGCCAGAGCCTGGCAAAATGAGGCGCCATTGACTGGCCTGGCCTCGTTGTGTCACTTCCATAATTGTTGATGCCAGCTCAGAAAGAGCACAGCATTTGTTTGATCCTTACTAGCGAGGTTATTATTGAAAATAAAGTAATTATATTTATATCCAGAGTTATGGCAAAAATTGAAAGTTAAAATTTGAAGATTATTTCCCTGATCTGAGTTGTCAAATAGAGTGGGCAGCACAGATGGTTGCAATGGACTGAACGTTTGTGTACCCCCCAAATCCACATGTTGAAATCCTAATGCCCAGTGTGATGGTAGTAGGAAGTGGGGCCTTGGGAGGTGATTAGGTCATGAGAGTGGAGCCTTTGTGAATAGGATGAGGTACCCCAGAGAGCTCTCCTGCCCTCTTTCTGCCACGTGAAGATACAATGAGAAGTCTGCAACCTGGAAGAGGGCTCTCACCAGAACGAGACCATGCTGGTGCTCTGATCTCAGACTTCCAGCCTCCAGAGCTGTGAGAAGTAAATTTCTGTTGTTTATAAGCCACCTAGCGCATGACAGTTTATTATAACAGCCTCAACTGACTAAGGCAATGGTACAAATAAAATAATTTCCTTTATGCAGAGGGACACAAATATTTACTTCATGAATTGATGCTTTCATATTTTGGGTATTTAAAAGAAATAAAAAAATAAAATGTAGAATAATAGTATTATTTAATGATGTACTTTAAATAAGTTACGTTAAAGGAGAAAAAAGCACAGATAATTTCTAGCCTACTATACCTCATTGACAGGGCTTCTATCACAAGCCTCACAGTAACGAGTGGGAAAACTTGTAGGTGTTAAAATAAAGAAATTCTGGGCTTCTAAGTAGAGGATTGGAAGGAAATCTAACACCTGAGAGCAGTGCAGCTATGCCGCCTCCAGGACCTGTAGCTCCTGCCCCCGAATATCTTCACCCCTACCACTTAAGTCCATCACTTCAGGACCTCACAATGCCTAAAACCCCTTACGCCATGTGCTTATTTGGGCTAACAACTGTGTGTGTATATGGGGGGAGCAGAGACAATGCAGAGCTGGTGTGAATACTTGAGTCGGTTCCTTTTTTCTTAGAAGTTCCCTCATACCAGCTGCACTGAGGTATTCTGATCAAAAGAAAAGTGAGGTTGGGAAATTTGAAGCCAAAAACACTTAAAGAAAAGGCAGCTTGAGAGTATCAGATGGGAAGCAGAATTACACCAGGAAAAAGGCACAGGTTAGAAAGAGATGAGGCAGTGTGGAAAGTCAGGTCTACTTATTTTTCAAATTTCAGGCAGTTCGATTGAGTGTTCGAACAAATGGAGAAAAGAGTTGCTCCTGCCTCCCTCTCGCTCGTCCAGTCCCCATTCCTCATGCCGTGAATATGGCACTTCAGCGTAGACTGTGGGTTTTCATGGGTTGGTTTGTGCAACCACTCTGGGTACATATCCATCACATGAAGTGGAAAGAAAACATCTTAAAACAAACTCTGCTACATCATCCTTTCATAGGCTGGGGACTGCCTGGATTCTCTCTACTGTTTCAGCTTTCTCACTGAAGGACAAATCTGGCTTTGCCTTTTGTAAAATCTACTGGTAATTGTTCAAATCTCATCATAATTGGAAACAATGAATATATTAATAATTATATAATTATGCAAATCCAGTTTTTCTAGAATTATGTTAAAGGACATAATTTAGATAAATAAAAATTCTTGCATTTCATACTACAGTGATATTATAAATTCTATCATATATATAGTGCTCTAAGACATAATTTTTGGGCATTAAGAAAACCTTCCCTAAAATTAGAAAAAAATATTTTAAAGTCCAAAAGAGAAAAAAGAAATGAAAGGCCAAATTCTTCATAGTTCAAATATTACATACCTAATACAAAATAAATAACTCCCCAGGAGACGTTATAGCAAATTGTATCAATGCTACAAGCAAACACAAATTGGATAAGCAAAAACCCTGAGCAACATGCAAAATTGCTGCTAAAAATTATTTCTTACCATACATTTCAGACTACCGAATATTAATACGATATCACTTTGGGGGTCATTGAATTAGCAAACCAATGTATTTTGAGTATTTGTTTAGAAACATTATTATTTCTTCAGTCTGAAATATTTCATACCAATTTATAAACATAGGCTTTGCCAGGACTCTTCTGAAAGTGAAAAATAAAAACAAAGCAGGGTTAAACAATTCATATTAACCATAAGAACAGGGGACATAAATTGCTCAAATGTACAATGGAGCATATGCTGAACCAGATTCTTCATATTTTAGAATAGGAAAGACATAAAATTGTCTGTAGTTTATGTAAGCATTAAATTCTAACAGAAAGAGAAAAATGGTAAGATATTTACCATGAATTACATTTGCTGATATAAGAATCATTATTACTAAGATTGGGATATATTTATTATTAGAGGCAGAACAAGATTTGACATTGAAAGGCTAAGTGATGTTAGCATTAATATTCCATGTCAGTATTATAAAGGGATTTTTATGGGATTTGCAAAAGAATGACTCAAACAATAAAGCCAATTAAAATGGTGGATATGAATTTTTTTAACAGAAAATAATTGAGGTTCTAAAATGAGAAAACTCCAAATATTCTTTATCATGGGGGAAAAAGCAGTAAAATAAGCAATTTTGTTGTCTGATATTTCCTTGATGAAACAATGATTTTTAAATTTCAATTTCAGATGTTAAATACAAAATGTTAATCACATTTTTAAAAATAAGAGTGTATCATTTTGCTATGCAGCAACATAGAACTGCCCTTAATTTTAAAATGGTTCATGTGATAACATGTGTTAGATATAATTTATTTCTGGAAACCTGCTTAGCCTACAGTTTGGTTATATTTATTTTCTCTGGAGAAAATGACCCCATTTGTGACTCCAAAGAAAGTAATTTCACGGTAGGGTAGAAAGTCTTTTTGGCACCTTCATATCATAATGCACACTGATTCAGCTTACTTATCAGCCACAAAGACTGTCAAATGTCTCGTCTTACTTTTCACCTCTCTGAAAGGGAGTCATGCTATTGACTGTTGAATTTCAGTATTTGCTTTAAGGAGGAAGCGGCCTTCAAAGAGAGAGATCATGGTGGACTCCTCCCAGAGCATGCCTACTTCTGTCTGTCTCAAAACCAAATTTCATCTTGTGTTCAAGGTTTCTAATCAGCTTCCACTTCTCTTCTTTCTTCCTTCACACTTTCATTTCCTCTTTGTTCCTTGCAGACTCATATGTGTTTTATAATTTTAAAAGAATGCCCCTTTAATATTGCAAAGGAGATAACTTTAACAGCAAACATAACAACAAAATTACCCTTTGCTGATGTTATTGTATTAACTTCTGTAATAAACACCTAATAAACATGTGTTGGAATTCTCATATGAAATCTATGAAATAGAATTTATTATCTTAATTTTAATAGATGAGGATATTGAAGCAAAGAGTTTAAATTGTCTTCCTGAGGTCACACAGCCAGTAAGTCGCAAAAATAGACTTGAACGCAGCTCCTTCATGCACTGCCAACATTCTCAATTACAAAAATGAATAATTCAACCCAAAATAATGCCCTGGTGCAGAGAAATAAGAAAATAAATCAGAATGTTAGAGTAAATTAAAATTAGTATTAATTATTCAGATAGCTGAATCATTTGTTTTAAAGTCTTATTAAATTTAGACTTTACATGATATCTTTAAAACCATATTGCTGGCTTTTAAAGCATTCCACTTCCTCTCTTTTGTGGCTACACAACTTATATTTCAGTGTTATGAAAGATGATGAAGTTTTCAGAACAAAATAAAGACTAGCATCTATGAGAGCATCCAAATCAAAGATTAATAAGGTTCTAGAAATAATGGGCTGAAATCCATCAAATAATTATAATAGCTAACTTGAATACAGTACCTACTATCAACGAGGAACTGTTACATAAACAAAGATCCTGTGTCTTTAACTCATTTGATTATCCCAGTCACTCAGTGAAGAAGTGAAAACATATAGAGGTGTACTAAATTGGCTACCACCTGTAGCTACTAAGTGGTGGAGCTGGTATTTGAACACAGAGAGTGAATTTCCAAAACCAGTACTATGCTATAGTAAGATTACAGGAGCCTCCTTCTTTAGTGTTCTAGGAAATACCCTAAGTCATAAAATATGGTTTAGCTTTAGAATAATAACGATCATGAGAAGCTCATCTTACCCAGTGTCCCAAAGAAAGTGATAAAACTCTCAATCATTTGGTAAATAAAAACATAAAGTGATTCTGACCATGGGTAATGAGATGAGTATCTTGCAAAGATTTTCTATTACTAAGTCAAAGTACTATTATTCTCTTTATAAAGGGAACATTCTAAAATATTTGTAATTACCCTAAATATACGCTACTTGATGATAGAGGCTGTGCTTTGTGCACTTCTATATCTCTCTGGGACAATGGATACAGTAAGTACTCAATAGTAACTATCGAATAAAGAATGAAGAGCAAATAAAGGAATGAGGGGCTGGCCCTGTGGTGTAGTGGTTGAATTCGGCTTGGTCCGCTTCAGCAGCCCAAGTTCAAGGGTTTGGAACCTGGGCACAGACCTACACTACTAGTCAGTCATACTGAGGTGGTGACCCACATACAAAATAGAGGAGAACTGGTGCAGATGTTGGTTCAGGGCTAATCTTCCTCAGCAAAAATAAATAAATAAAGGAATGAATTTCCAAAGTTGTACCACAGATTTTAAAAGGACTAAGTCCAGATAATGTAGCAAACACAAAAATCTAAGCAGCACATCCTGTGAGCACCCATTTTATTGTTATTTACTTTACACACAAAATATAGTTATCTTCTTTTAGGTGACCTTTATACTATGGCTATCATTCACTTTGATTTTGTTCCTACCTTTTCTATCTAAATATAGCTGTCTCTAATAATTAAATTCTCCTACCATGGTTTAATTTTAGCATTGGAAGGATAAGTACATATGATGCAATCTAATGTTTATTGATAAGTGTTAAAGAAAAGTAATATCATATGTTCATCAAGTATTTTACATAGACAAATGGTATTTAAAAAGTGATGTGTTCTTTACTTCTACCTCCTCCCACATGCCATTATTCATATAGGAAAATGAAATATGCTTTGCCTTCTTCACCAGTTGTGATGTATTTATTTAAGAGTGATAACTTGGAAAGAGGTAATCAGACAGATCTGAATTCAAATGGTAACTGTGTTGCTTACTAATTAGGCTAACTTTGTAACATAGGAAAAGTTCTTTTGATAATTAAATGAAATTTAATCGTATGATTAGTAGAGTATCTGCCACAAACTAAGAGCCCAGTAAATGTTTTCTTTTGTTTCCTAAATCACTTCCTTTTATATAGGAGCTCTCTTAGGCCTATGTTCGAGAAAAGTGATCAGGATTAAAGGTAAATTATAAATTCAGGAAAAAGGGAGATTTTTTTCCTGATGACCATTATTGTCTAAAGCAAAAATCAATTCACAACTTTGGTTTCATCAGCAACACACTGTTGTGAAATGATATACTGGATTCCCAAAACAGTAAAGGTAAATTTTCCCACAAAGGATGTTCTTTTTACAGTAATATAATGTAAGGTTTTATATAACAATGTAATAGCCAATATTTATCATTAAACATCACTGCAGCGATCCCCATATTTCTAATCTGATCTCTGAGAGTCTTGGGAAGTCGACTGGGCATATTTTTCTTTGCATTATCCAGATAAAGAATGAGAGAGGTAATCGCTGAACTGTTGCTGATGGCAGATTGTGTGTATGAGTTATTGTTAAGTAGTATTATTATCCAGTAGATTTTTAGCTGTATGATCTTGAATGTCTTCACCTTCCCCTGCACTCCAGGACTCCTCACGATGAAAGGGGGGAGTCAGATGAAGCCAAGACTTGAATTCAGATTTCCTAAGTCTCTCTTGCTCTCTAATTTTTTTCACTATAAACATCATCTTAATGAGCCACATCCAAATAAAGTTGTTGGCAGGTAGAGTCTAGGTAAAGAGTTATTTACATAAAATTCCATTAAAGCTTTGGTTGAAAGAAGTTCAAATTTTGAGAAAATCCTTCTTGAACTGTTCTGAGAGCCTCATTTTTCATATAAGCACTTTCAGTTAACATGGCAGATAGAAAAAATAGTGGGTGGTTAATTAAGCCAGAATTTTTCTTGATTCTGCCACTAGATACAAGAGCTTAGATAAATGACTTGACTTATCTGGCCTTCTATAAATGAGGATATTAGAGGAGGTAATGTCTATAAAAGGAGAATATTAGACGAGATAGATAATTTTTTTTCCTAGCTCTATCCTACTATCACACACATACACGCTGGTCTATATTTTTTCATTACAGAGACTTGTTACTTCTAACAGAGAAAGGTTTGACTAAACGAAACTTGTGCAGGGCATCTGCAGATAAGATAATATTTATTCTCTTGTGAGTGACAAAATGCTTTCGTAGTTAAAATCTGCTTTCCATCAGGACCTTTCTAACTGAAAACTTCTTGCTCTTTGGTGTGCCAGGAAAGCAAGGTTGTTAATAGTCATGCTTTGAGAGAGAACGTCAACTCCCAGCAGTATTTAAAGAGGTTTAGCAAATCTAGGATAATGTGAGTAGTTTCCAGGAAGCATGCCTGAGCATCTGAATGTTTTTTTAGTGCATCCTGTTTGTTATTATTATTATCCAGTGCATTCAGAGTCTATAGAGAGCCCACCCATGGAGTTCTTGAAAGTACCACTGAGTGTTCCCCAATCTGGAAGGAAAGTATCATTTTAAAATACAACTTCCAATAGCTCTTTTACCTTATTTTCCTTATCTTTCTTAAACGCAAAACCTTTTTGTGATATATAAGTGCAATGTGCTGTAAAGATCTTTAGTAATATTTTAATCAATTACCGGATCGTTCTTAAGCTATGGGCTTTGAAGCAAAATTATAGGACATTTGTATGGCTTTCCTATGCTAAAAATCTTTCATGTGTAAGGTTTTGATTCAAATACAAAATGTAAAAACTCATTTATTATTCATAGGCTTAAAATACCTGCACATGTGCTGTAGATAAAGACAAGAAAATGGTCACTGTGTTATCCGATGTCTTCATCCCAGGTCATGCTTTATGCCATGTACTGACGCCCCTAACTCATGGACTCTTTGGAAGGTAAGACATATACTAAGACACTTACATTGTGACAGTATCGCTTTAATTCGAAGTATTTCTCTTCATAAATATTTTATAAACTTTTAAGGAATAAACCATACATTTTTATTATTCCAACTTGAATTGAGTGATTTCTCCCTTCTGCTGTTTATGAGTGATTTAGCACGCAGTTGTTAAATAAAAGACAATTAAAAGTTGAAAAGGGGGCTGGCCCCGTGGCCGAGGGGTTAAATTTGCACGATCCGCGTCAGCAGCCCAGGGTTTTGCTGGTTCAGATCCTGGGCATGGACATGGCACCACTCATCAGGCCATGCTGAGGCGGCATCCCACATGCCACAACCAGAGGCACTCACAACTAGAATCTAAAGCTATGTACCTGAGGAGTTTTGGAGAGAAGAAGGAAAAAAAAAAAAGATTGGCAACAGATGTTAGCACAGGTGCCAATCTTTTAAATAAAACCCACTTTCACCTAAAAAAAAAAGCTGGAAGGAAAAACTGCCTTAAACCACAGAAATGCAACAAGAAAAGCATGATTTCTTTCTTGGAAACGTATGTTATTTTCTCTAGGATTATTCCAAATGAGCAGAAGATCTCATTACTTGAATGAGTTCCCTCCAAAGTGTGCCATACTAAATCCTACTTCAATACAGTTACGAAAATTACAATTCAAGTGAAATAACTTCTATAAGTCACACCCGAATAATAGACCAAATAACTTTTACAAAAATCAGACAAGAAAAACAGCCATTGATGGCTTTGCACAATGAAATTATAATAAGATGACTAAAAAATTGTGAGGAGGTAGGGTAGATATTATCTGGCTTTTGTATAAAGAGCTTAAAACAAATATGTATGGTTCTGTCATTGGAAAATTCAACCTTCTTTCAAAGAGTAATGTAAAAAATTGAAATTACATTTAAAAGCTGTATTATATACATAAAAATAAAACTTTAAGAGAGCCTAGCCGTCTGTGGGACAATTGCTACGCGTTGAGAAATGTTTGTTTTGGTTGAATGACTTAGTTGACTCTCTCTGGTCAGTAAAATGTTGAAAAAAAACATGTCAACAAGATTGGTCATTCATTTCATATCTTGCAATTCATTCAAATTGGCAGAGTATTTTTATTTTCTTTTTTTTTAAATGATAGAAAATTCTGATTCTTAAATTATCCTTCTTATAACCAGATCTAGTAAACATGTCCATAACTTGTTCTGCCCCTCAAAACAGCATTTCACAGATTTGGAGTTTATTTTTTAAATCAAGGCACAGTTTTGAAACTTTTGAATTTTGGATTTTATAAATTTCTAACTTAAAAATTTAAAGTGAGTGTCATCCACCACTATGGCATAAAGGGAGGTGAGTGTTCTGTGTACAGTGAAGCAGCATGTGAACAATATCCAGACAGGTAGCAAAAGAGACCTCCTCCTCTCCTGCTCCTACCACATCTCAAAAACAAATAAAACCGATTAAGGAAAATCATCATAACCATCATTAATTATATTTAATCTTTTAAAATTAAGATGTGATTTATGCATTAAAGTTCTTTGGGGGCTAGAAAATTTTATTGTGTAACTGTAGTTTGCATATATCTTGGAAAAAACATTTATGAATTTCCTTTTTTGTACCACACTTACATCCTTTCCACTGAACTTTATTCTATTTTGATATACTTGAAGATATGGATCTATCATTTTGTTAATTCACTACATTTGACTTTAATGTTTCTGTTTTAAATTTTAGAGAACTGTATTTGCAAATTCATTTCAAAACAACCATAACATTAAAACTGATGTAACATTACATGGATTTTGCTTTTCCATCTTTATTTTATTATTTTTGATATTCACATATTCAAAATCTAAAATTGTTTGCATCTAGGAAATCTTTGTAATGTTACGAATTCTACCATAAAGAGTGCTATCAAGAATGCATTTAATTTTCATTAATAAAAACACATTTAGGAAAACAACTACTACAATCATATAATAGCATGTCATAGTTACGTTGTGAGAAGATCAGAAATATACTAATGAGATCAAGCTAAAAATTTTAAGCCTGCTGATGGTTGCCATTTTTTTTTATAATTCCAATTTAATGACTATAAACAAACCAAGCATGTTGATTCTGTTTAAAATTTTCAAAAGGAATTTTTAAAATTCCATCACATACAGAGGCTGTGAGACACTTTGATTAAATTTTACTTATTACCTGTTTTCTTCTTCAGAATATAAAATGATATGATAGTCAAAAGATATAATGGAATAGACATAAACATTTTCTGCCCTATAGATGTATCACAAGGATTACCTTGGCCTCTTACCTAAGAGGATTACAGGATAAATGATTTTCAATTTACTTCGGCAAATTGAAACTGAGTTTTAGACGGATACAGTTGCTTACTAGGTTAATTTCTTATCTTAGAAAATAGAAAAATGCCTGTTTCTGTAAAATAAATTTGTAAGATCTTCTAATTTTATAGAAGGTCTAGTGCAATTTTTGTATCATTAAAGTACTTACTGTTCTGTTGTGAATTCTGGGGTATTTTATTCTTTGTTTTCTTTCAGATTCGTTTTTCTAAAAAAAATGAGTAATATGCACAGTGGTTAGTTGACTACACATAGTTCAGAATAATTTCAGATTGTCATAATTATAACTAATTAATTTTATTATTTAATATTTCTACTTAAAAATCTTGCAATATAGGGGCTGGCCCGTTGGCGTAGTAGTTAATTTCATGCACTCTGCTTGGGTGGCCAGGGGTTTGCTGGTTCAGATCCCGGGTGTGGACCTACCCACAGCTTTCAAGCCATGCTGTGGCAGGAGTCCCACGTATAACATAGAGGAAGATGGGCACAGATGTTAGCTCAGGGCCAATCTGCCTCAGCAAAAAGAGAGGATTGGTTGGGGATGTTAGCTCAGTGGTAATCTTCCTCCAAAAAAAAAAATCTTGCAATATAAACATCCAAATACAATATAATATCATATAGTGTATATTTAGTATATATGTAATATAAGATAGATAAATAGATAATGGGAACTTTACAGTTGGTTTAAAGAGCTAGAGATCCAGATGCTGTGAGTAGTTTATATACCGATTTTGTCAAAAGTTACAGTTCCTGTACGATAGTTTTCAATTTGAAAATTGAAGTAATACTTACCTACGAATACATTGTTAGAGAATATTACATTATTACATTCATTTAAATTCATTTAGAATCATAGAATTCTCAGTCAGTTAAATGCCTGGTGCTATATTGAATATCAATATGATTATTATAAATCAACCTTATACATCTCATGTTAGTTTTGAATTTTATATTTTCACTTAAGTTAGGAACACTTCAATATATTACACATATTAGCCTATTTTCAGAGCCAAATCAATGTCCTGCTATAAGCTAATACTATTCTAGCATATAGGAGATTTATATATATATAATTTCCCATCAAGGTAAGGAGAAAAATAATCTCACATCATTGTATAAAACAGTACAACTTTCAGTTTAGAGTGTAAGAAAATTAAACTTTCCCCAAGAGTCAGTATCAGGAATTGCTTTAATGTAATAAAGATGTCAAGAATTTCCGATTTGGTTTGACAAGTTAGAAACTCACAAATGAAAAATTTCACAGTGCTGGAGACAAGTACCTTTTCACATAAGTGCTCATCATTTTTAGTCTTCAAAAAATTTAAGTACAATGAAAACCAAGAAAGAATGAAATTATAAAAATAGGTTCAGAATAGACATGCTACTTTGTTTTTAGGAGTTCTTACATTGTTTATTTTCAACAGAACTACGAAAACATAATGCCAGCCGCTCTGGCGACTGGCTCACATGGGTACTCGTAGCAGAAAAGATCTGAAGTGACAGCTATATTTCCAAAGCTGCATTTACTGCATCTGTTCAGTGGTTAAGCCTCCAAGGTCTGCTTTCATTTTATTCCTGCTGGAAATTCATCTGTTGTCTAGTAAAATCCATTAGAAATAGCAATGTAAAAATGCACTTAGATTTGTCTGACTGCCTCCTAAAATACAACTTTAAGCCACAATTAATTTGAGATAAGATTTCTATATATAGTTTCAGCATACTGACGCTTTTCTTATTAAAACAAAAACCACAACAAAATTCCATGGGTGCACATATTAAGGTAACAGAGTGACATAAAGCTCTGTACAGGAAATATGGGGGGGGGGGGCCCTGCCAGAGAAAACGATGGCTTTCTCCTAAAGAACTAAGAGAATATTTGACATTACCTGTATTGTACATTATTACTTACCAAGGGGCAGGCTTCCCAAAGGGATGCAATGAAAGGACTAACCCGTTTCTGTGACTTATGAGCCATCTGCAGGGATTTGATTTCGTGTTGGTTTTGCATGCGGATCTACCACAAGGATGAACGGGCAAGCCTATTCTACTGTAGGAGACAAACAACTATTTTATTTTTAACCTATGTGCTGAATATGGATGTGCATAGTATTTTTCTGGTAGCTAATTTTTGTGTCTTGCATGGATAAACACCTCTCTTTATTTTAGAGGAAAAAGTTAAAATAGCACACGATGCTTTTGCACCTTCTGTCATCTATCTGACTTTTCAGTAAAGAAATTGGTATCAGTACATCTGACTCAGGCAGTTTCCTGGTATTGAGACTTAGTACTTTTAGGTGTTTACGCAGTACTTTAAAAAAAAAAAACCCATGAATATGTGTAGGTAGGTTTATATATTTTTCACAAAACATCATATCCATTCATAGTCAATAAAGCTGATGACTCTTTCATGTTCATTTTATCCGGTTTTAGAAGCAGGCCTGACACGGAGAAAAAAGAAAATTATCTGAGACTTAGAGATTGCTCAACAGTGGCTAGAAATCAAACTGCTGAAAACTTGCGGCCCTCATCATAATTCTCTTTACAGAATTAAGCAAAGCATCGCATGCTTTAGGCGTTATAAATACTACAAATCCTTGACTTTTCTTCTCATTTTTTGGAGGGAAGGAGCTATTTATATTCATTTTAATGTTGGCCATTGAAGAATCCACAGCTGTGTTTTTTTAAAGGAGACGTTTTCAAGAATGACAACTAATTTCTACATCCAAACTTTGTTTTAAATATCTCAAGTATTTCATTTTGATGAAAATACTGATTTTAGTTGGGCTTTCACTAACACAGCTCTGAGCTAAATATTCATTTAGGGTTGGATTTAAAGTGTGCCCTGTGAATCCTTGCAACATAGCCACTTGCAAGCACCGTCCCTTTAGCCCCAGGCAGACTGAGATGGCGAGGGAACCCCTCTGCCCAGGTTTAAATTTCAAAACTGCAAAATATGAATAAACTAGGAGTTCTCTTTCTTCTACTTCCTCCTACTGAAACCCCAAAACTCATGGTTAGAGCACAGTTACAAAGTTGATGCGCCATTTCCTCAGTACAGATATTGCTAATCCTAAGGGATTTGGTTAGACATCTTTTGACTTAAATTCTTATTCTTGGAACAGCAGTCAGCAAGCAGAGATTACTTTAAATAAAAATACTATCCAGGTCATTAGTGACTGAAATGTGAGCTTTTATACACAAAAATAAAGCATCGCATGACAAATAAAGGCATTGCATGATTCTTGGTTATATCCCGAACCAATGGGAAAAAGCAATTAGCTGTTAGGAACATTACTGCAACAGTGAATGAAATTTGGATTTGGACTGTGAATTAGATAATGATATTATATCGATAGTAAATTGTCTGTGTTTGTTAACTGTTCTTTGTAATGTAAGAAAACATTCTGTTCTTAGGAAACATACTGAAATATACACCAAAATATTTAGAATAGGGCACACCCTGTTCCCAACTTATTCTCAAATGGTTCAGAAAAATATATGAAATATATACACATATATATTACATATATACATATATTAATATGAGAGAGAGAATGATAAAGGACACAATGTAAACAATTGGTTAATCTAGGTAAAGGGCATATGAGAACTTCTTGTACTATCCTTGCAGCTTTTTATGAGAATTTGTAATAGCACGCAAACATTACCAAAAAAGAAACTATAAAATTATCTTTTAAAAAATTCAAGTACCATTTTTCAGTATCTAAAAAATATTACACTGAATTGTGGCTATCTTTATTTTGTTCATTAAGCACAAGAGTGTTTCACTCTGTCTAAACTATAAAAGATAATGATATTTACCTGCATGACTATTCTAGAGTATTAGGCAATAAAAGGAAAATAATCCGTCAAGTAATAGCGTAAACAAACTAATCTTCTATAAATAGATGTGGTCACTATAGGTACCTGTGGCATTGCTGGTAGGAACAGTATGGAAGGCAATAATACAGAATATGGATTTTCCTTGAAAGGAAGATAGAAGCACAAAAGATTATGCGCCTTGTTTAAGGCAAAGGAATTTTTCTGTTTTTTCTCTTTTGTGTCTAACCATTGACAGCCACTTAGGAGGCTTCAGTCTACAAGCCTCTCCTCATTATAAGAAAAGCAAATGTTTACCAACACAGAATTAAAAAGAGGGGCAGGATGAAGGGTCTACTCATTTTTCTGTTGTGACACGTTATTATACAAATCAAAACATACTAAAACATTTGTCAGCAGTTGGAGTTACAATAATCACACACTGAGTTCATCCATGTTTAACATTTTCATTATACTCAAAATAATTATTTTAGAAAGGGGGGCTGATAATGAGGTCGAATGGCACTAAGTCAGGAGAGCCAGTTTGTACCTTGAAAAGGAGGATAGGAATTAATTAAATGAGAAGCTTGGGGAAGTTAATTGGGACTGAGTGAAGATAAGGACACTATCTATGCATGAAGAAATAAAACTATTGAAATAAAAAAGGTATAGCAGAAAGTTCCAGTGAGCACACCTAAGGGAGAAGAACCCTGCAGAAACATGAGTGACAGGAGCAGAGTTATGTCTGTGGGAGACTCTGTTGGCCTCCGCCCACTAAAATCGTGACTGTCACATAAATAAATTCTTGTCAAATGAATAATACTGTATATTGACAAAAGTAAAATTTAGTGTCCTATAATCCTAGTCTGTCTCTGCCTCTATCTACTCTGTGACCTTAGGAAAATCACTTAATCTATTTTGACTTCAATTTTATCAGCTGTGAAATGAGAGAGTGGAAAAATGTAGTTCTCCAAGGTGCCTTCCAGCTCTAACTATTTCTATATACGGTTGTGTTTATTAAAATGGGCAACTGTGAACATTTTTATAGAAGAGAACGGCCTGATATGAGTTTTAGATAAAGAGAAATGGAGAAAAATAAAAAGATGAATAAAAGAGCAATGCACTGATTCAAGTAACGGAAAATAAATCCCATTGGAAGAGACTTTAATGTAGAAGAGAGAATGCAAAAGGTACTTGATGGTTTGGGTATGTATGAAGTGACATTTATATGTACTATTGATACAGGCAAGCAGATGCAGAAATCTTTATCTGTTCTTTTTATTATCACCAGAGTGACTACACACTCCCTGCTTCCCCATTTAGAGTTCTCAAGTGAACACAAATGGAGAGTGTTCAAAAGAAGCCAAAAAATGGCAGGAGTTTATAAAATGTTCTTTTACTACAAGGTCATAGCATGGGGACTGCCCATCTTGGAGGAGAGAAAGCTGACGTAACTCCTAGGATCTCTATTTAATTCCATTAAGAGCTATTTAGTTCAAGACCCACCAGGCACCATTGCTTATACCTCCATGAAGTCTTTGATAGTCAACATTGGCTTCCTCGTGCATTTTCTTTCCTACAAGCTTGTTGAGCACTTATATTTTATAATACATAATTTAGCCCTTACTTATACATGATCTCATTATTTTCCCCAGTTCCATCTATGCTGACTTTGAATTGACATCTAGAAGTGGCCATGTGCTTTACATTTGTCACTGCCTAAAATAAAGTGGTACTTAAAATGAGTTAGATGCTCAATAAATACTTGTCGGTTGATGGAGATGGGCAGGATATACTTTGACCTCAGAAAATGAACTGAAATGCTGATTGGCAGCTGTCACAAACGACTTCTTGGCCATCAAGCATGGTTGGTGACCCTGGGACTTCTTTGAAGCCTTTACCTTGCTTTCTTCTCATCATCCTACTCCTCTGGGCATTTTTGGGAAGAGGAGCTCAGGATCTATCATACGGGGATGAAAGATAAACTGTTATTTAATTAGAAAGATCTAGTCAATAGCTTTAAAGGCGCCTGAAGCTATGACTTGAAATGAACTTGGCCATTTGAGTCTAATTAACTGTAAAGGTGAGTGGGGGCCACTTTCACAGTTTTGTCAGAATAGAGCAGAATTTTCTTCAGACCAGAATTCTATGTTGAAATCAGGACACTGGTTGCAGTACCCCTTTAAGAAAACTAGAAGGTCCGTGATGGCAGAATTAGTGTCTCTGTGGGCAGGATGGGGTAGAAAAGAGGAGGAAGGCATGAGAAAGAGACAGAAAAGAACTAGCCTATTTTCAGATGGTTTTGATTTCTATACAGATTCTGGTACTCCAACAATTAGAGACTTATGGAGAATGTTTAGATAAAATAGATACTTACGTAATTGCTGGCTTTGTAAAAAGGAGAAGCCAACTGAATATCTTTACAAAGAACTTTAGATAGCTATAAAAACTGCACATTTCCTAACAAGACAGAGGGTGTTAGTGAAGTGACAAAACATGAAAATAAGTTGACTCAGCTTTCCCAAGTTTTTGAGGTCACGTGGGGAGAGTTGACTAGCAGTTCTCTATACACATTTAAGTCTGAGGGAGAGAAGAAAATTTATTTAAACCCCGGTTTGCTGCAAATTCAAACTCAGCAAAGTACCATTGGACAAATAAGTGGAATGTTGGGATATGGCATGAGATCTTTATAGTTCTGTGTTGATTGGCTCAACTTTGGTGCTTTGCCCTATTCTGAGTTTAGTTCAGCACCATGGGAAGATACTAAGCTGGAAATTCAGGGCCAGCCATGAAAAACCATAGTGTAGAAAAAGTGGTCTTCAGTCTCCTCTATTTAACATCCATGTGGGGAACAATAGTAGAGATAAAATAGAAAATAAACAGCTTCTCATGTTAAACTCATTCTCAAGGTATCATCTTCTTTATCTCTGTCTTTTTTACTGGTAAATATAAAGAGTGTACAAACATAAACAAGACAGATTGGTTCATAGGTATCCTGGACCTTGACATTGACTTGAAAGCTGCCCTCTTCAGTGATTCATTGTGGCAGGTAATATGACTATTTTTGGAGAAGCAGCATGATTTAAAAAAAAAATTATAACTGCTATTTAATAAGCTGTATTCAACTGACTGCATATATTTATCACATTCATCATCACAAGGACAAAGTGAGGTAGGTGTTAAATCTCCATTTACATGTGAACAAACTAGGTTGGGAACTTCTTTGGAGTTAGAAAGTGGTGGAGCCAGGATCTAGACTCAGTTCTGTCTGTATCTGAATCTTGTTTTTCCCTCCCAGCAAAGGCCCTTCAGTGTTGGAATGGACTTTGAGAAGGTAGAAAACCGACTTTTCTAGACATTTCTCTGCTACTTATTACACGTGTATCACCTGAAGCAATTCAAATAAGTTTTTTGCATCTTAATCGCTTCATCTGTAAAATAACAGAACACAATACTCCCCCCCCCCCCCCGCCCCAGTAAACAGACTAGATTAACTGATTGATTGAGGTGTGTTTGATTTCTAAAAGTAACTGAATGTATCTAACCTTAAGAGGAACAAGAAGCCTTAATAATAGGCGACTTTTCAAGGAATGTTCAGCAAGGCGCCTTTTTAAAATTCGTCAGTACTCCTGGAACTTTTGCCTGAACGTCATTATTCCTACAGTAAATAATAGATTCCAAAATCAACATAACAGTTTCATATATATATGAGGTAATATTGGAGAATTACCTTCAGGATATATTTCTTATTTTTTTTACTTTTTTTTTATTTTTAAAGATTGACGCCTGTGCTAACATCTGTTGCCAATCTTTTTTTTCTTCTTCTTCTCCTCCCTAAAGCGCCCCCGGTACATAGTTGTATAGTTTTTAGCTGTGGGTCCTTCTAGTTGTAGCATGTGGGACGCCGCCTCAATGTGACCAGACCAGCGGTGCCCTGTCAGCGCTCAGGATCCGAATGGCAAAACCCTAGGCAGCTGAAGCAGAGCGCGGGAACTTAAACACTGGGCCATGGGCCGGCCCCAAGGATATATTTCTAAGAAACATAAAACCTTTGTCATTCTATTTTTAACTCCAAACATCTATTTCTGCATAATTCACATACAGTTATATTAGGCTGGAAATAAAACTGTATGGTCATAGAAGTCTAGAGATACATTTTCTCTTAATTAGAGTCTAGAAAATTTGAGTGAATATCTAAGTTAAGAGCTAAAAACAAGGGGGATGGCTAAAAGATGATATGTGATGACTTGAAAACACAAAAGTCCATGTAAACTCAAACAAACACACTCTCAACTGTTTAAACGGACAGCACTTCTTTAATTCTAAAAGCTTTAGAAGTAAAAAAAAAAACAATGAACAAAAACTGCCCAAAACAAAAAAACTGTTTTGGACAAAACACCTTTAAAAGCTAGTTCTTAGACTTAGATGTGTGGGTGTTGGAAATGGTAGGAATTTTTAAGAATGGAATGGGATTTCCATTCCGAAAGTGACTACATATGAAGTTGTAGTTTCAGAACACTAGACTCTGGAGTCCCCCAACAGTGGATGAAAACAGATTGATAAGTAGAAAGACCAAATGCGAGAGGATATTAAGAAAGGCATTTGCCGTAAGTAACAACCAATGACCTAATTCTGATAAAATTATTATTTTTCTTAAAGTGATCATAAGTGCAATCCTATAAAATTCTAAATTAATGATTTATTCAGATAATTCAAAGATGTTTAAAAAAACCTAAATATATTTGAGATAAATGGAGAATATCATCAAGTTACACAAGGGATGTATAGTTAAGTTATACTAAATTTTTCACTACAGAAAGCAATTGGGTGCTCTAGCATTAGAGATTTGGGGGAGAGTTCAATAAAATTTCACTTAAAAATTTTACATTATTTTACTTGAGTTTGAAGAAAGGCTCTCATTTCTCCCATGAAATGATATAATGAACAGAATAATAGCAGATCAAGTGAAGCAATAACACGGGTGAGCTGTTGTCTCAGCTTCCACTCTTTGATCCTTTAGGTGTCTAATGAGAATGGCAACTAATTTTCACTGGCAAAAAGTATACGATCAAGATAATTCCTTAGAACTAATTCCTTAGAATAGGCAAATTTCCTTGAAGGCAGGGATAATAAGGGTCTGCGTTTTTGGCCCTTTGATAGAAAACTCAACTGAAGAGACCAACCTTCAATTTGAAATTAAAATTATTTTGGTCTTACATACTACAGCAAGAGAGTTGTTTCTCTGTTTCTCAGGGGTGTCATTGTGGTACTTGCTAAAGAATCCCCTAGCACTGTAATTTCCTCTTTAGTTATAGTTTAAGGTCATGTCATTTTTGAAAAGAAACTGATTTCATTATAATCACTTTCATATTCTTGATATGCAGGAGAATCAGAAAATAGTCATATAAATAATTCACTTTAACAGACTTTAATGGATCTATGTAATACCATCTACCACATGTGGATTTTTAATTTTACTAACAATAATAACATGAACTAAAACGTCAACATAAAGAAATCATTTAAATGCTAATTATACTAAGAACAGTAAACTTGGTTGGCAGAGGTTGATGGGAAGCACAGGCCTTTTCCCATTTGGATACAAATCACAGACTTATTGTCAACACACTGGAGGTGGCCTCAAGCCATAGTTCCATGTCTCTAAACACACAAATCTCAACAAATGTTCTTGAATTTCTATAGTACAATTCTAGCTGTGTGGAATAAAAAGAAGTAGAAGAAAGGGCCCTGTCCATCAAACCCCAATTCGTATCTCTATCACAGCACTTAGTACGTTATGTTGAGGTTTGCCTTTGCACTTGTTGAATCCCATGACAATGGAAGCTCTCCAAGATCCTGTGTAATTAACCTTCAACTCACAGCACCTAATACATTGCCTGGCATATATGAGGTTCTAAATAAATAATTGTTGAACTAAACTCTTGAAGAACCCAATCAGTCTCCTTTGTCTACACAGCATCCTCTCACTAAGAATCTACTTTGCCAAGTTGGTACTGCAGTGGAATCATGGAGCTACAATTACTCTTAGGCAGATTTAATGCTAGCTAAGCTTTTGGTTTTTATGTGCACATGAAAAATTTACTTGATTTCTACAAGGTATTTAGTTATTATGTAGGACATGGGAATAATTTTCAATTATCTCTCATGACATTTATTTATAATTATAACCTATTTTCACAAAGGCTTACATGAAGTTTCCATAATTAAATAAATTTTGTGACCCTCAATAGAAAGGAAAAGGGGTACAGGAGACACTTTTCTATGTATGGGCCTGTACTCCAGACATTACCCATGAGCAAGAATTCTAGAAGCATACTATTATCTTATTCTATACTATCCCACTTTTTCTGTCTTCCAGGTAGATAACTGCTACCCCTCAAATCTTAGCTTCCTGCTCCTTATGTGCTCAGTTTTCTTTTAGATTCTATGAGAAAGAGTCAGGTTAATTCTGTGATGTGTTTAATATGAAAGTTACATGATGGGGTACTAATAAGGACCATCACCTTAACAGGGAGTAAGAACTGACTGACCTGGTGACTAGGGATATTCAAGCCAAAAATATGAAATTCTGCGTTTTCTGATAAGCTATAAAAGATTACCCACAATCCTAAGGGGTTGTTCTCAAGTTGCATGGTTTACAAAAACTTTCCTTTAATGAAAAAAGAAAATGTCAAGAAAGTAAGTTAACATGGAAGACCCAGTCAAGACGTTAAGCACAGTCTACTTCCCCCTCAAATTTTATATTATTTTTTAAAATTGATGATCAGAAGTATTTGTAGGAGGTATATAATAAAATTTATTGTATTTTAATTAAGACAAGAAAATATTCTTATCGATATTTTAAAATAGACTTTTAATATGGGAGGAATCAAACAATTGTGGCATTAATAGTTAATTTCATTGCAAATGATGCTATTTTGGTGATTATTTCAATTAATCTTGATTTTATTGAAAATTTATTTAGTAGATGCTATTTATGTAAATTAATCCTTAAAATTTAGGGGAGTGTTTATTTGGTACTAAAATATAAATGTTTTATTCTTTCTGATATCTATATGTATATATATGAAATAATTCCAAAAGTCTAGATGGTGATCATAGGAGGTTAGTGTATACAGGAGATAAGAATTGAAGCTACACTACCGAAGACACTACGTATGGCTGAGGAAAACTCAACCTATTGCATCTAATCTAATCATTATTTAAGGGAAATGTACGTGTACTTCTAAGACAACGTAGAGTTGACAATATCACTCTACCCCTCCATTTATTTAAACATAAAACTGTTTAAATAACTATTCCTGTTTCTTTTATTCTATAAAGGCCTCACTAAAGCAATTGATACAATTCCTTCATAATATATATTCATTCAATATATTTTGCAGGCGGAATATTTTGGGCAAGGCCTCTGCAAGCATTGTTCCAAACAGAAACATCTCAGAAACCTCAAAGAATTTCTGCTTACAAGAAATTTTAATCCAGAAGATAGAGTTGGGAAGGGAGAGTTGAACCCACTCATAACTCTTACACAAGGCAGACTGTGATGGGTTCCCTCTGCAGAAAAACTAAAGCCCAAGGGAGCAGCAAACGCCCTAATGGTATAGGATAGTTGGAAGATGATCATTCTTTGTCTAAGTTTTGATAGGGAAAAGAGATGTTTCAGTCAGAGGGACCAGTTATGGAGAAGCAAATTTAGAGAAGGAAAAGCAAAGGGCATATTTGGGTTCTAGACAGTGGGTTGGTATGGCAGGAAAATAAGGTAAATATGGAAAGAGAGAGAAATAAGGCTGGAACAGCATATCATATTGTAGACAACCTTGGAATGAGATTGCAGAAGATAACAAGGAGCAAAGGCACATTTCTCAAGAGATTGATTGATCTCAGAAGATCAATACAGCAAAGCAATTTGGTAGTATTCCTTTGATTAGGTAATGTTTTGTTTAACTTTGTACCACAAAAATATTTGTATAAAACAACAAAATATTCTAAATAAAATTTTTAAAAGTGTATTATGAAGTGTACAATGTTCTTGTTTCTTTCATGGAAGTGTTCTTAATACTAGAATTCATGACACATTGAAGAGAAAGATATTGCCTGATTTAAAATCACAATATTTCCTATAGTTTGTTCAACATGGTACTGATAATCTGTACCCAAGAGAGAAAAAGAAAAGTAAGCTTAGACAGTGGAGCAAGTCTGACATAAAAACTAAACACAGTGGCACTTAAATGTATTAGAATTTATACTATGCAAGTGGTTAGAAACATTGTACCATCCATTTAAGGTTACTGTTCTACACGCCGTTGAGTAAAGAAAAAGAGCATTATATTGATAACACAATTGGCTGTAAAATTATCTTTACTTGCAAAATGTTACTAACTTACAATTACCATGTAACTTCCTGTGTTTACAATTAGCGCATCTATATAAATAAAACTTCAGTCAAGGTTCATTAGCTAGAGAATAGCATTACATGCATGGAATAGATTTTAATTTCACTAATTTCGCAAGTGATACTAAATTAATCACCAAGTCAGAAGTTGCAAATGTTTCTGAATCTGGAGAGTAGGAAGATGGCAGAGGGTATGTTTGGTTTCATGTTCTACTTTATTTTCACTTTCTTTTGCTCAGTTTTAAGAAGCATTCAAAAATGTATTCGCTTCAGCTCTCCAACTTTCCAGAACCAATGTTAGTCAATTAAATTTCTTTCTTTCTTTCTTTTTTTTTTTTTTACTGATTTGTACAGTGCAATATACTAGCACAGTATGTAGATTAAAATAGAAAACAATTGCACTGTTAATGCTGATGTATGGAGTAATTTTCTCAGACTCTTTCTATGCAATCTGCAAATGTATTAACAAAGGCTATAAAACAAAAACAATCCGCACTCCCCATAACACAGACAGGCGAGATATTGAAAAGTTTGAAAGCATAATTGATATCTAGCGTGACCTAGGCATGAGAAAGTATCCTACTACTATGTAGGACTTCAAAAGCCAAATATATCTTGTACAGCTTCCTGAATAAGAAAGTAATATTCCCAACCACTGAATATGAGAAAAAGAATTATTCGTGTGACCATTGTTAACTAAAAGACTCCTTTGAAATAACTCTATTACTGTTATTATTCCATGCTGAACGGCAGGAACCCCCACATACATTTTCTATTTCTTATTCCCATTTCAACAACTCTTTTGCTCTTGAGACAAGGTCAGCAGTGAAGTGTAGTTTTTACTTAGGGAGAAGCATAAAGTCTTCACCCAACTACACAATCGTCATGCTGATATATTTCATGTTCAGAAAAACTAGCACACTTTAGGGTAAAAACAAGACTGCATTATTAACCAATAGTCAATTATATCTAAATGGCTAATACTGTTATGATTCTTTTTATTTTTGTGGGGAGGGAGCAGTTCATTGATAGAGCCTCAAGATTTTTTTATCTAACAAAGATGTATTGAGTGTCTATTCTGTGCCAGATATATTCCTACGTGCTGTGGATACAAGGCTCATAGTATACACCTGGATTTTACTCTCACGGTGGTTACAATTTCTGCAGTGAATAGGGATGCCCTAATTTTCTCTCTGGAAAAAACACTAGCATAGCGGTCAGCTCTATCCATATCAGTGTGTTTTTGGATTTTGAACCTCTAAAGCATTAGGCTGGCCAGGGACATGCATTATGTTATAGTATTTACACTGAAAATTTCAGAAGAACAATAATATAAGAAGATTAGGTTTAAAAGTATATTTTCCTTTTAGAGTAAAGAAATATCTGATAAAGTTTGACAGGGCTAATAGAGCACAAATAACTCTACAGAAAGGAAATTTGAAGTGGCTTGTCAACACTATTTTTCCAAAATTTTCCAACATAGTTTTCATGGAGATAACTTGGAGATGGTAAAAGTAACCATATATTTCTACAATATTACTTGAACAAGGGAGTGATAGCTCATCTGATGGATTTGGTGATATCCTATATGCCTCTTTTGTTCTTTTCTCCTGATGAAATAAGGATATCTTTATCAAGTCATACTAGGCCTACACAAAGAAATGGGGAAGCACAAATGCATACAGCCTGGGAATGTATAGGAAGACATGGACAGGCACTCTGACCCTTAAAATTTGGCCAGTGGTTGATGCAAATTCCATGGCTAAACGGGTCTCTATTTATTTAAGGCAAATTCAAAATAATGGGTGTGATGCTATACCTTTAAATTAAATTGTTGAAAGTAGAATTTACCTTAATAAAGCTTCTATATGCTTGGGAATAACTTATTTCTATTGTTACAAGTTAAAATATCTATAGCATATTATGTTTTACTTTGGCTACTTCTGAGAGAAAAGGAATTCATTTTTTCAGACACTTTGGGTGTGATATTATTTAATCATACATTGGCTTCAAGTGTGTGTGGTTGCCACTAGCCTAAATCTTTTGGTTTTCAATGTGCCTTCTACATTCATTCAACAGAAGTTTGAGACAGACAGATGCATAGTTGTAGAAATAGATATCAATACTACTTTATTTTTCGAGCACCTCCAATATGATAGGCGCTGTTCAGAGCTGAATATAGCACACAAGGTATTCATCCTCATGGAATCGATGAGAGGGTAAATTAGTATAACTCCAGGTATAGCAACGGCTATGAAGAAAAATATAGGCAGGTAATGCCAAAAGAATTAAGCAGGAAGCAGGAAAGAGAGGTTATTTTAGGTGGGGTGGTCAGGAAAGCAGGCTCTGGAAAGATATTTGAGCAGAGACCAGAGTAAACTGAAGAAGACAGCTGCGTGAGGATCCATGTAAGAACCTTCCACGTGGAGAGCACAAGAATCATACTGGCCTGAGGCAGGGAAAAGTTGGTTGCGCTCAAGAAATGGCAAACAGTAAGAACGTTAGCTCCTTTAATACAGCAGAGTAAAGCACTTCCCCAAAATTAAGGTTAGATTGTTGTGTGAACAATTTCAAGGAGTCTATAAAAAGGTGTAAAAGGAACACATTGTTATCCAATGCTGTGTGGATTTTCAAATAGCTTTAAATATATTCGAATAGCTAAAAACCAATAAACAAGCAAATAAATCAAGTGACTCCAATAAAATAAAAGCACAGCGCTTTATTTAACATGGCTTTTTGTTTTTCCTATCTGCAGAATGGCATTTTATTATCAGGAAAGAACATGTTAAATGGATGAGAACAGACAATTTCTTTCAGTGATCAATACCATATAAATGCACTAAACACCTCGAGAATGCAACTGCCTTCTTGAGCTTTCACTTTCTCGTCTCTGTAACCAGCCACCAAAGTCTCCTTGATCAGAAAACAATAATAACTTTGCGTACTTGGAATATATTTATGGAACAGACATAATTCTTATTCTCAAAGGATTAATAACTTTCTTCTTTTTTGGAAATATTCAAACAGAAGCATAATCTGCTGTAGCCAAGCTGTTAACTTAGAATTAGAAAAGAAAGTGATTTAAAATGCTTGAATACTAATATTTCCTTAAAAATTATGAGAAATTAAAACAAATGATGCATAAAATTAACAAATCAAGCTTTAAAATATCATTCTTCACTATAATATTATGCCAAAGGCATTTATATTTCAAGGGTCTTTTTTCATGTCTATTTTTAGGATCTCAAATCTAGCACTGAGGGAAAGATTCATTTTGAAATAGCTTTACACTCATATATAGACATAAGCTACTTATCTTTAGCAAACTCAAAATAAACTTCCCAGGAATATGTGTGTGTGTCAATATGACTAACCTTCTCAAAAGGTCACTCACAGATACAGTGTGTGGTATTAAAAAAAAAAAAGCTCTAGGGTCAGACAGTCTTTATCAATTTCTACTACTAAATAGCTATCACACTCACACAAAAACATATATGTGTATGTTGCAGAATAAAATACAAGCCTATGTACACATGTATATATGTACACATGTATTTTATGTATACATGTATATGTGTATTATTTTATACATACATATACATATTATATATGTATATATACAATATACATACAATGCACATATAATATGTATAATACATGTATGTATACATAAAAACATATATGTATATACACGTGTTTTAAATGTGTATGTGTGTATGTATATATACATATATATTTTCAACTAAGAAATCAAGAATTCAAATCACATTTTAATTCTACAGTGTAAAATAATAGCCAGACATGTGACATAAAGTGTACTACTGATTTTTCTCTCTCTCGATTTGGGAGTCTAGAATGACATTCCCAAAGCAAGTTATTAAGCTTAGTTTCTAATGATTTTAAAAATGGCTGTTGGAAACTTCAAGGTTCAATATAGTTTAAGCATCATTTCCAGGCTTCCCAATGCTTCTATAAAGCTTAACGAGCAAATATCATTATATTTTGGCTTTGAGTTTGAGAGTTTTTAAAGTCAACTTAGAGGAAATGGAATCACGCTGATGAGGCTCATGATTCACACTGAAGTAGAAGTAATGATGGCTCAGATCATTTTTTTGCCTCCACGGGAAAATTACTCTGACTTCAGGCTTAAATGTTTAATACATGTATCATGTCAAAATACCAAAATACTTCTAGACAAATCAGAGCCACCTAAATGGTAAAACCACACATAAAACTTCGGATAGAAAACCAACACTCATGCTTGGTGTTCACAATAATTAATTAGTGTACAGACATGTAGGCTTTAACTTCTGAATATATGAATTCTATTTGCCTAAAGAAACATTTTACAAGCATGTTTTAAATAACTGTGTTCTGCTTTGCAATTAACTGTCAAAAGGTCACAATAATTATAAGATAAAGTACCTACTATCCTGGAACTATTTAAAAATAAGATATGTAGCTAACAAGCAGGACTTCGAGAAGACAATCCATCATTACAGGAAACAAAGTTAGACTAAATTCTCTATTACCTTCATTCTCTGATCCAAATCCTTTCTTAATCACTATGGCATAAAAACAATAGCATGTGACATGACAAAACCTCATTGCAGCGTGCCCCTTACAGAGAGAACAGTCCAGCTCAACAAGGACAACGGAACGTAACCTACAAAGCAACTTCCAGGCGAGCAGGGATCTCGCCCATTTTAGTCAAATACTGTTCTACTAGCATCTAGAAAGTTTAGTTCAATATACTTCTCAGTAAATATTTGTTGAGTGAACAAATGAAGAAACGAATGAATGAATGAATGTTGGAGACTCCTCAGGAGTTTATTTCTGGTCCTGGACTTTACATGCAGACATTCAGTTAATATTTGATTAGTAAATGAATAAGTGCCTCTTTAGCTCTAGAGTGGTAAAGATCTGTTACAGATGACATTAACATACTGCCAAGCAAAATTCCAGCTTTGGATAATAATACAGCAGCTAATCCTGGTCACTGAGCATGAGTCATCTTTACTCATTGAAGAAGCACATCCTGGGTCCTGCAATCGATCCCAACATTAGACAGAAGGTACAAGCAGGAGCCTGTGGTAGGTGCTCTCCAATCCATCCTTGAATTCACCTTGCTGCTTGCTGGCACCTCTTTTAATGCCATTTCTCAGAAAATAAGTCCTTGACTTGTTCTTCAGAGAATGAATCCTTTCTATTGTCAATCCCAATTTCCTAGAATCCTTGCCAGTCACTCAAGGCTGGCTTAGAGACCTATGCATTTTCATCTGTTCGCACTTCATACTTCCTCTCTCAACCTTTGGGAAATGAGCAGCTCTCCCCCTATGTGGGGTCAGGATGCCCCTCTAGGCAGTCTTCTTGGAAAGAATTTGAAACAGTTCCAGCTGTAGATTAGGTAATACTATGATATAAATGAGAAATTTCCTGATATTGATAACTGTATTGTGGTTATCTAAGAAATTGTGCTTATTCTTAGGAAATGCACAGTAGTTGGGGACTAAAAAGGCATGATGTCTACAATGTACAGGCAAATGGTTCAGGAAAAAAAACAATGTGTGTGTCTGAGTGCATACATGTGCATAGAGAGAGAGAGACTGAAAGAGATGAGGAAAGAAAGAGCTAGATAAAGCAAATGGCACACCATATAAACAATTGCTGAATCTTGGCAAAGAGTGTATAGGAATTCTTTGTGCTATTCTTGTAACTTTTCTGTAGGAATGAAATAACATAATTATGTAATAATAAATGTATCATTAAGAATTATAAAATATATAATAAAAAATTTAAAGTTACTAAAAGCAACAACTCCTGGCTGTTTTTCAGTATCTAGACCCAGAGGAAATGCTCCCCATGCTCAGCCCTGTCAGCCTCTGTGAGTCCGGACTGTGCTCAGTGAGGTCTCATCTCCACGCTCCTCCATTTGAGGGCTGAGCCAGTCACAATATTCTGCTTCTTGGCCTTTCCTCCTGTGGGTCAGGCATCAGCTGCAGGGCCCCAGAGACTCCACATGTCCCAGATGAGGATCTACAGATTGTCACTAACTTTCATGCAAGAAGGAGGCTTTCTTCCTCCTTCCCCCATAAAGATCCAGAGCATACTGACAACTATATTTAGAGAAGTTATTCAATTTCCAAAAACCTGGCTCCTCCTCCCCAACCTTTGACATCATGCAGGTAGGAGAGGTGTTGGCAAAGCAATTTAAAAATCTGCCTTTGAAAGTCCTATGCAGACTCCAGCCCCTCACTCAGGAATGTGCAGGTTTATCACTTACTGTTTCTTCCCAGCCTTTGAGATCTTTCCTGAAACTAAGTCAGAAGAGTTAGACTTAAATACCTGGTTATCGCCACAATTCATAGCTCATGACCTCCAAGGAAAGAACAATAATTACTGATTTCTTTCTAGGATAAGTTAAATTAAAAAAACTACACAGCAGGAAGGCTTTATCTAAAGGTCATTTCTAGCACAAAAACTTATGTACACACAGCTTTTCTTGTCCTTTGAAAGATAGGTCCTGGGCTGTTTTGCAGTATATTGTAGCTCCCAATTTTACCCACTGAGGAAGCTTCATCTAGCACAGTGGTTCTCAAACATTTTTAGTCTCAGAATTCCTTACACTCAAATATTATTGAGGATTCCAAGAGAGGTTTTTGTGCATGTGAGTTACCTCTACAGATATATAACCTATTAGAAATTAAAAGTAAGAAACCTAAAATGTTATTTACTTATTAAAATAACAATAGACAATATACCTATAACATGTTAATATAATTAACGTTTTAAAAAATAACTATATATCAAGACAAAAAAATTTAGTGAGAAAAATGTCGTTGTTTTACACATTTGAAAATCTTTTTAAACGTCTGATTTAATAGAAGGTAGCTGAAATCTCACGTCTCTTCTGTTTTGTTGTGTTATCATACATCTTGCAACCTCTGGAACACTCCATTGTAAAATTGATAATGAGACTGAAAAAGGTATTATTATGAACTAGTTTTGATCTCATAGACTTCCTGAAAAGGCCTTTGGGTCTGCAGGGGTCCCCAGACCACACTGAGAATCACTAATCTAGAAGACCCAGCATTTGTTTTGGAGTGACAACCCTGAGTTTGAATCCTAGCTTTGCCTCTAAAGGTTTTAAGGCCTCAGTGGAATTATTTACCCTGTCTGAGATTCGGTATATAATTTAGGATATTGAGACAATGCTTCTTCACAGACAATTAAATGAAATGACATATAGAAAGCTTCTCTCGATAGTTTAGCACAAATCAGTCAACACGGTAAAAGTAAGTTTCCTCTCTTTCCCTTCCTTCTGCAAACTTGTTGGCACTTATGACAGACTCATATAGTATCAATGTCTTTATGAGTTGCTTTGTGAACTTGGTAAGGTTATATCCTACCTCCCTTTTGTTCAGTGTCCTCACTGAGGGGAGAAAACACAAAATAGAAATACAAACAGCTACCTGATTGTACTGCTATGGTGATAAAACAAAATGACAGATTTCAAGATATTTTGAAAAAGTAAGAGAGACATTAAAATATAAGAAATGCACTTTGGCAACAGGATAAAAATGTTAATGAATAAGTTTGCTACTTAGGCCAAATTCAACTCTTTGAAAGATAAAATAAAAATATGAGTTATGGTAAATCATTTTCTGAAAAATCTCCGTGTGGGCGCTATCAATTTCCGAAATCCCTGATTCTATTGTCAAGTTCTATAGCACGCTGAAGGTGAAATGCTTTTCTACAGGGCAGATGATGGCACGCTGTCTGTTCTTCCCTCACTAGCTAACTTTCTGATTTGAAGCAAATCGACCTCTTTGAACAGCATTTTTCATCTTTAAAATGATTTTTTGGAGGGGTACTCATCCTTTCAGCTCCAAAATTGTACAACGCTATTATTCTTTTTCTGTAATCATTGAATTTTTTGAAGAAAGGAGGTATTTGAATATTTTAGGCTCATCTCATCACTACATATACATGCGCAGTTTTAATTGAGGTTCATGGTGCATGGAGGAAAAGCACAAGGTATCATGATAAAACCACTCTCCATATAAAGGAAAATAAACCAGTAGTAGAGAGAGAAATTTACCAGAAGAAGAAAAAGTTCCTATTTTACGGGCTCATGATGGAATCTCTATCCTTTAGCTCTATTTCTTTTCTCAATAACCCAAAACCAATTTTATAACTCAGTTGTCTCCCAGCTAAATGTGCAGCCTGCTGCAGAGACGAGTTTGTGAAGCTTAACCATACAAAATGGTGTATCTAAACAGTGCCCGCATATATTTGCAGGGATGTTTTTATAGTTGAAAGGAGCTTTGCTTCAGCTTGTTTTCCTTTCTGGTACAGGCTTACGAAAACTATTAATAAAAAGAGATATATCAAGAAAAGAACATAGAGAGACGAATTTGACTAGAAAAGCTATGGTTTACCTGTGCAATTATATTAAATGTCCGGCATGCACCAGTGTTGATTAAGTATGAGACAATGTCAGAGTTTCTAATCTCATTAAAGTATTATTGAAAAGCTGCATCAATTCTTCATGAAGCCATTTGGCATCCTCATCACACTGTGTTTTTTTCTTTACCACCCATTAAGTAGCCTTGCTTAGCACTGGCTTAGGAATTAAACTCTGCAGGTTTCTTCAAAGGGTTCATAGAGTAAACAACACTTAAACATTAGAATAATGCATTTTCTTCAAAGTGTTTCCTTTCCGAAGCACAGGAAACCCAGATCTATTGCTAAGGACAGGTAACAGCAGGTAATATCAGCAATATAAATTCATGGATGTGTCCATCTATTTTTATACAAGACTGACAGAATTAGGAAAGGAATGTCTAGCACACACACTATAATGTAGAGAAAAAAGAAATCACAATTCTCTAAGTACCAGCAAATATATATTGTTTTCCATTATTTGTATTCATTTCCTGCTAAGACTTTGTGTTCTGAAAAAAAAGGGATGTTGACTTTGTGTTAACAGTACACAATATTTTCTTCTTTTTCAGAGACGAGGGAAAGCAGCACACACTTTTATTATCCTAACAGCGGAATGTCCTGGGTGTCCTGTTAATTGAAATGGACAACTTCCTGGGCTCACAAATCTGTCAGGTGGTCCTGTTGCAGCAACATAATGCTAACCGCAGGCACACACGAAATGAGTCATGTTCGCACATGCTGCTGGTTAATTGATTTAGGGAGATAGAAATTACACGTTGGAAAATTGATGATCACAGAAATATACATTAAAAAACTGCTAATTCATACTGATGAAGAACCTCGTTAGTATTGTGTTTATTTTCATTTGAGGTCAGAAATGCTGTTAATACCAAGGTCAGGGAAAAAAGATAGCAGGCCTTCCAAATAACTTATTTTAGATTTGAAGTGTCAGATCCTACATCAACTTGGAATGTAGTATTCATTCTCTTGCCATATAAATTGACATTGCTTTTGTTTCTCAAAATGAGGTTTTGCATCAGCTCTCTGGGTAAGTATCGTATGGCGCGGTATATTACACAAAAGCAATTTGTAGAGGTGTTGAAAAAAAATAATGTATTTTTGCATCACAGGAAACACCTGCTTGTTAAATGGGTTATGAAAATGAAAGCATTTAATACATATTACAAGAATTGATTAGTATTTTGTTTGACTTCACTTGTGAATTTTGCTTCTGGTTTCTCTAGTCAACAATTTTCTTTCTTTGATGTAAAAGGAGTTTAGTAGGAAAAAAATTTTATAGATTATTTCCCCACCGCTAAAAAAAATAACCCAAAAAGGCATTTTGCCTAGCAAAGTTAAAAGAAACTAACAGTACAACCAGACAGATGAGTCATAGAAAAAAATCTGTTATGTTGACCACTCTTGATCATTACATCTATACAGATACCAACTGGGTTAGGTTGACACTCTGAGTTACAACGTCTACATTTAGTATAATTACGATATTAATCATCACTGTATAAATTGATTTATGTAGCTATGTCCTCGGTAAGCTTTGTGATATAACTCTGGGACCACTGATGGTAATTTAAACTAGTCACCTTTCGGGTAACTCCATTTTGGCTTATTTATGGTGAAATTTGGATCTGTGGTGGCCTTTATCCATCATACTACCCTATATTCCTAATACAAACTAATAATTTTCTCAAATTATGCCTAGTTGGGAGTTATTCATTAAGTTGTTACAAACTAAATAGGCAGATATTTAAATCCTAAGCATATCCAGAAACTTAATGTAATCACTACCTCCTCCATGACCTCATTAGAAACAACTTTTGCTCTGTTTAAAAATCTGTCTCAAATTAAGTTGCGGAAAGCATTGCTACCCATTTAATGCCCATGAATTTTGTAATTGAGTTTTTCCCCTTTACATTTATAAATATACCACAGGATAATATTTCTGACACTGGTGCATTTAGTAAATAATTTAATTGATCCCAGTTCTGAAAAACTGACCTCTATGTAGTCTAAGTAGCTCTCATTTGCCAAGTTATAAATAAAAGTGCAACAACGGTTTTCAGTTGAAATACAATTACAAGCAGTACGGCATCAGTAGAACCAAGGACAGCTGTTTAAATAGGAGCACTGTGACTCCAAAGGAAAGCGTGATGCTTATGGAAACACATTCGATACAGCCTTAATTCCAGAAACAACAAGTATGAGATTAGAGCATTGAAGAGCCACACACCTTTTCAGCTTTTATCTGGACATGATGTGAGAAAATTCACTATAAATGCCCTGCCTCACACAGATGTTGTGATAGTGAAAGGATATGAAATCTTTGATGTAATTAGAGGAAAACAACTGCTGTTTTTACCTTTGTGGGTTTTTTTTCCCCCATTAAATATTCTATTTAGAATGGTAATACACAAATCACAGATCCAAGCTCTATTAGTTTAATGTGCTTTGGTGAAGGAGGCGCTATCATCTGACCCAATTAATCTTGATTTGGGATAAGAGCTTGATAAATGATTTCCCAGGAAGGGAGCCACACAGCTCATTGCACCTCGTTTTCTTCTCAGATCTGCTGTGTACTCAATGTGTGACCTTGGCAAAGTCATTTAACCTCTCCTTACCTCTTTTCACTCGTAAAATGTAGCTAATCCTGGCCTACCTCTCTTGACAAAAATAAGCACTGGCGCTATATGTTCAATAGATACGAATGTGGCAGATTATTGACATAGGGATAAACATGGTGGAATAAGAATACTGCTGTCACTGACGTAAGCCTCTGAACAAACTGCGTTCATGTAGAACTGCTTCCGACAACTGTGTACTTTGACTTCGTTTAAACAAACAGGTGCTGTGATATTTACTTTGGTCCATTAGACACAGATCTGCTGGGTGCAGAAAACTGGAATAAAATGAATATAATCTTTATTGGCTAAACCTATGTAATGCATACACTTTTGTTCTTTCGCATAATTAGGCTCTGACTCTCCTAGTCCAAATCATTATCAAGGTAGAAAGTGACAGAGGCAGCAAAAATATTAATCAGTTAAACTGTCAAAGAGTGTGAATTAATGTACATGGTTGTTATTTATTGTTATTTAAAATGAAGGGACAATATTACAAACATTTAAAATGGAGTCAAGTCTATGTAGTATAAGCTTATGTACAGTACAAGTTTAGCTTGAATCCTTTAACTTAAATTTGATATGAAGATTTTGGGATACGTGTTCAAAGAAAAAATATTTGCATCAAATATAGGCACAACATGTAATAATTAACGAGAACAAAAATTCTAAGCGCTATTCTAAATGGTATGAAGTATTTGAAAATAGTTGTAATCACCTTTAAATGTAGATTTTAGGTTAGATTTAAGAAAAAATAAATTTCCCTTACTATGAGAGTTGTTACAAAACATCTGCATTGGTTTTTCACTGGAAGTTGTCAAAAAGACCCTAAATTTTATTTAACAAAATTGATATGGTGATGGAATATTCTTACGTGAAGAAAAAAGAGACTATTTAGTCTCCTAATATTTTTTCTAGCCCTTACATTCTATAACTATCCAGAAAAAAAGTGCTTTTTCATATACTAAATCAAGAATTGATCTAAGGTTTTTTTTTTTTTTCCTATAATTGGGCTTAATTGGATGTTTATTCAGACCTCCTGGAACTGGGCTAGGTGTCATGTGGGAAAAACAGAAGAAATGTAATGGAATATGCCCAAGTTGCTTACAGATAAGCTGGGGAGATGACTTAGTGAGAAAGGTCTACCACTTATATGAACATTGACCACATCTACTTGCAAGAAAAGTTGGCTAGAACTGAGGGTGCATGTTGTGGTTATAGCTCGCAGTTAATTCATCTCTGCCTTCCTGGTGCCTATTACTGGGTCCAACACATAGCAAATACTGAGTAAATATTTGATGAACTCACTGAATGGGTTGAAATAATAGACCTGACTCTCTTAGAGTCTTTTAAACTTTTCATTCACTTCTTAACAAATATGTTTATTAAGCAGCTACTATGTGTAGGCAATATGGTAAATAAAAAGAAACAGACAAAGACCATGCTTTCTGTCTAGTTAAGGAGATATTAAGCAAATAAACTTATGAAAGATATACAATAACACCCTGTGAAAAGCACTGCACAAGACAGAAATAGTGTTAAATAAAAACTGACCTTGACTAGAAATTAAAGTCGGATTCTCTAAGTAAGTGACTCCCGAGTTGACATGTGAAAGATGAGTATTAGCTGAGCTGATGTGGAAGTAAGCAGAGATGGCAGAGGTCTCCAACTAGAGGAGACTGCACAGAAAGAGGGGCCCTGGAGCAGAAGGGGCATGGGGCCTATTTAATAAAGCAAAGAAAGAGAGGAGATGAGGATGGAGGTGGGTTGGGGCATGTCCTATAGAGCATGTAAAACCTCTTTAAGGAGATGACTTCATTATAAAGAGTGATGAGAAACCTCAGAAGGAAATTACTGTTCTGGTTGGAGGGCAGTGACAGTCTGAGAAGAGGCATGGGGAGCAGCTACAAGGCGCACGATGCTTTTCTCAGAAGGATTGAACACTTGTCTACAGAAAGCTGTCAGGTTTTCCTACATATTTCATGAAGACCAGGAGATATTATCATAAATTTTTTCTCTCATTTCTTTCTGAAAGCAAGAGCTATATAATGGGGACTTGGCCACATAGATCTCAGAAGTGTCACACTAACACATGAGAAAACTGGAAAAGTGCTTTCCTTTCATATTGAAATCTCTGCACACATTTGTATTTTTTTTTTTTTTTTTTAAAGATTTTATTTTTTTCCTTTTTCTCCCCAAAGACCCCCGGTACATAGTTGTGTATTCTTCGTTGTGGGTTCTTCTAGTTGTGGCATGTGGGACGCTGCCTCAGCGTGGTCTGACCAGTAGTGCCATGTCCGCGCCCAGGATTCGAACCAACGAAACACTGGGCCGCCTGCAGCGGAGCGCGCGAACTTAACCACTCGGCCACGGGGCCAGCCCCACACATTTGTATTTTTATGAACAAAAAACCATGGTTTGCCATTTGTATACCAGAGTAGTATTTGATCAGTTATGCTTGAGTGGGACATGGCTTAAGCTAGGTATGGCCAGAAAGTAAGACACCATCCAGGGGATTGGATCCAATCTTCTTCCAAAACTTAAATCATTATCTGGTTCATAGTCTTCCTCTATAACAGATAACATTGTTGTAAAACTTTAGAACACAGCTTCTCCATGTGTGGTCCACCTACCCTTGAACCAGAATCAACTGGACTTATTCCTAAAAGTGAAGAGTCTGGGCCTCTTAGTTCTAGACCCTTTGGGTTCTCAGCTGTACCCAAGAGTCTGCAGGTGTAAAACATGCATGGGCGATTCTCGGGAAAACCTATGTTTAAATCTTAGGCAATGATTCCCAAGCATTATTATATCTAGGAGTCGCTGGAGAGCTTATAACATGCAGATGCCCAGGATCCACACCCAGAAATTTTAATTCAGGAGATTCGGGATGATGACTAGGAATAGATATCTTTTTACAAAGCTCAGATGAATTTTAAGTGCAAAGTTAAGAGCCATCGGTCTAAAAGTTTTTCCTAGTTTATTTGAACATTTTCTAGTAAGATCTCTAAAAAAGCATATACACTCCTGTATGGTAAATTCTTTGAGGTCGGGGACACTGTCCTTTTCAACTTTCTCTCCTCAGCACTAAGATAGGGTTAACTCCATCCATCATTGGATCTCAGATGAAATGTCGTTGCCTTCTTGACTAGGTGGAATGCTCCTGCTATAGATACGCATATCTCTCTGAAATATCCCAAATCACTCATCACACTTCTTTGTAATAAACTGATCAATTATCTTCTAAGCTAGCTGTAAACTCTGGAAGGTGTTGCCTACTTTATGCTCAATAGAATCAATATCTAGCAGAATACTTGTCATTTAATAGGCACTTCATAAATACTCATTGAATGAAAAAAATATGCAGTAAATATTAAACAAATGTTTTCATTACTTGAAGACTACGATCTCTTTTAACTGCCTCTTCACCAGTGAAAATATATTATTTCATTTAAGTTTTCATATTAGATCCTAAAACAACATTTTAGGCTACTATTAAAAAATAGACACCAAATTCTGATAAAACTTCTCAACAATGACTGGCATAACTGCTCAAATCTGGCCACTTTTCCCCCTTTCTGAAGCCATGTTCCTAGTCCACAATGGTTTCATCCTTTTCTTGAAGGGGAAATCAAATAGATTTGGAAAATGAAGGTGTCATCATGTAGGCAAGATTGGTCAGGCATTAGATGGGTATTAAACAAAGAGTACATTTAGAGGATGTAGCTTTAGAAGAAAATTGTCTTCAAATATTAAAATAAATAATGAAAATATAGATGAAAGATTAAATGGTTAGGATGGGGTCTAGAAAAAAATCTGAACATCCACAGGGATGGCTTAAACACTGACAGCAGAACAGGGCTCTACAAATCTATAGTGCAGGAACATTGAAAGTACAGATGAGAATAAAAAAGATCAGAATCTGGGTAGCTTGGAGGCAGTATAGGAGACACTGAAGTCGTTTTCAAGAATCCAGATTTAATGAAGAATGTAGTGCAGTAAAGATAGTTTAGTAGGCTTTGATCAGTGCGGGGTTCAAATATGGCTGCCTCCCCTCCTCACTTTCATATCAAGAGGAGCAGCAAAAGAAACGATCTTCATGAAAGAAGGCAGTGGGGATATGTCATTACAGACAGCTTGGTCCCTGTTATGAACACACAAGGAGATATCATTTCGAGAGGAGAGTTTGTTCAGAATGAAATGAAGGATTCCATGAAAGGCAACCAAAGTGAGGAAAGCACATGAGATGAGTTAAGATATATGTGAAATGGCAAAACAAAACAAAACAGAAACAAAATATACACAAACAAATAAAACTGGTGGAACAGGTGTCATTTCAGGGACTCTCAGAAGATGGCACCAAATAGTCATCCCTACTGACTACCAAAGGACAAGAAAAGCCAAACATCCAAGCCCGCAATGTCATTTCTTAGTAACATGGCTAGCTTTCCAAACAGAGCATCTGTTGCCTGGAGCACATTCATGGTCACTGCCACTTCTGCCCTCCCTTTTTCCCTCACTGCACACTCCAATTACAATTTATTACGGAAACCATTCCTTGCCTAACAGCGACCCTTTGGCCTTGGCAACTTTGGTAATATAGGTTCCAGCTGTTGGCAAAACGGTGCATTGGCCAGTCCTAACCCACTATTCCCTTGATGACACAGAATCTAATACTTTAATTCCCATGTTTTACATAAGTGATCTTCATACATGGTCACAAGTAGACCTGCCTGAGAGAGAAAATCCTGAAAGTAATGAATGCCATCACTTCCTCTCCAAGTTAACATGGAAATCATCATTTCCAGTCGATTTCAAGATTTTGGTATTCCCTAGAAGAGGGACTGAAAAACCCTTCTAGGTTTTTTACATACAGTCACATTTCTTGGTTAGGAACTCAGACATATGGTCTTTTGCCATCCCAAAAGCCACACCATCGCCCTTCATTGCAAACCAATTAGGGAAAAGAAGGTAGGCAAACTGCATACAAGTCAGCAATCCCCTAGGTATCACTAATCCATGAGTGCTCAGGTGTTGCCATAGTGGTACTAACAGTTTGGATTGGGAATCTCATGAAATACATACCTTCAATGTGACCAGTTCTCTATTTGGAGTGACTTTTTAAACAGTGAAAGCTTTTGGAAATCTTGATGATTTTAATCCTCTTCCAGCATAGTAATTAGCAAATTGCATGGCCAATGCTTGTTTAACTGCCTATCTTTCAAGTCCATAACCTCCTATGTCTATGTAGGGGCAGTGTCTATTTGCTCTTAAGGATTCTATATGGTATCTGACATATATTAATAATAATGCTAGTACATGAACAAAAATCATCATTTCTGAAGTGCTTCCTATGGGTCAGATACTCTGTGTTTCACATGTACTCTCTCATTTAATACATGATTAATGTGCAACAGCCCTATGAGAGAGACACTATTATTAGCCCTATCTTTTCTATGAATAAACTGCAGATTAGTGATTTGAAATGACTTGCCTTGGATCCAGCAGCTAATAAAAGGAAAACTGAGATTGCAATCTAGGTTTGTGTGGCCTTAAAGTCCGTGGTCTTTATCTCTGTGGGGCATTTTTTCTATTAGTAAACATTTTTTTAACTGATTTCATGATATGAATAAAATATTGTCACATTAAAACATTATTACTACATGGGTTCAGGTATATTGTGAGTTCGTTCATGCTCCTTTTCAAAAGTCTGTAGTTGGCCTTTAATACACGATGTTGGCTGCGACCCTTGAAACAAGGTGTTCTGCTGACCTCATCGTGGAGAGCCAGGGTTAGCAAAATTAGCATAGTCCTATAGGAGGCTTGCTATTTGCCAGAATACAGAGTGCTACCAGAATGCTTTGTTGTGCCCACACAAGAAGGATTCCAGACTCTTTATGAGATGCCATCTATCAGGGTTTTCGAATTACGTTCCAGGGAACACTTCTTTTCATGGAGGTATAGATATTATACAGGTAGAGCCACGTTACATGTTTTTGTGTAAGTTCTCCTTTGAAAGTTTGAAGTTATATGATCACATTATTCACTCAACCAGTGTCATTGTTGAGTGGAAAGGGTTTTTAAGTCAGCTTCACTGATCTGTCACTTATAACCACGTGGCCTAAGGGTACATCACTTAACTCCTTTCTGCTCCATTTTCTTTAGCTATACTCGGAAATACTATTTTCCTCATAATGTTGTTGTGAAATGAAGTGAGATAAGGTACTTAAAGGGAACTGGGACATAGTAGGTACTTGAAAAATTCCCGTGTCTATCGCCAAGTCACATTCTCATTTTCACCCTGTTCATAGTGACAATTGCTACAATACCATTGAAATACCCCAAATCAACAGCAACATCAAATATCAAATATTTTTTTATCTTTAGCCCCAAACCAACAAAAAAAAATAGCTTAAACAAGATATTATTAAAATTTTATTGAAATATATTCACTTAAGCTGACTGAAGAAAACAATAATATAATGACGGCAAAATTTGTATAGAGCCTAATATTTCCTAGCATTGTTCTAAGTGCTTTATATTCAGATCACGGAATTTATTAGGTACATAAGAGAAGTCAGTAAGAATTAGCTGTATTAGTTGCATGCTGTATTTATTTGAGAGAAATTGCAATTGTCATCACCTTTATATTTATGATCTAATTTATTTATTTTCAATAAATATTAACTTACTTTTAAATGTCCAAATATATTACTTTAAGAAATACAGACAACTGGTAACTTTCACCACTAATAACTGTAATTCAAACAATTCAATGTAGAGGCTGGCCCAATGGGGTATGGATTAAGTTTGAACACTCTGCTTCAGAGGCCTGGGGTTCACTGGTTCAGATCCTAGACACAGACCTACACACCGCTTATCCAGTCATGCTGTGGAAAGCATCCCACATATAAAATAAAGAAAGACGGGCACAGATGTTAGCTCAGGGGCAATCTTTCTCAGGAAAAAGAGGAGGATTGGTGGTGGATGTTAGCTCAGGGCTAATCTTCCTCAAAAAAAATTAAATAAATAAATTTAAAATAAATTAAGAAAAAACATAATTCCCCCCAAATTCAATGTAGTTAGTTTGTTTTCTTCAGTATTGCTTTGCATATGTATATATAAACCACATGTGACTATCTTTTCTTGATTAGAATTTTAGGTAAAAAGAAAATAGCAGAATTATTAGATATTTGAAAGCACAGAAAATTGAATTCTTGGTGGCATCATAGTTACTATAAAGATGAAGGTTAACTATTTTATTATGTTTTCTGCTCACGGCACTTTTGTCACATAATTCATGCTTTTCAAGATGCTGGCAATTGTTACTTTAAAATTCGAACAAAAGAAATTAATCCTTTTAGAGGGAATGATGATTCAAACCTAGAAGATGAAAAAATAATAGCTGTAATCTGACTTCAAAGCCTACATTCTTCTTTGTAGAAGAAGAAGAGGTTTCTACAGAATTATGAAATGAATTTCACATGGAAATATGAGAAATGAAAAGGGACTGTCCAACATGCTTACGAACTGAGAAGACAGGCTACATTACCAAAGGATAAAATATGAGCAGGTCATAAACATTATGAAGAGTCTAATGTTTCCTCACAAGGAAAAATGAAATACACACACATATTTTTTAAAATAAATTCACCTGTAGAATGATCACTATCCTTCAGGACTTTGGAAGGATATACAGTATAATGTAAATTAAAGTAGACCCTTCTGTCATCAGAAACAAAGAAGCAACAATCCCTTGATGACACATATTACATCCATTTTACTAGTATATTATTCACTTTACTCCATTAAATCTCAAAATCTTTCTAATTTTACAGTTATGTCTTAAGCATGTGTCTTTTCATATTTACAAGAAATTAGAAAATTTACCATCAGCCTACAATTTCCCCACCTTGGGTTTTAAGAAGCATATGCACTGCAACATGACTAACATTGACCAGGACTGGTGGCGTTTGGAAAGGAGACATGACGTTGGGAACCCAGGTGCATTAGAGAACGAAAATTGGAAAGTCATTAAATGGAATTTTTCTTTTTGGGTCAGTTCTTGACCAGTAATTATCAAAGGACTCTGTCCACGATATGTCATGTGAGAGGAACACTAACATTTCAGGATGCCAATCATCGGGTCAAAGGTCCTATAATATTTAGGGGAAAAACTGAGATGGAGTGGAGTGTTGGGCCTGACTGTCCCAGCCAAATTCTAAGTTGAAAGATTGTGGTCTGCTTTTCTTAAATCCCCCTGTAGTTCGTTTTGGAGGATATGCTCTCATTCAATTCCTTTTTTAAATGATTTTGCAGTGTTGTGTTCTGTGAAACAACTGCTGTGTTCCACTCCAGTGGAGGACAAAGTGACTCCTGTGCCTTGTGAACGGTTTGTGGCACACTTGTCAGGAGGTGAAAGGTGCGGCATAAATGGAAGATCCTGCTACTCATTTTAAAAGAAAGCTATGTGCTGACTCTCATAACAGATACATATTTTTTAAAACCCAATACTGTAGGTTTCATGAAGTCATTTTCCAAACAAAGTGAATAAGAGTTCAAGTTCTTTTTGGCGCCCATTTTCTCATTTTTGTCTCACTTTACCTTCTTGTCTAGTTTAACAATTGTAGGATCCCAAAGGAGTGACTCAGTGAATTTGAGATCTAAGGAATACACAGTCATTAAGCAAATGTAATGTGGTTAGTGATGCTAAACTAAATTCACAGTTTGAATAGACATGGACTATAAATGAAATAAGCTCAGGGCAAGAGTTCAGGGCACCTCAGTAAACAGAGCAGGAGAACATTTTATGTTTAGCTTGCTTGCTACCTGGATACCGAACTTGAGGTTCAAAAGCCAAATTTCATTCACTTGAAAAAATCTGAAAACTGTGAAATGATGAGACAACATTATTCTAAACAAAATTTCCCCTCATAATAAAAAACATAATGAGAGAAAATGTCAAATAAGGAATATTTCATCTTGCGGTCATGTGTGCATTGTTATCACTCCTGCCAGAGAAATTTTAGCTAAAATCACATAAATTGTTCATAAATGAAAATTGTAATAAATGAGCAGTAAGCACAGGCCGGGATGACGTCTAATTCATAGTCTTTCTGATCCAGAGGGAGCTCACTGCCCTGACGCACTTCATGCTCCCTCAGGTTTACCTTATCAACGCAGTTCTGCCCTTCTTTTTAACCAGCAAAACGGTATAGTAAAAATTATAGTAAAATTGTTTAAATGTAAAAAAAAAAAAGATAAGGAGAAATAAAAGGCATGTTTCTATTGATTTTTTAAAAAAATGGATCCGCAAACATTTCTATGTGCCCACAACAGCACTTCTTCCTTACATATTTTAGCTATTTTACCATGCAGATGATTAAAGCAGAGAACACTCTTAAAATAGAATTATAAAACCTTGAAATTACTGAAAGCAAAACTTCTCAGTTTAATCCAACCACTGAAATTAATCCCTGTGCTCTGTTCATCTTCTTTTAAATTCGAAGCAAGGGCCCAAAAAAATGAAAGTTTATTTGGATGAAGAAAGTCAAAGTGACCGCTCCAACGATAAACTTCACATCATGAAAAGCAGGGGATCGCTCTGCACCTTTTGATAAGGAGTATTTTAAAATCTGCATCACTTTGGCAAAAATACTATCCTCTGGAAAACAGGCTTTACAATTTTCTGTTCTCTCAAGTATCACTGACACTAAGAATAGACCATAAATTGGTAGTATGGAGTGCCTTTCAGTTCCAGTTTTTCTAAAAGCATTTCACAAAGCAATTAGTCCGATAATGGCCGTGCGCTCACTTGTTGCAGCCTTTCTGGAATTGCTAATAGCGCACGACCTTTCCAACCAATGGAATGGATGGTAGGGAGAGTGGGGTAACATCTTAGTCTTCTCAACCCTAGTCACGTTCTCTCCTTAAATAATGTGTTTGAGTTGTCTTCCTACTTATAAAATAGCTTAGAGTTAAAATTTGTACTAATAAAAAAACCCCTAAGCATTGATTTTTGAATCCAATTAATCATAGGATCTGCAATTGATGGCCTCTACATTACCAGTGAATGATGTAACTCTAGAATGGTCTACTGTGGCTCTAGCAGTGGCTTTGTTCGTTAGTGAGATTTTTTTAAAAATGTTTTTAAAAACAGGGGAACATTATTTTACCTGAAGTGAACTTTACAACATACAAAAGATTTGTAAAACATCACCATTTTAGTCTATTAAATATCACATGTTACATAGAAGAACTGATTCTCACACCGGCAGCTTTTAGCTAATGCAAAGGTTAAATAGGAATTGTCCTCTTAAACTGACTGTGATTTTCACACTAAAATAGTATCAAATTAAGGTGTAGACAATAGTGGTACTCTGCCTATAGAACAAGGATCCCATGGGCAAAAACACTGGGTGTCTGAACTTTCAGAATTCTTTAAAAGGTAATGTTCAGTTAATCCATTTATTTGAAATAATTTCTGTTGATAATTTGGCTAAGATGATTTTCTGTTTATTGTTTACTTATTATTTTCAAGTAAAGACATACTTGGGAGTTTAAATTTGCATTTCTTGGAGTGTCTCAGTGTATACACATTTGACCAATAAGACAGTGATATAAAGGGTAAACCACTTGGTCCAACAATATTCAATTCATGAAAAGGTGTGACAAAAAATTTTCTGTGGAAAACAAAATACCGATTGGAGTCTTTGGCCCCAGGATAATGTGTGTAACTAAGGCGTTATTAGACAATCCATCATCAGCCTTGATATCTTCATTGTAGAGACTAAGTACAATTTTCCTTAATATAGAGAGAACTTTATATATTCAAAATTAAAAAGTGGTTAAGGCAGTTCTAAAAAGTGATTTTTTTATACCATTTATGTTCAAGAAAAAGAGAGGTATTTTGTTTCCAAGGAGCAAGTTTAATCTTTCCGTTGCTTATCTGAAAAAGAAAAACAGTGCTCTACTTTCCATTTTGCTTGCATCTGAATCACAGCTTAGTAATGGTGAGTTAGTTTTGAATTACTTTTGAAACATACTCTGTCCTATATTTTAACATACCCTAATCCAATTTAATCTAATCTAACATCAGCAATGCTTGCATTTATTTCACATTCCAAACATTTTGTATATTTCCACTAACCTCACTGATACGTTGAAAATAGTCAACATTTCTCAGTATGAAATACCCAGTTGTATAATCAAAACTCTGACACCTATAAAGTGCAAGTGCTTATTTGAAACATGTGATGTTTAGAACCTTTTCTCTCAAATTGCATCTTGTTGAAGTTAATAAATTCTCTGTAGGAATAGTAACCAGCTTCTACATTTCACTGATGGTCCCCCCCCATTAACATATGGAACACTTAACTACTGACAGTGACTGACTCCTGAATAATCTGTGATACAGTGGACAGAAGTACTGCACTGGAGCCAGCAGTACACACACCTTCCCTGTCTGTAACACACGGCCTCAAAGTTTGAGTATGGGATTGTCTTAATTCTGGTTGCTATTAAGCACATATGTTCGCAGACATAAATTTAATCCAAAATAAAGTATTTCTGCCAGGCTGGAGGGATTAGAAAAAGAAGGGCAATTAGAAATCAGAATCAAACTTGTCATTAGAGGAGCCGTCAGAAGCAGTTTACACCATGATTATCCTGGTTTTGATCATCACCATTGGTCTTCCATTTTTAGACGAAAAATATCAAAAATCTAGACTCTTTAAAAATAGCCCCCAGAAAATGAAATTATAGAAACACAAATGAATCTCCTGCTGGCAGTCACACCACCATGCTGCCTCCAAATCCCTCACTGCCCTTCTAGGGAGCACGATACACATGAAGGTTCCAGAACACACAATCACAGCCAAGAGCATGCTAATATGTTTGAATCACTCCAATGGCAGAAGCAAAACAGCAGACACAAATTTCTAAAAACAGCTTGGTGGATCATAGCTTCCCATTTGCATATTTTATAATTTATTTATTGGTCAGTTGACCAAATGAAGAACTACAATAAGCCATGTCCCGTCACATAGTCACAGAACATTGCTGCTGTAGAGCTTCAATGTTATTAGCCAAGAAGGGGACCTTTTTACTACCTCTCTTCACTCTATCCATCCCTTGATAATTAATGAGAGCAAAAGAGTGAAAATTTCTACCAATCCTAAAACTCAAGGTATTCACAAAATTTTATTGGACTTTGCGTATAACTCTGCATGACCACTTGTTATCCTTGATATTTATAAGCTCTCATTGTGAGGCAGGAGATGTGCTAAATGCTTTATGTCCAATAGCTGATTTGTTTTTAAGAACCATCCTAGGAGGAAGCTCATATTATTACCCCAGTTTTGCAGAGAAGGAAATCTAGTTGAGAGACGTTAGGCGAATCAGCAGAGATCACAAAGCTAGAAAATGGCAGTCCGGATTTGAATCAATTCAGTGTAAATCGAGGGTCTCCTCTCTTAAAACACTGTGCTAACTCTATATTGCCTCCCCCACATTTCCTAAAGGTCACATTGTTGATTAGACACCACTTCATGATTTATTATCCTTTCAGCAAATGTTACTCTGTGACTCTTTATGCAGGTCCTATCCTAGGTGCCGACTATTCAGTTGTTACCCCAAAGACATGGCAGCTGTCCTTATGGAGCTTGCAGTCCAGTGGCCTGGACAAAGCAAGCAGCACTTTTCCCTGGCAAAGAAACATGATTTCGAATAAGAGATAGGGGTTGCACTGAATTCACACATTTAGTGGTGCCTTCCAAGGAGAGGGAAGGAAATTTCTTTCTTACTGAAATCCTGATCCCTGTGATCTTGTCCTCCAAACTCTTCCTTCAGCTAATTTAAAGGTCAGTATCTGTAAAATATCTTCATTCTAGTTCTCAATTTCAGTATTTTTATTTCTCATAGGCAAATGACATAAAATGACTTCTAATCAAGGAAAGCACTAGGCAAACTATGAAGAAAGCAAGGAGTTTTTTGGGGGGGAGCTCTTAGATTCTGCTCTTTTCCCCCTTTTTCCTTTTGAGGAATTATAATAAAATTCTTCTGTTCTCTTCCTAAGTCTTTCAAAACTTGGTCTTGGGCAAAGACTTCATATGAGTCCATCTCTAACTTGTTCTGAATTTAAATCAATCTGGTTCTTCCTCATCAAATGTGAACTGAAGGCTCTGAGCTCTTGGAAAGTCATTTTAGGCATTAGTGGCACTGAAGAGAGGGGCCAGGGTGACTATAAGGGCCAGCCTCAATTGTATAGAATTATTCCTTGAGGCAGTTTCTCCCTCTGGCTCTTCATGGGTTATTGGTGAGGGAATATGCTGATGGAACGTGGTGTCCTCTGAAAGACACACTCACTTCTTCCCATGTCTTTCTTCTTCCTCATTCTTTCCTCAGCCCTCACTGCCTTTCTCTTCCTTCCCACCTATCCTCTCGTCCTAACATCACTCTTTTATTCTCCATTTTTCTTCCCAAAACAGAGAAAGAGAAAGAGGGAAAGAAAGTGTAAAGACACAGATTTAGGGCACAAGTTAGCTTCTGGGATGGAAGAGGATCACCTCCATGCTCATTCCTCCTCTAGCACTCACTCAGAAACTCAAGAGAAAAGGAACATCTGCCCATTCTCAAGATGGTTCATGATCCTATCTTTTAAAAAGCAAAATATTACCACCTTCTCTTAATGCACAATTAGTTAATATCCAACAGTCAAGAAAATAAGACAATTTAGGCAAAATAGAAAGGCCTCAGGCTTTGGGAATAACATGATCGATAAATATCCCTTTATTTTGATTCTCTCTCTCTTTTTTTGAGGACTCTATGAGAATACTCATAATAGAATCTTATTGGGTTATCTGTCCAGGCCTTTCTAATTAAGAACTGCCACACTGTCCATAGGAATGACTCCCAAGGGCCACGTTTTTGTTCCAAGAACAGATTTCCTGGCTATTCCTAATTAATATATGATGGGCCTTTCACCCCAAATGAGAAAATCAAATTACTTTCATGCTAATTTGGAATTTGAACTAAGAGATATAGGAAGTTGAGCTGTTGAGCCTTTCGGAGACTTCCAGAAGCCTAGAGAACATATTCTTGCAAATGAGATCTCTGCCAATGCAGTCATTGGATCCCAGTCTCCCTGAGGTGTGAGAGATTAATGCTTCCTTGGATTCTGTGGATACCACAGTGTCTTTCTGATAATATCTCTGAGATTTATGCAAGCTCCATAACTTGCCATTCACAGATGCTTACTTGATACTGTGACCAGGCCTATATATATCTGGTGAATAATCCAATCCCTATTTCTCTGAATTTCTTTTAAGTATTGCATTTCCAAGGCCACTTATGTGAGTTTATCTTTATTCTTTATCTTTCTAATTTATTTGGTCCATTTTCTGTATTTTGCCAAACTGGACTTGGGTGGGTAGAGGAAAACAGATAGATGCAATTGTAGGGTATGATATAAGAATCTATAGCATCCACAAATCTTACTGTGCTTTGTGGTTATGGTTACATAAGCTTTTTCATGTAGTATTTAGAAACTGATCTCTTGACCATCTAAGAATGTCAGTGTGGTCCTTCTGAATTTTGAGGACCTTCAGGAATACCCTTTACTATTAGCATCAAAAATAACCACTAAGGAAAGTTTAAAGCTCCTCCCTAGGGCTTTAACAAACTTCTAGTAAAACAGAACTTTCAGAAACTTAGCGGAGTCCCCATTTCACGCTTTCTTCTTAATTGATATCAATATAGTGTAGATTTTATTCAAAGAGAAAGGTGTTTTTGCAAGATTCTCCTATAAAATCTTGGAACCAACCTTTCCCTTCGAGTGAAAATCAGTGCTTGGTAACATTTCCCCAAGCCAAAATCATGGCTGTAGAGGTGATCAAGGACTCTCTTGAGAGCAACTGGACTTTGATATGAAAGAGAAATGTTTCATTCATTGAAAATTGCTATTAATACCTCTTTTTTTTTTTAGTTTACCAAATGCAGTCTTAGCCATTGAAACATGAAAGTTACAGCAAAAGCTGCAAAGATCTTTTAATTCTCTTAAAATAAATGACATGAAGGTGGAAGGAAAGAGGTAAAATTATACCCATAATTATATCTGTAGACCTTTCTGTAACAATAATGGATAGAGATAGATCTGGATTACTAGTGAAAGTGACATGGAAATAAGTTCAGTTCAGGAACTTCAGGCAAGTTTTTGACTCGAAAAGTGTATAATGTTACACAGTAAAAGAAATCTTTCTTTCTAATTGAAAAGATGTCATTGTCAATGCAAAATAAGACTGAACCCAAATAACAACACAATTCATTCAAACAGTAATTAATTTGGGGATTGGTTACATGTTTGGGGCTACTTCTTACTCCTTTATTTTTTTCTGTCCTTCTGGTGAATTTCAGCAGCAACTGCGGGAATTGTGCACAGAGTCAAAGGAGATTGGGCAAAATCCTCCATTGGTCTTTCCCAGCCTAATCTACTTTGGAGAACCCACAGATGTAGATATTTAATAGAAATTAATCTCTTTCTGGTATTCAGTCTCACAATACTTCATTCTAATACTGATTACACTGATTTTCTAAGATATGCTGGCAAAATGCTGCTGTAATATAATTTCTTTGCTGCTGGAAATGAAAGCTCTTGAGATTGCTCTTGCTTACATAGCTGCTTCACGGTGATTACATCTTCACACAGATGTTAATTACTCTCAGGAGAAAGCTGCCCAAATCATCAGGTGAGTAGAATAATCTTGCAGTGGATACTATAGAGGGACTTAAGGGCTATTATGGATATGGTTTCTCACTCTTGAGATCTGAACTCCACTCTGATGAACATAGGGCAGATGGCAAAAACTTTATAAATGGTAGCCAGCTAATCACCAAATGGGTTACTGAAAGTGGATATAGACCTTAGCTTTTAGCCTATTCTAAAGTTTGGGCCTGGCTTCAATGAGATCAAAGACACACCGCTAAACCTGGGAATTCTTGTTAAAACTTCAATCAGTGGTTCTCAAACTTCACTGTGCATTAGACTCCCTCTGGGAGATTTAAAAAGTCTTAGTGCCTGGACCTCTGTTCAGACCAATTTAATCAGAATCTCAGGAGCAGAACCCAGGCATCAGTATTTTTAAACTTCGCAGGTGATTCCCATGTGCAGCCAAGGCCGAGACTTCCTGACTTGGTATTGACCTGCCTGTACCCAGCCTATAGTCTGGTGAGCACCAGCGTGTTGATTGCAGGTGGGATGGTCAATCTGAAGAAACACAATGAAGGCCCTCGGAAGAACACAAAAGCCCTGCAGCACTGGACATTGATGGTGGGAAGCAACAGTTTCAAAAATATCAACCACAGAGGAAAGGACTCCCTCCAAATAAAACACAAAACAATGCAACTTCTAAAGTAAATGTGAAAGAGATAGAAATAGCGACAGACAGGTCATTCAGTGGATATCTTACAAAGGGGCAAACTATGTAGACATCCACTGATTATTCTCTCCTCAAAAATGAGGGAACAATAGGGGCCAGCCTGGTGGCACAGCAGTTAAGCTCACACATTCAGATTCAGCGGCCCAGGGTTTGCTGGTTTGGATCTCAGGTGCAGACCTACACATTGCTTATCAAGCCATGCTGTGGCAGGTATCCCACATATAAATTAGAGGAAGATGGGAATGGATGTTATCTCAGGGCCAGTCTTCCTCAGCCAAAAAGAGGAGCATGGGCAGCAGATGTTACCTCAAGGCTAATCTTCCTCAAAGAAAAAAAAACGAGGGAACAATAACATAGGAACAGCTGTAATATTTTACTGATTGTAGCTGGTGCGACTAAAATGCTAAAGACTTACCTTGGTGCTTTGTCAGTGCTTCAAGACACAGGGAGGCTTTAGGTGGTTCAATTCTTACAAGAGATCATCAATATGAAAGACTGGGAAACAATACCTGGGAAAGACTAGATTACACTGGCAGGTTGACTGTCGAGAGTGTCCATTCAGGAGGAAAGAAACACAGGGACAATAGAAGCAGGAATTTGACGATACTAATACCAACTGAGGCAATGTTTAAGAGAAAAACACACATTTTAATGGTCTATCAAGTTTTGTGTCACTTTATGAGTGAACAGAAGCATTTAACTTTCTGTGTTTGGCCACCAGCCTACTATCAATCAGAAAAAATATTACATGATTCTTAAGAGTCTGTTGTCTTTATCTTTGTCTTTACCACATGCCTTGTGCCCTGAACATAGTAGGAACTCAGGAAAATATTTGTTAAATATAAGAATGAAAAATGCATCAGACCACATCTAACCCTGGCTGAACTCAGAGTCTGGATATTTAAAAGGAAATGAATATGAGATATAGGATATTGTCTTACTTCTTCAAAAGTAACGTTAGGTTAAACTACGTGAAATCACCATCTTTACAGGTCAAAATGAGTCAAATAGCAATTTCATATGCTCAACATGTATGCTTTTTCTTTAAAAAATTTCATTTATCATAAATGAGCCCAGTCTGTTTGGTTTGAAAGCTTTTCTTTCCAGAAGCTGGATGTTATGGATGTGCAACTGCTCCTAGAAAAACAGAAGTGGGGTCCCAGTGAAAGATCTACATTTCTGACTGGGCATCCACCTCAGTAAGCAATATTGAAAACAGCATTGCAGGACCTAATGTCAAAGGCTTCAACTATTCAAGGAAGGCTGATATGGTGCATGAACATGATTTCATCAAGAAATGTAGAAAATGATTATGCTGAAGGGAAAATATCAAACTCACAGAAAATAAAAATACAAGTATTTGAACATTAATGTCCTTCCTTGCAAGATATATTATGCCCAAAAGATTATGCAGCTCAGTCAATATTTGAGCACACCCGCTTGCTCTAATAAGGAGTATGTTTTTCCTGTGATTATGTGTTCTTTCACAGACTGGGGTCCAGGACAATTCAGGCCCGACAGTTTCATATTCTGTTTTAGGAAATAGAGAAATATAATACAGAACTTAAGTAATTAGATAGAGAGCCATCAGAATGGATGAGTTGTGGGTTGATGCACGAAGACTTTATTAGCATAAAGTAGCCATCTTGCTGATCACAAAAGTGTCACAGAACAAACATCAAAGTGTGTAGAGGAAACAAATAGAGAATTCTTTCTGCAGTAGTCTTAGCTCATGAATTTTGAGGAAAGAAGCCTAAAAGTAGTTCTTTTTTGTTGTTTTGGGGCTTTTTTTGGTGAGGAAGATTGGCCCTAAGCTAACATCTGTTGCCAATTCTCCTCTTTTTGCTTGAGGAAGATTGTCCCTGAGCTAACATCTGTGCCAATCTTCCTCTATTTTGTATGTGGGATGCCACTGTACCATGGCTTGATAAGCAGTGTGTACATCTGTGCCCAGGATCAAAACCCATGAACCCTGGCTGCTGAAGTGGAGCGCATGAACCTAACCACTACACCACTGGGATGGCCCCTAAAAGCAGTTCTTAAACCAAATAATGATGCACTAATCCACATGCTTTCTTCTCACAAGCATTCAACTGATCGGGCATTGTGAGTTTCTATTTATCACTTGCACATGGACATCTACAGCTCAGCTACTTTACTTAACGCAACAACCTCAGTAAGAAATACTTTCTATAGCACAAATCAGTACACCCAGTGAAAATATATAACTGAAACAAACATTTCACAAAGCAATGCTAATCCTCACTGAATGTGATGTAATGTATTTTTTATTTTATTCAATTCTATTCCATTTAAAAATGCTAGTCGCACACTCCAAATCTGATTCCATGACGCACTAATACGTCACCATCCACTGGTTAACAAGCACCATGTTAAGTTATTCTTAATAGAGCCTCATGCCACTGATAGGCTACAAGTCAAAATAGTTTGGAAACCATATCGATCTTCACTTCTTGTCTTTGAGATGCCGTTGGGAGGACCCTTTCACATTAGTGTGTATAAAGGACAATACGCTGCAGAGGTCAGTTGCCCTTCCCAGAGTCACACACACGGAGCTGGCAGAGAGACGATTTTAGGTCTAGGCGTAGCCACTTCTAAACCTCTTGAATATTCCAATCCTCCTCAACGACTTCCAGGTGATATTTGTTGTTTGTGGCTCTCAGGGCAAAGAAGGAGCTATTCCTTTCTTTTCTTTTCCCTATAAATGAATCTTCCTGACTTCCAGGGTGACCTTAAGTTAGAGAAAGGACAATGGTACAAGCAGGACAATGACTTTGGTGAAAAGCCTGGTCCTCAACTCGTCCAGAGCCCCCAGTCTCCATCCTGAGGCCCCAGAATAAAGGGTCCAGGAAATAACGGCTCTTCATGTACTGCCCCTCAAGGCTTTTACTCAAATGGTAATCCACAAAGACCCAAATCAACTTGGCACAAACATGTGTATCCACAAAATAATTCAGCCTGATTTAAAAAAAATTCACAAATAGATTTAGTACTTATGCACAATTATTAATTTTATAAACAGCACCAAAAATGAGGAGATCAAGAAAACTTGTGAACCTAAGAAAGAGTTCATAGAAAGGGCAAGGCTGAACATCTGAGTTTTTCCTATCACATTTGAAAATCAAAATTATTTCTCTAGAGTTTTCTTGAATAAAGATAGCTGATTTATGACTTTAAATAAATGATGAAAAATCTTCTTCTAAATAAAATGATTCCAAATGACTAACTCTTCCCTTCTTTTAATTACAAATTGAATTTTACTTTCATCGGTGACATGGAAAGGGAACAAAATTAATTATCTAAGGGTCCACAAGTTTTAAACGTCTGTATTAATTAACTGTAACGTTTTTGGCATTGTCTATAGGCCAAAGAGACATGATACCCCACTACAAATTCCCTAAGAAAAAAGAAAACACAAGGTTAATAGAGAATACAGAGGATCTGAGTTAGATATAAAGACTAGTTTCTATAAGATGTTATAAGATTCCCTTTTTAGAAGGTTTTTACAAAACTGCCTAGAGTCAGGCAAAAACTATGTGCAAAACTTCTTAAGATTCCTTTGAATATTTTTCTCTCAAATATTCCTTTAATTTTCATAATTATTTAAGATACATTCAAATGGAGTAAATGGAGTAAAAATCAAAGTGAAGTAAAAGTCTCTCCCAATTTTCATGTCATTTCTAGTCATGAATTGTTAGATAAGAGTGAAAATGCTGTGGTTCTGAAGTAAAAAAGAGTAAGATGTTTCAAAAGGCCACATTCATGAAATTATTGTACCTTAAAATTAAAACAAAGATCCTCTTGGGAAGACTTTAGCCTGTTTTGTCTCAATAATTTATTCCTTCACATATTTGTCAAACAGGCACTGTCCCTTGCTGTTGGTGTTTGTCTTTGCTACCAGTGAGGCTGAGCGGCAGGATGCCGGCCATATCTCCCCGATATTAGTGTGATAGAGAAGCTGATGGATGCTAGAGTAACTAGTACATGTGGCTGTTACTTTGTATTTTCCTTCTTTATTACATTTTCTGAATCAAACGCAGACAAGGTCTTGCACCAGCCACTGTTATCAATATCAAGGAGACACACACAAAAGATACACGAAGAGAATGAAATTTGACATGTCAATAGGAGACAGACTGTTGTAGGAAAGTACTAGATAATTAAATTTAAGAACCTAAATTTCAGACTTCTCACAATATAGTGTGATGTGGCAGACCGAGATAAGAATTTGTACTCAAAAACACATGCAGATAGCAACTCACATTGTTTTTTCTATAATAGAACAAAGTAACTGTATGGAGGGGCTGTGTAAACCAGATAGTCATGATTTAAATGCCAATGGGTTGCTTGGACTATTTTTTAGAATCAGAAAAAATTGCAATAATAGAGTTGCAGCAAATATATTTTGTCACATTGCTTATTTGCCTATCTCCCATCAGAGATTATGACCTTCATGAGGACAGAGGCCTCTGTCTCTTATTTGCTTCTGCCACAGTTCTTGGCATATGGGAGATTCTCAGTAATTGAATGAAGAGTAAATACCTATTAGCCCTACTCACAGAGGTTGCAGGTGAATGGCAATATTCACAGGCCACCAAACACTTTCACTACACACATTCATGTCCAAAGTCTCTCCAATGACCCCTCTCCTAAAGGTACACAAACCCAGAAACTTATTTTATGGAATTCAGTTTCTTCCCTTGTCCTGTGAATTTTCTAAGCTCTCCTTCTAATATTCCTAATTGTCCCATTTCGAATTCTTTAACAAGTCTGTCTATCACCCCTCTTAGGCTAATCTAACCTTTCTGTTTCTTACTGATTTCATTAACTTTCTAGCACATTTCCTGGATCAGATATGTTTATATCTGAACTCTCTCTTTTTTCTTTCTCAGAAATCTTTCTCTCTCTCTAGGTCTCATTTATCCCAGATTCTTTCTGTTCCCCTTTCTGTTTCTCTCACCTCACACACTATCTGTAGTCTCCAACTAGGCTGTGGGACACTCAAGTGCATTGACCATATTCTATTCATCTGAAAAATTCTAATATCTAATTCAGTCCCTGACACCTGGCAAATGCATCTCAAATACCTTCATCAGGCAGTTCTTCCCTGGTTGGGTCAATGGGCCAAATGATGTATATACCCTATGGTTATTGTTTTTTGAAAAAGGGTATTGGAGTAGGCAAACGAAAAGAACAGTGTTTTGTAGACAGGCAAACTGAGGAGCCGATGGAGAGAATCCTTGTGATGTTAGCTACTTTTCCTGTCCGTATTCCAATTTATATCTTTTAGACCCATAAGCCCAGAAATATAGGTACATTTTGCACAAAAAATTTTTGATTCACATCTTGGCTCAAAGGCAAATGATTAATTTCAAAGTCATAAAAACATAGAATGAAATTTCAGGCCATTCCATTAAATTAAATTTCTAAATTAAAAGGCAGTGAAAGACATAGGTTAAGAGCCTCCAAGGATAAAAATATGTGCACACAAAATCATTACAACCGTATAAAAATTTTCACGATTGGCTCGTCTTGTGTTTAGTGCCCATCCTTAGACCAATTACTATGGCCAGGAAAGCACAGTCATGTACTATTATTCATTCTATATTTTGAAGTAGAAAATGTAGCTTAAAAAGAAAAAAAATGCCTAAAAGAAAGGAGAACATCTAAGTCATAAGTGTTAACGGCATAGTGAGATAGGAATGATTCCTCATGCAAGTTACTTTCTTAGTCAGAAAAAAAATTCCAACAACTGTCATTTAAAAAAAGATGCTTACCAGTAATAACATAATTTGAGTGCTGTACGTATTCTTAAAGATGATGTAGACCAGTTATTTTCAAATTATCCTCACTTATGGAGGAGTAAATGAATATTGAATATCTACTATTTGACATGTACTGTCACAGGTGCTGGAAGCCCATGGGAAAGAAAACAGAAGACCTTGACCTAACTGAGGGTGGGGAGGAAGCAGTGTATAGGTCTAAGCAAAAATATATACAATTTTCAGTTAGGGACAACTTTTATGCATTAAATGCAGAGATTTAAATGTGTATTAACTATGGAGTGACTTAGTGGAGGTGTGGCTGCTTAGCCTTACTTTGGTGGAAGCCAAGGTAAGCAGCTCTAAGAAAACGACATGTAAGGGGAGACCTGAATAACGAGAACTGGTTGGCCCTGTAAATCTCTAAGGGAAGGAAATCCCAGGCAGAATGGACAGGGCAAGAGCAAAAGCCCTGAGTCATTTAAAAGATGAGAAAATTATGGCTCAAGAAGGTAAAATGGCTATCATACTGATCTGCTGAATTTAGTCTACAACAAATACATGTAAGATTATGATATTGTAGGCTATGTTTTTCCCTAAGCTAACACGAAAACATGAAGTTACTGGAAATCAGGTAGAGTGTGAGTGTGTGTGTGTGTGCGTGTGTGAGTGTGTGTGTAATTCCCATATGTGAAGGGAGATAACCTTCATTATTGCCAACTTGAGTTGGCTGGGTTATGGTTTTCTTTCACTTCTAGAAGTAACTAATTTATAGGTGACACTCTAGACTAGGTGGATATATGATTTGTTCCTCCAGTGGCCATATAAAATGAGTATTATAGAGAGAGGGTGAAGATATTCTGAGTGTACAGTGGATATATTTTGGGGGACATCATCTGGTCGTGATTTTAAATACCATCTATAAGCCAATGCCTCCTGTAGCAGACATGGAAGATTACCTTCCCAACATATTCTAGCATTTTCATTAACGATATAACCTCAGCCATAGAAATGACCCACACTCATCTTATCAAATTTAGATAATACCCTTTACTTTTGCAAGGGATGGTACAGAGATGAACATTTGATATTGCTCTGGACAAGAATACATTGGGTAAGTCTCTTGGTTATTTTCTGAAAAAGACTTTGCTCCTCAATCAGAAGAGAGAACTAACAAAAAAAAGGAAAGCCTTTTTCCTCTATACGCTCTCCTTCAGCTACCCTGCTTTTTCTGTTGCCATGTGGGACACGATGCTTGGATTGCTGTACCAATACTGCCAACCTGGGGGACAGGCCAACAGACTCTCGCAGAAGCTGACTCAGGTTTTTGATGTCAATTATATTCCGGGTCAACCCTGGTACTCTCTAAAGCTAGGTTTAATAAATAGACACAATAAAGTGACCTAAAAAGCTGTTCAATTCTTGATTATTTTTTCTGTCTTATTCCCCATAACCAATCCATCAACAGATCAGATAGGTTCTGCTTTTAAAATACATCTCAAGTCTCTTCACTTCTCACCATTATACTGCCATGAGCCTAATCAAAGCTATAAACCTCTGATAGCTTCCTCGCCTCCATCACTGCAGTAACTTCCTACTGGTCTCTCTGCTAGAACTTTTGGCTCCTAATATGTCTTCTCCACAGAAACTAGAATGAATTTTTAAAATGGTCAATCAGTTTATGGCATTCCTCTATTAAAACCTTCCAATGACTTCCCATTACACTACAGAGAAAATCCAAACCTCTTATCATTTCCTACAAGGCCCTGCATGATGTGGTTTCCACCTACCTCTTCAACTTTATCTCCAAGCACATCCCTTTTGTTCCCCTTCACTGGCCTCCTAGCTATTGTGTCCTCTTATTCCTTCTACATTTTCTTTTCCAGCAAACGTTGTTAAGATTCTCCCCTTCGTATCCTTTACAGTTTTACATAGACACCTTCTCAATGAGGCCATCTCTGGACAACCTATGTAAATTTCACCCTCTGTACATGTTAAATTCTCATGTCCTCTTTAACACATATCACTAACATGTTTTACATTTTACATATATATCTTGCTTATTGTTTGTCTCCCCAACAGAACGTAAGCTCCATGAGGGCTGAGATTTGGTCTATTTTGCTTACTGCTGTATTTCCAAGCACCAGGTATAATGCCTAGCACACCGGACATGTCAAGAAATATTTGTTGGATGAGTGACTTTATAAGTGACTGACCAAATGAGGGATGGTAACAGTCTGACCTCTTGACCACATAGTATAGTGCTCAGAACAGTAAATGTTGGTTGATAAATGAACAGTTTGTAGTAGAAGGCAGGACAGCCCTCCATAGCTCCATTACCTTTTTCACCTGGCATGACAGCTTATGGGATGGCTGTTGTTCAGGATTTTTGCATTGGTATTCATGAGAACTACTGGTCTGCAGTTTTCCTTTTTTATAATCTCTTTGTCTAATTTTGATATTGGGGTAATGTTGGCCTCACAGAACGAGTCAGGAAGTATTCCTTCTGCTTCTATATTCTAGAAGAAATTATAGAGGATTGGCATAATTTCTTCCATATATGTTGGTAAAATTCACTAGTGAACCCATCTGGGCCTGGTATAGGCTGGCTTTTAGGGTGAATTTTATGCATCCCTAATGCAAAGTGAATATAAATGGTAACTAGGCATGCAGAGTACTGTGGGCTCCAGTAAAGAATTATATCCCAATAAAGACAGGTAAGTGGGGCATGTCATGTATAGCCCTCTGGGTCTAGTAAAGACCTTACATACATGTCCAGGGTGAGGATATAACCAGATGATATAATAAGAGATGAGTAAAACAGTGAGCCCACACTCATTGGTCCAGCCTACAAGTTTCAGTTCCCTGTTTTTCATCTTGTTTTGTTTTGTTTTCTTAATATCTTGAGAGTCTAATGTTTTGGGCATAGCCTGTGAAGTCCTTTACCCAGCATGTGACCTCATGAGCCCGTCAGCCTCAGAGCCCTCCTTCTATGTGTTAGATATATCTTTTTGTCTACGGAAAATAAAGTACTATTTAGAATAAAAATATATGTGATGAATGCCGATCTTGTTTGAAGAGGTCACAAACTCATTAGAAGAAAAGTCTCGGAAAGGCAGCCTCCACATTTGCACTGATCGAAATAACACGACGTCTTCCCAACGTGTGTGGAGAAATGCTTCCTGGTGCGCAAACTAGCTCTGAAGACAGTTCCAAAAATGTGTTAACAAAGTATTTTGAACAACGGCAGCATTTCTGAAATCCAAGGTGAACGCAGTGAAGGACAACACTCACTTGGATATAAATTTCAGTACATGAGCTTTTTTTAAAAGACGGAGTTTTGTTATTTCATGGTCATGCTTCATAAAATTTTGGTATTTCTCCATTTTGCACTGTGACTATTTTTTAATAAGCAATATCAGAAACATGGAGGCAGTTTTCCACTTATATTCAGAGACTGACAACGCTGACGGCATTTTTGGAAAGACGGAAGATATTTATCTAATCCTTCCCGTGTATATGGAAAATCACTCATTTCAGTCCAGAATCCTATTACAGATAGAGAATACAAACAGATACAGATTCTGTTTCACGAACTAAATTTCAGCATCCATACTGAATAAATAGATGATTCATATTCCACAAGCTAAAAAATGTCCTTTCAGGACAGGAATGGAAAGGCTTTCTTAACGTGGAAGAGTAATTTTTCCCCTGCTAGGAGCAATCTAAATTTCATTATATATAAACAAGAATTGTTAGTATAAGAAACCAAATAATCTCTACCCCACATGATAGATATAATCATTAATTACTTAATATATTTAACTTTTACTTCCAGAATAATAAATAATAAGCAAAGGTCATTTTCAGTCACTACAATGTGTTAACTAAACTTTGTAAAAATTGTCGTAAACACGAAAGAAACTGTTATCTTTGTTTCATCAAAAAAAGAAGAAAAACTACCAACTAAAAACATTTTTGAAAAAACACAATAGATTTATTTAAACTGTCATATGTTTGAAGGTATCAGAGATCTAGAAACTAAATGGCATGTTAGAGATATATAAAAAGAAACTGGAACAAATGTCTGAAAGCAATATAAATTCAAGTTTATGATGAACACAGATTATTTTTTATAAGGTCAAGTATATGCACATAAATCGTCTTCTCTATTCACTGGAGACACTTCTTTCAGTAGAAAAACACAAACTGTTAGATTTTTGGTATGAATGCTCTTGCCTACGTAGAAGAATCTGGGGGGAAAACTCTATTCTACCTCTCCACAATATAATGGAATCAGAGAAGACCAGGTAGGCGTTAGACACTAGTCCACATGAAAATAAGGCACAATTGCATATAATTTTTAAATTTGTACATAATTTTTCCTCTCTTTTCTTTTAATGTTTCTCCCTCCTCCAAATTGCTTTTATGAAGAAAAGGACAAGGTTACTGGCAAATAAAAATAGATTAATGTGAATTTTCTTTCTACAGAGAATTTTCATTGATGAATACTTGTTGAAATTATTTCCTTTGTTGATTTCAATAGATTCTGTGAAAAGAACATTTTGCGTCCCAAATAAACTTAAAGCACTCTGATCATAAATCAGTTTATAAAGTCTTATTCTAGTCTAAATTATGAAAAATAATTTCTTTATATTTATAGTCAGAAATTAAACAGCAGTCGACAGAAACCTCCAACATTTTTAGAATTAAAAGTCCTAAAACAACATAAAGAATTTATCATGTCTTCTATCTGGAACATGCTCGTTAATTTGAAGGGGGGTTGTGAAGAATGGTGAGCAGTAGGCCTCGACTTTATCCCTGGAGGAGTGCTTTCTTGGATGCCATCAGAGAGCAGTCGCTTCTCTTTCTATATAACATCACAACCACCACTAAATTCAACGGACTAATCTGGTCATTCTTTCTACTCAGCTGCCATCTTGACGGGAGCCATTTTGGAAACAGATTTTTTTTTTTTCTAAAAGATTTCTTTTTGGACTCTCCAAAATCATAAAATAACTTATTACCTAGAAAATTGTAATGTGCTCGTGTTTCAGAAAAACTTCAGATTTATTACCCTAAGCCTTCCAAACACAGTTTCAACACTTATCTATAAATATGTGAGAGTTAGGACGTATTAGAAAAATATATTTCTCCACTGTAAGGCAGAATTGTATTAAAAATTTTCACAAAAGATAAACATCTGTCTTTTAAAAAATTTTCAAGAACAGATTTCAGCATTCTCCTCTGTAGAATATGACATCATCTCATTCATCACTCTTTTCTACAATTTAAGAAAGTTGCTCTCTTTTTCGTCCTCAGTGTGCAATGTTTCTTGCAATGGCATATATTTACTTTAAATCCACATTCGATGGTTCTTTTTTTCTCCTTTTAACATCTTGCAATTTCTTTATTCTTTTCTTACAAAGTTATGCTACAAACCTTAAATAATTTTGGTTTTCTTGCTCTCTCTACCTTTAATTCTTGATATTCTTTTTCAATTATGGACCTAAATTTGAACCCAAGTCTCTAATGAAGAGATCATACCTAGGATTATTCTTATTATGTTTCTATTTGAATACTTTAGAATAATGCTTGTTTCTAACAGTAGCATATTGCCAACTCATCAGCTATTGTGAACTAAAAACTTCACCTAATTTGATAGCAGATTTTAATTCGCCATTACATAGTGCATTTCTTTCATGACTATAATGTTTTAATACTGTTTCTATTAAATTCTATGTTTTATTTTTCACTAATTAATGATTATCTCAATAAATAAACATATTAGCTTCAAGAATTAAACAAAATGGGAATAATATAATGTTGTATGCCATTGTATTACTAGGATGCTCTGAATTTTTAATTATCTTGGTAAATTCTGCCTAGGGCATAAGCAAACATCACAGGTATATGAAAGGGTGTAATTGATTTGTGAATGTTCTATCTAAGAGGTAGAGAAGGTATTTATGCAAATTTCTGTCTTAATATTTGATCTGTTTCTAGGAGCCTTTATGTTTTTGTCCTGGAGAAAGTCACACTCCTATAAGCCACTCAGTCATTGGCAGGGCTGTCCCTATGCTGGGATTCTTTTCTTCACAGAATCACTTTTTAGTATGGAGAAGTTATTAATGATCATAAGCTGTCTGGCAAGAACTTACTCCAATTACCCCAACAACCTTTTCTTGTATCTCTGGCTCAACTAGCCTGTATTTACTAAGAGCACTTGGCAAAAAGATGGTATAACGATTTAGCTACTCTATTATTTATAAATTTTTCACAGTATTCCAGAATATTTGAGCAAGATAGGCATTTACATGTGTACACATCTAAATGTCTGGATGTACATTTTGAAATGTAATAGACTATATCTAATGATGGTTCAAGAACTAGAAGGATGATCTTAGGAGAATACAAAGATTTCAAATTTGAAGTTGCTATTAAGAAGAACGGCAATGTAAATGATCAGGACAGTGCAGTTTCTATTACTTCAGGCCAGTTAACTATTAAATGGGCACCTCTCTGATGCCATTAAAATTTTAAATATTTGGTATATAAAGATATGTGAGCAATGAATTTGGCTTTAACCATACTTCATTGATGATAATGTCTTCTTAGTTTAGTGAACCCTAAAATAACCAAGTTTTCAAGGCTGAAATATTTTACAACCAGGGTTTCACCAAAATGCAGAGAACATATATATATATATATATATATATATATATATATATATATATTTTTTTTTTTTTTTTCTTTTTAAAGATTGGCACATGAGCTAACATCTGTTGCCAATCTTTTTTTTTTCTTCTCTTCCCCAAAGCCCCCCAGGACATAGTTGTATATTCTAGTTGTAGGTCCTTCTGGTTGTGCTATGTGAGATGCCACCTCAGCATGGCTTAGTGAGCAGTGCTAGGTCCATGTCCAGGATCCGAACCAGTGAAACCCTGTGCCATGAAGTGGAGCACGTGAACTTAATCTCTACGCCACAGGGCTGACCCCAGAAACCATATATTTTGAGTCGTGAATTTCTTTAGTCATTTTCTGAAAAAAATACATTTATTTTTTCTCATTTTGAAAAAATAGTTCATGTAAGTATGGAACTTGAGTTGCTAGTTATTTTCCTTCAACACTTGAAATTATTTCTTCCATTGTCATTTTGTCTATTTTAGTTGATGAAATATTTATCTTTTTCCTTGCTTCTTTATATGCTGTCTGTTCTCTGTTATAGATTTTTAAGATCTTTGCATTATCTTTGGAGTTCTGTACCTTTGTTACAATGTCTATTTATGAATTTATTTTCATTTATCTCGTTTGTGGCTGGGAATGATTCCCTATATAGTACTCACATCTTCAAATATGGAAAATTCTCAGCTATTATCTTGGAATTTTGTTCATGTGGAATTCCTGGTAGACATTTGGTGAGCTTTCTTATTCTCTTCCTCCATGTCTCTTAATTTTTCCATCTCATAGCTCTCTGTGCCCATTCTAAAAAATTTATTCAGATATAATTCACAGTCCATTAATATTCTTTTGGGTCATTTCTCTTTTCCTCCTAAAAGTTCTCATTAACTTTTTAAATTTTAAAGCTGTATTTTTCTTTCCTGTGAGTATTATTTGGTTCCTTCTCAAACCTGCTAATTTATTTTCATAGGATCCCACTGTTGATTTCTTTCTTCCTTTTGTTCTTTATAATTATTTTAAAAATAGTTTATAACTTTTTGCATATTGTTAAGTTCTCTCAAATTTTTAAGATTCTAATCCTCTTGCTTGTGGTTCCTGCCTATTGTTTGTTATGTTGGAAAATTCTCATATGGGGCTTTATCATTACTTGCTTAATTTTAAACTAATTTTCAGGTTTTTTTTTCTTAAGGGGTCCTGTTTGTTCTGGCTCAGATATGCTTCTATGCAGAATTGTAGGTTCCCATCAATCTATATAAATTACATTTTGGGGGATTCATGCACTGTGAATAATATTAATTTAAACCCCACACTGGCACATGCCAAGATCTGATGTTTTGATTTGTCACAGTAGAGCTATTTTTTTCTCCATTTCATCTAGATTCCTAGGCAGATAAGCTCTAATCACTTCCCTGGATCAGTAAGTGGAATTTTCTTGCTGCTTCATCAAGGACGAAGCATTTCCTCTAGGGTCTTGAATTTATGTGAGATTTTCAGTTCCAGGTCTCTAACCTGCTTCTATCCAGGTCCTCCAGTCATTAGAGACTTGATAAGGGACAAACTTCTCCCTATTGAGTCACAACATCAGCTCTTAGTCTTTCTCCTCTGCCTTTGAGTTCTTCTTTTCTGACTCTTGGGGATTTTCAGTTTTTTATTTGTTGCTGATATATATATAATGACATTATTGATAAGATATGTATTTATGAATGGGAAGTGGCAAATGCCTCATCTCAGTCCACCAGAATTGTTGATATGAAACAAACTGGTAATCAGTGATTAAACTGGATACATATAGCAAAATTAGATAATGTTTCAAGTAGTTCAATGTGAATTTTACAATGTTAAGAAAAGGACAGCTTTCCAGAGTTCATTACTATAGCATCTGAAACGATTTTCTGTCCTTCAACATATCCTTTTGTTGCCTGACATTCTTATTGGGTTTTTGAAAGTATTGTTCCATCTATTTTATATATTTCCTACTATGGTTCTATTTCTCTATAGGATTATGCTCCTGTGAACCTTATTATCCTCCCGTGTATATGTTCAATATATGTTTAGTTGCACATTACTTAAAGGGCTAAATGTATGGCAAAATGAAGATTCTTTTAAATGCCTAACAATTGGCAAAAATATATTCAGATAAAAAAATTGAATCAACACTAAATAAACTAATAAAGGCAACAACAGTTATGCTTTTATTAAATTACAATAAAAAATATTTAACTTCTCCATAAAATATTTCGTTGGACTTCAATAAGTATCAGCATAAGTAAATGTAAAAACCACTTTTATTATTAGAGTGGTTCTACCCTAATTAAGTTTTTCATTTTAATGTTATTAGTTTATTTTTAAGTGATGATTAATTTAAGGGGAATTATCAAGAATTAATGTCCAATTTCTATAACTCAGGTTACGGTTGATCTCTTCTTAAAGAATGTATACATTCTCAAAAGTTGTTATATATTCTTTTCTTATCTATTTTCTGCTTTATAGTCAGTATCTTCCATTAAATTATTTCCCTTCCTATTACCCTAATGAATTCTCTGAAGTATACTGTTCTTTTTATATTGACTAGATATATACAATTCTTATTGAATTTAAGAGTGGCTAGTCCAACTTAATCCATACCAAAGCTACTTTGACAGACAGGCAGAGCAACAGAGCAAAAGATGTGTTCTGAAGTGTCCCAGAATAAGACACTTAGTCACTGGAAAATATAATGAAGAAAAATCTCAGGATCAGAAAAGATGCCTTTCGAGGCTGGGGTTGTGGGGTATTTGATTCCATAATGACCAAAGTGCAGCTACCCTGGCATTACTTAGCTATATGGATTACATTTCTCAGGCAATTCACCTTTATGTAATATGTAAATTTATGCATCTCCTTGTCCTTTCCATTTAAGAAGATGAAAAGAGTTAAAATAAGTGGATCAGATTGATTTTAGTGCACAGTTGACAACAGTAAGAATCAATGAGATTAATCGAAAAGTAGAATCAGTGATTCTTGATACTTAGAGAGGTATCAAGGTAGAGAAGAATATGATTAGAATTATTAGATGACCAGTGTTTTAGTGGATCTGAGTATTTATATATTTGTTCCCTGTTAGCAGTTGGCCTCTCCAATAAAATGAAGTCTCCATGAGAACAGGGGCCTGGGCACAGGGCTGGGAAGAGTGACCAGCATAGGAAGAGCTTAACAAAATCATCGTTGAATAAATAAATGTGTGAACGCAGGCTCCATGATGGACAAGGTCTTTTGGGCCAAGGGAGAGTAGGAGACAAAGATGCATTGATTGGAAACCTAAGTAGGGAACATCAAGTTTGTATATGAAGATAACTATGATAGAGCATTGGTCAGGCAATTTTGAAATATCACTTCAAAGGAATAGGGGACAAAAGCATTTGGGAAATTCACACAAGGTTGTCGGGTGATACCATTGTTGTCTTATTAAGCCCAAGTTTTCATGGTAGTTTTTTTTTTTTTTTTTTTTTTTATTAATGTTATGATAGATTACAACCTTGTGAGATTTCAGTTGTACATTTTTGTTAGTCATGTTGTGGGTACACCACTTCCCCCTTTGTGCCCTCCCCCTACGCCCCCTTTTCCCTGGTAACCACCAATCTGATCTCCCTATCAATATACTAATTTCCACCTGTGAGTGGAATCATATAGAGTTCGTCTTTCTCTGACTGGCTTATTTCGCTTAACATAATACCCTCGAGGTCCATCCACGTTGTTGTGAATGGGCCAATTTTGTCTTTTTTATGGCTGAGTAGTATTCCATTGTGTATATATACCACATCTTCTTTATCCAATCATCAGTTTCTGGGCATGTTGGCTGGTTCCACATCTTGGTTATTGTAAATAATGCTGCAATGAACATAGGGGTGCAACGGACTCTTGAGATTTCTGATATCAGGTTTTCATGGTAGTTTTTGAAAGTGGCAAAACAGAGACTGAGCTAACTCCACACAGGCACTGACCATTCCTGTCCTAAGATTCTCCTTTGAATGTTGTCAAAACTTCACCTTATCTTTTGCTCTTGTTCTGGGAGAATGAAATGGAAAAGAGGGGTGTTTTACAGTGAGAAATCCCTTTCAACAACTTTGATGGAAAACAAACAATTTTTTTCCCAGTTGAAATTCTAGGGTGGAGAGGGATTTTAAAAACTTAAGTGATGACTTCTGTTGTACCTCAACATAAATACTAATAGAGATTCTGGAAACTTTCCTTTTAGGCATTTTATTTTACTGAAAACTAGAATTGATAAAGAATTATGGGTGCCTTCACGAGAATGGCTTTCTAATTTCTTGCTTCTTATACTGCAGAGTAGCCTAGTAGTGAGGTTTAGATCAAATCAAGAGATGCTACACCATTACAGTCCTTTATTTTGAAATTATTAATTTTTCTTTGGAGAATTTTAATCATGAGGAAATAGTTCTGTTTGCCTTTACACCTCTCACACTTGTTATTTAGGTTAACTGGAAGTAAAGGGGGCTCCTCTCGGGGCTGCTAAGACCTCCTTGAAAGCCAAAGAAGAGGGGAGGAATAAGATGACACACCCTCTTTTGGGCCTTATTCGCTGGGTTATTCACACTCATGGTCCTCCATCCCCAAGTACAGATGCTACTTGCTGTCTCAAACCATCCAAATTTAATGAACAGAAAATAAAGAGAAATAGTAAAACATAAAATACTAAAATTCAGATAGCACAAAATATTCTTTATCTAATCTAATGTCTGGGCCAAAAGTAGCAAATTTAGCAGAATGCCTAATATGCAGTATTCAATAAATAGTGGTTATTTAATAAATATTTGGTAAATATTCAATAGGTAGGTATTCAACAGGTATTCAATAAATATTTTGTCAATTAAAGGAACAACTGTATGGGTAAATGCAGCAAATTGGTATATTTGTTCTCCTGGAACACTTGATGCTTATCTTTTTGAAAGACACAGAGGGTAGAATTCTTTAGAATGTGTAGTTCAATAAAGCCTTGAGTGGTGGATTGAGTAATTCAGAGAAAAAGCCATTTATAGAAGGCTATGAGACTCACTGGTTCCCTCTTCGCACCACTCATTTGATGCTCACTGAGTTAGCATTCGTGCTCATTGTTTCTCCTTAAACATTTCCTCTGTTCATCTGCTTTCCAAATGGATGTGTAATGATTATAAATATCTAGTCACTTTAAAATAATTGAACACACCAGTTCTCCTAAGTTGTAAACATAACCATTAACGTGAATCCTCTCTGTTTAAGAGCTAGTTTAATCCTGCTTGGTTTTCCGTATTGGAGACCATTTTGTCCCTCACACTCTAGGGCTACCCAGCATCTGCTCCCTCCATCTCATCTTCCCCTACTCAGAATACTGCTTATGTTATATCTACTTTGTCTGTGTTTTAGAAAAACCTTCTATCCTGTCTTTCAATTTCTCATTTACTTATAATGAAATTTGCTTTCCTCTAGCAGTGATATTGAAAGTAAACAAGAATTTTAAAAAAATTGTCTAATTGGTTTCATTTTTAGAATCATATAGTATTGTTTTCTATTATTTTTCACTTCAAAGCCCTAGTTTTACAAATCATATGATTTGACTATAACTGTAGATTTTAACAAGTTGAATCTGAGCATCTAACATCATTTAGAGTATTGCTTTTGTGTGAAAAAATGTTTTGAGTCCTATTTAACTTATAAATTAAACTTTGAAACACGATCCAATTGAAGTTTGCACCTGGCTGTATTATATATGTGATCTTTGAAATTTGCTGAAAACAAGGGATTTCTTTTATTTATAAAAGTATTGCTATGGATTTGGGAGAAAAATGTAAATTATTCCAGTCACTTTAAGACACATTTACTTCATAAAGTAAGTTCAGATGAAAACCTAAAGATTTTGACCATTTTTCCTTTTTAGACCCTTGTCTCAGTGGAGTTTACCATGTAGGAAGCAAGAATTAAATTTATGGGTCAAACACTCTCTGCAGTTTTCCTGCTAGAACTAATGTCGCTGTTTGCTTTCATCCAGTGCCAGAGGTAATCACAACATTCTGTCTTTTCATGGCTCAGAAGACAGCTCTTTGTCTCCTAACTCTCACTTAAGTGTATACTTACTTCAGTTTGGCATATTAAGTTGGCAAGCAATGTATAAATCATTTACACTAAAAATAAAACTATGGGAAAATTCTCTTACTAAAATTACTAAAATGTTCTTACTAAAATTAGATAACATAGAAATGTTAGCTTATGGAACCCTCACTTATGGGGAATCCTCAGTCCAAAAGGTTTAACTTACTTGTACCAACAAATTATCTTCTGAAAGTTCAACACCCATAGGAGTTGTCTCAACAGAAACCCTAACAAAAATATAGGTTAGAATTCTTAAAGAAGTAGTGCTTATTAGATACATCTAACGTTGAAAGAATGACTTGTTATTTAGAAAGCTTTGTAAAACTAAAGATCCAAATGTGAAAATAATTAATTGTACAAATTATGAATTTAATACCTTTTTTTATTATTCGGCAACTTTGGGAAGCTTTTAAATTAATAGACATTCATTTCCTTAACATTTTTAATTTCAAAACATTTAAGATTCAGATGAAAGGGGAAATAAAGTAAACAGTCTAAAATCCTTTGTACAGTCCCAGGAAATATAAATATGTAGGAAAAATTCCAAATCTAAATTTAATTTCAATATTTTTATTTTTGATATCAATTATATGTCTATCGTTTTACAATGTTTTCCTCTTAGCCATTTCCCTGTTCTCATAGTGTAGAGTAGTGGTTCTTAAACTTTGGAGTACATTGGAATTATCTGATGCATATACTTAAAAATGCTGCTTCTAGAGGCTAGCCCCGTGGCCAAGTGGTTAAGTTCACGTGTTCTGCTGCAGGCGGCCCAGTGTTTCCTCGGTTCGAATCCTGGGCACGGACATGGCACTACTCATCAAAGCACGCTGAGGCAGCGTCCCACACGCCACAACTAGAAGGACCCACAATGAAGAATACACAACTATGTATCGGGGGACTTTGGGGAGAAAAAGGAAAAAAATAAAATCTTACCAAAAAAAAAAAAACCTGATAAAAAATGCTGGTTCTAGAGCCCACTCCCAAGCCTTCTGATTTAAGTAAGTCTGACATAGAACACAGGAATAGATACTTCTGTAGGTTGGCTTCAGGTTGCATTTTGAGATATTTCTCAAAATATTTGCAGACTAGAACATAAAATTGTTCCTAAAAGGCATCAAAGTAGAAGAGAATAAAATGAAAATATTCTAAGAACTGTATGGTAGGAACCACACTGTCAGAACATCAGCACATGCCCTTCATTATAAAATGACTGAACTAACCATTATACATTAGCACTGTGACAATTATTTCCTAGGAAACTAAAGTACTTTTGATTCTGAATATATGCATTTTCAGAACTACTTTGTTTTTGTTTTAATAATCCATGTAAAGAAATTATGAAAATTAGAAAAAACATGTTTCAACAATAATAACTATGATCCTATACTTACTACCATACCGCATGAGCAATAGAAGAAACTTCTAGTAGGGAAATAGCTCATTCCCAAAAGGTGGAGGACTTGTAATATAACACAAGCCTACTGGACAGATTTACTGAGTAAGTCGGTGAATTTATTGGAGGGTATAGTTGGTTTATTTCTATATGACTTTCATTATGGAGACCCATTGTAGTCAACTTCCTCAGGAAAAAACTAAGATGCAAATAGTAGAATGATGTCTTCAAGGCATAGTCTCACAGTGTAACATTATTTTTCTGTATACAATGAGAATAACATGACAGGAGATTCTTTAGAAATCCAAAACTTGAGTAACACGTGACTCCAAATAATGATGAGTGAGGTAATTAAATCACCTTCAATTTACTTCATAGAATTGTGTTTATGCCTGGTGAAAGCGTGTTAGAAATGACTTAGACCAAATAGGCAATTTGATTGGTTAATGAAGAGTCTAAGAATGATAATTGAATTTGATGGAATTCATTAGTTAAGACATTCAAGCAGATACTTTACAACCCCAATTACGTACTCTAACATATGTAATAGTCACGATGTGATATATGTACCTCCTTGTTGAATTAGGCACATATGAGGGAATAAGACATAGTAGGCACAAAGAAACACTTAGACAAGTTCCACCTTCACTCCCACTCTCTTACCCAATACTCTTGCTAAAATATCATCTGTACAGCAGGGCACAAAAGCACAGAAGCAGATGCCATGGCATATTCTTTTAGAATGCAAGGCTGCTCAAGATCATCTACAGATAATGAACCATGACAACTTTGGATTGGATGAAGTACAAAATGAGAGTGGAGAAAGCAAAAATGGTATATAAGTCATCAGCGCCCCAAAAACTAAACTAGCACCTCAAAGGCATTAATACTAGTAATTTCAAAAGATGGGACAAATACTAATATTTCCTTTAATATTATAGAAGCATTTTTTTAGAGTAAGAGATATAGTTCTCCAATCTTCCGCACAAATACTTTTTCCCCACATATCACAAGATATGTATAGGGATGGGGGATGATCATCAACAACACCTATCAATGTTTCTGATTTTTCCAAATACCTTAATCAGGCAGTTGCAGCGCAATTTCCAGGAACGAAGCACTAGGCAAATGAACAGTCTTCTAATCTGAATCCAGGCGTTTGTCACTCAAGCTCTTGCTAGTTCTCCTTTTCCTGTTTTCCCTTGAAAGAGAGAATAATAGAAATAATCCATGAAAATGCAGGCTTGCAACTCTGCACTTGCCTTTACCACTGACTGGGTATATGGACTTCTGCTTATGCAGCCTATTCATTATCCACATCCTGCTTCTCAACTCCTGGGTGTGCTAGGTGCTCCAGGCTAAGAACCAATAGGTATGAATCATGCTGACATAAAGAAAAATCTAGAAGAATAAACGTTTCAAAAATCAACTTTTTCATATTTCTTCTGACATATATTGTTCAACGGCATTGGTCTTTAGAAATAGCATGTGCTGCCACAGAAGGCACCCAGTGGAATTACCGACCGCAGGGAATTATCTCTAAGCAATTCACACTTTGTTTTGCTAACAAGACTCCTTGTTAGGATACTGGAGTGCTATCCCTCTCCGGCAGTGTTCCCCGCCTTTTAGAATTATTGAAAAGCTAACTGAGTCTATTTTGATTTGTGAATCTTTTGTAAGCAACAGCAGCCGCAGCAGCGCTAATAAAAAGGAAAGGCATTGCTGTTTACCTAGGAAGGACATTGAAGTACTGCACATACAAAGCGTCCGAGTTGTGGAGGAGCTCTACCAAATATTTCAATAGTTCCCTTCCATCCTCGCATCCTTTGTTCTTTCCTCCTCCCTCTCTCTCTCCTTTTTTCCCCTTCTATATTTTTTTCTTTTCTTTCCTCCTTCCTTTCATTCTTTCTGTTTTCTTTAATACACTCCTCATTGCATTTATCTACTCTTTGATATAGAGCAACCTACTGCCGTATATTTGAGATTTTTAAACAATGATTTTGGAATACGAATTCTCCAAAAAACTAAGTAAGAAACATAGAGACACAGGTCGGGAGACTTTAAGTTATCAGCTGAATCCTGTTGTCCCAGTTAAGAGTGGGGGCTTTGCAGATTCCAGTGGCTCTGACACTAATCACACCATTCTGCTCTCCTCAGTTTGCATTTCAGTTCTCAGGAGGAAGCTAACATGGCAACACTCTGTTATTTGAGGATTCAAGTTTTCCTATTATAAAAAAATGAATATACAATCCCCTGCAGCTTCCATTATATTTTGAACAGAATTTTATCATTCCTTTGCAGTTATTAAGGAGTCCTATTTGCCAACTAATGGACCAGAAACATTCTGGCATAAATCCACATAGGAAAATCTTCTGAGGGTTATTTGGTTTGGGAAAACCTTAGGCCTTTGTTTAAAGGAATAGATGCTACATAAGAGAGAGTTATTCCCTGAGTGCCTTCTGAGTTCTATTTTGCCTGGTTGAAATAGACAAGGGGTGGTTGATTCCAGCTCAGGCTGTTTCCAACATAAATACTTATTATCTGTGATTCATTCAATGAATACTGAGTGCCTATTATGGACCCTTTTTTAGGGGGCCAGGTCTTGGGGATAAAAAAGAGCAAAGACAGTTTCTTGCCTCTGAAAGAGTTGGAGAGACTGGTATGAAAATAAAATAAAATATTACTACAAATTGATAAGCGCCACGATAGAGATTTAGGGTATGCTAGAAACTGAAGAAGGATTCTTTCCATCCTCAAGGAGAATTCTAATTTCTCATGTCAAAAGAAGCAGAAAACATCACCAGCACTGTGTATCTATGTGCATATATGTGTGTGCCCTTCAGAGTACTGGGGGAGGTGACTAAAAATGAAGTCCTGAGCTATCGCTGCCTGGAATTATTTAATGGTTTACACAATTTTGGCTTTTCAGAATTGGATCTTTTTTCAACAAGGATTCCAAGAATAAAGTGGCTTTTCCCTCCAGAAAGCATTTAAAACCTTTCTCCATGTGGATCCCAAAAAGTATCTGATTCCTCAGAGAGCATGGCCACTAGAGTCATTTTCTACATACTGGGGAGAATACATGAGTTAGTAATATACACCCATTCTGGGAGCCAAATAGCAAAGATTAAAAACCATCTGTCACTGGGACTATGAGCCTACGAGCAAGCAGTAGACTTCCAGCAGAGTCTGGGACAGAAACAGTATGTAACACAGATTTAAAAACACAAGAGTCAACTAGAATCATTTGCTCAGTCACATGGTTTAAAGGATATTACCAGCTCCCACCAGAACCCACTTTGCCACGTGTTGCATAAAACCATGTGCTGTAAACCGAACCCATTTTTTATTGAAATTCATTCTTTCTCTCAGAAACAATTTTCTAAATGCTTATATTGTGTCAGGCAGGGTGCAAAGTTCATTGGCAAAGGAGAGAAACAGCTGCCTCAGCAAGCCCCCTCACTTTACCACAAGGAGCTTGCAGGCTAATGAAATAGCCTACAATAGGTGATAAATGCATGCACATGAAGAATTATGTCATTACATAATTTAAATTGTAATCAGTTGGTAAAAGGACAGGTAAAGATGGTAGGAAAGTGAGAACAAGGGAGCCTCATCCAGAATTGGCTACTGTGCAGAAATCACATTTAGGAATTAGCTGGATTTGGAAGGTGGGGGGTGAAGGATTAGATTCAAGGTGGAACAATATGTGTGTGAAGTCTGGAGGCAGAAAGGAGCTTTACATGTTTGAGAAACAACAACAAAACGTCAATGTGGTTATAACATAGTGAATACGGAGAAGGGTGGAGGGTGCCAAGGTAGTCGTAGCTCAGCCTCTGCTGAGGGTTCCTGGTGAAGGAATCACGGGAAGCCACTGAAGGATCTAATCCCTTTAGTTACTCTTTGAATAGTAGATTGAGGTGGGGGTGGGTGAGGACCTATATCAAGATTCAAAAGAATTCTTTTACCTATTCTCAGAAGTAAAATTTATCATATTGGTTTAAAAATAAATTTTCTTGCTCCTGATGATTAGTAGTTGATTTATTTTCTTAACTTATAAGTAATGCTGTATTTTCCTTCCTAGTACTTATCATTATTCTACGTTAATGCTTGTTTGTTTCCTTCTCTCGCCAATACCACCTCTTTGAAAATCTATAAGAACTAGAGTTTCTTTCAGTTTGGTTCACTGATGCATATCTAGGGCCTGGAACATCATTTGGTGTAGAATAGAAGTAGCTCAACAAATACATCTTGAATGCATAAATGAATGGAAAATTTAGAAAATTGTCTCCCAGATGCTAGCAATCATTTAGTGTTATTCCTCTTCCTAAGTTACCTTCATGCAAGGCCAACTTTGCATGGTAAAGGCAAGCAAACTAGACTAATAAAATGTGCTCCTGGTGTTTCATCATTAAAAACAGTATTTAGAGTTGTTGTAACTTATGGAAAAGGTATATATAAAACCAGTTTGGGCAAAGAAAACGTATGAAAAATAAAAGGTGAGAAAGCTAACTTGAAAGCAACATATATTTTGTGCTAACTAACATACTTCTCTTAGACTGTATGTTCAATTATTATGGAGTAAGATGTAATAATTTCCCAGCAAATTCTCTTGATAGCTTCATAAAACTATAGATCCTTCAGTTATTATCAATTTAGAGACGGAGATAGATACAGGACTGTCTGACATCCTTGAAATCCTTTATTTGACAGAGGAACTTACAGGAATACAGAATAAATCAAATGTATGTACTTCAAATTTTGTAATATTAAAATATTATGTTTTTATGGCACAGTTACAAATTCATAAAAGCTCATAGACAAAAGAAAACATCTAATAAGTTAGGAATTTTAATAGACTGTTTCCACAGTGAGATGTTTCTTAATTTATCAACTATTTTCTTCCAGAACATATGTATTACAAATTTTATTGGGTTAGGTATAAATTGTTTTAATATGCTAAACAGCTTAAATAATCTAGAGGAATGTGGTTAAGGTATGGTTTTCCAAGAAAAACTACCAAAGGTTATTTGCTTCCGATGCCCTTCATTTTGACTTATGTTCATTTTTTTATAGTGTAATTTTTAAAAGGCTAATCTGAGTATTGCTCTAATACGGAAAATTAACTTTACAGCAGACAGTGTAGGTTAAAAGATTCGATGAACCTTGGTAAAGAAAACATAAATGATTATTTTATGATGCATTGCCTCAGATCTTTGACCTTATGTACAAGCAAATCACAGTCATATACTAGCAAATTACCAAAGACATGGAAATTTAAAGAATAATTACATTCAAATATTCCTTGTGCCAAGTTGTCCGGTAGGATATTTGTGCAAGAAGAATCTTGTTTGCAATGGGCAAAGGCAAAAAGTAGGGGAGAAAGTAGTACAGCTAGGCTTTTACTTGCACCATTCAAATTTTTTTCCTGGTTAACAAAATAGTTCAGGACAAAATGTTCGCAAATTGTATTAGAAACGTAGAATGCAAAAGTACTTTAGGAATGATCTAGTTTTCGGTTCCTAATGCTAATTACCTATTAGTGGAGACCAGAATTCCAAGAAGTCTGCAAACTCTCTGAAATACTATGTAAAATTATAGGCATTTATGTATTTGTGCATTTTCATCAGATTCTCAAAAGGGGCTAATGATTCCCCTCCTTGATAAAGTATTCAGAAATGGAAATTGACTTGCCCAGCTTCTCACAGCTTATTAGTAGCATAGCTGAAAGTATCATTCGTGTCTTTTGATTCTCAGTCCAGTGAGCGAAAAGTGCCTTTTTCATCATAGGCTTCATATTTCCTTGCTATAATACATGGTCCAAGTCAAACCAACACAGCACTTGACTTCTCTCTAAGAACACAATGTTAAATAGCATAAAATACTTAGAAAAACAAGTTTTTGCTTTATTATCAGATTAGGATTTGGTTGGACTTCTTTTTAAAGCAAAAATGTCAGGGAGAAATCCTTTACCATATTAGTCAATGTGACTGAAAGCCACAAGGAATTTTACATAATTTTTCTTTGTGAATTGATCAAAAAAGGGAGTTTGAAAAGCTTGGCTCTCTTGTCTGATTTAATCCACAAAACAATGCATCTACTTTCATCTTTTTTTATTTCTAAAATCTCAACATAGAATACACTGTGAATTTTAACAACTTGTTTTTGTTCAACTGATTGCCTTCAGTTTCTCTATTCTTTCGTTAGTGAGGGCAAATGAATATATTTCTTTTTTCTTTTGTAAATTTATTTTCAAGTTTGATTTTAAATTATTCAAAAGAGGTTTGTACTTGTTTACAAGATAAATTTAGTGGAAAAAAAGAATCTAGTCTAGAGGTTTGCTCAAACTAGCCATCATAAGAATGATCTCTAGACCATTGCTAGTAGTATATTAATTACTAGATAACTACATTAACAACCAGATTACTAGCAACAGTTACCACCGTGGGAATTTAGGTGAACTCTGATCTGAAGTGCAGTAAAAATCATTGGAAGAATAGATTTAGTAAAAGCACACAAGCATGGAAGGTATATATACATATATGTATATAAATCCAATTTAAGAAAACAAGAAAGGAATCTTGTGTGAAAAAATTGTTTGCATGGTATTTACACTAGAGGAATGAATTGATCTTTCAAAGACTGTTATTTTTTGGTCGTCATTGGTTTTTGTATTCAGATAGCTTGAGTTCAAAGCCAGGCTCCGGCACTTTCTAGCTATAATCTTCAATTGCCTCATCTAAAAAAATGGATATAATAATTCTTCAATAGTGTTGTTATGAGGATTAGATAAATTAATTAAATTAAAATGTTAGCACATAATAAACCCTATTGGGTTGGCTATTGTTAGTGTTACTATTATTGATACAATTATTCTTTTTAATATAAAGTTAATACAAATTCAAATTAGAAAGCACTACAGGGGTTCCCGTCCCATGGCCAAGTGTTAAGTTCCTGTCCTTCGCTTTGGCAGCCTGTGGTTTCACCAGTTTGGATCCTGGGCACGGACCTAGCACCACTCATCAAGCCATGCTGTGGCAGCGTCCCACATAGCACCACCAGAAGGACCTACAACTAGAATTTACAACTATGTGCTGGGAGGGCTTTGAGGAGAAGAAGAAGAAGAAGAAAGAAAAAAAAGAGAGAGGTTGGCAACAGATGTTAGCTCAGGTGCATGGTATACTGGAGTATACATTATCGTACTGATTGCTATTCATAGTTTTTTCTGCACATGTCATATTTCCTTATCTTGCCTCAAAGTCTCTTGAGGGAAAGAGCTGTCTTTTTTTATTTAAGTATAGTTGACATAGAATATCCTATCAGTTTCAGGTGTATATCACAGTGAGTTGATATTTATATACATTATGAAATGATCATCACAATAAGTCAAGTTACCATCTGTCACCATACAAAGTTATTACCACATTATTGACTATATTCCCTATGCTATACGTTACATCACCATGACATACTTATTTTATAACTGAAAGTTTGTACCTCTTAATCCCTTTCTCCTATTTTGCACCCCCCAAAACTCCCCTCTGGTAACCATCTGTTTGTTTCCTGTATCTGAGTCTGCTTCTGTTTTATTTATTTTGTTTTTTAGATTCCACACATAAGTGAAATCATACGGCATTTGTCTTGCTCTTTATGATTTATTTCACTTAGCATAATACTTTCTAGGTCCATCCATATTGTCGCAAATGGTAAGATTTCATTCTTTTTTTATAGCTGAGTAATTCTCCATCATATATATATATTCTTTATCCATTAATCTATTGATAGACACTTAGGCTGCTTCCCTATCTTGGCTATTGTAAATAAGGCTGCAATGAACATAGGGGTGCATATATTTCTTTGAATTCGTGTTTTCATTTTCTTCAGATAAGTAACCAGAAGTGGGATTGCTGGATAATTGATAGTTCTATTTTAATTTTTTGAGAAACCTCCACACTGTTTTCCACAGTGGCTGCACGAGTTTACATTCCCACCAACAGTGTACAAGGGTTCCCTTTTCTCCACATTCTCACCTACACTTGTTATGTTTTGTCTTTTTGATAATAGCCTTTCTAACAGGTGTGAGGTAATATCTAATTGTGGTTTTGATTTGCATTTCCCTGATGATTAGTGATACTGAGCATCTTTTCATGTGCCTGTTGGCCATCTGTATGTCTCCTTGGGAACAATGTCTATTCAAATCCTCTGCTTATTTTTTAGTTGGGTTGTTTGTTATTTGATATTAAGTGGTATAAGTTCTTTACTTATTTTGGATATTAACCCCTTATTGGATGTATGATTTGCAAATATCTTCTCCCATTCAATATGTTGTCTTTTTGTTTTGCTGATGGTTTCCCTCACTGTGAAAAAGCTTTTTAGTTTGATAAAAACTGTCTTATTAATTCATATTTCTCTTTCTCTTGTCCCCTCTCTCTCCTTTATAGCAATACATATTTATTGAGCAACTACTTTGTGGCAGGCATTTTTGCAGGTCTGAAGTCACAGGGGCAAACAAGACAAAGTCTCTGCCTCCATGTTGCTTAAGTTCTTGTTAAATTCAATTAAAACTCTTTTACTATTTGCTAAATTTAACACCAATGCCAATGTTGGAGGGCCAAATACAAAAATAAAGACATGAACAAATATATACATAGCAAATATTTTAGAAAATGTATTTAAAATTCAAGAAATTGTAAAAGATATAAGCTTTCATAAAAAGGCAACAAAATCATGAAACTAACTGCAATAACGAAGGCAGAGGATACTGACATGGGTTGAATTGCAATGTATTATTATTAAGTAAATAAATGCAAGCTTTTTTCACATAAATAAGCACTAAATAAACTGGATTATGGTGAAGCCACAATAAAAATTTTTATAATTTACAGGAGGGGCTGTATATTTTGACGAGAGAAGAACATGTCAATAAACAAATAAGGTAAATTATAAAATTTTTTAAAGTTTACTTTATGGTATAACAGTTAATTTGAACAAAATATTCAGCATGTTCTGCATTTTCATATCACATTGCAAATGTCAGAAGAACCTAGATGTGAGAAAACTCAGACATAGCAAGTACAACGTCATGGAATGAGGAAGCCCCTATTGAAATAACTTGTTCATGTAATAGAAACCACAAACTTGATTCTAAACTTCATAAATTACCTATTTTTTAAAAAGACATATCTTCTATGTTTTATTTGGGCAATCAGAAGATAATATAAGTAGAAGGCAACTGTATCAACAATCAATTGAGCAATTAAATTAAATAAAGTTACCTGTTTCTTAAATCAGATGTAGAAGGCTATAATTTACAACAGTTAAAGCTACTTAAGAATCACTAACATTTATACTTGGGAAAGGGAGACTAGGATATTTATTTTTAGTCCCTAGAATTATTTTATATTTCTAAAAGCATTGTGAACTAAAGAGAGCCATTCAGAAGACTGAAGTTCGAAATTTTATAATGTTTAAAATCAAGCCCAATTAATGACTGAACCATTTATTCATGACAGACAGATAAAATTTTAGAATAACACATAAAACTAAAAAAAGGTAAGCTACTTTAATTTCATGTTCTTTAAAATACATACATATAAATGACATAAACCAGTAAAGTACAATTACTTCAAAAACTCTTAGAATTTTAGGTGTTGCACAGTAAGAAACGTATACAATTATCTAGACCTACTACATTAAAAAACATCTATTTCAATCTAAAGCATTGTACTCAATACAGTGTCTTGTAAAAAGAGATAAATAATCAGTACCTCTTGGTAAAGAATCTTGGACAATTAAGTTATCTAGTTACGTCTTTGATCTGCAAACCTCAGTTTTCCAGTGAATTGTTGAAGGCTAGCGGGTAGTGGATCATTTATCGAGTCCTTACTATCTTATGACAAAGATAATACTATTATCCCCACTTTACAGATTAGGAAATTTAGGAGTAGAGTGATTATATAATTTGTTTAAGGTCACACCAATAGTGAGGAGTTGAGCTGAGATTTGAGCCCCAGCTATCAGGCTTCCAGGCTCACGCTCATTAACGTAACACTCTGCTTTATTTCTTAGTGTATGGCTAAAAGGTGAACCTAGCTAAATTAGCTAATTTTTATAATACTGCTGAGATAGCATAGGATGTGAAATGAGATAGTGATGCTGATGACCTGCTTTAATTTAGGCAAAGATCGTTGTGCTTTCTTTTCAAACTCAAAATGCCTAAAAGCAAAACCAACCCCCTCCAAGCTTATTTCCTCTTTTTCTCATTTGGTCCCATGTTCATTCATTTATTCATTTAAGTCAGGTTTATTGGAGGTTTCCAATAGGCTAAACACAAATACAAATGACTGTTGCTTTAGTCATGAACACCATATGGAGTCATCTTTGCTTCCTTCCCTCTTTCTGTAATTGGGCACAATTCTATCAATCCTTTCTTCTTAATATGTTTAGCAGCAACGTGCCTGTTTCTCTCTATTTCCACCATTAATACATAGAGACCACTGACTAAGGTCTTTATCACTTTATACCTGGATTACTGCAACAACCTCTGGAATAATCTTATACTTTCCATCCATCTTACTCCAATATCAGATTAATTTTCCTAAAATACTTGAGTACATACAGGTCCCATTATTAGAAGAGAAAGTAGTAGTGGAAAGAGCAATGGACACTGAGTTTGGGGCCATCCGTTACAAGTTTTCTCCTTGAAGATAATCTTGATCCCCTGCCAAAGCATCCTTCATAAAGCACTCAGTGAAAATACAAAACTGATTAATTACATCACTTGCCCATTTAAAATCTCTAATGGCTTACTTTTACTCTGAGAGTAAGTCTGAACTCCTTATGCTTACAAGGCCCTTTATTTCCTGGACACGCTGACTTCTCCAAACTCACATTTTCACACTTCACTTAGTTTTTAAATCATAGTCAAATCAAACTTCTAGAATAAGTCAAGCTACTCCTTCCAGCCCTCGCTTGACTTATTCCTATTCCAATTCCTTACCATGGCCCATAAGGCCTTTCCTGGACTCATCTACTACTCTCTGTGTTCCTCACTCTGCTCTAGACACATTGGCCATTCCTCCAGCCCAACAAACCATGTTCCTACCCAGGACCTTTCAGTTTCTCTTTCATCTAACCCTCACGATCTTTCCCTGGATATTTGCATTGCTCATTCCCTCAGTTTATTCCAGTCTTTAATCAAGTGTCACCTTGGTAGGGAAGACTCCCATTTCCACTATACCCTTTCCCAACATATATTTTCTTTATAACATTTATCGAGACCTAACGTTATAGACTTTGTTTATTTGTCCATTTGTTTGTCTCCCTCATGCTACAATGCATGAAGGCAGAAATTTCCTTATTCATGCCCATTCAGCACCTTGGATAGTGTCTGGCCCATATGGGCAATCTATAACCATTTGTTGAATGAACAAATTCTTCATGACTCAGCTTAGATATTATGCCTGCTAAAAACATTACTGAATACCAAATTGGCAAGGTTCCCTTAAAGTCTGGGTTAGGTGTCCTGCCTAATTGTTTGAGTCCACCCTGCACTATGCCTGGCACAGATTAGGCAAGTGTTCAGTAATCTTTTATTGAAGTAATGCATAAGAGAAGATCATTTTAGGTCTATTTCTTTTCAGAATTCAGAGCAAATCAAGAGATGATAGGAGTTTTTCTTTTCAAATTTGTTATAAACATACATGGAGCACTTTGAGATTCACAGATGAACTTTTCAACAAAATGATGTAGAATACACATCTTCTCAAATTAACTTCATACTGTTTCCTTGGGCATTGCCCATAAAATGTTCTCTCTGTACATGTCAGAGATTCCAAAGTTTCTTTTTCGGGAGTTGCAGTGGGAAGTCTAGATCATTATGAGAATCTCATGACTCTTCTAATAAAAATTCACATACACTTAATATATTGTTTATGCTTTTAAGAGATCAAATACAATCCGAAATCCAAAATAGGCTCCTACTCTATGGACCCTGTGTTAAGAATTCTTATTCTTTTTTTCTCTATTTCTTTCTTCTACGAGTTTACAAACAAGTTCAATTTTCTCCATACTAAGCCAAAACATTAATTCCACATCGCCTACTCTTTTAACCATATACTCACCTTTCTCCTCTTCACTATGAAACTTTCATAGTAAACTTTTCTGCATTTTCTTCCAACTATCTACATCTATTTTATCTCAGATCCCTACTGTTTCTATATTCTTCCACCTACTCCAATAGTTTCAAATATTACTGCTATACCAATGACTCCTAACACTACATCTTTACCACTGGCTGCTTCCCTATACTCTAGACCCAAATTTCCTCCTGATGATTATCTGCTTATAGATGTCCTGATGATATATTAAACCCACAAATCTCAAATGAAATTTTCCACACTTCCCTCACAGCTTTTTCTTATTTTGTGTTCCCTACCTCAGTATCTGATAAGAAAACGTAAATTCATCTTTGACTCAACCTCATCCCCTACCCCTACATCTGATTAAGTGTCACATATTATTGATTCTTCCCTTGAAGTGTGCCTGATATTTTTTCCCTTCTATTCTCTGTCCACTGACTAATCTAGGCTCTTATCATGTTATTTCCCATATGTGCTTCAGCTTCATAATGGATGTCTTCCTTTTAATATCCTGCCACTTCAATCCAAGCTCCACATTGCTCTACCCTCTAGCCTTGCTCTCTTTATGCTACCAGAGCACTTTGTTTGCTATTAAAAGACTCACTTTATTCTTCCAAATACTGCAGTTGATTGCATACAGGTCTGCCTTCACCATCAGATTATTAACTCCTCAAGGGCAGAAATGATATCTTAGCCTCTTTTATATCCTCCATAGTGACACCTCGCCTACAATATACACTTAATAAAAGTTTATTAAATTGAACATAAGATATGTGAGAAAAAACAATACATAAAATATGTCAGTATTGTACTAGGCTGGCTAAGATGCCATTATCTACTGTGACACAAGAACATAAAACTACATCATTGTCCTTAATAGCATATGCTGAAATATTAGCTAATATTTCACTTATTATCCTTGGTATTTAGTTTTTTAAAAAGGAATTGCTCAGTAATATACTCGAAAAATTAAAGAGAGTAGAAGCATATATTGACTTAATAGCAATATGTAATTCAGAAATCAATGATTATTTCAGTTATGTTTGTCTCAATACTTATTTGCAAGACAACATTTTTATGAATATTAACCTTTTTGAGTGTTTTATATGTGTACAAAACCACAAAAGGAATAAGTACTTTCTCCAATATCATCATTTCAAAAAGCTGTAATAGGGGCTTAATTCACATGCTTGAGTTTTTGAATCATACCTCTAGGTTCTGTCTAAGTCTTTAAAAATAAATACATAGGTGACCTGCCTTGTCAATGCTTTTATTCTAACTTGTCTGGAACAAGTGATTTGACAGAAACGTTTGACATATAAACTGTGAAAAGCTAAAAAATGTGGTATAAGAGGAAACTGCTCTCTATAGATTGCCAGGCAAAGTAAGTCAGCAAGTTGGAGCAGTAGGAAGATTGTGGATCCTTAGAATCAGACAGATTTGGAACTAAATTGTGACTTTTAACACATACCAGCTCAGATTCTTGAGAAAATTGTTCAAACTCTTGAGTTTTGTCATCTTTAAAATGGTGATAATGGTACTAGTTTTAGAGTTACGAAGATAGAATGAGATGAAGTATGATGAATGATCAAGTATGTAAATGTTTAGTGCTCAGTGAATGTTGGTTCCTTTCCACTACCTGGTCTTCTAACAGAACATAAAATAGACATAGTCAAAAACTCCGAATTAATAAAGGGTTCATTACATCCACTTATTCAAGAATATTTATTGATGATCTACCAAGTCCCAGGCAACATGGCATCTTTGGCAATAAACTATTACATGGTTATGGCCTGGAAAGCAATCTTGGTTCAAGTGTCACCTCCAGGACTTGCTGCTTTGTGATTGTTGGCCCGTGGCTGAACCCCTGTTTCAAACCTGTAAAAACGCTCAGAAGATTGTTTCCTGTAAACTGTAACTGAAGTGATATTCAATTTGCTAGGTAACTATTTTAAAGATGTTCAGTGTTATTAAGACTAGATCTAGATTTGAGAGGGAAACATACTTGATTTGGATTTAAATACATTACATTTGAAATACCAATAGGTCAACCAAGCACAAATACCTATTAGGAAGCTGGAATAGAGGATTATAGACTATATGTTCCAGGAGAGGAGGGGTCATATCTTGTTTGCTCAGCATTATTTCTCCCTGTGCTCCTAGTACCTGCTCAATCAGCAATAATGACGACAGCAATGACGAACCTGATAGAACACTTATTATGTGCCAGGTTCTGTCCCAAGAACTTTACACATGTAGTTTATGTAACCCTCACAACTATACTATGGAATAGGTACCATATTGTCCACAGTTCTTCTTCAGAAAATGAGGCACAGATATTAAATAATTTGCATAAAATCACATAAACGAGCGTTTTCTCTTCAAAGCCCAAATTCTTAACTACTCTCTTTAATTTGCAAAACTAAGGAATAAAGAACAGATTTGAGAGCTGAGGATAGAGATTTGAGATTGTTGGCACATAGGTAAAACAGAAGCTGAGGGAACAGTTGAAATCTTCCTAGGAACATATAAAGAGTAAGAAGAGAAAATGGCTGAGCATCTTTGAGGCCATCAATGATCAATACAAGGTGGACAGAGAAGATGTAGTATGCTCAAGAATCAGTCAAAAAAAGAGAGCATTGTCTTGGAAGACAAAGTAGAGGAAACTTCTAAAAGTAGAGAGTGCGTTAGGAGCCAAGTAAATTATAGAGTCAAAGTATATCGCTTGAAAGAGTTACTTCAGAGGCAGAGTGAGAGAGAACATAGAGTGGGCATTAGAATAAATTATAATGAAATACAATGGTCCATGATGACATGGAGAATAAGCATAGTAACACTTTTGTGTGTGCACTTCGAATTGTTACTCAGGGCACATTAATGGTGTGAGATATTCGGGATATGTGAAACATTCAAGACATGTGTGTGTGTATATATACATACACACTCACACATACATACACTACTAGCATTTTCATGAACTAAAACAAAATTCTTAAAGGCTTAAAAAGATCACACAATATTTAGTTCTTATTTTCTAAGAACTAATGCAGACAACAAAAACTCTTCTTCAAGATAATGTGAAACCAACAAGTAGAAGGAGATAAAAATGAATAGTAAAATCTTGAAAGGTTTAAAATTATGATCAATATTTTAAAGAGTAGGAATAATTTCTCATTTCATATTGGGTCTCATTTCTCTTTTATTTAGCGCACATAAATCATTTTTATCAGTAGCATATCAGAATTTATTGGCATTACTAGTAGTTAATCTTATTACTCATATCAATATTTTAGAATTGTACAGAATTCTAATTCTTTGCATTCAATTGGTCACAAAACGCTTGTTATACATAGAGTAAAGCTCAGAGGCTATATCTTTCTTTCTTTTTCTACCCTAAGAATAGCTTCTATCCCCATCAGCTCCTGGGGTCCAAACATTTTTTCTTTCTAAGGAATTGTTTTATTTCGTCTTGTTTTGTTTTGGTGAGGAAGACTGACCCTGAGCAAATATCTGTTGCCAATCTTCCTCTTCTTTTTTCTGCCCAAAGCCCCAGCACATAGTTGTAGAACCTAGTTGTAAGTGCTTCTAGCTCATCTACATGGGAAGCCATCACAGCATGGCTTGATGAGTGGTGTGTAGGTCCGCTCCCAGGATTCGAACAGATGAACCATAGGCCGCCGGAGCAGAGCAGGCGAACTTAAGCACGATGCCACCTGGCCAGCTCCTCAAAGGAATTCTTTTTTCTCGCAGTTCCTCATTCTAAGCAATCAAAGCTCCTATGAAAGGGGTTGGGGCAATTGCAGGAGATTAATTTTGTAAAGCTTACATGTATATATATTTTTCTTTTAAGGTGTTTTTAGCTTCATTATGCCTATAAGGCTATAATTTTAAAACGTCTTCTTTAGAACACAAATTATAAAATAGTTTTTATGTCACGTATAGCATACTCACTATGACAACTGTGACCATTGGATATAGATTTGACATGTGCACTCATTCCAGTTTTGGTGACCTCATCTCAAAATCTTCCAAAATTCTAGGCAGAGAATATAATACTCCTGCCCCCTTTATTAATGTATTAACCGTAAATCTGAAAAGAACATAGTAGCAGATAAAGGTCTTTTTTCTCTATTAACCTCATATTATGAATCTTTTAAAAATTCAGATACACGAATATGAGTAACAAGAAGGGAATCTTTAAATTGAGTTTGAACTTTATTCTAATATAAAACTAATTCATATAGAAGAAAACCAATGAGAGAATTCAAATTATCCCTTATGACTGAGCTTCTGAGAAAATACACATTCAGTTACCGATTTATTCATGCTACATATATTCGTGGGCACTTGCTGTATGCCAGACATTGTGTTGAGACATAAATCATAATTAAAAACTAGTTGAGTGAGGCCTGGAGGCAAAAGTGCTCCAGGGAGATGGTTCAGCTTGTGCAAAGTCTCTGAAGCGACTGAGCATTGACCAGGGCGACTGAACCACAGAACGCAAAGTGGGAGTGAGGAGCCACAGGCTGGAAAGGTAAGGAAGATTCAGATCCCAGGGCCCTTTGTATGTCTGAGCAAGAATTTTCGACTTTTTTCTTGTACTTTATAAAATCATTAAAGAGCTTCAAGTAGGATAGGAGGCGACAGTAACTTGATCAGAGTTAAATTTTCTTTTTTTTTTCCCAAAGATTTTATTTTCCTTCTTCTCCCCAAAGCCCCCCGGTACATAGTTGTATATTTATAGTTGTGAATCCTTCCTGTTGCGGCATGTGGGACGCAGCCTCAGCATGGCCTGATGAGTGGGGCCATGTCCGTGCCCAGGATTCAAACCGGGAAACTAAGGGCCGCCGAAGCAGAGTGTGCGAACCCAACTGCTTGGTCACGGGGCTGGCCTCCAGAGTTGAATTTTCAAAACAGCACTTTGGCTGCAGTATGGTGAATAGATTTCAGAAAAACAATAAGGGAGGAGTTAAGTTACACAATAATTTATTCCCAATCCCGATCAACCAAATTCATTGTTTCTATAAGAGAATTATTTAAAAAAAGTTTGAATGACAGCTTGCTTTTAGAATATGCTATAGAGATGAGGACTGAGAACACACACAGGCCAACTCCCCACCTCCCTGCCCTAAACACACTCACGTATATACACTCACCACATTCTCCAATCTCTTTGCTAAGTTGACATATTTGGTTGACGTAGTATTTAGGTCATGAACTTTAAGTTAGTTTTCTAGTAGTGGTGTTCAGTTTTTATTGATCATTTATAGGTTACAGAGGGTAGCTTTACGTGGAGAAAAGTAAAAGTAATTGATCTACGAAGTGATAATAATATTAATTATAATACCTTAAAAAGATGCTATTGGGTGATTATTGTATGCCAGGCAGTGTTCTAAACACTTTACCTTGTATTAAGTTATTTAAACTTTGTAACAACCTCTTGAGATAATTCCTATGTACGTAGTATCTGTTATATAACTAATTTCATTGAGATCAATAAATTAGCTAAGTGACCCAAGCTACTGCATACACTATGCAAACCACACAGTCAAAAAGTTGGAAGTAAGCATAACAAAACCAATGTACCTTAAAACAAAAAAAGGGGAGAAAACCCTATAAAACAACAAAAACACAATCTGATGCTTTCATTTCAATACACTTTGTTATAGGAAATTAAGCAACATTAAAAAAGACTATTGGAAGGTAACAATATTACATTTAGTCTCTGATTGGTTCTGAGTAACATTGAGTCAAAAGATTTTACTATGAAGTTGCCAAAGTACAGCATCAGGTACTTAGTAAATGATGGTGTCCACTTCCAAAATATGACACGTGAAGCAGAAAAGAAAGGGATGCAGTGTTGAACAATTATTCCAGTTCAATTATACACCTTACATCTTCTGGAAGGATGATCACTTTATCTGGCGCTAAGTGTCCTTCTACTTAAATAATTTTCAAGTTACCATTAACAATGCATAAGAACTGCTCATGATCTAATCAGTGTGGCCTACAACTACCTTCTCATTTCTCTTATACGACACACTGCTTGTGATCCAAAGAGCAGACTCCTCTAGGAGACGTAGTTGCAGAGATAATATCTCCATTTAGAAAGAAAAAGGGGATATAATCAACGTCTACAAAGATGTGAAGGCAGCTGATTGAGTCAACATGAACTTGCTCACAGAAATCTGGAATCGCTAGATTTAAGGGAGTAAGAATTGCCTAAAGCTTGAAATAGCAAACTTAAGACAACAACAACAAAACAAATACTAAGTATTCCATACAATGGGCATTTCACGTATAGAAATGTGCTACTTCACAGAGGTAGAATGAAAATACAAGTATTATTAAAGAAAACTTTAGATAATCAATGGATGACAGATCCATATTGGTCTATTAAACATAGAATTCCAATAATTTTATGTTGTTCTCTGCCTCCACTCTGTTTCTTAGCCAGTATGTGGACACAGACTATGAACTAATGGAAAGTTTTATAGTTCAAGTATAAACTAATATTTTTTAGCTCTACAAGGAAAACGATTGCAGGTCTTTCTTTAAATATTTTAGCTAGCCTACTTTTTCTCAATTGAAATTCTTCAGAAGTGTTCCTCATTCCAATTCACATCTCCCAGAAGCCATCCTTAATCCCATTGATCTAAGTGAGAATCATTCCTATGTACCCACAGTATCCCGTGACCCTCTCTTAATGTGACAGTAATGCTACTGCTCAATACTGGCATCTTTATTTGCTGGTCTTTACCTGTTGGAAAGACTGTGATGTCCCAGAAACAGGGAGCATGTTAATGCACCTGTCCATTATACCCACCTCACCAAATGATTTCATTAGTTGCTAAAGGAACCTGCTTCTTTTTTTAGAAGAACTAGGTGAGAAAAATGGATTCAGAAAGGTGTTTCTCTTTTCCAAATTATTAAACCTATTTACTTATTCACTGAAAAAATGAGCTTTGACTTTGTAGATTACTGTATTGCCAGATTCTGTATATATTTAAATTATAGCAGAAAGTATTTTTGAAATTCATGCCATTACTTAAAGTGCCTGTTAAGAGAAAATCTGGAAAGGTTAATGGTGAGAAAGAAATCTAAAAGAATGGATTTGAACAGGATAAAACACAGACTGTTAAGATTTCTTCTTTTACCTTCTTTTATTTTCTTCTGTGATAAGAAAAACTCCCAACAAAGCATGCAAGTGGTAAAGTCACCATTTTATTGTTTCTTTACTAACATATTGACTATTAGACTATAAAATAAAGTATATATAAGAGTTGAAAAACTATTTAAATTACTTTGAAATCCTATGACATTTTTCAGCCACTCTGAAATGTAGTTCTTCCTCTCGGGCTTTATATAGTTTTCCAAAATCAGCAGCAGTGTTTCTTTGTTTCTTGAATCTTGTAGTTCAAACTCTTTAGAAATGCATTCCTCAGAAACAGAATCACTTCATGCAGCCCCCCCGCCCCCACCCTGTGCCCCCACCGATCACGGCCTAAAATTCAAATGCACTCCCAGTTCCGAAGGACATGAAAACATTTCCACTGTTAGCTCACCTTTCCACTGAGTTCCTCCCCAGCCTTATACAGCTGGCTTTGCAACTGTGTTCCTAGTAGTTTGAAACAGGGCAGAACTCAGCAACATTCTGTGATGGGCTCACATTGTCTTATGAAGCTCTGATTTCTGTTCTGTAAGAAGAATTAGAACCTATATATTTGACTGATTGTTTCTTTTGAGGTGCCTCTTGTAAGAATCATCCATCAGAATTATTGCATCTATTAACCTCTCTCTTTTGTGTTCATATGGAAAAGTCTCTCTAGTGGAATACACTCTCATTTACATTTTAAAGAAGCAGCATCGATTCGTAAATAACATGTTTGTAATAAAAGACTGGTACAGAAGGACTAAAGGACATCTGAAGCACAATAAAACCAATGTTTTTTTGAGGAAGATTAGCCCTGAGCTAACATCTGCCACCAACCCTCCTCTTTTTGCTGAGGAAGACTGGCCCTAAGCTAATATCCGTGCCCATCTTCCTCTACTTTATATGTGGGACCCCTGCCACAGCTTGGGTTGACAAGTGGTGCATAGGTCTGCACCTGGGATCTGAACCAAGAACCCTGGTTTGCTGAGGCTGAACTTGCGAACTTAACCGCTGCACCACTGGGCCAACCTCTAAAACCAATGTTTTTATGTAAGGAAGCTTTTTTATTATAATTTCTCTTAAATAAAATTATAATTTTAATAACTCTAAGCAAACACTTTAAAATATTGTATTTGCATATAATTTTATTCTAAATAAATTTATAACATTTAATAAGAAAATCTTTCATCTAGGTGATTCAATACTTTGGAATACTGCCTAAAGTTGACGAAACAGATCTTATACTAGTTAATATATACAGCTTTCTATCAGTTTGCAAAAAAAGTAACTAAATAAATTGAACAATTTTCTGAAAAAATTGAGAGAATAAAGTTTAAAATTAGTGTATTAGAAGAATAAACATTTACATATAAGATAATTTCACATATATTATAAATAATAGACTCTTAAGCCCTACAAATATTCTTCTCCATTGATATCAAATGGATCTCAAAGGTTTTCCACACTTGCACAAATGACACAAAATGAGATTAAAGCATAGTGCATTTTCCTTTATTTAAATTATAGCTGCAAGTAAAAATGCAATCACTAGAAAGAATAATACTTACAACTTTGAATGATCTTTGGTATCTGCCTGAACTTGCCTGATAGGGACCAGATAAGAATCAAAACAGTGGAGTATATAAACAGGAACAAAAAAAAAAAAACCATGGCAAGGAAGTGATCGACAAGCTTCTGCCGTGGTTGGATTTGTGAAATAAATTAAGCAGGAATTTGAAGTATCTATTGACGCCTTGGTTTCTAAGTGACAGCTCTGTGTGTGGTGTTTTTGTTGTGGTCTGGAACTACCTGGGCCTCAGAAGCATAATCCATTTATTGAAGGGTGCTTGGAGAAGAGAGAGAAAGCTTTATCTCTAACACAAGGAGAGATGAAAAAATGGCTTTTCTTTTTCTTAAAAATTGTAGTTTGAACAGAATTAGAACAGGCTATGATCGCAAATGAAGCAATAGAAGGACTTAGAGGGTAAGAGAGGAAATTGAGGGAAATGTAATTCCTAAGTCATTTCTAAAGATGTTTGAAAATTATCTGAGTACTAGAATGTAAATAAAAATGCAGGCTGAGTAAATTTATTTTAAAATCTTAAGTGATTTCTTAACCAAATAATATGGTATAATGTTACTGCATTTCTATATTTTGTAGGATTTGTTTGTTTACTTATCTATTTTGGGAGTACTGTTTGAAAATATCTTACAAGATTTAGATCTTCAGCATTTTGTTAATTTTTTTAATGTACACAGGACCTTCCAAGTTCACTTGAGTCAAAGAAAAAGTGTAGTGCATTTGGGCCAGCTTAAAGCATTTTGATTCCCAAAGCAAAGAATATAGTCTTTTCATTTAGAAAGACACAAAATCTAAATCTGATTGTACCCACCTACTGACTATGTGACCATGAGCAAATTATTTAATCTGAGTCATTTAGTTGCAAAATACAACTAACAAAATCAATCCCATAGTTTTTGTATTAGTTAAAATACGTATTAATCTCAACCCTTGAATATAGTAAGTGCTTCAGCAAGTGGTAGAATGAGAAAGTAGGAGGGTTTGCTCTAGGATATTTAGAAAGCATTTTCATTTAAATAGAAAAGAAAAGCCCACAAATACTTAATAGGTATCCTTCCCAACAATCAAGGTACACAGACTCAGTGTCCACTAAATTGACAGAGGCAGACAGACTAAGTCGATGTTTGCCCATTGGTTTCTGTCAATCAGTGGATACCTGGTGGAATTGAGGGCACACAACCTTCAGCAGCAAGTCTTTTTCTGGCATTATCTCCCTGGTCCTCTGATATAGTGGCCCGAGGATAGAGTCCCTGTTCGCTCTGATGGACATTTTCATCCAAAAATCACTAATCGGGCTCTCCTCTTTTTCTCTTTCTAGTCAGGAAAGGCTTTGGGGCCCTAACAGGTTTTCAGATGTGTTTTTAAAAAGTGGGATAAATGTGTTCCAGAGAAAGAAGGCCTGCTAATGTGCTTGAACAGAAAATCATCAAACATACTGAGGACAGAGGCACGAGAAGGGACACAATGATGAAGCATAAGACCTGACGTGCAGAATGGATTTCAGAATAACTCCATAATTCCAGGATTCTTATATCTGAATACCAAAAGTCATCAACAGAAGACTTGTTTATCGGGGCTGGCCCCGTGGCCAAGTGGTTAAGTTCGCGCTCTCCGCTGCAGGCGGCCCAGTGTTTCGTCGGTTCGAATCCTGGGCGCGGATATGGCACTGCTCGTCAGACCACGCTGAGGGGGCGTCCCACATGCCACAACTAGAAGGACCCACAACTAAGAATACGCAACTATGTACCGGGGGTCTTTGGGGAGAAAAAGGAAAAAAAATAAAATCTTTAAAAAAATAAAGAAATAAAAAAAAGAAGACTTGTTTATCAATGAATATGGTATCCTCTTAAGTAGAAATTCTATGTATCTTCAAACATATAGTTATCTCATACAGAGCCTGCTGCAAAACGTGAAGTATATTTTCTTTCTCACTTTTCACTTATTTTATTTCACTTACACTTTTGGTTTTCTAATTTAACTATTTCAGCTAAGTTTTTTCACATATTCTTTTGGTTTCCTAATTTCACTATTAATGAAGTTAATCAGCAGTGGTTTTAGTAAGGTAAAAACCTAATTGGTGATAAATTTGAAATCATATTTACCACATGTCAGCAAATGTCAGTAATGCATACTTCTCTAGAATGGCTGCCGGTTTCCACAGATCTGAGCCATGTCTAAGTGACGACTGTAGTCTGTCACCATATAACTCTTCAACCATACCTCAACTTCCAGAGTTCCCACCACTGTACCTTTAGTGCAAGAGTCTTAATATCAATTTTACCACTCCTTAAAATTAACTAAGCACAATAAAGTAAAAATAAGTTAAAATGGACTGATACATGTTCATTCATCACCATTTGTTCATCCAACGACCTTTTATTGAGAGACTACTGTGTGCCAGGGACTGGGCTAGTTATGAAGGTGCAGCTATGAAGAGAGAGACCTCCCGCTGGTATACAAGTGGATGACCTTAATAGAACCAAGACAGTTTGATTACGGAAATATAAGAGATTACAAAGTACAAAATAGATTTACTTTAAGCACTAGAGCAACGACTTCAAATGTTATGCAACCAATTGTGAATGAGGTTGGCTATCACGCTTACTTAAATTGACATTATTATTTAGCAAAAAAAATTACTCAAGAAATGATTAACTTTTTACTAAAATGACTTCATGGTTCTGAACAACAACAAAATTTTTTAAGGTGCCTGTCATTAAAAAAACAAAACATAACGAAAAACTATCCAACTTTCTTAGTCAGTAAACTGTGATGTTAAAATAATGTTCCATCTCCATTTTCTAAAATGATTATTTTCTCCATGAAAATTAAAAGGAAACTCACCGTAATAGGGAAACATTGATAACGATGATAGTCTACCTTATTTCAGAGTTCTGTAATTATTCTTTACTGGCCGGTTTACCAACTATATAGGAGGTTAAATCTCAATAATCTTGGAATCATCTGCTACTAAAACACAGAGCCTAGGCATAAATGTCCTTGCCAGGAGTTAATTTTGATAAGAAACACCTTTTTCATCTTTGATGGGCATTTTAAATTTAAATTTAGGATACATCCTTTACAAACACATAAGACCTCCTGAAGTTTTCTTTCTGACAAAGGGAGAGAGAGGAATATTAACTACTTAATCCTCAAGACAACTTAATGATGTAAAGGCTACTATTATCCCAGTTTATAGACGAGGAAACTGAGGCACAAGGAGGTTAAATTGCCCGTCATAGAAATAACAGATAGAGGAGCCAGGATTCAAATTCAAGCAGTGTGCCTCCAGTTTCTTTCACTGTACACTTTACGTTAATATATTATGTTAAATTTTCCAGATATTTCTCAGAATGTTATTTCACTTGTGTGAAATATTTATTAAACACACACAAACATACACACAAAACTAGTCATTCCAACAATGTTAGCATTCCATTATTACTAAGGTACTCTTTCCCAAATCACTACATACCATGTTTCATTCAGAAAAATAAGACCCAAGTTCAATATAGAGTAAAGCAACTTCATTTTATCATAATTTCCCATATTATAGGAGTTTCCATCCTTACTCATAGACCCTGATCTTATACCACCCCATTGTACACTGATCAACTCCTTTCCTTTCAGCTAAAGGAAAACATTAACCTTCAAATATGAGTTTGACCTTGAAATTTTGAAAGACACAAGAAAATGCAATTGATCTGCTAGATGGCCATAGAGCAAATAGACACTGTATTTGAGTGTTTCTCTCTCTCTCTCTCTCCCTCTCTTTCACACAGACATGTACTTTCTCTCTCCCTATCTTGATCTACATACATATATACATGCACACACATACACACAGACACACACACAATATCTTGGCAGAATATAAAATGCATGGTCTCATAAAACTGTCATGTAAAGGGCAAGGAAAGATTATTTTCCTCCTAATCATTATAAAGGTGTAGTTCAATGATGCTAAGGCTACCAATGACACCAACTAAACACGTATATGACAAATAGCAGTATTTCTCCCTGAGGTCCAACCAGTATTATCCCACTCAAGATATACCGACAAAATCTGAATGGTATGTTTGAAAATTAATCTAGCACATTTTTCTGATCTCAGTTCTGATCCTGTCCACCACCCAGAAAACATCTTAACATGGCATGTTGTATAGCAACTGGGCAAACTAAATGGAACACTTAAATTATTGTTAAACACTTGAAAAATTATGTTTTCCCCTCTTAAGATATTTCAAAATATCTTAGAAACTCTGTTTAACTGTCACTTTAAGTTGAGGCTGCATTTAAAAATATCAAGAAATACAGCTTTTATAGGATAAAGGATAAAATATCTAGAAATGTGAAATTATAAAATTGAAAAGAAAATCTCAAAAGGCAGATGAACTCAGCACATGCATTCACAGTTTTCCCATCTTCAAGGTTCAGATAAAGATTTTAATTAGCTCCCTTGAAAACTGTTAACGCTGAAATGAAACTTCCACCATTACTTCCTTTTCACATAGTACTCAGGATACCAAGCCCAAAAATAGAATTTAAATTCCTGATTAACATTGCAATAAAAGAGTAGAGAAATATAACGCAGGCAATATTGCATTAGTATAAGTACATTTTAGCAAATATGTCTTTAACATTTAACATTCATTATTACACACATATAGATGAGGTATATATTTTTATTTTTCCCTTGCACGTTTTTAACATCTCAAGCAGAAAATATATATTTAAAGTTCTCTATAACAACAAACATGCCATTATTGAAAATACCGCTCTAGGGTAATTATCAAATGTATAACAAACTGATGCAACTGAATTGGGCTTAATATTAAGAAGATATTTACATACATTCTCTCTTTCTCAGATTTTTCATTAGGTCTAGGCAGCTATACATATATATATATATCTTTCCATGTATATTCCTATAGTAATGAAAGGTGGATAGGGTACATAAAAGAGCATTTTTAATCTGCCACTCATTATCTGTTAATTAAATAATATCTTTAAATATAAAATTTATGTTAAATTAATAAGTAAGAAGAAAACATCAAATGCATGCTCATTCAAGTTGGAGTACAGAAATAATGGAAGATAATGTTTGATTTAATTCTGAAGCTGTAATTTGCAGCAGCCTTATTTTCATGGTCAAGGTGACTTCTGGATATACTGAATGAATCCTTACACAGACTGTACCAAAGAGAAAACAACATGTGTCAGCCCTGTGGGTGGAGGTGACACGCAATTGAAAATGTCTAATTACACGTTTCACCTTAACTAAACATCCTGAAAGATGACACGATCTAATTGCAGATTAATGTGTTATTTCTCTAAGGCTACAAATGAAGTAGTGAGAGGAAATATCTCTCTGATTCTCTAAGTAGCCCAAGAATTCTGTTAAATGCCTTTGTCTGCCATGTAAATCTGAATAATTCTCCCATATATTGCTGACCCAAAATATAACTCACTAAAATATAAGTGGACATTAACATATCACTAGGGATTCTTTTTGAAATTTGAAAAGGTAAAAATCACCCCTCAACAGGGGCCCAAAGCAAAAAAGGCTAGACATAATGAAAAATCAGATATGCTGTTGCCCTTTCTGGTTCCACCTACATGGTCCCAACTTCTTAATCTCTCTTTCCTTGCCCTCTCTTCTTTTCTTCTTGAATTTTCCATGAAAAATTTCAAAAACTTTTTCGTTCTGGCAAAGTATATTTGTGTTTTCTTAACCTCATCCTGTGGTTTGAATTTTCAAATTTCATTAAAATTTGTGTTTGCTGGATGCCTACACTCTTCCAGATATTGCTTCTGGTGGATTATACAATTTACATAACTTCTCAACACAACACTTCAACTCTCTTTAGACCAGGCAGGACTTTAGGATTTGATGATAGTGATACTGGTCATGCACTGCTCAGTCCATACACAAATGCTGTCTGAGTACTTGTTGATGTGCCACACTCTGTGCTGGAAATGGAAAGATGAAAATACTCCATCTACGTACCCCTGGGAGCTATAATGGATAAATGTACTGGGTGCAATAGCAGCGCATGAGCAGTATGTGCTCTGAGGAGGGAATGTTCATTTTGAGGTCGCTATAGAATGAATGTTTGTGTTGCCATAAAATTTGTATTTTGAATTCCTAACCACCAATGTGATGGTATTAGGAGGTGGGGCCTTTGGATATGTGATCAGGTCATGAGGGTGGAACCCACATGGATGAGCTTAGTAACCTTATGAAAGAGACCACAGAGCCTTCCTTGGCCCCACCCACCACATGAGACACAGTGAGAAGGCTGTCCACCTGGTAAATTGTTATAGCAGCCCAAATGGACTAAGATAGAGGTGGAATCTTAGGTTGGATACATGAATATCCTTTTCAGTTATTCTCTACATTGTTCAGTCCTATTCTCATACTTTACTATTTTTATAACTTTATCCAGCTTCCCAAAGATCTAGCCTTTCTTCTGGAGTCTTTCATTCACGCCTCAATTCTCACCTCCAATCTAAAGATTGGTGTCCCTACTCTGCGGTTAAATGCTGAGGGTACAGTGATGAAGATAGACTGTTCTGCTTTCAGGGGACCTCTGGGGTGAAGTAAATTAAATATCTATTTAATTGCAAATATTAAGTGCTAAGCATGACACGTAAAACAATTTCGTCTTCATGGGTTTTGTCATTTAAGGTTAACTTTTCCTTCCTTTATCCAATTCTGATTTGCTTAGTTTTTAATAGTCAGCTTAAGAAAAAAATCCTTATCATATAGAATGTGATTCAGGAAATCTGTGTAGTCCCTACTTAGGGAATACCACAAATGTTGGTCTCTTTTGATAAAGAAGAAAGAGTTGTATCATCCTGAGCAATCTCGTACAGCAATGGCCATTTCAGAGACCAGAATCTACAGTGTTCATTAAGCCATTGATTGAACTTTGCTGTTAAAAAAAGAACATAAGGAAATGTAGGAGTAGAAGATTTTATGGGGCTAAAAATTGACAAAATTGTTGTCTAGGGATATTCCAGAATTACCAATAAATTAATAGTGACAACAGTGCTTTTTGGTATAACTGCTATACTGTATTCATTTGAACAGAGCATGAGTCATGGCATCCTGACAGTCTACGCCGAATTTGAAACAAATTGGAGCTATAATTTATAGTACAATAGAACCCAAGGCAGAGGCACATGTAGTCCAGGCTCTTTAAATATTCTATAAATAATAGCTCAGAGAGGCACAATTGACAATGAGCAGAGGCTGGATGATGAATCATCAAGTAGTTTAAGTAAAACCCTGCCTGATTAAACGCTTTGTTTTTAAACCACCTGCATCAGTGTCTGCTGTAGCAGGACAGATCAAATTGTTCTCGGTCTTTTTTTCTAAAAAGCAGACGGGCTTACAAATGATAATTTTTATTATATTATGAAACTGATGCCAAACTGAAGTGCTGAGCATTGTGTAATTCCAATTATCTGTATTTTGGCCCAGGATTTAGTGCCAGGCCATGTTAAAGACACAGCTAATGTAAATGAGCAAGCTTCTTACAGCTCTGGGTTGTACGCTTGTAATTTCATTTTGGTCTTCATGGCCTGGAGAACTCATTTTTCCATCCTTCACTTTAGGAGTCTTTTTTGTTTATCCCACCAACCAGTTACCAGATGCCATATCGACTAAGCTAATTAGTGGAGTCTCCTTCAAAAGCTGGTGCTTGCTGAGTGTGGTCATTAGAACAGACAGAAGTACAGAGCCTAGAGACATCCTGAATGGCACACAAGCTCCAGCAAGTGCTCTTGTCGCCAAATCACTAGGAGCTGCGTGGTGGTTGTGACTAGACTATGGCAAAACATCCACTCAGGTGAACAAAAACACTGGCCACTCATCTGGCTTTTACCATGCTGCCGCGTGGTGGGCTGACTCACTTGTTCATGGCACTGACTCATAACACAGACTAAGAGAGTCTTATTGTAACGTTAATCAGACATTTTATTTGTTTATATAGTTACAAACTGACAGTATATTAAATGATACATTTTAAACTAATTGGTCCCTCCTTGGAGTATCCTAATTACTTTAAAATTTTTATATTATTAAATCCCACATCATTGTTGTCTGGTCCCACGGTAGACTGACAGATAGATAATTGGGAGATAATGAGAACTTTTTATCCAAAGTAAAATTCTTTGTCTAGTAAAAAGTTAGATGTGAGGCTTATTATGAAAACAATGGGATTATACTGAACTAGAGCAAAGAGTTATACAAATACCGTGAGTCTGGACTTAACTATTATTCTGGAGAAAATACATTCCCTTTTTACAGAGATGATCATCCATTTCCCATTCAAACCAACCACCTCCAAGACAATATAAAGATGTATTGAATTTAAAAACTTTATCTTTTGATCTTCATGGGTTATGCTGCTTTGTATGTAAAATTTAAAGATATAGAAACACATCATTCCTCATGTAACTATTTGTAAGTTGGTACTTTGGTGATAGTACAAACAATGGTTACTCCATTTTGGTTTGAACAACCAGGTTTCCTATTATAGATGTTAGGGGAAAAAAAGAATGGCAAAATTTTTGTTAATAATTCTCTTAAAAATAAAATCAGGGGTTTGTAGTTAAGGAAAATAATTTGAGAGTCAAATCATCTGACTAAAAAGGCATGATTAAATAATGAATATACTTAAGTGACTTTCTCACAGTTTTGTTGGCATGGCAAGAACAAGGAATCATTCAAACCTAACTGGTTTTGAATATTAGTTTTGTTATTTACTAGCTATGTGTCTTTCAATGAACTTTTTAATCTCTCTGAAACACATTATCCTGGGCTGGTAAAATGATGCTCAGGATTTCTACAACCAAAGGTGGTTGTGATCACATGAAATACTACGTGCAAAGGTGCCTGGTAAATTGTATACAGTCCACGGAAATTTGTCCCTTCTCATCACTGGGGTTTATCAGAAACTATGTCCAAATGTAAATTTTACCAGAAATATGTGTATTGCATGATTGTTTATATTATCATATTAACAATCTACTTCAGAAAGGGATTGCTTAAATGAATTATGGTGCATCCATTCAATGAAACACTGTGGAGACAAGAAACTGAAAATAGGTTCCTATATACTATATTATTTCATATCTTACATGACTGAGTGAAAAAATAACCCATAGAAGAGTATTATAGAAAAACTCATTAATTTAAAATTGTATATTTATATATAATCAAAAGTCTGAAAGGATTCACACCAAATTGACAATCGTAGTCACTTTTAGGGGACATAATTCCAGGGAGGCTTTTACTTTCTTTGTGTTTTTGAAAAATTTTTTGAAAGTTATGATTTCACAGAAAAATGCAAAACATTTATAACTTTTGAAAACAAATCTTATTCTGCTGCTATGTACAAACATTAATTACAATATTCACTTACATCTACTCTGTTCTTATTAAATTAGAGGCAAATTCATTTCCCAAAGGTTTCCATAGTTCAGACAATTCAATGTAATTTAGGTTGCCCAGTTTCACCTTTGTCCCCTGTTTATCTTTTCAGGCTAATGAGAGGAAACTACCTTATTATTCTTTCCAGCACTTCTGTTTTTCTCGTATGCTTCCTTCTCAATATGAGGCATAAGCAAAAAGAGAGACTTGAAAGTCCATTGTATTCTCTCACTCAGAAATGAATTTCCTACCTGGCTCTTTTAATTTTCTTTATTTTAGAGGAACTTCTGCTGTATCCCATTTTAGATATTTTCTCTAGCAATGACTCAGAAACATCCACTATTGTCAGTTAATCTCTAGAATACAGACACTTAAAATTGAATTATAAATGAATTGGTGTTGTGATTGAAGTCTCTCAAAATGGGTATTATTTAAGGTTTTTAAAACTCAGCTATATTATTTTGTGACAACTCACACCTTCCAAACTCACCGGGCACTCTCTTGAAACTAGTGTACACATTTTACTTGTTATCATAGCTCTGCAGATATTGGTTGGTGTTATTTTAGGAAAATAATAAACTATTTCACAATCGTTATTAATGCAGACAATATATTTATCAATATTCCTGCAAGTATTCTATTACAATTCCATATTTCCAAAAGTATCTGCCACAATAAAACTATGAAGACATTCTTTCCAGTATTTTTATTTCTATGGTTCCAAAAATAACTGTTCCCATATTAGCCCAGGGATATACTATGTCTGTCTTGTTATTGTAGTCCTTGGTTTGGAGAAGTCCTATAGGCAATAACCAGCCACTGGTATAAAGACAGCCACTGAATTCAGTGGGACTAAAGAAGGAAAGAGGTGACTGTATTTGAGAATCTGGAATTTTGTAACTGATGTACTATAATGTAAGGGACACTGCTTTTTACTACAGGAAAAATGGATTTTAACTTAAGCGATATAAGGAACTTACATTTGAGACACCAGAAGTGAAGATATCATGCATTTATATCAGTCCATGCTATGGAAGCCTCTCTCTGTGGACACTATGCAAGCACTTATCTCCCTTGTGACATAGAAAGCAGGAAGGGAACAGATACTACTTAAAATGCCAACATGTTCAGTCTAATTTAAGATGCTCATATATCTGTGATAAGATGAAAGGAAAATGAACTCTTGACCAGAGTAGAATTTTGAGGAAACTATCAGTCAAACACCACTTGCCATGCCTTGGGTTGACGAAATTCATATAATCCTATATACACAAGAATATAATGAATGCAAATTTTACTCTGTGAAGCCTAAATTAATAAACAGAATGAATCTGCTTTCATTTTATAGAATTACATAGAAGAGACATAAAATGGCCAGCAATTGGTATATATTATATCTGTAGAATGTATATCATTAATAACAGTATATTTTCATTAAAATATGGGTTATGAACTATGCTAAATACTGCGAGCATCATTAATTTTCTGTCACAGTATATTATAAAATGTAAAAAGGCAATAATTAACCTGACATAAGTGTTTCTTACAAGCCAGCTGTTAATTTCTAGATGAAATAATACATTCTCTAAATTATATTTTGATTAGAAGTAAAGATAGCAATATGACTAAATAAGAAAATTAAATATGTCATTAATTGTAGCAAATTTTATTCCATGACTAATTCCCTCATTTTGAGATCCTTTAATATAGTGAGTTATGGTAATATTGACTTTAAAAAAATATCTCTTTTCCTAATGAAATGGTTAAAATAACCTGCAGACCTTTGATGTTTTATATCTGCATCTTTATTACTACTGTTAAATTTATCCATTCTTTTACATAAACTATCTCTATCATTCTTTAAAAGCTCTGAAAAAAATGATCTTGACAATTTATAGCTTGTGTTTTTAAACACTACTTGACTATGGGGCTATTTTACTAGATTAAAATAAAACATCTATTAAGATTTTTTAGACATTAGTTTATACAAAACACCTGCCCTCTTAGTTATTTTTCTCTTATCCATATAGACACTCATTTCTTTAAATTCTATCATTTTTTAGACAGAACCTTATGCCACAGGCCTAAGCTTTTCCACACCAATGAAAATAACCCAAGCGGTTCTATAAAGAACAACAATAATTTGAATAAAACATAGAAACAGAAAACAAACAAAATCCCTGTCATCCTCCAAAGCCACACTAGCTGTTTCCAGCCCCTCTGTGGCCTGTCAGTGCCGAATATATTATCAGCCTGAGCAGCAGCAATTTTAGGACATGGTTAATAATTTTAATCTCTTATTAGCCATTTTCTCTTAAGTGAACCTGTTTTTCTTTTCTAGGTTCAGTCCAATTTTGTCAGGCACTGTTTCGTCTGGTTGAATTTGATAGCCTGCGCGAAAAGTCCATGACTCTAACTTAAACTGTTTGGCTCGTCTCACAGAAAAGTCCCAATTCAACAGCCACTGGGTTTTCAATTCCAGGTCATGATGTGTAATCTACCTTAAATGTGAATGATGTTTCTTTCAAGAAAAGGGCTTCACCAGTGAAAAATTTCCAATGCAAAAATACCCTCCTCTTTCCTCTCCATATTTTGGTATATTTTCACTTTGCCAAGTTGTCTCCAAGAAAGAGGCTAAAAAATTGGGCGGTACGGGAGGACATCACGCTCTAAAGCACCTTCATGAAGGTTAATTCCTAAATTCATAAGATTCCTGCTATTTGCCAGGAAACTAGGGCTCCAGGGGAGAACAGGAAGAAGCCAAGCTGGTGGGCGAAAGTAACTGCAACTCTTTCAGGAATAGCAAAAAAAAAAAATCCAAAAAAATTTAGGTGGTACTCCAACACAATATATTAACAAACCGTCCATCGTTATAAATAAATGGCATTAAACATTTTGGAAAACAAAACATGTAAAGGTGTTTTTTTAAAAAAATAGATGTAAAATAATTCTTATATCCTTTATACTAAGAGGCAGACTCATAACAAATAAATATTTCTCTACTGCATTCTGATCAAATCCAGTACTTTTGTTTGTTCGTTCTCTAAAGCAAAGAGATTTGAGCTAAAAATGTATTTTCGCTGGCATTCCAATTTGGTGAGTAAAGTATCATTAAACAGGTATTTATTACATATTTAGTGTAAGATTTTATGGGCACTAGAGAATTACAGAGTCTAGTGGTTTTAAGAGTAGCTCTGGTTTTATAAATACATGCTTTTATCCATTCAGTGTGGCTGGGATGGAAGCGCTTTGAGGGCAAGAGCCTTTCGTGTTTCCTCCTGTATCTCTGGCTAAGAGACGCCTGGCACATACCAGATGCCCAGCAAATTCTTGTGGCATTAACACATTTGCTCCCCCCTTATAAGAGAAATGATCACTTGGAAAAATATTTTTTCAGATTCTAAATAATTTTAAAAGAATGTTTTACTGAAATAAAACCAAAAGGATTTTTATTTAGAGTCCTCAAACATGTAAACATAGAGTTCTCTCATATATAAATATAAATCTGCTGAAACATTATATACCTGAGTTACAGCCTAAAACTTTTGCATGGATATTACTACTCAAGAAAAAGGTTCTGAGTTTTTGTTTGAACAATGTCAACTAGAGTGGTGACATTAAAGAGAAAACCATATAGAACCAGACTTCTTCTATTCTTCCTTAGATCTCTCGTTCAAGGCTAAGGAATATTAGAAAAAGTAGTAAAGCCAAGAAGGGCCAACTTCAGCTTCAGGTAGGATGGGGGGCATGCTGGCTGTGGGAGAAAGGGCAGAGGACTGAATAAGGAAGGACTGAGCACAATTATCCATCCTTTACTCTCTATACAAACAGAAGTCATTTTCCATTAATATGCTTAGTTTTGTGTCTTTGACTTACACTGCCAAAACCCACATTATTAGTGAAGCACGACGCTAATGTGACTAGATTAGCACCAAAGACTGATGATTCCATGAGTGTTTCACATATGCACTGCTGATCTCATTTCCTGAACAGAGGAGAGAGGTTGGCTTGGTAACATTTGCCTAAGCACATCATTGAATAAAATTGTGCAATCTTACACAGAAAAAAATACACCTAATATATATGTTAGCTATGTGTGAATACATATGTGTATACATATATATGGATACTACATGCATATTATATGACATAGTCTCTTACGTATTCTGAAACAAATCCAACAGCTGAATTGTTGTTTTATTTCCAAATTCCTTTCTGTTCCACACATATCTGTGGCTACGCATTCTTTTTAACTTGCTCTTCTGAGAAACTGTCAAGGAAGGAGAACTAATGTGGTGATGAGGTGACTGAAGTTGTTGTTTTTCATGCATATGTTTCCAGACTTTAGCAGATAAAAACAGAAATTGCTCTGAAAATTTTATTTCGAATTTCAGTACAATTTGTCTCTGCAACATCTTTTGGGAAATTATAAGTTTCAAATGCTGAATCATGTGCCATATCTAAGAGAAAAACCACTTTTGCTTCAAAACTATTCTATTTTAATCTCAAATACTTTTCATACTGCATATTAATCTCAGTTATTATGATGAGGGCTACACTGTCAACAACATGTATATGTATATGTGTGTGTATATATATTTATTAAAATAAAGTTTTGGCCAAAAAAAGCATGATTTCTCCAAAATCACATTTAAAAGAAAAATCAAATACTGAGATAAATAAGGTAAGCTAATTATAAATAAAGTACATTTCTGTTTTGAATTTATTAAAGTTAATTTTATTTCCTTTCTATATTTAATACAAGCTTCATTTCTCTCACATTTTGATCACAATAATCTTTTGTTTCATTTATTGTAGTAAAGAAAACAACCTATCTTTTAAAACATTCTTTAAGGGAGTTTTGATCAGCTGAAATCTTTTCAGAAATTTTGTTGTTCTATTTGCATTATAAACTCCCAGGATAAATAAGGCTAAAGTGAAGTCCACTTACAAATACTTATTTTATGGTACACAAATAAAATTAAAGTCCTATGGCTGACTTAGTAGCTTATTTTCACTTTTTAAATAGAAACTGCTGTTTGTCGTAACTTATTTATTAAAAAATATCTCTTTTACTTAGTCTTTATCTCTAGAGCAAAAACAAATGAAATTAATCTCTTTAATAGCTAACAAAATGATTCCTTTACTACACATTGGGGCTGGAGGAGGAATGGATTTGCCAAGATTACTGTTACTTAAATATTTGTTTAAAAAACTGTCCCCTGGGCATAAAGATACATTTGGGCTGTACTGAAAATTAAGCCTTTGTTTGCAAATATACCTTTTCAGAGATTCTTAAAATTCTAAAGTTTTTTAAAAAATTAATTAATTTTTTTCAATGCAGCTTATTAATGTATAAATCCAAGAAGATATGGACTTATGAAAGACATAACTTGTCATGTTTACAATATGTCATCATTTGAAGAAAAACCGTTATAATTATGCAAAATTTACAACTACAGGCGACCAATTCAACAGGAAGAAGTTATAACTTCTGATTTATTCTGAGGTTCAAACAAGATGAACCATGTGATGGGGCTTTGTTAATGGTGGATAACAAGGTCAATTTTATATAGTTTTACTAGAGAAATATTCAAGAAGGCACAAGAACAGACTTTTGCAAAGTCTGTTCAAAGAAATTGTGGCATGGCATTGTTACATTATACAACTTGTCACTAAAACTTAAAAGTCTGTTTTTCCAAACCTGACAAGCTATGCTTTTTATACTAGTTTTAGTCTTTGCCATTAGCTAAAGATGTGACCTGGAAGACGGATCTCAGTGGGGAAGTCCAATCATAGATGAGATGAAAAGAAGTGGTAGATGACTGAAAACTATATCCTTAAGTGGATTATTAACTCCTTAAAAATTATTGTGCTCTATACAAAAGAATTTAGTAAATATTCACCTCCTTCTTATTCAATGAATATCCACAATTTTTAGGCCACTACACAGAAAGTGATGTGGAAAAAGGTAAACAGAATGTCCTGGTCAGTTTTTCTAATGACTTCATAGAACACATATAAAATTTAAGACGTGATTTTAACTGACATCCTTGTTTTACATATTATACAACAGTAGTTCAGAGGAGTGAAGTGAGAAGACATAAAGAACTAATTAGAGGCAGACACTGAATTAATCCTTATTTTATGATATAGTAAGCTGGTTCTACCTTTTAAGTAGTTAAGGAGACATATAAATATACAGTTAACCAGAAAACAAAGAAAGAAATGCTTTCAAATAGTGGACATAATTCTGCATGCTTTCTGAGATGGACAGGGACACTTTCATATGGACAGGTCATAGAATGCCTGGTAATTTGGATCCTAAAGGAGAGTGTTTTCTGGGGAAAAGGGTAGGACAAGGTGGAGAGAGGTCATGAGAATGACTTGGAGTCTGGAAATTTAGTCATATTTGGAGAAGTGTTGGATTGATTAAAATCTGGTGCAAGTAATAAAAAATGTCTGGAGACAAAGGTTGAGGACTAATTCTGATGGTCTTTGAATATCAGAGTAAGAAGACTGAACATGTGGCAATGGGAATCAGTGATTGCATGGATTAATGTGGTGCTTTGTGAAGATTAAATTGGTAATTATAGAGTTGAAGGGTCTGGAGGCTGAATGGAGAGAGAGAGAGATTTTAATAAAGACTCCAATGAAAATTAATTCTTTTCTTTGGACCTGAGCTTTTGATGGTTGTTGAGTAGAGTGTCAGTGAAGGGTGTTGAGATAAATTGTTAGGTTCACCACAAAGATACTGAGGTTTTACAAAAGGATATTTGGATTTGGGGTCAAAAGTTCTCTTTTTTTTCAAAGCATATAGTAAATGTAATATACTAAGTTTCCTTAAAACTTTCAAGTATCCTGAGACTAATCCACTAATTTAACTTGACACATTACTTTAGAGTTTTTGAATTTTACTTATTTGCAAAAATTTCGAGAACCACTGTCCTTTTCTTCAGAAACAATATATCTAAAAGATAAAATTAAACTCCAAGGGACCATCCAAAATCTTTTGTTGCAGACTAATTTTGTCACATTAAATTTTATTTGAAGAAAGGTGAACATTAATGGAACTTGGAAATATTTGTTTTACTTTGTTCTCATGATATTTGACCTCTATAAAATATAGAAGAGCCTTAAGGCATTTTAAAATGGAATAAATAAAGAATCATAATATTGATATACAGAACTGAAATCAGCCAGGAGACTAAACACTTCTTGTAATTGTCCTCACCTTCCCTGAGGACAGAACAATAAAGAGAATTAGTTTCAACAAGATTTAGTAAAAAATATTATTCGTTACTCAGCAAATGCTGGTTCATAAGTAGAGAAGGTCGTGCTAGGCTCTGGGGACTAGCATTCAAGGACTTCCCATTAAGGTGGAAAGAGGGCAAATGCTCCTTTATATGGTTGTATATATCTGTTTTATGGAGTTATATATATATATATATCCTAAAGCCTTACTAAATAAAAGAACCAAAAATAAAATAACCAGTGGGTTTTGAGATTAGCAAAGTTTCATGGAGAAAGTTGCACTTGATCTGAACTTTTGCGATGTGACATGAGACACTAAAAATGACAAAACCACTTAGCAGATGGGACATTGTCAGAAATCCTAAAATCTCTGTCAATGTAGTATGAAAAATGAGTGTCATTTTGGCCATCTCTGCCTTTCGTTGCTAATCTTGGGGCTGTAGAGACCATTGTATGACGCTTACATCACTGGTACAAAAGCAATAATCTCTTTCTGAACACTTGTCACCAAGCCACATTTGCAACGTTCTCAGTAAGTGCAGAAAGTGAACCTAGGGTCCCCGTTTCTCTCACATAATCCAAATGCCTGTGTGGAGGTTAGTTTAGACCAGAGCCAGTTTCTCCTGGAGGCAAGGGACTGGATTAAGTATCTGCAGACCCGTCTAGCCCTGTAATTATTTTGTATTGATTTTAATTATCCACAAAGCATGAAACTGCTGAGAGCTCTGATTCCAAAGCCATGGCCTAAATGTTCCAGAGTCCTACCCTTTCCCCTGTTAATTCAGTTCCCTTGTCTTTACGGGGAAATTAATGCTGCAGATAAAGCTTTAGGTAGCATTTGTCTTTTAAGAGTGAAAATAAGGAACTGAAATCCTAACAGTAAGATTTAAGTTTAAAAGCTTACTTTGGAAGTTCAAAAAGTGACTTTGATCCCAGGTGTCTAGAAAAACAAGAATATGGAAAGCCACATTCTCTTTCATAACTCATAGTCCACATTTACATTTAAATGAAATGTCCTTTGAAAGGCTTTCTTTTACATTAAACTATTCAACAATTCATTTTATGAACTAGGTTTATTTTATTTAAAAAAATAGATTAAAAGTTTTAATCCCCGGTAGGAAATCCAGCAGTGCCACAGATCTTAAGCTCTTTCCAGATGCACAAAGCGCCCGTCTGTCTGCATCATTTGGCAGCTGCATGATGAACGCTCTCCTGAAGCAGCAGATGTTACACACAAGACACTTTCATTTTGTAAATTCTCAGATGAACAAAGAATAGCATTAGGCCAAATACTATTCTTTTTTAGTGATACTTAAGCAAGGTATCCCTGATTTCTGGCAATTTCCAATCTGCTAATTGGTTTTGTCATCATTAGGGTCTATAAAAGCAACCTATGTACAGGCTACACAAAGATAGCAGCTGTTGCCATAATGTTACTGTGCAGAGTTACACTTCCTGGATAGCTTAGATTTATGCCTCTGGTCCAATCTGTCAACTTATTTCAAAATTATTTCTTAATTTGTACTATGAGTAAATCATGAATGATGAGTCACAGGACTTCATAACATTTACTTTGTTGATGAATTATTCTTTTCTATAATTTAGTATGCTTGGCACGCCTATGTGTGTGTGTGAGTCTGTGTGTACATTTTAGTGCCCTTTTTCTTCTTGCACCTGTGCAAATAGATGGAGGGTCATTATCCTAGGTGATAAGTCCACAGAAGCCAAAGGATAAAATCGGCACTATAATAGCAATGAAACACTCCAGAAGTAAATCTGGCGAACCGTTGCTAATTCCTCCTTTACGGCCAGGTTTCCTTATCAGTAGAGGCACATTTCTCAATTCCTATTCCACTCCTTGCTTTATCCTATTAAACCCAGAGGAAAGGTTGAGTCCTCAGACATGGCTTACTGAGTACCGGCATGATTAGGACTTACTCCCTGGTGGCTGTAGGAAGTTATATATTTTTTCAGTGTCCTATTTTCCTAGAGAAGAGCAGTGTTAAAGGAGAAAGAAATAGAAGGAAAAGCTTGGACAGGAAGAGAGAGGAGAGAGACCCCAAGAATTCAGCTGCCACAGGAATAGCGGAAGGAAACAAAGAAGGAAGAACAAAGAGGAATGCAAAAACAAAATGATTTTTAGCCTCTGCTATAATTCTTTCAAACACAGTTTAGAGACTCTCAGTTTCAAATCTTTGCATCTACTGTTAACTGCCTCACCTTCACATTGCCTCTTACGGTCAGCATCACGTTAGCAGCATAAAATTATGATCTCAGGAATACCAATCACATCTGCTCTTCCCCAAGTAACTGGAAAATCACACCTAATTACCCTAAACAGCATTCAAAACATAGGTATTAGAGTGCTTTAGCTTTCAGAGAATTAAAATTATCTAGATAGCTCACTTATCAACATTTTTTGAGCTATGATGTTCCGAATAATGTTTCAGCATCATAGCACTACAGAATTTCCCCAAAGTAAGGCTTTTTGTTTAAAAGATTCCGAAGGAGAAAGGAAATTTATAATTATTGCTGTCTACTTAACAAGATGACATATAAACACTCTTTCTCTCTTAAAATTCTAGTTTAAAGGAAAGAAGCTGCTAGTAAAAGAAAATGGTTCTTCTATTTAAGTAAGTAAATTACAGGAACTCATGCTGAATAATTGTCTTTATAATATAACCACATCCCATTTCTATGCATCATGATGGTTATGTTCAATAAAAGTACTAAAAATACTACTAATAACTGTGTTTCTATGATACTCTTCTGGCAATTCCAATAATTTAAGATATTTTCATTATAGTTTGTTACTAGGATAAATATCTAATTTCTTTTCAACTTATAGAATTTAAGGCCACAAAGGCAGCTTCTCAAGAAATAAACAGTGGGTAACAGAGAGTAAAGAAGAATACAAAAGCATCATCCCTATTGCTCTCCCCTTGTCCAAAAGTCCAAATGAGTCACACTCAGAGGTCCACAGTCAAAGAACTTGGGAAAGAAGTCCAAATTATAACAAAATTACAATATATTGATCAAGACGGTCCTACCCGCCCCGCTCTCCCCCACCAGCTTTGCAAAACTTTAGACAATCTTCTTCCTGATTCTAGGCCCTTGATTTCTTTTTTCTTAGAGCATTTACTTTAGAAAACTTGTAATTGTAAAATTTTTTTATGCTCCTTTGAAATGGAAATCTTTTTGCAAGCTTCTTGCCAGTTTTGCAACCCAGAAATGTCTTTCTGGAAGACCTGGGAGCCATCTGTTTGAAATGTAATCATCAAGGAAGATAGCTCCGCATCTCCCAGTGTCTGTGGGAGGGTAGGAGCCTACCTTTGATGGGTGCCGTGCTCCAAGTTGTAAAACTGTCTCCCGTCTTGAAGATGTGAGAAAGTTGTCTTTCTTTTCTTTTTTGGGGGGGCGGGGGTAAAGTTAATTAGCAAAGAAAGATGACCTAAGAGCCCTCCTCCTCACCTCGTAAAAGCCTCCTGCCCTTTCTTTCAGTGGAGTAGAGCTCTGATTGAGTTCTGCTCTTGCTCCTGTTGCAATAGCCTTGAAACAAGGTTTCCTTGCTTGTTTATGCAGTTGTCAGACTGGGTTACATTCAGAGAAAATTATTGTCCACATGTACTAATAAATAAAAAATTTACATTTTTATTATTTAGTGAACATAAAAGTTTCGCTTCTTTATAAGGAAAAATTGTAATTAAACCCAGCTCCTAACGCTACCTATAAATACTCTATTTAAAGATAGAAAAACAATAAACAGGCATATTGGCAAAGCCAATTCACAGGAATTATACCCAAAGATGTTTAAAGGATGTAGCACATATGCAATGATTTAAGAAATCTTAAATAGCCATGGTCTAATTTCCCAATTATATAATAGCAAGAGTACAGGTCATCATTTGAACTTGACTCCTTAGGGTTCAAGTTCAAAATCACAGCGTTAAAGGTACTAGCAAACTTAGAGATAACGCTGCTTCAATTACAATTACAGATAAAGAAGCATGAATACTATGTCCTTATCTAAGTAAACATTCCCAAATAGAATATGTTCTGTTCATCAGTTAACCTTTTCTATATTGAAATTTTCCTTTTAAATTGTACATTCTTTGAAGACAAAGCTTAAATTTTCTCCTAAGAATACCATTTTAAAAGAAATGACAAAATACAGTAGAACTCAACAATTGATTTTGATGATAATGAATTAATTTTCTTCCAGCTTTTCCCTACTGTATATCCAAAAGCCTTGCCTAGTTACTATATCTCTCCTTATTTACTTCAAAGGAAATTTGACACTTTATGCTTTGAAGTATTTTATAAGGCTACCAAAATCCTCGTTTCTAGCTGACATGATCAGGATGGGCTTACTCTGCTCTGAAATCCATAGAGCTAAGGTGGTTACAGATACGCATACCCCTTTCAAAGGACCTTACAGCAAATTTCTTTGTTTATACATGTTCTCAGCTCTAACAATTTGGTATACTAAAAAGGATTGTTAGGTTATTTTGTTTTGACTTACACAAATTTCTCTTAACTGCTATCTAAAAGCCCTCATTGGCAAACAGCAAATTGAAACCAGTATAGGAAAGCATGTTAATCTAACAAAGGATTAACATGGGAGGTACTCCCTTAATTCTCAACGTAAGAGCAATTAATCGCATATTTTTATTTATCCAACCTGAACTCACACTTCGATTTCCATTCTTGTGTATTTGCTCCCTTCTCTGTTCTGCTCTATAATTTAACATTTAGCCTCTGTTCTGATGAGTAATATTATTTTTAGCCAAGCAATAAAGCTCAGGTTGCAAAAAACATGAGCCATGCCTACATTGTAGCTGCATGGCCTCACCTACTGCCTGGCCCACAGCAGGAGCTCAAAAATTTATTAATTGAATGAATGATTCAATAAATCAATGAGACCTGAAACTTGCTTCTAAGAACCTATCAGCAGAGAGTCTGCTTCAGACTTTAGAGCAATCTTCAAGAGAAATGCCACCAGAGCCACCCAGGGGATGAGACATCTCTGATGTCATCACAAGGAGCCTAATTGCTCCCCACGGTTATCCCTCTGTTCAAAGACAGAATCCTAATTATCCAGGCCCATAAGTTACCATCTTTAAAACCAAAATTTTTTAAATTGTCTAAGGTTCAATTTTAGCCTCTTTTAAGCTCCTGCTCTTCATTCATTGGAAATGGATCCAACCAAATCTAAGCTTACCAGGCAAGGCATGATTCCTGTGGAGTACAAGCCAGAGTATGGTCTTTTTGTTTTTCACACCCTGGTTACCATCATGCAATACGCTGGTATGACATGTTAGAATCCATAAATTCAAAATACTGTTTACCTCCAGAGAGTCTGTGGGTCCTATGGCTGCTCCCCGTGTTTGTACTGTTCTCTAACGACAGGAGTTGTATACCAACTAATCAAAGAAAATCTTGGCTTCTTTCTGTTTTCCAAAAACAGCTCATATTAAATTTGAATTTTAATTTACTATTTAACTCTTTAGATTTTTCACCTGAACATCTAGTTCATTACCACAGAGACAATTAATCCATATTTTGACTGGTTGACGGCTCTTCTCAATTCCAGAAGTGAGATAAAACCAGTGTTTATTTTCTTTTTAAAGATTGGCACCGGAGCTAACAACTGTTGCCAATCTTCTTTCTTTCTTTTTCTTTCCTTCTTTTTCTCCCCAAAGCCCCCCAGTACATAGTTGTGAGTGCCTCTGGTTGTGCTGTGTGGGATGCTGCCTCAGCATGGCCTGATGAGCGGTGCCATGTCCACGCCCAGCATTTGAACCAGTGAAACCCTGGGCCACTGAAGCCGAGAGCTCAAAGTTAACCACTCAGCCACGGGGCCAGCCCCCAAAGCCAGTAGTTTTAACATCTCAATTCCTGCTGGTTAGGATGACTCTTAGGTCTTTCACAAGTGGAATGGATTGGTACTGACTCTGGGTCAGTAAGCCAAGTTAGCAACATCATCAAAAAGAGACATAACAATAACACTTTTACTCATCCCGAAAGATTGCTGCGAGGATCAAACAAAAGATTTCATAAATTATAAATGTGACTCAAATCTATCTACTCAACAAAGATATATTAAATGTTCTTTCATTGGAGAAACCAGGACCAATAAGACATACAACCTGCATCCCTCAAATACAGATGATTCTCAATTTCTAATGAACTTCCTATGTTTCTGTGAAAAAAAACAGACAAACACACAAAGCAGGTATATTTCTTTAAATCTGATGGGATTTCAATACATCTTTCTTCTCTCTCTCTCTCTCCTTTTCTTTCCTAAAGAGGCAAAACAAGGATATATAAAGGAAATTTTCCCTGTAGATTTTTTTGCAAGTATCTGTGATGGGAGTTTCTGATAAGAGCTCAGGAAGTACTAAGCTATTCCTAAAATGGATAGTCCCCAAGGGGATCCAAAACGTGAGGTTGAGGACATTTGACCCACATCTCTGCTCTTTCAAATGGAATGGATTTAATAAACTGTATTAGAAAAATACTAACATTCTTTCCCATGGTCTGAACTTGATAAGTAATTTAGGTTGGAAAGAAATGGTACCTCAAGAAACATGACATTTAAATTTAAATCAAAATAAAAAATTTTATATTGCCAGATTCAAGGACTTAGAAGGGATAAGAATGGTTTTCATGGACTACTCTTGATAATCATGACAAAATTTTTATTTAGCAAGTTATGGGTATTTTTGACCTCTTCATTTTCCCTCCCCAAACTTTAGTCTTCCTTCTTCAGGTTAGAGTTTCTTGGAGATTCTATAGCTCAGCCAACAAATTCTTTTGAGAACAGACAGGCCCACGAAAGTTGACACACTGGGGTCAAGATTGCTCTAATATTAGTCACACAGATTTATCTAACCATATGTTCCCCAACCCACAGAGTGTAAAACAAAATCGTAGAAGATAGATAAGTATATTATCTATGATCGAGACATTTTTTCACAGGTGCACCCTTTTAAAGCAGAGCAAGGTAAGTTAAAAATATTACTCAATTTGACTGACTACAGGCTTTTCTCAAAATCAAACAAATAATCTCCAACGATACTAGGAGTGATGCCTGATCACTTTATAATTTGGACATCTTGATGTGATAGAGATTTGCTTTATGTAGAAATTTTAAAACGTTGTTTACATTAGTAATACTTTCTGAGTTTTTGTGTTTCAGAAGGCTATAAGAGTTTATTAGCCTATAATTGAAGTGATGAAATAAAATGAATAATTGTTTTAATATAAGAACCAATTTAGCAGAATTGAATGGCTTGCTTCTCATCCAAGTGAATAAAGTGAGTGTATAATTTTGTATAATCTTTGATTTTTATTGAAAGAATTGATAGGAGTTAAATTAGCTCCAGAAGAGTTCTCATATTGTTCCCTAAAGGCAACTGAAAAGAAAATTACAAGGACGTCAGATAAAAAATAAATTATGGCTATAAATTGAACAAAATGTGATTTTATGTGTTGTTAATATTTACACAAATTTCTAAAATTATCACATAGCAAACAACTTCAAGTGGATTTTACTTTTTAAAGAAAATTGAAATCAAAATATCTTAAACTGGGCTGACCCGTGGTGTAGTGGTTAAGTTCACACACTCCACTTTGGTGGCCCGGGGTTCGCAGGTTCAGATCCCGGGTGCAGACCAAGCACCACTCATCAAGCCATTCTGTGGTGGCATCCCATATAAAATCGAGGAAGATTTGCACAGATGTTAGCTCAGGGACAATCTTCCTCACACACACAAAAATTTAAACTGACAGCTTAACTATGAATATCATTACCACAGGGATCCTTTTAAAATTAGTATTTTTGCAAAATTAGATAATTTTGGAGGCATAAATAGCTTTGTAGATGTTTTAAAACAAACATAATGGACATTCAATATAACCCTATGAACAAGTAAAAAACAGTGATATATCTGGTACTAATATATCTGAGGAAACTAAGGCACAGAAAGTATAAAAGCAGCAAGCATATTTTCCCCTAGTTGCCACTATCAGGCTAGTGTACAAGCTACAATTACTTTCTCAGCAGGGAAACTATTATGGTAATAAATAACTAAATATAAGATGAAAGCAAACCAAGCCAAAACCTAAATTTGGATATTTAAATTATACTCTGGAAGATGTTATAGATTTAGAGGAAGAAGCAAATTTAGGCTCACAATTTCACAAAGGCAGATTTCCTAAACAAAACTACCACTAAGGATAAAAGGAAACACACTTGCAGTGAGAGAAAGTGGCTGTCCAAACACACTGATAGACCTAGCCAGGCACAGGCTCAGACAGGATAGTGTCTGTGAGCGTCATCCTTGTCAAGTCATGTCAAATTTTAGGACATCTTGCAGAAAGTGGCTCTTGTGCTAGCTCTTCCCACGTGGATGGGAGAGGTGGGTACAGAAAACAGACTCTGCTTTTACTACCACTTCTCCTGACTGCTCAGTTCTCTACCTCATTAGATTAGGGAAGTCATCTGCATGACAGGCACACTTTGCACCCAAAAGACTTCTCCCCAGCTAAAGAGAGAAGCAACGTCAAATAAATCGGCCCATCTCTATCGCCAGGGAGTAGTTGCCAGTAAGCGGCACAGACTAGAGAAAGCCTGTTAGAATTCTCAAAAGAAAACTGTTAAAATGACTCCTAGGAGAAGAATAAGTAAATCTACTTCATGCCCACACATTTGTTCACTGATTTCTAAGTAACCAATCTGAATTCTCAGGATGTGGGTTGGAGGCCTCAGTTCCATGGGCAGAGCCAGCTCTCTGAATACTTAGATTCTTGACCATTTAGTGAGCATCTATTCAGTCTCAAGTATTGCAACACATTTTTTCTCCTGACAGCCTATGAGATAGATACTATTTTTACCCTCAATTAACAGAGGGGAGACAAGAGGCCTAAAGAAGATAAATAATTTGTACAAGATTACATAGCTATGAAAGTGGTAGAACTGGCATCTGAGCTTCGAGCTCTCACACTAAAACTTGTGCCCTGGCTTCGCCTGTTTCTCGTTTTAACCTGCAGCCATCGAGATGAATTGCATTCAGTAGATCAAATTTTGGTTATATCATTTAAATATGTTTAAGCTTTGACCATTCTCCAACCTCCAGCTATACAGCATAACTAAATTAAGAGTCTTAGAAAATACTTTCATCCTGTCTTTTAGTCACTATCAGCATGTAGAGTTACAGGGGCCTTGGCCATCCTTCCCAAATCTAACGACCAGTTTTACTTTTAGGCTTCAGAGCTTAGTACTGTTTCTAAAATTCTCTTAGTCGTTAGATCTATTTTTTTCCCCAACTTCTGATTTTTTTGTTTACTATATTAATTTTTGTTTAATTTCTCTGCTCCTTATTCCCAGCACTGCATAGCTCTTCCGTCTTGTTTGAAAATGTGTTCTGATATGTTTCCATTGTATTTTTCCTTCACCTCTGCCTTTAGTTTTTCAATATCAGCTTTCCTTATATGATTTTGATCTTTTTTACAAATAGGTCTACCACATATGTTTCTTTCTCTCTCTCTCTGAACCAATAAGTACTTACAAGTCAGTATAAAATTGCACATATATAACTACCAACTGTATCCTGCTATTTGCAGCTTATAAAGTACTGTCTCTTGGGGCTGGCCCCGTGGCCGAGTGGTTAAGTTTGCGCGCTCCGCTGCAGGCGGCCCACTGTTTCGTTGGTTCGAATCCTGGGCGCGGACATGGCACTGCTCATCAGACCACGCTGAGGCAGCGTCCCACATGCCACAACTAGAAGAACCCACAACGAAGAATACACAACTATGTACTGGGGGGCTTTGGGGAGAAAAAGGAAAAAATAAAATCTTAAAGTACTGTCTCATACATTGCATTTTGATCTTCTCAACAACCTTTTAGCTTGGTAATTTTATTATCAATCATATTTTACAGAGAAGAATACCAAGGCTCAGAAGGAATACGTGACATCTAATAAGTCACATGGTTAGACAGTTGCCATGTTTTCTGACCATAAATTTTATGACTTCGCATTGCATTATTTGACTTTTCTATAAAATTTATCTTTTGAAAACTATCTTTTCCTAATCAGTTAGGTAACAGCTGCTAACTCATAATCATTCAAACACTACAAAGTTGCTAAATTATAAAGTAGAATACAAAATTCTTCCTACTTTCCACAAAATAATTACTGCTAATTAAGTTTTTTAAAGTCAACTTTCCTCTGATTTATTATTATTATTAATTATTTCAGACATAGGATAAAGCTATATAGAATTTTCTGCAACCTGTTTTTTGGTTAACAATCTGAAGTTCCCCCATCTGTAACGAGCAGGTGCTCAGTTGAATCATGTTCCGAAGAGAAGTAAATTAGAGACAGGCTGGGATGTGGTACCAAATGGTCATTCTGTGTTGGCCCTTTATGGTGAACTTTGGTTTTATGTTGCATTCCTGGTTCGTTCCGGTAGCATTTGACCTTCAGCTTTCTCAGCATTATTTCCATTTTATTCTCTTTTTATTCAGGAAATTTTGGATTAAAACTATTCACCATATTTCCAGATGATCACAAGAGAAATTAAACACTAGCTTTCATATTCTCCATTCTCAGAATGGAGGCATGTGCTAAATGAGGATACTTGCTGTTAGATAACCCCATGGGGTTGGACTCAAGATTCAGAATTTGTTAGAATTCACTATATACTTTAGCATGACTATCAACAATAACATGACACGTCTCAGGATATGCTCAGCTTTCCTGAGATTGCCCTATTTGTTGTATCATTTCTATCTCCCAAATTCTGAATTTTTTAAACTTATGTTTCCTGTTGTTTCTGTTTTTTAATGAAGTCACAAAATTTTCTAAGGTCACAGTTTTTCTCTATGACCTTTACTATATATTTTTAAGGTTGCACTGAGTGGTGGACATATTAAATTATTTAATTGATCCAAGAGTAAAATAAGCCTAGACATAAATATAAAATCATCTGCATTCTTAAATTGTACCATCATTTAGAAATGATTAAATGCAGGGATAATGATTTATGCCCAGAGATAAAAAAATTGTATAATATATCTTACATAAACTATTCCCAATTGAATATGAGTCAAATATCTATACTTTAAAATAGAGTGTCAAATGACTCTTACAGTAGTTACTAGTGAGAGCAGCCGAGAAGAGAAAACGTCCAAAACTCTTTTATTACTGTTATAAGTTACATCTTTCTAAGCTATTACTTTACCACCATCTTATAATAGCAGAGTATTTTTTTATTTCGTGTCAATTAGTATTATTTACTTCAAGTTCAAATGCATATTTTCGAACCCCAGCAGAGGAAAATGGGGAGACATACAGAAAAATAAGGTATCAAGGAATCCATAGATTTTTTTAAGTAGAAGCATGCAGAAAGGCACTAGAATAAATGAACAGAAATGCAGACAGAAGCACCTCATTAAAGGGTATACTGTGCTGTAGACGTCTGGTAGGCTGGAGGCTATGGATGCTTTATTCCCAACGATAATTACAAAATTAGGTGAGAGAAAGGTAAGATTTTGTAGCAATTGGGGCCTTACATTTTCCTGATACCTATTGGAAATCTTATTGTAATAAAAGTGGAAAAGCTAAAATGTTTTTCCTTGCCATGCTAACTATTTTATCTGGAGAAGGAAAATAAAGTTATTAGGACAACTTCTCTTTAATGTTTAAGTCAGACCAACAAGGAGGGGAAAAATAGTAACCAGCTAAGAAAACTTAGGGATGATCCCATGGTTAGAATTATAGAATGGGACATATCTCACAATGGATGAGAGACACAAAATTAAAAAAAAAATGACCCATGATAGTCTTGCAGTAAAATTTATAGTTGAATTTTTAGAACACTGAACTGAATTTCTCAAAGAAATGACCTCACATAAAGATTAGGCTTCCAAAGCATCCCAAGGAAGTCCTGGGCTTCAATATGCAGCTGGAACTCAAACACATCCTGGTGATGACAGCTGGAAGTTCCGATTACCTCATCAGCAGCAAGGACAGGGGTGGACATGTGAAGGGTGCATGAGAGGTCGGGAAAGAAAGAAATCTTCCCTAGGGGAGGTGGTGCAGGGAAACGAGGGGCTTCGGAAGCCCGAGCCACGGCCTGGAGAGGACTTTGGTTGTGAGGGGCTGCTGCTGGGGGAGGGCTGCTGTATCTACCTCACTTGGAAGATGAGACCCAGAAATATGAAAATTGGATACTAAACAAGCAGTAAGCAACTGTATATCACTTAAAAAAATTTTCTGGTAAGCTGAAGATATAGTAAGATTTCTCCATATATGAATAAGCATTTTCTAACATATCTGTGCTACAGGATCATATGTTAAATTTTCTCTTCAAATTGAGATAAGACATTTACTAAAAATATATTATAACTAACATTATAAATGCATGCAACTTGCAATTTAATTTAACAACTCTAAGTTCACACTACTATTGAGATATGGATAAGAAAAATTTCTATAGACTATCAAGAATATAGAAAATATTCTTAATTTATTTTTGTAGTGAGGTAACACTGGTTTATAACACATAAATTTCAGGTGTATGTCATTATATTTTAACTCCTCTATAGAATACATCGCGGTAACCACCAATCTGTTCTCCATGTCTCTGTGTTTGCTTGTTCATCTTCCACATACGAGTGAAATCATAAGGTATTTGTCTAGAAAGCTTGTTTAAATGTAACCATCCCAAAGAGGTTGTCATATTGCTGAGACCTGCATGGTTATGACATTTTTTATCTTGATATGTCATTTCTATTGGCTTCCCATAAATGTTTAAGATTCACAGTTATTTTTGTCATTTATGTGATCCCTATAAATATGTTTTTTCTTTTTGTTTCTTCTATTGGTTAGTTATGATATGGTAGTAAAATTAAATGCATTTTTAAGTTTTTTATGAAATTCAATGACTTTTATACATGATCATAAAAAGAAATGCAAGGGTATTTTATTAGGAATATATATATTTCTCCTAATGGAAGAAATACTTGAAATTTGATCCAGAAATTTTATTGCAAACATTTAACCTTGAGAAGAAATCTGTTCTCTGACACATTTACTGAATATCACTAGTATACACATTAGACTCACTAGTTAAGTATGCATAGGAGAATTCATGAGGGAAATGCAACAATACGAGACGTTCCCAGAAACAAAGCTTTTTCTTTAAAAAAAATTAAAATAAAAGTGATTCTAATGAGGGAACGCTTCCTCTCCCTCCCTTTGTGGAGCATGACTTCATCCAGAAACCTTATCTCTCTGCATGAATTAAGCATGTAATCTTCTCATTTCTTCAGACATGCCTCAGGAGTCTTTATTTGTTTTTACTTCAATCTAACAGTTATAACCTTCATATAGAATTATAGCCATTTCCTTCACATTTAAAGCACCACTGAAATGAGGTCTAACTCAGATATGTTTTCTACATCACTCCTGCAGGAGCATCATCCTTATCCCACACACAGTAACCATACTCAGCTTTTTAAAGAATAAAATAGGCAAGTGATGCTTAACTGGGAAACTGAACATGGTAGTGTTTTGTAATCAACTGTGACAAGGGCATAAATAATCTGTTTCTAATAAGACTTAAAATATTGACATTTGAGAAGAATTTCATTCATACATTTGCATTGCCATTTTGTTTCATAGATGGGAGGAAAAGGTATGAAGTATTTAGAGTGTAACTGAACATAGGTAAGGCATTTTCTTAAATGAATAGCTCCAAAAATGAGACTTTTTGGAACTTAAATAGGTGCCAGGTAGTGTGTAAAATCTAAACACTTATAATCTTATTTACTCCTCAAAACAGTTCTATGAAGAAAGGGAGGGTGGAATAACACTTCTCTGAGTATAATTTCTAGTACAGTTATGGTTTTTTGGAGATTTTTAAAATTTCACACACTTAAAAAAGAAAAGAAAATAGACAAGATTTTGGCAGTGTGGGGAGTAACCCAAATTTAAAAATCTAAAACAGAAACATGAAGAGAGTCACATTTCAAATGAATGACGTAGCCACACTGGGCCTGGGGGCAAAGACGAGAATTCAGGTAACTTTTAAACTATTTGGACTTTGAATATTTGGACTATATATCTTCAGTCTGAAGACACAAAGAACTCTAAACATAGATTGAAGGCTACATAGTAGGCATGTTTTTTTCGGATTCATGGGTTAATAATTTAGAAGCCATTTTCTATGCATCCTAGGATTGAACAAATAAATCAAATCAATAAACAAATATATAAAATTGAAAAGATATTGTGAATAATGGGAGCTAGGTTCTGAACTATCAGAGAAGGGAGTTAGTTACAAATATGGGAAAAAGGAAGACAGAACGAACTCCATGGTGTTGGTTGAAATTGGAGGTATCAGTTTGAACTTATGGCTTTCAAGATGTAGATAGATAGCTAGATAGTTAGATGAAAACAAGGAAAGAAGGAAATATATATATATAGATGTGTGGTGGTACATACACCCACATCTCTGAGCGTGTGTATGTTCTGTCTGCATCTGTCCTAGTTCTGTATGCTGAGAAGGTGCAGAAGTAACGACATCCAGTAGCAGCAAGAAGTTCACCTAGCTCCAAGATCTTGCTTTCAAAACATTTCTTTCACTAGAAGAAATCTACGCATTTTGATAAAATTACTGACTCCATAGCTAGTCAGGGAAAGTAAAAGATATGCCTGAAACCACTTCTTGTGCCAGAAATTAGGAACATACTCAAATAACGATGGAGTTGTGTCAAAAGGATATAAAGGCCAGCTTGAGGGGGCTCCCTCTGCCCAAATCTGGGGACAATTTGAGCATTGGAGTAAATAATCATAAAGGATTATAAGCTTAACTAGCAAACACCTTACTGGTAGACAGCATGTTAACAAAGTGATGAAGTGATCAAAGTTAGCATCACCATAATGGGGCAAACAGACATCATGTGCCTCCTGCTAGGATGCATTGCAAAGGACACGTCGTGATTTTGCTATTCCTAGTAAAGGTGCACAAAATAAATCTAATTATGAGGAAACAAAGGACAAACCTAAACTGAGAGACAGTCTGCACACTAACTGGCCGACATCATTTAAAAAATGTTTATGTCATGAAAAAAATCATGATTGAGGAACGGTTTCAGAATGAAGGAGACTGAAGAGACATGAAAACTGAATGCCAAGCATAAGATGGTATTTGCTTTAGAGATAAAAGACATTATTGGGACAAGTACTGAAATCTGAATAAGGTCTGTAGATTAGATAATAGCATTATGACCAGTAAAAGTTAATTTCCTGATTTATGTAAGATAATGTCTTTATTTTTAGGAAATACACACTTAAGGATTTAGTAAATGAAAGAGGAATCATGCCTACAACTTACTCTTAAATGTTTCAGGGAAATAATCGTACACACACACAAACACACAGAGACGGAGCAGAGATACAGAGACAGAAATACAGAGAAAGAAAGAGTAAGTATTAACCTTTGGGATTATGAGAGAAGTGTATACAGGAATTCTTTACACTATTTTTGCATATTTTCTGTAACTCTGAAAATTATGTCAAGCAAAAAGGATTTTAAAAAAGCTCTATGATGTAATTCCATTACAGTTACGCACCTCAGGATGACATTTCGGTCAACGATGGATGGCATATATGGCGGTGGTCATATAAGATTAGTTTCATATAGCTAGATGTGTAGTAAGCTATACCATAGAGTGTAAGTACACTATATGATGTTTGAACAATGAGGAAATCACCTAATGATGCATTTCTCAGAATGTATCCCCATTGTTAAGCAAAGCATGACTATTATCCCAACTTATGGGTAAGTCAACTCCACACTCAGAATCATACACTAAGGACTACAGCCAAGATTTGAGCTTAAGTCTGCTTAGCTTCAGCCTCTAAACTCTTAGCCACTACTTTGTTCTGTCTTGGTTCCATCTATGGGAGAGTACCTCACATATAAATGCCAGCTGTCATATGCATGCCAAGGAGGAAAAAAATGGGAAACATTGATCTAGAAACTAAAACTGCATTGTTCAATAAGTAGTCATTATGTGGCCACTAGCCAAATGTACCTATTTAAATGTAAATTATTAAAATTTAGAAGTTGGTTTCTCACTCATACTAGCCACGTATCAAGTGCTCAAAAGCCTAATGTGGCTACTGGCTAACATATTGGACAGTATAGGTAAAAAACATTTTCTTCATTGCAGAAAGTTCTATTGGACTATACTAGTCTAGACTCTAGACTATTGTGAAATTTAAAAGGATGTTGCTTACATCCATCCACAACTGCGTGCAAGGAATAGAGGAGATTCCCACATTCCACTTCACTTGGGAAGGGTACACTGTGTTAGTTATGAGTATGGGCTGTGGAGATTTTCTGCATCTTGACTGTCTGGGTTCAAGTCCAGCCTCTATAGCTTACTACTGGGAGTCCTTGGGCAAGTAACTTCATGATTCTTTTTTTAGGTTTCCTCATCTATAATGGGGATAGTAGTAGGGTCTACCTCATGGAGTTGTGTAAGGATTAAAAGAGTGGAGTATTATGAAAATAACACTCCTTTATAACTTAAAGGGAATGTTCTTATGCATATCAGGGCAGAGTTAACAATCTCTTATGTGTAAAATAAAACATGCATTTCATATCCATCACATCCTTATTTAGGAAAATAATCAAGTACCAGTGGTGGAGTTGAACTTGATGACTTTTAAAGTCTCTTTCAATACAGAGACTCTATGATTCTATGATATTAAGACCACTGTGATTCTGCCTTAGATGGGCTTTATAATGATTAGCATTTATAATTTTCAAAGATAATTTACATATATCTCCTTACTAGAGTCTAAAAATGATTTTTAAAATTTTACAAATAAATAAATTTACATTCTAAAACATTAAATTACTTACCCAAAGCTAAATAATTAGTAAATGGCAAAGCCTAGGATTGAAGATAGGTCTTGCAATTCCAAGTCCTTTATGCCATATAACTCTATTAGTCATGCATTCATTACATATTTGTTGAACACATAGTATGTACTGGACATGCTGGTACATACTGGGAAAATGGCATTGAACATGGAGAAGTGTCTCCTACGTTTACTAAAAGGGACAGTCCAGTTCAAGATCTCCAAATTGATCACAGAATCTCGCAGTTCAGAGAACCTTATTTGATTTGGGATTGCATAGAGAAAAGTCAAGTAATTTTGTACCTCTCTGGGTTTGTGTAGCCCTAAGGAAACTTTTATAAAGAAATATTTAGATATTCTTATGCGAGAGAGATGTATTGAAATTTCTGTAGTGATGGCAAAAGATGTGTTAGACCTAAATTTGCTTGTATGCTGTTTTCATCTAGTACAGAGATATGCAAAAAAAAAAAATGCTCTTTTGCTTATTTACAAAATCTAGGCATTATTTATTTAAAGTTTTCACCTCATTCTCACCACGTTTTATCTTTTCCTGACCCATGTCTGTGCAATCTTTTGTGATTCAGGCTGTAGTACAAACACCAATACAATTAATAAAAACATTATAATAATTTCAGTAATGCCATATAAACACACTGTATATGCATATAAATTGGCTCCAAATACAGTTCGCCATTAAATATGACTGTATCGTGGTAGCATACTCAACAGGAAGAAGTCTGGTCAGGTACCTCTTTGTAAGTAGCACTTTTTACTTATCCTATCCATCCTGACCATTAGAATCCATGACCTGAGCTGCAGAAAGCACATTATTGAAACATTACGGAGTTTTAGGAATTGTAGCACACACATTAGAATCTCTTGTATAGATCAAAATCTATTTTAAGAACTCAAAGAGGGGCCTGGCCCCCTGGCTGAGTCGTTAAATTCACACGCTCCACCTTAGCGGCCCAGGATTTCGCAGGGTTGGATCCTGAGTGCAGACATGGCACTGCTCATCAGGCCACACTGAGGCAGTGTCCCACATGGCACAACCAGAGGCACTCACAACTAGAATATACCACTGTGTACTGGGGGCAACGGAGAGAAGAAGAAGGAAAAAAAAAAAAAGAAGATTGGCAACAGATGTTCGCTCAGGCACCAACCTTAAAAAAAAAAAATGAACTCAAAGAATCCTATTTAAGAATCTTAATGACCATGAATTTCAGTATTCTTTTATTAATGATATATTATTAGTATTCTCTCCTTAAATATTTTGGATTAAAAATCATAGCTAGCATCTATTGATTGCTTACTACCAGATACTGTAGTAAGTGTATCTTTAGTTGTTACAATTCTAAGTATAGTTTCCTTTGTAACATTTCCATTTTACAGATTAGATAACTGAAGCCATAGATAACCTATTAAAGTCACAAAGTGGGGGAGAAATAATTTGAAAACAGGTAGTTTGACCAAAATTCCTACGCATATCCATCCCCTGTGCCGACTTCTAAGATATTACAGAATATTAGGGAAAAATATTAAAATAGTAAAAGGATGAAATTACTTAAAATTGCATTATATACAACTGTTCTGAACATTTTGGTTTATTACATTTAATCTTATTTTGTGGTCATCACGGTCTTAAGTATTACAGAAGTTATATTACTAAATAAGATGGATGCCTTTACCTCCAAGAGTTAATGATCCAGAGAAGAAAATATATAACATTTTAATAGAGTAGGCATTGAAAGTATGAACTCTAGAGTCAGACTGCTCAAGACTGAATGTTAGTACTTTATAAACTGCATGACCTTGAACAAACTAGCTAGTCTATCTAAACTTTGATTATCTAATCACTGTGTTCATTAATATCACCACCGTATGATGCAAACGTGAATAAGAGAATACAGGTAAGAGCAAAGTTCAAGGGAAACATAAATGGAAAGGAAGGGAATTAACTGCAATTGAACAAATCATAGAAGGCTTTGAATTGCCAATTGAGAATTAATTTATACAGAAGAAAATAATAATATTTAAAGGGCTCTTCCTCACTGAAAAAATAATCTCAATGTGGTTATGTGAGACTTTTAATAAAAAACGCTGCTTTAGAGATCTTTTGGATACAAAAGTTTACAAAAATGCATCTGACTGGATAAAATTAAGAAACGAAAAAACATGTGAATTGAAAATCAATTGCTTCTTGAATTTGTATTAGACTAACCTCAGTGTGTTAAAGCCATCCCAATATCCCCTAGCATACTTCTATAAATGATATAGATATATATTTGTCTATGATGTGTATTCTGTCTTGTTATTTTCATTTGTTTGAATGGCATCTATTAAAACAACTCAGTGGCAGGTAATATATCTACAGCTTTCTTTGTGACCTTGTAAACCATCTTATAAATGTTCAGAGAATATCCTAATTAAATGATATTGTTTCACTAGTAAGAAGTTGTCACTACATTATCAATCTAATTATGGATTTCCATGACTTTTAGTCTACATTTTTCTTTCAAGTCTATTAATAAAAAGAAGATAGGCTCCTACATATCATTCACAAAACAAAAATATTTATATATTTTTTAAATTTAGATTTCATCAGTTAGCTTAGTAATTCATTCTGCCTTAATATTTCAAAAAAACCAAATGCCACAGCTTTCTTGAGCAAAAAACACACTGAGGATACTCTACAATATATTGAGGCTAATATATGGTGTCTGAGGCTGGCAATGCATGTATAAATTAGTTCATGTGTTGCTCTCCAGGAGAATGGATTTCGATTATGCCTGAGACACATAAGACACATTATTGAAATGTTCCAGAGTCTTAGGAATTGTGGCATACACAATTAGACTATCTTGTACAGATAAATATCTATTATAAGGATACTATTTAAGGATTTTAAGGATCTCCAGAGGAGTATTAACACAATAGTTTACCATCTCGTTCCAACCACTGATGCACAGGACATTTGCCACTACTTAGCATCGAACACCCTTCCTATTGGAGGGAGGTGATAGAAATCCCAAATAGAAGGTGTGCTTCCACCCGAAGCCAAGGGAAGCAGAGAACAGCCATGCAGGGCCCTGGGACCTTGGGCATGGACATATGCTACGGGTTATGGGCCAATAATGTACACCATCCCACCTTGAACTTTTGTATCCTAGAGTAAGGCAGAGGTATAAGGAGAGTTAGTGATTGTTCTGGGGAGGGGAGTAGAGGTGTCAAGTGACTATGAAACAGACTGACTGTCCAGTGACAAAGTACCAGTGGAAGAGTTCTGGGCAGACTATTTGCTTGTTCTGTCTGATCTAGCTCTGCCTTCGACTGTCCTGGCCTCCCTTGGTAACCAGCTTCTCTGGACATCTTTCTTAAACTTGGATCAAGCAGATTTGGGGAGTTTTTTTATAGCCTTCCAACACATCCATTTTTTTTGGTCAAATTCTCTAGACCTAGTTTCTGTTGTTTGTAACCTGAAAACATTACTTTTATACCTGCCATAATTGTTTTTTAATTTTTAAATTATATATATGCATTTATTACAAAAGTAGTAACTATTTCCTATGCAACGTTTACATAACACATAAGCACAAAAACAGAAATAAAAATAATCAATGTCATCAATAACTTCATCATCTGGCAATAAATCTTTTAAAATTTTGGTTTATAATCTTTTATTTCTCCTTCTGTCCCCATATCTCAGTCTTGATTACTATCTCTCTCTCCACATACATCACTTATGTATTTCAGCAATGAGATACCACTATACACACTACATTGAAATTTTATTTTTGATTTAGTATCACATGAATGTTTTGTGGAAATATTGAAGATTTTTCTTTAGCATCAACATACATGGATACTTAATATTTCCTTGTATGGATATTCTATAATGCTATAATTGTTGGCCATTCAGAATGTATCCTTTTTTCTTCCCATTATGAATAATTCTACGAGGAATATCCTTTATATAAAATTTGGCCCCAACTGGCCTCTCCATATATTGCTTTGTTTGTTTCTTTTTGTCCAGATGGTGCTCTGATGAATAATGCTATGTGAATAATGCACCTGCGAAGAGTGTCATTTGCACTGTTAGGAAAGCACTGTCAGTTTAGCCAGTACAGCCTTTTCTATACTTACTAAGAGTTTTATCTCCCCAGCTTGAAAAAGGAGCAAAATGTAACCAGCTCATATGCCCACAGGGCAGCTCTCTTGTCCCAGATTCTGTAGCTTTCAATTCTCTCAGTCAGTCACCCCTGCCCTGAGATTGCTCCCCAGAAGAGCAAATTACACACGCACGCTGCATGGACTGACGCTGGCAGTTTTACAGTCAGGGACAAGGCTTTGGCAGGCAACCTGCCTGGAATGGAGAGACTAGCAAGGGAAAGGCTCTTCTCGCATCAATGCTTTCCTGGTCTCTTCCCTGGAGGAATCAAGCCCATTCAGAGCACATATGGTGCACTGTCTTATTTAAACAAACAAACAAATCTATATTAATACTACTTGTACATTTCTGAGCTAAGTTATTTTATATAGTCTTTGATATGAGAGTACTTAAAAACCTTACAAAGGACTTCAAAATCTCTTGCATGGCTTTTAAAATTCCTAAAAGATTTGTTCAAAATAAACATGAGTTCTTAAGACTTAACTAATCTTTCTTTTGGCCTATCCAAAAATGGATACTTGAGTTTTATCTCAGGCCCAAATTCTAGTTAACTTTAATATGAACCAACATTATGAAACAATCCTCATAAAAGCTGATCTGATCAGGTGGGGTATGTGTATATGTGGGTGGGTGGCGAGGGGTGTTAATGGAAATATATTCTCAAGAACAAGGTGAGTGTGGATCCTACTTTATTCTGCGATGTTCAGAATAATGTCAGAATCCTGCAGTCGACTCTGAGTACACAGACTAATTGAGATTATATTCAGAAGACGGAATGGTAAAGAAATCAATGTCATGACTCATGAAAAACTGACTAGAGCAGAGATGATGCAAGAATATGAATATAACTATCTTCAAATACTTGAAAGGCTGTTTTGTGGAAAAAGATTTGCTCTGTATAGCCAAAAGGGATGGAGCTATAGGTGAAAATATCAGAAAACATTTCAGCTCAGTATAGGAAAGTACTTTCTAACGAAGCGCAGGGTCAGTTGTACTGCTTTGAGAATTTATATTGAGACTGTGACAAAAAAGGTTTTCATGTTTATATTCCTTGAAAAGAAATGAGGTAGCAAAACAGTAATTAGACACTATGGTTTCATAAATATTAAGCTCAGAGACTCAGACAGAGAATAGATTTCTACATGTAATTAAAAACGAGTTTTCATACTTTCAGGGGATACAACTAACGAAGGTACTTATAAAAAGAACACTATGCTCATTTTCTATGTACATCAACAGAAGAAGAAAACTGTATAGTTCAAGAGAACAGATCAATAGTAAGCAATAAAATAAATATATTTAGTCGCCAGTAAACAAACAGGAAGATAAAAGGAAAATAAATGGATGTAGCTAGGCTGAAATTTGAAATAAAAAAGAGGAACTGTCATCAAAGGAATGTTGGTTTCAATAACCAAATCTGAGCCCTCCTCAAATATTCTTTATTAAAAACCATTTTGAATGACCTCATTTGCAATCACCTTTATTATCATTCACTTCATATAAGAATTTTGGTTTTGCCATGATTCCAACATAATTTAATAGAAAAGCATGCATCTGGCTAAGTAATTTATTCAGACATTTCAATGAAATTAGAAGAGAAAATCCTGGTTCAACAGATGGATCCTATACATGATTTCAAATCCTGTCTGGCTGGCTCAGCTGGAGAGCTGAGCTACCTTACTTCACAAAATCAACAACTGAAACCCAAGTCTTCCATTGGGGTTCTTTTCTTCTAGCTTTTCCCATCACTTTTATCATGGTCTACCATTTAATTAAAATAAGACTGGACTTCATTTAGACCCAAAAACATCTGATTAAACTCTAGAATAAAAGATCTCTATAAACATAGCATAATTAAATAACCAATATGTTAAATGTACTCTTAAAAATAAGTCACAGTCCCTATGTTTATACATTTGGGTATCTTAATAAAAATATAGAGAATTTGGAATGCAAAATGGATAAACAAGCCCCGAAACCTCTTTCAAACGTAATGGTTTTCTTTTTTAATCAGCTAATATCATTCTTCCTAAAATATATATATGGTAGTAAGTAATTTTAAATATTCAGCGTAATTGTAAAAGTACTTAAAATCTTAAAGCAACTTCAGAATCATAGTCAGCATAAGTAGAAGAAACACTTTCAAAACTTACTTTGACAAAATAACGTGATGTCAAATGAGAAAAAAAGTCAGGAAAATAGATATTAAAAGCACTATAAATAGAGTAATAAGACAGAAAACTTTTCACAAATTCATTTTAGAAAATGCAAATAGTAAAAATTGTGTTTTTTAACATTGAGCAATTAATAGCAACTAAAATACCTTCTATGTCATTCTTACATATCTTCTTTTTAGCCCCCATTATCTTATCCTAAATACAGTTTCTGCTAATGAGGCCAGAAACTTTATCATTGAGACCTGTGGTTCCCAACTTTGCCTATGGCTGGTTGCTATGCCCTGGGAACCATTTACCTATCATGAAAATAGTGCCCTAACGACATTTTTATATGCAGAATCATCCTCTGCTTTCTAATCAATCTGGTTCAAGCCACCACTTCAATTTTCCTAAAGCATCTCTCTAATGATATTATCTTCCTATTCTAAAACTTTCAGTAGCTCATGATTAATCTCCAGTCTATGTTTTTCAAGAGACTATCAATCATCTTTCAAGGTACAGCTCAACAGGCACTTCCTCCAAGATGCCACTTTCACTACCTGTGATAAAAGTCATCACCGCCCCCAGAGGTTCTGTATTACCCATGTGGTGTTTATAACCTTCACTTGTATATTACAAATATCTGTACCTGTTTTATTTTTTGCATTAGATTGCATGTAAATTGAGGACAGGTACAATGGATTATCAAACTCTGTATACTGCATACATGTCTCACAAAAGTAGATATTAACTTGTGTGAATTAATGCATGAAAATATATAGAAAACAAAATAGCATTCTTGATTCATAGTTAAATTCAGAGGTTTTATAAGGAGAAAAATAAGTGTTTCTAATACAGCATTTGAGCTGTATGCACCTTTAAGCAGACATCACAAGGTGTAGGGACCCATAAACTATTGCACATCAGCAACAGAGTTGTAATTCATACGCCTATTTAAACTTATGCAAATGAGGACATTAAAGTGGAAACGTATATATAACATGTGCATCAATAAAAGAAAACAAATTACTCTATAATTTGCTGCTGTTAAAGTAGGCTTAACTCATTAAACTGCTTGGTGGCTAAGACATATGAAAACATCTACTACAGAAGGTCCCAGGCTATTACCAGAATTGGCTCCAGGAACCAGGAAACAGAAGTCTCTTTTCATTGTGTTTCTAGTCCTCAGTTATGTAACTCCCTCTTCAATATTATCACAACTTCCTTCTTTTTCCCACCCAAAGAAATACTTTCCAGGGTATCTTTATTACGGTCTCCATTTCTCCAGCGTCAAAATTCCACAATCATTTTCCCAAAACTTACTTATGCATATATCTATTTCCTCAGAATTTTACCAAGGGACAGATTTGATAGGTGATCAAAAGAATAATTAATTGAAGATCAATGCCATCTTTCTAGATCAAAAAAGTTACATATGTTGTCTTACTTAAGAGTCAATAAACCATTATGATCTCAATAAAATTACTTGAAAAAAAAAAGAGTGAGAACAATTCATGTGATAAGTAAAACTTATCACCTGTATTTTGCAAATACAAAAGCTAAAACTAAATAAGATTAACTGATTTTCCCAAGATGAGTCCAATTCAGTGCCTTTTCCAACAAACTTGATTTTCCCAAAGATATTTAAATATTTAGAAGACTCCTAGAGAGACAATCAATATTTTGGATAGGACAATATCAGTAAACCCTTTCAATCTTCCCACCTATGTGACTAGCAACACATCTAGATCACTGGTCAATAATTAGACTTCAATTGCTGTAAGTGTAATCATTTCCTGTATACATTATTGTGAGTCATTGTGAATCATATGTTTTACTAGATCAAGTAAATATTGCAAAAGATTTGACTATTAATCAAGCAAAGCAAAAAACCAAACCAAAACAAACGAAACAAAAACCTAACAACTCACATATTGGGAAAATCCACTTAAAGACTTGTTCAGAGCAAGGAATGACAGAAAAATTCTACACTTTAGAAAATTCATAACTGCCATCATCTCAGGAAACTTTTCAAATAAACAATTTGAAAAATGAGCATAATAAAGCATTTCTCAAGAATGTATGAATTTTAAATCATTATGAAATCTAGGGAAAAATATATGAAGTTCCATAAATAGCAACAAAGTTTCTAATATTACATTAAGTAGAAATTTAGTACTACTTTTGATGAAATATTATTCTTCAAGCTTTAAGGTTCTAATCATGTGTTTACTCAACTAATATAGAAAAAAAAGAATGTATTTGGTTTAATTTAAACTACCTAACAATTCTTGGTCACTGTTAGATCTTACAGTAAGTGTAGACTGATCCAAAATGAATATTCTTAAAAATTATTTTTCAAAAAAAGCACAAAAATACAATAAATAAATCAAACATATCTTTAAAGAATAAAAAAATAAATAAAATAAAATAAAATAAAACCAGAACTTTATATGGGAAATCAAGGGTATTGTATATATTTTCTTACAACAAAGTTGAGATGTTTTACTTATGTCATCTAAAAACACACCCAACAACATATATTAGAAATGAACAAACTTAAAATGATTTTATCTACAATTAAAAGTAAAATTTAACTTTCTAGTATGATGTTAGTGAATATAGCTAAATGTATTTGTAACATATTTTCAACCAATGAACTTTCTCACTTGTCTTTATCAATCTAGGGCATAAGTTAGAAAATGCTGGTTACTGAGTGAGTCTTCCCAGGAAGCATTTGAGGAAATGTTTAGATAGTCCCACAGTAACGCTCAGTGTGTGTGTATTTTCTTCTGCCTTAGTACATGTCTGCTTGGATGTCCTACCAACACATGAGTCTAATAAGCCAAAAATTATACTTGTACTTATTAAAAATATGGCCCTTTTAAAGTATCTTGCATGTAAAGTTTCTTTTGACTCCAAATTGATTGCCTTTAGTTTTGACATCTTCCCAATGTTACAGAGTCTTGAGAAACTTCCATTACATAATGCTTCTTGTTTATATTCACTCTCCAAATTCATATCTAGATTATTACAATAACCAGTGTCTCTTTATGTTTAGTCATGTGCAGTTTCTAGGATAATCTGTTACGTTTTGTATTGTGTACAGTGCTCTACTCATCACCACATCACAGCCTTGCGTTCAAAAGTATCTATAACACCCGTTCCCTTAATCCCATTCTCTTCAATCTCGCCTTTGTTTATGCCGACATAGCCTTTCTGCATTTAGCAATTTCAGTGTATTTATCATTATCTCTTCATTTGACTTTTCTGCTTATCAGCTAGTGTCTTGTATTGTATAGAATAACCTTAAAGGGAAAAGGAAGGAAGGAAATGGAGTGAAGGTATAATAATAAATCCCTTTTCATTTTCTAAGATATCACAGTTGACCCATACCTAGTATTCCATCCCTGATATCATCTTTCTTTCGTATCCCAATTCTAAATTCCATTTAATAAATGCTCCAAAGGAAATTTATAGAAATATCATAGACAATCACGCAGGAAGTCATTAAACTAGGAAGTCAGACATAGATGTCATCAATTATGTAATACTTTGAGCCTTGTAGAAGACTTTATGATTCTATTAATGCAATTAAGCAGCATCATGAGCAAATATTCATCACGTTTAGTAATTTAACAAAGTGGCCAGTCCCAGTAGAAAGACAGTCTAGAATTCCATCCTAGTTTTGTTTAGAATAAAGTGAGAGCAAGAAATAAGGCAATGACAAAAGAGTTTCTCAGGAATTAAGTCATCTCACCTCCCCAGGGCATCACCAACATCATAATCACAAAGCCTTAGAGAGGCTGGAGTTGTCTGTACTTCTCCACATTTTAACTTCCACCCATTCCTCACCCATCATTCTCACTTCTGGCCTCACGAGTCCGTGGAAAGAGTTCTTTCTGAGATTCCCAATGATTTCCGTGTCACTAAATCTCATGAACATTTTTCAGATTTGGGGTGACATCACAATAGTTTTTGACACAATGTCTTCCCTCCCTCTCAAAAGATATTCTTCCCTGGTCTTCTGTCAGATATTTGCCATATTTCACTCCTTTCTCTGTGCCAGCTTTTTGTCGCTTGCAGGCTCATTTTTGTGTACATAGACAAACGGTGCAGAACCTCAAAGTTCAGACGTAGGCTTTCCCTCATTTTATCCTATACTCTCTTCCACATCTGCAGCTTGAATTACTACCTAAACACAATTTCTTCTGAGCTCTAAGCCAACATATTTAATTTCCTATAAGACATCTCTCCCAAGATTTATTTTCAAACACACTTTCATGTCTAAAATCAAATTCACGATCTTCCCACACATTCAGTGCATTTTCTATCTCGATGAATAACACCCACATCCATCTAGTTGTACAAGCCAGAAAAGTCATCTTGATGACAAACTAATCTATCCACCTCCACCCTAGTGCCGTTACTTCACTCACAACACTGAAGCTTGGGTGACCACTTAAAAATGAAAATTTGATCACTTCCCTCCTTTATTCAACAATTTTCAGTGGCATCCCATCACTCTTAAACAAATCTTAACAAGATATAAAAGGTCATGTCCATCCAACTATCTCTAGTTCTTCAGTCTTTTCTTACAGCATACTTTTCTGCATTCCCTGTACTTCAGTCCCTTGTCTGCTCTTCCTCAAGAATTTGCCTGGATTCTTTCCTCCATACACATCACCTAATTTCCACTTTATCCTTCAGATATCAGCTCATGTGTACCTCATAGAGGAAAGCCTAGCTTCCCAAATAAGGTAAAATTTCTTCACTATGAACTTTCAGAACACTATATATCTTACTCTCTTTGGTAGCGTTTTTCAGTTGTAGCTTTACATTTTTTGCAATCATTATCTCTGTTTCCTTTTCTAGACTGTAATTTTCATGAAAGCAAAGGCTGTGCTTATTTTTGCTCCTCTTTGTATCCAAAATGCCCAGCACATAGTAGGAAATCAATAAACACCAACTAAATGGATGAATAAATGAACGTTTGTGGTCTGAACTGGATAGGTGTAAATATCCAGGGATTTAAGCTGGGATGAGAAATGAATAAGGGGGCAGCAAAAATCCCAAAGAAGTTTTGCTATTTGACATCCAGAGTCTAAGAAAGTTATCCAGGCTTGATGTAAGGTTTTAGGCTTTGAATGTTTGGGAACTTGGACCCTAAATATGTGGTAAAGGAACTGGTGAGCACTAGGAAGGGAGGTCAAAGTTTGGGGTTCATCTTCTTACTCATTCAATTAGTTGTTCATCCATTTACTTAAAAAAATTATTAAACACCTACCATGTGCTGTGGACTATGCTACAAAAATAGGATGATGCATGCCCTCAGGAATCTTCCAATCTAGTAGGTAAGTGGCTCTGAGGCCCACTCAATGGTAAGGAAGAAACTTTTAATCTATTTCTAGGTCTGCACTGAAATGATTCTGGGATACACATGAAAAATGCACAAAATTCCAGGATTAAGAATTGATTAATGCCTAGCTGGATATATGTGAACAGAGGAGGAAGGGATTCAACCAAGCAACATTGGAGATAGTCCTAGGGCATCAGTAGTACTTAACAACTTTATGAATGATTGTTTGAAGAGAGAACATATTTAGGAAAAATTAAAATAATCTATTGTATGTAGTATTTGACACTTTGAAAACTAAGCTAGAATGACATACTATCAGATTGCAGAAAAATCAGAAGAAAAATTGATTATATTGAAGTAGGTGTTAGTTATTGAAGTGTCAATTTGGCGATGACAATATTCAAGAAAACAAAGAGACAGTATAATGATTATAGTCATCTGTATTTTTTCTTCAAGGAGGACAATGAAAACCAAATCTATATCTTTATCTATATGGCCTCAAATTACAAAAGAACCCAGCTTTAACTACAAGGGAATTTGGCAGCAAACAGATCTGGTAAGAATGATTTTTGTAGTATTTCTCTGGAGATACAAGGATGAAATATATATGTCTCTGGATTATTTTTCCCTATGTGTAGAGGCTAAGCTTGTATTCATGATTTTTGTTTCAATCAGAGTTTAATTAGAATCTTAACAGTAGAAAGCAACTATATATCCTGAAAAAATTTGAAGACAAGATCAGAAAAATATCAACTTTTCTACTTGAAAAATACAGAAACAAATAGATGAAGTGAAACAATTTAGAAGTAGTTCATGCTGAGAGATATTTCATAAATGAGTGGCTGATAAGAAATAATGGCATACTCTAATTCCAGAAAGTCACTACACCAATCACACATTTATACAAAATAACCACTCACTTTGGAAATATTTACAGTGAGTTCATGAAAACGTGAATGAGAGTGTGGAATCTGCATGAAGGCTAGAAAAGAGAAAATATATTTGTTGAGCATTATGCCAGTAAGATAGACATTTCTGGACGGAAACCATCATTCCATATCCACATGGAGGAGGAGCGAGTGTGCCATAAAATGCAGCTCCAAGTCCTCCTTGTCCTGCGCAGATTATGAATCTTTTGCTTGATCAAAATGGCCTTAATTATACATTAACGAACTGTGTTCTGATTTTTAAATCCATTCTTTGTGAAAATTTGTAATATAGATCAGTGCTCCAGAACCTGATCAATCCTAAGTGAAGTAATGAAGTTGATTTCCTGGAAAGGCCAGGCAGGAGGTTTAACCCGGACGTGGAACGATTCTCCTAAAGCCAGAATAGTGGACTCTGCCCTCAACCTGACCATGAGGCCTTCTTTATCCAACTTAATTACAACATTTTCTTGAAAATATTTATTTACAGAAATAAGGAGTGTTATAAGAGAGGATAAATTGGAAACATTATCAAAGAACTAGAGCATGGCACAACAGTGTTTTAGTGACTAGGGGAAAAAATTGTGGCTTTAGGTTCTGATCACTAGATCAGAATGATCGATAGAGTTCACTCTCTGGTGTAGAGAAGTGAACGGCTGAGTTTTGTTCAGTTTTATATTGTTGAGATATGATTATTAAAACTGGCAGAGATGTGGCCCAAACTTCTGGTATCTCTGAAGTTGCACCAACTGCCCTTAAGGTAACATTATATCTAGAGTAATATAATCAGTACTCAAAAAAAGAAAAAAACAAACTCTTCAGATTCTGCAGGTTTAAATACAATATTTCAACTAGAATAATGGAAGAAGAAAGATCCCCTGTGTCTGGAAACTATAACTTCCATGAACATTAGTTGATGAGTAAATAGAACTTTTACAAAATTTTAGAGATTGTAGATACGAGAAAACTGAGGCTAAGGGAAGTGAAGTGATTTGCCCCAGGCTGAACTGCCAGTTATGAAGGTTAGTTGGGAAGTCCAGAGAATCTTTGACAGATTCTTTTCCTCAAATTTCTGAAAACTCTGGCTTTGTGTCATTTGCCAGGGGCACAATGGCTTCATTATATATATAGACACACATAGATATATATATGAGAGTGATTTACGCAAAAGTATGTGCCTTTGTGTAAACAAGGAGATAAGAAAAACAGAAAAACATAAGACTATAGTGTCTGAAAATTCCTATTTCTAATAAACCAAATTATTTACACATTTTGGGCATAAAATGAAATTTGCATGATTTTCCATGCAACAACATGGCTGCTGGCTGAGCAATTCCAGATACTGCAGACTGTAGAAAATGGCTGAAGAAAAGTCTTTCTCCCCTCAATACCTGAGAAATAAATAAAATTACTTGTTCCCTTCAAAGCGTAAGGCAGAGAATTAGACCAATGTTTTGTATAAACAGCCATTTTGATTATTTTGCTTCTGGTATGTCCCAAGAACTTGTGGTTTTGATGGTGCTTTTACGGCTGTAAGGCATAGGCAAACTCACATTTTTATTTCCTTTGACAAAATAAAAAGTAGCTTCGTGACAGTAATAACTGGAAGGCAGATCAAAGTGTTTGAACTAACTGCATATGGCATTTTATATTTTGGCTTCAGACAGCTTGCCTTCTGAGACCTCCGTCACTACATTAAAGGAGAATTTAGTAGTTACTGCTCTAATAAATAGCAACTTCTGGAGAGGAGGACCCCTTGAGAGTGTCACTCACGAAGCGTCGTCACCTACACTGCTCTCTGGGTCCTTCATTAGAGAAGTGTTGTTCCAAATATATATGTATATATGTGTATATATATATATATATATATATATATATATATACACTTTATTTTTATATATGTATAATAACATATATTAAATAGCAATATATAGCATCTTTTGATTAAATAGATTTTCATACAATTTAATTGATTTTCCCTATTACATACATGACAATATGATAACATCAAGCTATGAAATGAATCTCTTTCATGGGGTGCTTTTTGTACACAACATATTTTGACAGAAAAAATAAATGAAAACTTTGGACTCAATTATCTGCTCTGCTACTTGCTCACTCCCTGTACTTCGATACCGTTTTTTTCTTATCTTAAAATGAGAATCATAATACCCAACTCCTGGGAATATTTTATTGATTTTATTAAGTAACATACATGAAGCACCTATCCCACAACCTAAACAAGAGAAACTTCTCAATAAATGTTAAATTCCCTTTCCGACAACACTTTACCATAAATGTATGCTTAATGAATCAAAACATGAAAATCTAATCTTTAAATAATTTACATCAGAGTAATACCAGTACGTAAGCTTTTCATGTGCAGTTATGAAGTCTTTGTACTCACAGGATACAGTATAATGCCTGGTGTAGTGGGCACTAAAGTTGATGTTTTGTGATGAGATGAAATGCGATGACAGAATGATCAATATGAACTTGGGATACTGCGTGCTCTGGCAGAGTGAAGATGGAGCCCAGACACTGCCGTGTCCTGGCAGGACTCCCACCAGTTCCTCTGCCAGAGCACTCCCAGTTTGTTCACTCCTTATATCAAGACAGCAGAGCTAATTCTCTGCTCTAATGTCACTTCTAGGTCATTTTTCCAATCCCCTAAGTCACTCAGCTGCTACTCACCATATGGACAAGTGGCCCCAACAGCTAGCTCGCACTCCTGCTATAGGTGTGCCCTTTCCCCTCACTCTTTACCCACAGCACTTTCACTGTCTGACAGGCTAACTACTTTACTTTTTGGTATGTCTGTCTGCCTCCTGCCCCCTATTAGAATATAAACTCCATGAGGGTAGACATTTCTATCTATTTTGTTCACTGCTATATCTTCAGCACTTAGAGCCTGATCCTTGGCAAGTACTCATACTATTTATTGAATATTTTAACGAACTTCCACTTATGAGGAAATGCAGTTTTACATTACACCTTCTTCCTATTCTTTGAATATAGACACAAATGCTTAGAATAAAATCAGTCATTAGCACTGAATAGGACTAATATTTTATTTTTTGTGGGGTTTCTTTTCTGGATTTTGAAAGACTTTACTAACATTATAAAAATAATTGAATCCATCCCCTTCTTTTATTAAAAGAAACATCTTCTACAATCTTACTTTCTAAACACAGATTTATTTAATTCATCTTTATTCACTGGTTTGATTAAGTGTATGCTAAAAATAGTGCTTTCTTCGGATTCCTTGAAATACATGGCAAGGAGGAATACTCCTAATTTACAAATATTTTTATCTTACCTCAGGGAAGGAAGAATGCATCAGTTTACAAAATAGGTGAATCTCCCCAAAAAGCCTCATCACATTTAACATGATGCTACATCACATTTAACTAGAACTATTTTTCTCCACATTAGAGATTTAAGTAGGTTTAACATTATTTACAACATTTTTGATAGCACTGTAACTTGCTGTCATTTTTTAATTGTTTATATAGGTCAAGGAATCTATCTTTCCTTTTCCAAGGTCGTTTCTCTGAAAAAGAATAGTATTCCTCATCTCACACCTGTTAGAATGGCTATTACCAAAAAAACAGGAAATAACAAGTGTTGGTGAGGATGTGGAGAAAAAGGAACCCATGGGCACTGTTGGTAGGAGTGTAAATTGGTGCAGCCACTATGGAAAACATTGTGAAAGTTTCTCAAAAATTAAAAATAGAGCTACCATATGATCCAGCAATTCCACTTCTGGGTATTTATCCAAAGAAAATGAAAACACTAACTCGAAAAGGTATCTGCACCTCCATGTTCATTGCAGGATTTTTCACAATAAACAAGATATGTAAGCAACCTAATTGCCCAACAGTGGATGAATGGGTAAAGAAAATGTGATGTATAAACACAATGGAGTATTATTCAGCTACAAAAAAGAAGGAAATCTTGCCATTTGTGACAACATGGATGGGCCTTGAGGGCATTATGCTAAGTGAAATAAGTCAGACAGTTAAAGACAAATACTATATGATCTCACTTATATGTGGAGTCTAAAAACAAACAAACCAACCAAGCTCATAGATAAAGAGAACATACTAGTGGTTGCCAGAGGCAAGCAGTAGAGAGTGAGCAAAATAGGTCAAGAGGGTCAAAAAGTACAAACTTCCACTTATGTTAAGTAAATAGATCATGGAGATGTAATACACAGCATGGTGACTAGAGTTAATAATACTGTATTCCATATTTGAAAGTCACTAAGAGAGTAGAGCTTAAGTCTTCATAACAACAAAAAAAAGATTTTATAACTATGTATGGTGAGGGATGTTAACTAGACTTATCATGGTGATCGTTGCACCATACAGATAAATGTCAAATCATTGTGTGGTACAGCTGAAACTAATATAATGTTGTATGTCAATTATACGTCAATAAAGAAATACTATTCCTATGTTCAGGTATTTATGTTTATTTTACTGAAACTTAAAATTGAAATAAATAACAGTAAGCAAAGCGAAATCTAATGTATTGTAGATGATATACAATAAAACGTCAGAGGTATAAAAGTGAATGGTTTACCCTTTTTAAAATAGTTCTTGCTTTGCAGATTTTTAACGCACAAATCACTCTAAAAGATTTCAATAGTTGATAACTAATGATATCATTTGAGTTTATTTAGAAAATAGGAGTAGAGGGCTTGAGGCATTTTATGCTTAAGCGTATCACAAGAAGGCTAGAAAATTTCCTAGTCAATTTTCAAAGATTTCTATTGTTTCTTTTAGTAAATAAACTTGAAGCCCTATAGAAAATATCTTAGTGCATTTCAACTTATATGAATATACTTAGCAAATCAAAACTTAGTTTCAAAAAATATTTAGTACCAGTGCATTAGGACTTGTGCTTGGAAAGCGCAACCGCAAACTGATTTATTTATGTATTTTTCTCCTTGTATCTTTTGTTCTTTCTTTTCAAGACTTTACTGTAGCAACTGTGCTTCTGTTGTTTGACTGGACAGTAGGTACATTGTGCCAGGGGATGGGCAAAGGCTATCCAGTAGCCATTTAACAAACTCCATCCTGCCTGCTTCACAGGACTCCTGCTCAAAGCATTTGCCTTCCCTGACAAAAGGAAATGTTTAAACAAAACAAAAAAATCCAGGTTTCTTTACATTAAAAGAAAAAAAAAGGAGATAACAATACTTTTCTGAAAATATTCTTAGGATTAGCCATAATGTTTGTGAACTTCCTCCAGCAGTATTTAGCAAAATTTAGCACCCAGTGAGCCATAGCTATAAGCTCTTAACTGGAAGGCCATTGATTAGACCTCTTCCTTCCTAGAATGGAAGCCCCTTGAGGCCTCTGAGTCTATTTGTTTACTACTGTGTCCCCGGAAACTAGCTCATTGCCAAACTCATCATAGATTCTGATTAATTGATTCCAGAAAAAAAAGCATAGGAATTGTTACCAATTCAATTAAAGCAAAAAGGTTTTGACTTGCATTTCCTTTAAAGAAAGTGTGACAATATGAGAACAGTAATAGGAGAGGGTTCAAGTAGAAAAAAAATACCAAAAAAAAACTACAGAAAACATTACGCAGGGGCTGACTCTTAATATATTTGGCCCAAATTCTACATTTGACAATGTATTATGTAGAAGAGCATCATAATCTTCTAACATGGATAAAGGTGGAGGCAAGGACATTCCTAGTTTTCTTTAAGAGCCCATTTTGTTTATTTTTAATTTATTAAATTGTTTTTCCAGTTTTATTGACATACAACTTACATGTAACACTGTATTAATTTAAGGTGTACAACATAATTATCTGATAAATGTACACGTTGCAAAATGATTGCCAAAATAAGTTTAGTTAACATCCAACATCTCACACAGTTATACATTGTTTTCATGTGATAAAAACTTTTAAGATCTATTCTCTTGGGAAGTTTTAAATATACAATACAGTATTGTTAACTATAGTCATCATACTGCACATTCCTAGAGGAAAATGTAGACGGTAAGCTCCTTGACATTGGTCTTGGCAATGATTTTTGTATTTGATACCAAAAGCGAAGGCAATAAAAGCAAAAATAAAGAAATGGAACTACAGCAAACTAAAAAGCTTCTGCACAGCAAAGAAAACCAACAACAAAATGAAAAGGCAACCTATAAAGTGGGAGAAAATATTTGAAAATCACATATCTGATAAGGGGTTAATATCCAAAATAGACAAAGAGCTCATACAATTCAATAGGAAAAAAGCCCAAACAATCTAATTAAAAAATGGGTAGAGGAACTGAATAGATATTTTTCCAAAGACACACAAATGACCAACAGGTCCATGAAAAGGTGTTCAACATCACTCAACATCAGGGAAATGCAAATCAAAAACACAATGAGCTATCACCTCACACCCACTAGAAAAGCAGAAATCAACACGACAAGCAATAACAAGTGTTGGTAAGGATGAGGAGAAAAGGGAACCCATGTGCACTGTTAGTGGGAATGTAAATTGGTACAGTTTTCCACTGTGAAAAACAGTATGGAGGTTCCTCAAAAAATTAAAAATAGAACTACCATATGATCCAGCAATCCCACTTCTTGGTATATATACAAAGGAAACAAAAATACTAACTGTAAAAGATGTCTGCACCCTCATGTTCACTGCAGCATTATTTACAATAGCCAAGACATGGAAACAACTTTAGTGCCCATCAATGGATGAATGGATAAAGAAGATGTGATATATATATGTGTGTGTGTGCGTGTGCGTGTGTGTGCGTGTGTGTGCGTGTGTACACACACACACATATGTGGAGTGGAATATAATTCAGTCATAAAAAAAGAATGAAATCTTGCCATTTGTGACAACATGGATGAAACTCGAGGGCATTATGCTAAGTGAAAATAAGTCAGACAGAGAAAGACAAATACTGCATGATGTCTCAGATATGTAGAATCTGAAAAAACTAAACTTTTAGAAACAGAGAACAGATTGGTGGTTGCTAGAGGTGGGATGGGGGTAAGGGAGATTTGGGCAAAGGTGGTCAAAAGGTACAAACTTCCAGCTATAACACAAGTCCTGGGGATGTGATATACAGCCTGATAACATATAGTTTATTAGTCCATTTTAAACACACAACTTTGAAGTCCAATGCACACTTTCAGCCTTATTGTCTCTTAACATAGTTCTATAACTTAACCATTTACTTGTGTAAAATATAATTTCATATAATGTCTTCATTTGTCCAGAAATTATTTTCTTTCAGCTTCTTCTCAATACTGGAATGGAAGACAATAATGTCTCTATCCACTCTTCATAACTTTAATCATTTTCTAAATATTCATTATATCTCTTTTCAGCCTATATGTCTCCAGGATGGACCCCTAAGTTTTGGATCTTCTGAACTGATATTTTACATATGCCATCAGTCTATCTAAACTCTCTGCATTGGAGAAACTGACTTTTGTCTTTTACAAAATAGTTTAGGTTAACTTCAAAACAGAAATTTTTCTGTAAGCACAATCATTTCACTTAGCGACCCCAATGTTAAAAATTTTTCATCCTGAGGAGTTCCCCTTTCTAATCTTACTCTTTATATTTTTAAGCGAGTTCTTCTACAGCAAAGCATCTACTCCAATACAATGCCTATTCAGGTTTTGCTTTTTGAATTAAACAACTTTTGTGTGAAACCATATTGCAGGCTTTGTAAAAGTTAACTTAACAGGTAGGTCAACTTCAGATTTCATTCAAGTCCTGCCAGATAAGAATACCACTCTTGGAAGTAAGCATGCATAAACAATAAAAACTAATTACACACAAGCTTTATCCTGCAAATCTCAGAAAGCATATTTTTAAGCAAATACAATGGATCTTACAATTTCTTTATCAATACAAATTAATAACATGGATATAATTTAATTTATTTTCATGACAATTACAATTTCAAGCAAGCAAACTTTCAAAGAACTTGATGCTAAAAGCTGATATACTGAGCAACTTTCCAGATGCCATATAAATCGTTACAGAATGTATCACCTCATATAAACAAGTTGCCTGTGCAATATTTCATATTAGGAAACTATCAAAGTAACATTCTTATCTTCAACAGCTAAAATTTAACTTTTTTTTTTTAAATTAAGAAGAGTCAGAAGCATGGGACCCTGAATGATGACTTTAGCTCCCAGGGTTACTGAAACAGTAGGTGCCTTTGAGCAAACTATTGTTCATGTTTTACATGTGCTAAGGCTTAAAGTTGTCATGGAATCCATAAGACAGAAAGCAAAATTTAATGCCTATCTGATAGATTCATCATCCTGGACCAAAACCATTGAAAGTGAATGATATCAAATTTCTTTGAGAATTCCCACTTTATTATGTTTTACCTTTAAGTATTGCAATTTCATTATTCTCATAATTAACAGTGTTTATCTTAGACTGCTTTTACACTGAAAATAGAGAAATTTCCTTCCCTATTATAGTTCTTAAAGTCTTCACCTTTTACAGAAATAAGACAAATACCATAGTTTTTCTATGATTTTTAACCTTATTTTGTCATATTTCTTACTGTATTACATTATGCAATATACTATTAGGACCCAAGGAGTTTTAAAAAGAAAAGAAAAAATTGATCCATTGATTCTTCCATTTTAATAACATAAAAAAATTTGAATTACCTGTAATCTCCTCTTAATATACATTTTGCAAGATTTCATTAGTATTCAAAGAGGTTTACAGAAAAATGAAAAAATTGTTTATTAACTCTTCGAAGTTTAAGAATATAAATAATATTCAAATGTCTAATAAGAAATTACTTATAAAACATTTAGCCAAATTTTGGGAAATAAAAGATCTTTCTTTAGATTAATATATACAAATTGAATTAACTGCAATGTACGAGTCATCCTAATTTTGAAAACTGCTTCAACTTTAATTAACCTCTGCACATTTTATGCCTCTTGTGTGTGTGTATATTATATAGATGTGTCCATCTTATGAAGTGTTCTGAGCAATAATGAGTTTAGAGCAGCACCTTGCTCATAAAGTGATCAATGAGCCAGCAATACATATTAACATCCTTCTCATCTTAAACTAAAACAAATCAAAAATAAACAGTTAAAACACAGTTTCACTTAAGCTTGAACTTTCTTTTTCTTCTTCTAACATCCCCAAAATATTCGTAGGAATTCTGCATACATTTAATACAAGAATGAAAATTGGGTAGTTTTAGTTGCTTATCATCATATTGCACACATCTACTGCCTTCCTTTTCATCACTTTTTTTTAGGATAATGCACACCATTAAATAAATGCTTCATGCCAACAATTAGATTCTCTGATTCTCTTTACTATAGATCCAATATATTGATTTGCCTGGAATAGGTGTGCATCAAACTGAACAATTAAAATTTTACGTTTTTATGAGGTAATGGTGGCTCTCTACAATGCATCTCAACTTTGCATTAGTTCTCTATGTGATTCATGGATAAATCACATACATTAATACACAATTGTCTAATGGGCTCAGTCACATGCAGCTAATGACTGATTTTAAACCTTAACAATATTTATAGGCAAACTTCTCTAAGAAAAGATTAATTAAAATTTAATATACACTAGTATTTCCAGTTTGCTTTTCAAACTGTAACATTTTATTATAAAAAATAGAAATTGATAAGTATGATTTGTAACTGAATTTTAGTTAATTAGGCTTCTGATAATCTTATGCATAGCTCTTTAAATTATTATGTTTGACTGAATAGACTAGTTATATGGTTCCATTAATCAGATATATCAAGTTTGTATTAAATAGATTCAGGGGATATAATACATTTTGTGATTTTTTAACAGGAAAAATGATGAATGGGGTGTCATTATTGCCTCCTAGCTTAAAGGCCACAAAAAATTGTTTTTATAAAATATAGTTAGGAGACTCTAAAAAGTTCTTGATACATTTATATATAAATTTATTTATTACTGTTTATGTTATTTATTTTTCAATTAAATTAACAACATATGAAATTAAGGACTATTTATCATTCAAGATTATGAGAATTTTAAATTATATGTGTATGTATACCTGTAAACTATTTATAATATACTAAAATATCATTTTCACTCAGCAATTTCTGAAATTGTTATATTTGTGTATCTCTTTAACCAATAAATAAAAAAATTTAACAAATGCAGAAAGATAAAACACCCACAATATGCCATATATAATTATAATACGTGTTTAACATAAATTTTAACATAAATTATTAAAATTCGATATTTTTCCCTACCTTTTTGATATAAATGGCAAAAAATATATCCATGTTTACCTTGAAAGATTGATTTGCAATTTAACAGTTTTATCTTTTACTTTCAGCTTTGAACTACTGTACAACTTTAATACTAGGTATAATACACATTACTATTTGCAGTTCTCTGAGTTTAGAATTGATTCTGTACAATTGTGGCCAAATTCAGTTGATTGAATATTTTAACCCCAATTCAGCTCCCAAAAACTATGTTAATAGGGTTTAAATAGCAAAAAAATTTCAAGGTCTCTGTTTTATGGTACAATCCCACAAATTACTTTCAGGAAATTGGATATACCAAATACTGTATACTGGATACATCCAATGTTTATTTGAGACTTCAAATTGTCAATAATGTCTTATGATGAGTCTTTCAGAGCAGGCTACAAATTCGATGATCATCAAAGGATAGAATATTATTTCCCTGAAGGGTCAACATCAAACAAAACAAATAATTACCTGTGAACTAATCAACTACCACCTTACTTATTGCTTTATGGTTAATGTGTATGTGCCTATATCAATAGAAAATAAGTTTAAACTTCTTATCTTTCTTTATCTGATTCTATTCACTGATGTTTATTTGGTTGTTAACCCACTCATAGTCTTCAACCTTCTAGAAAAATAGAAAATTCCTGGGGAAAAAATCAACAATATTCATTAATAATATTGCTAAATTTCAATAAGTAACAAGTATTATAACTGAAAAATATTTTTTACTGTTCCATAATTCCAGTTTGTCTGCCAACTTATATTACTTATGCCAGTTTGCTATGGTTTATAAATAAATGACACTCTGGGAGATGGCTGTGCATAGTCTTACGAACCATTTATCTGATGTAGAGGGTACAGAGATGTCCCTCAAGTACCCTTCATGTTTTGACGACTGTTATATGCTGAGCTTGGCTTCAACTGAGTCCTTAAAACTCTATGTAAAAAAATATATTTCATTTTCCAAGAACCAATGGGCTTAGTTATACACATAATGTTAAGAGTAAGCTTCTTTATATGATCAGAGTTAAAAAGGATTGGTTAAAGCACATAGCTAGAATAATTTTTAAGATGTAGAGGTAAAGAAGTAGCAGTCACATTTCTTTCATTAAGAGTATTCTCCATTTTAGAGATGCTGTTTCAAGCATGTAAAATGAGATGTGATCATATGAGTACTGTGAAGGCCAAACATTCAACAACAACCAGTTGGTGGGTGAGAAGGAGAACTGGTTTGGCTTGATGATCACCATTTTGTTGACAACCACATGAGCAAATATTTGGACATGTTTTCATAACAGCAAATTATCTCTTCCAATTACCCTACAATTTACATTTGTGTTACTTTTAACAGCTAGATTGTCCTTTTGCACAAATAATAATGGCCTCAACTGCTAAAGTGAAAATCAAAAGCAGGCAAAAGCTTAAACTTATTAATGCTGAGACAGAAATGTTAATTACAGAGGATATTGAATTATAAAAGAACTCCCTTTGCTGTCTCCAATCCCTTTTGAACTTCTCAGGGTTTAAATATAGCGTTTGCTTGGCAGATATTCCTGTCTGGAAAATAAAGAAAAAGAAAAAGACTACAAGAAAATAAAATCTCAAAAACTCAGTAACCAATTCTCATCTTCATCAACCAAGGAAGAAGATTCTCTTTCTGGGAAAAAATCTTTTAAGAGGTCCAAATTCAATTCAAACTTTCTGTTTCTAGGAGATACATAATTTTATCATCATGAAAAAATGTTGATGTTCAATGGTTGAACTGAAAAACATTGTTCATGATTATTCTTTTTAGATAGAGAAGCAATGGATTTGTATCAAGTCAGCCAGATGGACACATACACACACATATATATATACACCTTTAAAATAACGCATGAAGATTTTATGTAGGAAGAATAGTTAAATAAATAGATTGCATATTAAGTGAAGCACTTTATTATAAAAGAATTTAAAAATGCATTTGTGAAAATGGATGAAAAGGAAAATATTATGTCAAATGCTTTTAATTACCTTCTAGTATTCTGACAAACCACATTAAATTAAACATTATGTACATTTTGACAGCGGTGGGTATTCAAGTTAAGAAACGTGAATGTACTGCCAGCAAGGATCCAAGTGCTTCTAACTTTAAAGAGTATAGAAAAAATATTGTTTCACATAAAAGAGTTTTCTTCTAAAATTATAAATAAAAGCCTGACATTATGCTTTTGACAGTTCTTCATAGTACTTGGAGTACAGTTCTTTCTATGGTCTATGAGGTCCTACAGGGTGTTACTTACCATTATCTCTAAACTCCTCTCCCTTCCTGTCTCTAGCTCCACATGCTCCAAACATGCCTTCTTCCCATGCCTCAAACACACCAAGCTCATGTCTCTTCCTGGGAGCCTTTGCATCTTTCTTCTGCCCAGAGCATCTGACAGAAATCTTCCAATGGCTGGCGCCTTGTCATTTAGGTCTCATTTCAAATGAGACTTTGACTATTCAATCAAAATTGTCCCTATTTCTCCACAGTCATTCTCCAGCTGTTTTATTTCCTTCTCACTCTTAAATCCACCTGATTTCACCATGTTTATTTACTTATGTACTCATTAATATCTGTCTTCTCCTCCTGAGTATAAGTTCCATGACAGCAGTTTGTTGTCTAGCTTACTTACCCATCTAGCTCTAGTAATTGAAGGGTGCCTGGCAAAATGTCCAAATTAATATTTCTTGAATGAAAGAATGAAACGGTAAGTAAATAAACATCTTTTAAGTAATTTTTCCCCATCAAAATGTTTATTTTCCCAGAAAATTATGAAAATTCAGCTATCCTTTCCACTGCCTCTCTCAATCACTACCAGTGGATCTATTAGCAACTTTCAGTGACCATTTTTTTGATTAACTTGTTTTGTCACATTTGTGTTTGGTCTCACTGTAATGCAATTACAAGATAATGATATTTTTTAATTTAGATAAGGAGTCCATCTATTCATACAATTTTCTTAATTTGTGTTTCTAAAGGTAACTTAGACAAAAAATCTAGGAGCTAAATTTAATTATCTAACAAAATTAATGACTTTCTTCAAAAGGTCTTCATATTGGAGGAATATTCTCTTTTACCTATAAAACAATCTAGCTATAAAATTATTTTAGAGTTTCATTAAAAAGAATTGATAAAAATATAAAGCATATTGAACTAAGTATTTGAGAGAGAAAGTTTTCACATAGCATTTTAAGTTCCAGGTTCAAAAAGTCCAATTACATTAAGTTTGCCGATTAAGCAGAGAACAGAGCATTTTTAAGAGCTACATTAAATTTCAAGGAAAAAAATCTTCTGGGATAAGAAAGAAGCAAAAAAGAAAATTCTATTTCAGGGGAAAAATGTTAGTATTTCACAAATATATTTTAGAAATGTTTTAAATGATGATGTAGATAGCATCCATCTCCATCCACACTTATAGACACACATTTTTTACCATATAAGACATTAATATATAAGATATATTTTTAGATATAAAGAAAAATTACATCTAGAGAATGTCACATAGATTTTTGAAATGAAAACATTTTTTCTAGGGCTTGTAGCTTTTCATCATTAGCTTAATTCCTCTAATTGACATTCTATATTACTTAGATTTTCATATTTATTCATTCAGTGATTTATTGTGTTGCACTTTAACTTGTGCCAGGCATGTTCTAGGTCCAGGAATACACTGGGGGACAGGCAAAGTCCCACACTAGACACTCATGAAGAAGTCATCAGTAACCTCAAATATTAAGGGAGTTATATGAGAAGTGGTAATTCAAATTTTATTTTAAATTGGTGATATTTAGTGAGCAACATTTTCTATTATTAGACTAATATAAGCAGCAATATCAGAACAGAATTTGCCCACTCAAAGCAACCAATAGTGAAGTGAATGCAGTCTCTTGCTGAGTGCTGGGCACATAGTAGGCACTTGCTAAATGCGCACTGAAGAGATGAATGGAAGAAGGAATGAAAGAAACATTTCAATATCAATAGCTACATTATTTTGTATCATTGCTGGATCCGGAATTAACTGTTGGAAAACATGTTCTTTTATAAACGTCTGGTTTTAGCTGATAATTTGCCAGTATCCATTTTGAAAGAATGTATATAAAGAAATTGCATTTTTTCCTTATGTTTAAAGACATAACTTCACTACATGTAAAAATGCGTTAAGGATTTTTTTCCTTGTTGTAAACTGTGCTTGAATTGGCCTGTAGAATCAAAAATATCTGTGCTCCTGTTCTCCAAAACCCAGAGTGCAGTGGAAAGCCAGCTGGCAGGGCCCGCTGGCAATCTGCCATGCTCATCTGCGGTTGCAATGCAGTCCTAGGGGAAAAAAGAATCATGAATTCTGTTTAACTAGGGCTATAGAATGGCATTTGTTTCTTGATGGACTGTGGGTCTATTACTAAGACAAACTAGATGAAAGCTATTCAAATCCTACTTTCTGTGACTCTGGGAAGATCAGAAGGCTGAGGAAGTTTTAAGAATAGAGATTATGCTGTTTGTTGTTCTTTGACACAATGATAAAACAACCAAATGGAAAGTAAATGTTGCAGCACCAACTCCTTATTTTGACTGATATTTTCCCCCTCAAGTTGACTGAATTGTCTTGGCGTGCTATGAGGACAGCCTATATATGAGAAAATAACAATAAAAACAATAACAATAATGATCATTACCATTTATTGTTACCTTTTCCCAGGCACAGTTCCAAGAATAGTGGCATTTATGCCACTTAAATCCTCCAAACAAGTCTATGAGGTAGTACTATTCTTATTCCAATTTTACAGGCAAGAAATATGAGACAGGAAGGTCAAGGAATGTGCTCAAGGTTGTACAGTTATTAAGCACAGTGTTAGCGTAAGAGTAAGTCCAGACAATGTTTTTACAGCCATATAGACACGGTAAAAGATTTATAAACTATCATTGTTGACATTCAAGCATTCATGAGTGCCTTAGAAACTTTCAGTTAGTAAGATTAGGAGTCATGAATGCCTTAGAAACTTTCGGTTAGTAAGATTAGGAGTCTTGGTTAGCAGGATTTTTCAGTCCGAGATGTTCCACCCCTTTGGGAGCTGAAGATGAAGAAGGTTGCCTCAACACAAGCTCCAAATGGACCTTTGTATTCATTTCATTTCCTAACGGGAATTTCAGCTCTGCCCAGGCAGGAGTGTTGTGTGGGCTAACTCCATAAAATAAAAACCAATGAGAATGCCAAGGCCTCCGCACTGTATTCCCCAATGAACATAATATTCCGACACCATTGGGAAGGGAAACCTCCCTTCTACCAAATTTTTAATTTGTAGTACCTGCTTATCAATGGGTCAGTTATGATCTTTGTGAGATGATGGATGTAAAGCCCTAGCACATCTGCCCGGTGGCACTTAGTAAATTGTATAGATCATTATTAGTTGTATACAGCAAATCAGTGGATGGAATCTGATCCAAATCAGTGTCAAAGCATCATTTGTCCACTCCTTTTAAAGGATCAGGACAACCTGGTACATATGCCTCTACCCAATAGTCTTAGATTGCCATTTTTCAGACTTACAGAGTTTTATGAAGTGATGAAGATTCACCTCCAGGATCTAGACAGAGTCCAAGATTTGGTCTAACAAAAAGCAGTTTAACTTCTGGTCACCAAACATAAAATACTACACAAAATATTCTAAAGATACTTTATTAAGTAATAGTACTATGTTGATACCATTGAACTTCAAAGAAAGGAGAGTAGCTTTTCTCTTAAGCTCAGACATTATTAATAATATCCTGGTATTTGGCATTTGATAAAAATAAATTAGCCTGAATATTTTTTAAATGATATTTCAAAGAAAGTACAAAAACAACTCTATGGTACCCTAAATTTAATCAATATAAAGGTATTACATATTTAAATGCATGGTATGCTACTTCTGTAGTCTATATGTAAAAAATATTTATAAGATTTTAAATAAAGTTTTAAACATGTTGTCTTTTAGTTAACTGCTGACACTGCCATAAATCTACTTAGATATTGCATATAGGTCAAAAAGACTTCAGAGCATTATTGTGAGGTTCTGAGATTTAAGGAAGGTAAATTTTCTAATTACAGGTTCCTGTTCACTGAAATTAATCTAATTTTTCTGTAGAAAACAATTTTTTAATATGTTGAACTTTAAAATTCCTAGTATCTTTCGTAAAATACATAAAATTACTTATTTCTTCTATATTCCTCAAGAGAAATGAAGTTAATTTAAAGATATCTTCTTTTCACATAATTTCTAATATCTTAATATATATCATATTTTATACTGTTTTAAATAAAAACAATTAAATGGCTTTGATATCTACACTATAAACAATTAATAGAAATATCACTGAGTCCTCAAACTGCAAAGTCTCCGTTTATACAAGGAGATATATGTTGGGGATATTTCCCCTTCAGGGTTTATTTCAAATTAAGCTCACCTTGTCGATGTTTCAGAATACGTTTGTTCTCTCCTTCATTAAGGATAAGTTTCAGATAAAATTTTAGGTGATTTCAGATAAATTTCTTTTTCCAAGAGATTTATAATTGTTCCATTGACCACATTTTCTTGTTTGTTCAATGGAAAAGGGTGCCTAAAATGTTGTTCTTCATAATTTACCATATGGCATTTTCCTAGTTTTTTTTAATCATATATTTCCATATCTCCCTTTTTTCAAGGACATTTTCCAATATATTTTCCTTATAATTCCTGTAAAGACACTACTCATTCACTATTTAACACAACCATAGAGAAAGCCAGTTCTCTATTCAAACCGGCAAGTGGCAATTTAAGTTAGCAGAAAAGAATAAATGCAATTCTAACTTTATAATAAATTCTTAGGAAAAGGAGAATAGTAAAGGGATTTTGTGATACATAGAGTTGAATTTCTAGAAACAAATTCTTTCATTCATTTATTCATTTAGCAAAGTCATAGACTTTAGGCCAGAAATTGATCTAGGTGCTTTATGCACCACCTACCTTTGAAGTCAGTATAATTATCCCCATTTTACATTTGAGGAAAAGGCTCAAGGGTAAAGTATCTTCCCACTGCATGGCAACTAAATAGCTGAGCTTGCCTTAGGTTTCTGTCTCCTACATTGTTACATTTTTCATAAGGTCCCCAGTATAGTGGGAGACCTGATTTCTCTAGATTGGAAGTGCAAATAGTTAAAGAGGCTATAGACTGCAATGTAGCCCATAGATTCTAATATGGACTAAATTTAAGAAACACAGTTACTGTTACTCTTGCATTTTATTGTCCTTAACAGACTAGAATTAGCTTTCATTATTCAAATACTTTGCACGGATCACAGGCATTATTGTGTCCTATGGCTTCAAATAGATGCTCTTAATTAAAATATTTTGTATTTAGCAAAAACCATGGATCAACAACAAAAAGAGTGTTTTTATAGAATGCCTTCAAAGATATTTTAAAAAGTCTTAATCACAAAGAAATGAAAATGTTTCTATGATAACATATTTTATTTATCAAATGGAAATGCCATAGTTCAAGCCACCAAGTGTATTTTTTAGAGTCTGTTTATTAAGTGGGAAGCACACCAATGCCAACTCTTTAGTAACTGCTGAAATAAATATTATTTTACATTAAGCATTTAACAGAATAAACATACCAAAGAATTTTGGACTGTTTTAATATGTTGATTACTTAATCCTATAATCCTAAATGTCATAAATTAGTTTTATGAGGAAGCATTTTGTGCCTTTTCTCATTTTGTATTTCAAAATGATCCTATGCCTTGAAATAATCATTCTCTTATGAATAATTCACGTCAGTGCATATTTATTTTCAAGGTATTTTATGGGATGCTATGGAAACCTAAAAGAAGGGTATGTGATAAATTCAAATGTAAATAGTCATAATTTTAAGAACCAACTCTTGAGCTTTTACTATTGTTCAAACTTTCCAATAAGAACTTAATAAGCATCATCTCATTTAGTTCTGACAACAAGTCTATGAGGAGAGTACTATTATTTTAATGCCATTTGATAGTGAAGGAATGAGGCTCAGATGGAGCAAGAAAATAAGTGACTTGCCTGGTGTCACATAATTAGGAAGTCATGAGCTTGGGAACGAGTCTCCGTCAGTCTAAGTGGTAGGCTGAAGCCAAAAGCAAGAAAACTGTATACCATAAATTAAGGCTGAGTAAGATTAACACTGAAGACAGATGTGACTAAAGTGCTGCAAACAACTAGAACACCTGCATAGAGACAGAGGTATTCAGGACAGGCCTTGAATATTAGGTAGGGTTTTAATAGGCAGGGATGGAGGGAAGAGAGTTCTAGGCAGAGGGAAAGTATATAGGAGCAGTTCCAGGTGTTGAATTTCCTGACACTTGTACAATTCTGAGGACCCTTTTGAAGAAAAAGTAATAAAATCCATATGAATACAAAGTTAGGGGGGAAGAACACAGTAATCTCACTAGTTATGGTTAAAATATCTTACTTTTGCAAATTTTACCAAAAACATGTTCACTGCTTGCCTTCCTATTCCCGCAAGACCTTGGAAGGGTCTATGTGCATGAGGGTCCCTGAAAATTGAGGTCTTGAGGAGAAACGTAGAGGGCACTTTATTATGTTTTATATCGTTGCTTTGGTTAGGACAGGAACACATGTCTAAACAGAACGTATTAAATTCATTTCTAATTTATTAACAATGCACCATGGTTTTTGTTTGTTCATTTGTTTTGGTTATTATCTATATAACAGGAGATAAATCCAGTCTCTAACCTACCTTTAGGCTTAGGTTTCAGTTTCACCTAAGAGAAGTTTGTTTTCAATAACACATCATCATCCTAGTTTTAGCAGAAATCACAATATATTAAATTTTATTCAGGTAGAAGTCTTAATATCTTTGACTCAGCTTTTCTATAACATCCCCCTATAGCATGGATCTCATGAGTATCTAAGTTTTCAAGCTTTTTATTTTTGAGTATGCAGTGAATGCTGGTACTTAGACTTTCCTTTTCTTCAATACAGATGGAGAGGAATATATGTGCCTGCATGAGCTGGCTTTGAAAATTATGCCTAGTATTGAAATAAAATCTTACAAACTTTTAAAAAGTTTCATTCAGAAGTATGCATATTATTATATTCAGAAATAAGAGATGCTCAATAATTTTACTGTCAGTGTTAACAATCTATATATTCTGGTAAATCAGTCAATGGAAAGCCAAAAAAAAATTAAGGCAAGAATCATTATCAGCAGATTTGAAGAAGTGGGCTGTCATTTACTATTAATCTCTCTTGCTTTTGATGTTGCAACTGACCACAAACAGTCTGGAATTGGTTTTCATTTGTCTGCTTAGGGTCAGTGCACTCATACTGATCGCAGTAATGGCAGTCATTCATTTATCTGCACAATCCTAGGAGAACTTGGTAAACGCTTTCCATGGCAAAGATTATCGTCATATCAACTTAGTTGCGCAATTTAGTTACCAATGAACACAAATCATAATAAGAACATTATAATAACACTTAGACTTTCTATATTTTCAGTTTTAGAATTTGACTTACGTTTGTCTGTATTTTCTCTGTTAAAGTGACTTTTCACCAACTAGGATTCATATCTAGTTATCTCAAAAATGTTGTGAAATTCCCCAAAATAACTCTCCTCTTCCTTGCTATTTGCCATCAAACTTTCTTCCTTGGGATAATTTTGGGAGATAAAATATGTTGCTAAATCAAATACAAATACCAAATTGATCTTGACTTTCCTTTGCCTAGTTTCTTAGTATGCATTTTTCTTTTACTGAATTCTAAATCATATCTCCAGAAAAATGAAATGAATGCTATCTTCTGTGGCAGATCCATGTCTTCTATCTATCAAAATTTAAAAGATTTTGGCACTTATTTTAAAATGTGTGTGCAGGCAGATGGGGAGAGGGGATATAAACCAGTTATTTGGGGTTCACATTGGTAAATTTTTTGTATTGCTAAAATATTTTCCCTATAGTTATATTATTGAAAAACAGTTTAAAATTTTTTAATAGCAATTACTGATGCCCGGGTTGTGTGTGACTAAGCTAATTGCCGAGGAGTATTATGTGCAAAATTCAAAATGTACTCTAATTTGAGAAATGATAAAGTTACTATTTTAAAAATTAGCACAAGGTAGGTTGTTTTCATGTTAAAAACAGAGAAAGATAGTGTTTTCCATATTAGCAAATCCAAGAGGTTAAGGAACCCATCTGGTTTCTATGAAACCTTGCAAAGTGCTGTCTCATTTAAGCCATTTAGCATAGTTCAAGCTTGGTGAGGATCCACCAGCTCTAGAGTTCAGGTAGATTGTACAAGGCGGGGAAGGAAGGAAACCAGATAGACCTCAACCCTTGATCCTTAAGCGCTAAGAGAAAAATACATCACAAGGAACAGAATGGAAAACTGCTAATGTATAAAGTCATGATATAGCTATTAACTTATTCATAGTTCTCTTGAGTTTTTGTCACACATAGGACAATTTCTTTGAATAATTCTCAGCACTTAAGCTTAACAGCACTGGCTTTGTGGATCTAAGAAGACACGTGTGAGATGAGATGCATCTCATTTTGAGCTTTGTTTATTTTGATACCTACTACTTAGCTTTTAAAGAGAGGAAAGACTGCCTATGGGATATCACTGAAGCAGTGATTTGTGACCTTCTTCCTGAGCATAATTCAAACTGTCACATGTTTCCAGGGCATTTATGACCAAGTCTCCTTTCACCCTACATGTTCTGAGTTATCTTCAAGTTTTACACCTTAAAAAGCTGTTCAAAATGCCTTCTTCCATATATAAGTAATCACCAATTAACCCTCATTTCGTGGTGACTACTTTAAAAGTCAGCAACATCTAGAACTTTTGTCAGCTATCTCTACAAATTTGTTCCAGATCTATTTCCCTTTGATCAAACAGACATTAGAAACTATTCAGTCTTTAACTTTCTTTTACAAAATGTAACCTCAGAAGGCAGCTACGGTAACATGGAAAGCTGGGTATAGACCAAAAGAACTGAGTTTAATGCTCAGCTCAGCCATTTAATAGTTTGCTATTCCTTACCAGGTCTGTTTCCTTATCTGCAAAATGAAAATAATGATATATAATTGTATTGTTGTGATTAGTAAATGAGGAAAAGCATGTGGGAAATGCATTGTATATCATAAATTACAATGTATGTTGGTTGATTATGTGTCACTTGCCTCCTAAAATCTTGCCAATGTTTTAATAAATAACTATATATCTAAAGGCCATTTTGTGCTTAAATGATCTGATGGGTGAAAACAAAACAGAGCAAACAAACAAAAAACCAACAATAAGAGACTTGATCCTGCCATCAAGAAGCTTACAATTCAGGTGGAAGGTAAGTAACATACATATCCATGAAAAATCAGTAAAATTAGTTCTAAAAAAATCCATAAGAAAAAGATAGTATAAAATAGGATACTATCTACATTCCTAAGATCTAGAAGTACCATGATTAGTTTTGCGTAGTTCTTATTTAAATCTAGCTGATAGTTTTTTAGCTAAACCTTGAAGATAGGACAAGATTTAAATTGATGGAAAGGAAAGAGAGTCTGACTCTGGATAGGAGATCAGAGGTGATGGAAATACAAGTAGAGTGGGGAGTGAAGACAAAAAAATATGGTATAAGGAGAAGATGAAGAAAGAGTTCCAGGAAGAAGGGGTCAATTTGGGGAAACATAAATGAGTTGGGGAATGAAAGGTTCACTGCAATTGATAGAAATTATGAAGCTTGGAAAAGAAGGGAAAGAAAAGCAAGATGATATGAATAGAAGGAAGAAGAGGGTCATGAACAGTCCAGTTTAAGCTATATTAATTTGGAGATAACACTGTGATATTCAAATGAAGATGTCTACTCTCTTAAGCCATGAAATTTGAACATTTTTTTCCTTCTGATTGGATAAAATGGAAGCCCCAAAACAAAATGCACTGAATACACTTAAGAAAACTGAAATTTATATATGCAGTCTAGGTCAGTGCAAACTGCTACAACATAATTTGCTATTGAAGAACTATACTTAGCGTCTTTGTGAAATGTATCACAGTGTCTTTCTTAAAGATATATCATGCTGAACATTACTTGGTTATTTTACAAAAAAATTCTTGAAGCATATTTAAAGTTTTCAGAATCTAAATGTTTTTAAATCTAAGTGAGACCAGCTAAAAGATAATCTATCATGCGTCTTTTTACTATTCATCATTTTAAACCATGGGAATTATTAAAATCTCATGTACTCAATAACATTTCTTCTTTATAAACCAATATCATTCAAGACATAAGCTCTTTATTATCTTCCCAAACACTCTAATCAATACTAATTTCAAAGCCTTGCTCATGCTCTTTCCGCCTCAATGGAAGTCCCATGAAACTTTAAGAAGTAACCTATTCCTAAACCCAGACCAAGTCCCAGTCCTTCCCTCCAATTTATTGCTAAGTAACACTACTAAGTAATTTTTCTCTTCTAACCTATTGTATTGTACACTGCTTCACCTTTGTTTTTATACTGCCATTTACTGTGTCAATTTCACTCATATTGCAAGCTCCTCAACCAGAGGAATATGTTTTATGCATTTTTCCCACTCTTCTTGGTGAATCTTAATCTTTTTGGCATCTTCATCCTTTGACAATCTGGTGGAAGCTATGAGCATATTGCCCCCCAAAATGCAAATGCAAATGTATACACCACATTTTGCATATAATTTCAGAGAACATAGGTGCCAGGATAACATATCCTGAATTAGTGTTTAACAAACATCCCTGGACAAAGAAGGAATGCAATACAAGTTTGTCAATGAGTATAGGTACTCAAATCATTTTTGATTGGTTTAACAAAATGAACTGGACCAGGGACTCAGGGAGAACTGGAGCAGAAAAATGATAATAGTCAGTGCAAGGACGGGAAGAGTAGGGGATTTAGGGAAAAATAAAAGCTTTGGCCTTAGGTATTAATCTAGCTACAGCTGTCTTTTTCTAGTAAAAATTTGTTAACCAAGCACACATTTTTTATAGAAAAGAAGGTAGTATATTTGTGGAGGACGGAAGCCTTAGAATACAGGATGCCTTAAAGAACCTTGTGCTCCAAAGTAAAAATAGAAGTGACAGTGAGCAGGAGGAAGGGGGAGGATATGCTGGAATGCAAATCACACCCCTGGTTTCCTGTGAAGAATGACTCAGAAGCTACCAAAGATATTAACCAATCACCAGGCAGAGGCAGGTTGAACTGGGGAAGGTAGAGAAGAGTTCAGAAGGTAATTGGAAAAGTGATTTCTGAAACATTTCAAAAAGTGCACACCTCCAACAAGATTACTAAGAATAATAACCATTATAGATATAATTATCATTTATTGAACATTTCTCTGTGTCAAGCACCATACTAATCACTTTACACGAATTATCTCTCAGAAAATCGAATATGTTTTATTATCTCAGCAGCTTGAATACATTTCATTAAAGCTTAAAACATGGAGATGAGTCCATCCACCTACCCAGGACATTGTACACAAGCATATCCCAGAAAGGAAAGTAAGATGGAAAAGATGAGCTGAAATGCAAGCAATCTACCTACATCTACTTTACAGCCCGAAGTGTAGTCTTCTGTATTCAAGAGCAATACTTAATCTTCTCAAGCCACAAAAATTGAAAAAAAAACCTATTTTAATAAAAGACTTTAAAAATGCTTTTATATCTGAGGTTCTACTAATTTATACTTTTTATTACAACTACTAATGATACAAATTAGCACCTCACTTTTCTCATAAAATAAGTTTGATTACTAACTATAATCTCAACATAACTTAGTTTAAACACTCTACTAATATTTTTTGAGTATAAAACTTGAACAATCCTCTTTGGAAATAAAATTTACTTATTTTTAAACATTTCCATTTCAAAAAGGTAAAATTTCTTTCAATAAGTCAAGAATATCACTTTTGAGAAACATAATAAGCACTCTCAAACAAGCAATAGTAACCTGTTCTCCCAATAAAAGGTCGAGATATCAAATTTATGTTTTAACCACTTAGAAGAAAGCATGTTCTTCATTCAATCAGTAAATAATTATTGAATACTGACTACAGGAAAGATATCGTTTGGGACACAAAGACAATTAAGACATCCTCCCTACTCTCAAGGAGCTCCTGTCATAATAGGGAAGGTAAACAATATACACAAACAACTCTATCATAAGGTAGAAAATCTTCCTCAGTAAAAAAGAGGAGGATTGGTGGCAGATGTTAGCTCAGGGTTAACATCCCTAAAAAAAACAAACCCCAAAAAACAAAAAACACATAGCTGCTATCCAGCCAGAACTGGATGACCTCAAGTACCAATAACAGGGAGCAGAGTACTCTTGATGATGTTGAAAAAATTATATATCAAATAAAATTTTTTTAAAAAGGTAGAAAGTGCAAGTGTCAGAGGCAATCATTGTCTCAGCTCCACCAGCTGGCGTTGTGAGGCTCTGAGATCACATGACTAAATACCACTTACAGATCATAACGTCTTGTTGAAGGACTTAACCTTAAAAAGCTTATATTCCTTTATCCATCATGTCTTTTATTTAAATATCCATTTTCTTTACTTTAGAAACAAATAATACACAATCTTATGCTTTTCACTGAAAGTATTTTGTGGATCCTTCTTAGCTCTTTAACTATATTATATTATTCTTGAAAAAACAAAGCCTTTAAAAAAATTTGGATTATCTGGCTGAATGCTCTTTCATAGTAAGCAACAGAAAAATATTTGCTGACAGGAATATATACTGACTAAAATATAGATCATCACAGCTATAAGCGTTATAAATATCTTTTAATTTGTTGCTATGCATTTGACTATGATAAACAACATTTAGGTGACGGTTAATTTTAGAGAATTACATCAAATATCTTATAACTTTCAAAATCAGCCTTCAGCAGAGTGGGTGTTATCTGGAATGTTGACATTCGTATATTTTTGTTTAAAGTGAAAAATTAAATGTAAAATAGTGAAAAGCGAAAGCGTTTTGTCGAAAAACAATTTTCTTGAAAAGCAATGCCAATCCAGGTATTTCATGGAATATGGCTTTTAGAACCATTGCGCTCACTCTATATTCATGAAACTTTAATGCTTCTCTTCCTCTTCGGTTTGAGAGTGCACTAGTAAGTCTTTCAAGCATAGAAAAAAAAAAGAGAGATTTTTCTCTGCCACTTTCCCAGATGCCTTGAAGTTAGCCCAACTTTTATCTACTTATCCCAAGACAATGAATTAGATGGCAAGATGGCTGGGAAATGTACATATAAAATGTTAAAAAAATAAAATAAAATCAGTGTTTTGATAAGCTCTAGCTGTATGATCGAAGTTAAGCCCATTTTTTATAAATATTCCGTGGTAACATATTCCTGAGCTTTCCACTGCTCCCTTAACGTACTTAGAGGCCACAAAATCAGGAAACACAGAGAGGGAAGGTATGGGGAAATTTTGTTTCAAACAAACTTACAAAGAGCAAATTTTCTCCCTGTTTCCACCCCTGCCCCACTCAGTCTATTCTAGCAAGAACATTTTATTCAAAATAACCCTTTAAAAAAATCTAAGTTGGAACATGTTACCCTCTGCTCAAAACTCTCCAACGGTTTCCCATCATTCAGGATAAAAGCCAAAGTCAGTCCAGTGCCGTACCCCATCTGCCCCTGTGCTAGCTCTCTGAAATAAGCTTCCGGTGCTTTCTCAGCCCGCTCCACCAGGTCCACAATGGCCTCTTTGCTTTCCTCAAGTCACCAGGCGTGGTCCCACGTCTTACCGAAGCTCAATTCCTCATCTCCTTCAGATCTGTGCTCAAATGAGACCTTCACTGACTACTCTATTTAAAAATGCATTCTGTCTTTATGTCCCCAACTGGCACTCCCTACTTTCTTTCCTTGTTTTTTTTTTTATGTTGACTGTTTTTGATAACACTTACCAAGGTAAAATATATTACCAGCAAAGTCCTTCCCTTCATTCCTTCCTCCCTCTCTCCTTTCCCCTTTCCTTCTTTTCTCCACTTACTTCTTTTCTGCCCCGACTAAATGAGAAGCTCTTTGAAGGCTAGAAGTTATTGATAATGAATAATTTTGAGCTAATGTTCAGTTTTTTGAATTAATGAAAGAAAAAATGATCTAGATCCTATTGGCTCTAAAGCCACACTGAGTCCCAACTATATGACTGTAAGCAAATAGCATCATTTCTCTGACCCTTAATTTTCTTGTTTCCAAAATGGGCATAATGATAGTTCCAACTTCACAGAGGGTTTGAAGTAGGAGTAAATGAGTAATGCACAAAAATGCTTAGAATAGCACCTGGCATGTAATTAAAGCTCTCTTACACGTAAAATATTATTATTAAACCTAACAAATTTTGTAAAGACCTGCTAAAAACTTCATATTCTTTCAAACATCTTCCATATTCTTTCTTTTTGCTTTACAATATTTGTCGTGTAGCTAAAATGTGCAAGATCATTCTTAAGAATTTTATATTCTGAAATATTTTAAAATCCTTAAGTTAACATATTGCAGCTCCAAACCAAAGACATATTAAATGCAACTATAAAATTTTACTTATAATAGTATCTGAACATTAAAGGGAACTTAAACATTAAAAATACTACAGAAGATTATGATGTCTAATGATAATTATTGATGAAAATAATATCTAACACAAGAATACTTTGCAATATGAGAAAAGTGGAACTTTATAAAATTCCTTAAATATGATCAAATCTATAAAATCATTTAATATGTCTTATGTATACTGTTATAATCATTACAAATTATAACAGAAAATACTTAAAATCATAAAACTAAATTAGCTTAAACTGAATCACTTGCAATTAATATAATTTTATAGACTTATTTCATGTTACATTAACCCCAAAAGTAGTAGATATAACTCTTACTAATATATAAAATATACAATGTACAAAGTAATTGTAGTTTGTATAAAATAAGATATTATCCAACATCAATCAAATCATCTGGGGCCGGCCCTGTGGCCGAGTGGTTAAGTTCGCACTCTCCCTTTGGCAGCCCAGGGTTTCACTGGTTCGGATCATGGGCGTGACATGGCACAGCTCATCAGGCCATGCATGCTGAGGTGGCGTCCCACATAGCACAACCAGAGGCACTCACAACTAGAATAGACAACTATGTACTGGGGCGCTTTGGGGAGAAGAAGACAGAATTTAAAAAGAAGATTGGCAACAGATGTTAGCTCAGGTGCCAATATTTAAAAAACAAAAATACAGCCATCTAATAAGTTTAAATGTGCAGAATATTGTGTATATATTAAAACGTTGATTTTAAATGTGATGTCTGTTCCCACATGCACTTAACGTTTCTGTTAGGAGATTTAAGAGGCTGTTAACAGTGGTTGCCTCTGGGATGATATCAAGGGGTCTGAAAGAAGACATTTTTCAATTCATATATTTTTGGATTATTTGAATATTGAAAATATTTTTATGGAATACTTTTTCATTTAAAAACGAAGTTAAAGTACTTCTTTAAAAATATTGCTCTTTACTAGCAATAAATCATACTTTTCTAAAAACTACCAGTTTCCAATGTAAAGTATTAAATATACAATTGAAAATCTATACAAAGAATATCTTTGTTTTTCAGCAATAGAATCCCTCTGTGCTTTGAATACGATAGAGATTTATGGGGAAATGGTTAAAAACAGAGAAAGAAAAAAAGGTGGTGAGGAGGTGACAGGGCAAAGGGAAAGCAAAAGAAGGATTCTCTGTTTCAAAGACAGTTAGTATTGACCCAGATCATACAAAATAGTGGTCCCATTACAGTGGAATTGGAATATATTATTATATAACATGTTTTCACTCTAATTATCTATCACAAAATGAACATTTAAATTAGCACATATTCACTTGGAACTTAACAATGAGCTACTTGGCTGATTTATTCTAGGGAAGTAAAGACTCATAAAAGAAGGGAGTCATATTTCACTTTGTATGAAAATGAGAGTCGACTATAACTAATTCCAGCTCATGAAGATGCTTATTACCAAGGCCACACATCAAGTTACTATATTAGTTTGAAGACAAACAGAAATGAATAAGAAACAAATGAAAAGAAATTTCAATAAGGATGATTCATCCAGCAATATCCACCAAAGATTTTTAAGTGTTTACTTAGTAACTGCTAAGCCCCGCCAGGTCGGTCGACACTGAGGATATCACTGGAATCAACATAGAAATGGTTCCTGCACTCACAGAGCACTCAAGATCTATATGATTTTTTGCATTGTGATGATAAACATTAATTCTTCATTGCCACAATTTTACAATTTAATGCATTACTGTTTGAAGAAAAGTACAGAAATATACCCATAAATCTCATATTTTTATATGGTTATTCTCAAATGAGTAATCAGTACTCAGATAATTTTTAAAATCCCTGTATCAGCTTGTATTTCTTTTATAGTCTCACTATTTTATCTTTAGCTAGAAGATTTATTTTTCACTGCATTTTTTTTCAGATATTTTCTGAAAATGTGTTTTTGCACTCAGAGGGTGTAAGATCACAGAGTGTTCCCATTACAAAGAAAAGAAACAAACAAAAACCTGTGATGCTATGAGCTTGAGAAAATACATTATCAAAACAATTGGAAAAAAATCCTAAGGTTAAAATTTTAGCAATATATATTTAAAGCACCTCTCTACATCCCACTTAAGATTTCCTTCAATTAAATTTAGTCCCATTAGTATTCTCAACTGTAAGATATGAATTTATAAATACATTTCTTCTTTAAAAGCAGAAAAAGTATTCCATATCTTCAAACTTAAACTCTACTTAGGGTTTCCCAAAACATAAAAAAATTTCAATGTTCAAATCCCTCTCTACCACACAGAGTTTGCCAATTCTTGACAGTTCTTCAGTGATTTTGCAAAGTGACATATTCATACTCTTATAACATGGAAAAACTGAACATTTACTCAGATAGAAATAATAAAAACTTATTTTTAAGCAGCCAGCCACATTACATTCCTGAATTCAAAGTTAGCGTCTGCCAATAGTAGATATATTCCACAGTACTCTTAAGCATAGAGAGCAGCATATAGTAGGGTCCTGAGGCAGCAAGGAGTTCTGAATATTAAAAACTTGTAAGAAGACCAATGTGGCAAGAGCATGAGAATGAGAGGAACAATATGAGAAATTAGGCTGGTGACTAGCAGTAGCCACATACTGCATGGACTTCAAAGTCAAGTTAAGAACAGTAGAATTGAGAAGGCAAGTTGGTTTGATTGTGGTGTGGCAATAGAGCTAGAGAAAAGTACACAGATTTAAAAGATATTTATGAGCTAAAAATGATCAAGACATCATATATTTTATATTTGGGGTTAAGGTCGAGAGACATGTGAAAACAAAGATGACTCCCAGGTTTCTAGATAACACAACTAGATGGTTGGTGGAATCATTCATTCAGATCAAAGACTTTGGGGAACGACTAGATTTGTTGGTGAAGGAATGAGTTCAGGTTGGGATGTAGTGAATTTGAGGTGGACACCAAAATAGATCTGTTAAATTGGCAGTTGCATTACATGTCAGGGCCCCTATAAGACACAAATTATTCAGTTCACCCTCCAAATTTGCCAGGAGTGCTGGCGTTCTTAAACAAATACATATCCATTGTTTGAGACTGAAGTAAAGAAAAAAGCAGCTTTCATTAAAGAATGAACTAAGCATTTCACAATACAAAGGTCTCTCAGAGTACAGTTCACCCATCACCTCCTCTGTGATGCCACTGCTGTCTTGACTAATTGATCATTCACTCTCACGTGCTTTCAAAAAGCTTTGCACTTCCTGTTGAAACTTATAGAAGAGGCTTCAAGAACTTGGCGGTATCTTCTTTCTAAGCCTGGGGTTGCAGTGGGGGGTATTGTATTTCCTATGCTCTTGTAACTACAGGCCATGTAGACTAGATCTGGTTAATGGTCTGTGACCAGAGATTATATATGTCTCTTATAGGGTCAAAGTAGTTAATTGCTGATGAGAAAACTTCCAGGACTTTCCTCCCAACTGCAATGAATCCTTAAACATTATGTTGAGAGGACCATGTTATAAGTATTGACACGCTTATCACTCTGAGTCCCTGAATGACTATGTAAATCAGAGGACCTCCCACTGCCCCTCCCACATCCACACACACTGATCCGCAGTGATTATGTAGCATGAGCAAGACATAGGCTTCAGTGTTTAAGTCACTGAGATTTCTGTTTGTTACTACAACATATCCTACCCTATCCTGGGTGTTTCATGCTCACAGCACGAGTATATTATCACAACTTGCATATGATGTCTCTCCTAACTAGACTGTACTTTATTTTTCTACGGATGGTTGATAGTGTCTGGGAGTTTGTGCTCTTTAAATATTTTTGAGCAGACTGATGAATGACTAAAAGACTGAAGACAAAATCTCCAAACTTATCCACCCTTATGAGAAAACTCACAAGGATAATAGGGAAGCGAAGGAGCATTTATACGCTGGATCACTTGTACGTCTAATTACCTTGCAGGGAAATATCATGGTCAATTATAGAGCCTCACATGTTAGCACTCAAAGGTGTCAGAGATGTCATCTAGTAAAATCCCCACATCATGAAGTTAGTGACAGGTTGAGGGTTTTCATATTATTTGTTTGTTTTTAAATTTGAACAAAGAACTCTAAATACTTATGCTCAGTCTTCACTATGTGTTGGTTCCACAGACTAGTTCCCTACTCACTACTCTAAAGGAAGAGAAATACTCTCCTATCACATCTGCATATCTTCCTCTACTCTACAAGAAAGTTTATCCATAACCAGAAAAAGAAGTGCAATGTATTGATATCGTTTCAACAAAAAGAAAGCTTAATAGCTTTTAACTGACAGTGATTACAACGAATGGCTATTAACTGAATTCCTCCGAAGGTAGCAGATCAACATGTATCTGCTTGATTGAGAATGACCAATTAACAGCAACAGTGCTGGATTCATTGTAGGCTTTAAAAAAAAAGACAGTTCAAATTCATAAAATCACCCATATGCACAGGCGTTACAGTTTTGGTATGGAAATTCTACTAAATTTCATGCATTTAAAGTATGATGGTTCCTTATATTGAAAATAAGCCATTGTAAGTTCTGTATATCCATTATATCATCCTTACATATGCTTAATGAGATCTTAAATGTGCTATAATTCTTTGAAAATTGGTAGTACTTTTTAGGGAACTGTTTTAAAAACTATTAATTGTTACCCATTGGTAGATTGAAACATTAACCTAGTTGGTCATAACCAGTAATTTTTAACAAGGTAGAAATAAAAGGTAGAAAAAGAAGCATCAGAATGAATCATTAGTAAGAAATATTTCATAGAACTTTTGTTCATATTGTGTGTATGTGTGTTTGTGTACTGAGTTTGGATGTCATTCAAAAATGCTGGAAAATGTAGATTTAGTGGATTCATTCACTCATTCAATAAACATTCTATAGAATGCTGTCTTCCTATGTCAGGCACTGGAGAGTCAGAGATGATAAAAAAAAAATTCCAAAATCCTGAAAAATTCACATTTAGTGATCAGACATATTAAAAAATCAAAATATACCATATATACAAGTCTATATGTATATACGTACCAAGACATAAAATATTTAGGATACAAAAGAGCCTTGGTTCCACAGATAAGGAAAACATGGAGCATATCACTTATTGACCATATAGTCCATTATAATGCTCTTGCTATATTCACATCGAGGTGGTTTTGTGTGAATTCAGCAAAGAAATCTCCATTTTCAAAATATGTTATTATCAGAGTATATTGTCCATAGGAATCTTAGGGAAAAAAAGAGGGCCATTTAAGATTGACGCTTAATTATTACTTCATTACTGCTGCAGCGTGTTGAGTGGCACTGCAGTCTCACAAAAGCTAATAAGCCTCTGTAAGCACGTAGTTTACCATCATAGAGTGACCGACGTAGACTTGGGTTATTGAGTTCTTCAAACCAGGATATGAAGCTAGATAGAGGAAAAATAATTTCCGGTAAATGCTCTGAGACCTGTGTTGTCTAAATGATAATCGACACAAAATGATTTGTTTCATTATGTTTTCAGTGTTTATTTACTTTTGTTTCAAAATCTAAATTAGAGTTTTGTAGGATATAATCAAATATATACTCAAAAGGAAATTACATTGAAAAAAATCATTACCGTGATAAAAAGCCAAGGTGTTCACTTAAATTCAAAGAAATAATAAAATTGGGGGTAGGCCCTGTGTTCAATTCTCTTAGAAATGAGGGCAAAAGAAGAAAGGTTATTAAGATTTAGCAAAAGATATACCGAAAGTTTCTAAGGAATATATGCCATAAAAGAAAATGAGCTACTCTTCTAAAGATAAAAATAAAGGATGAAAGTATACACCTATAAGACACCTGAGAAGCCATTTTGAAAGTCATGGTAGAGAGAATACGTGTTCCATGATTGTAACCATAAAAAAAGTGAGCATGTGAACACAGACTGGAAACGTATTACACAGAAGCTAGATACCATATACATTTTTTTTTTTTTTTGAGGAAGATTAGCTCTGAGCTAACATCTGCTGTCAATCCTCCACTTTTTGCTGAGGAAGACTGGCCATGAGCTAACATTCATGCCCGTCTTCCTCTACTTTATATGTGGGACGCCTACCACAGCATGATTTGCCAAGCGGTGCCAGGTCCGCACCCAGGATCCGAACTAGAGAACCCCAGGCCGCTGAAGCGGAACGTGCTAACTTAACCCATGAGCCACCGGCCCCCACGTACATTTAAATAATGTTGGTTATGTGTGATCATATTGTTTTGAAAATTTCCTTAATAATGTTTTTATTAAGATAATTTCCTTAAGAATGTTTTTAATTAAAATAGGAAAGCAAGGTAAAACTCATGAAACCAGTATCTTTATACTTGGGCCACACTTGGTGTCCTGCCTCTTCCCTAAGTAGGCCAAACTCATTCCTCTGTCTACAGTGCTCCTCCTCTGATGTTTACAGATCTGGATCCTTTTCCTTTTATGTGTTAACTTGCATGTTTTTGGTTGACCAGAGTCCCTAATAGTATTTTTTTATTTATTAGCTGTTTTATTATTTTATAGCATTACTTACTATTTGAAATGAGCTTAGTCATGTTTTCTTGTTGTTGCTGTTAATTGCTTGCCTCCTTTCTTAGAACGCAAGCTCCCTAAAAGCAGGGAACTCATCTGCTATGTTTGCTTCTGTATTCCCAGCATCCAAAACAGGGCCTGGCATGTAAGAGGCACATCATGGCACTTACTGGAAAAATACATTATTCCTAAATAATTCCCCTTGGGAATCTGGGGAATAGAAAGGAGAAAATGTATAGTGTTTCTGTGCAAATTTATTCTGTTTCATCTGTAGCAACACATAGGTGGCTAGGGCAATTATAAAATAAAACTTTATAAACTCCTGGAAATACCCCCTCTTACATAAAACTAACAAAAATTTGAAGTATTGACATGTACACGGGTGGCCCTATACATGGCTTCAGTTGGCTCTCTCAGCTCTACTGAGCTGAGAATCCTCAATTCCTGTAAGTATCTTCCCACTGCATTAAAAAAGAGGAAGCCCAGGCCAACAAGGCAGAGACCCAACCAGAGTTAAATGACACTCAATTCAGCCCTCAGCCTCTGATATTCAGGCTTTTGACACTAGTATAGTCACACCGATTGTTAAATTATTGAACACTTCTGCACCTGTTTGTAAACAGCCATTGCTTCAAGCCTTCTGGGTGCTGCTCATCTCCACTTCCTCAATGACTATCAACCTTTCCCTGGAATTCCATGGATCTTCCCTTGATTCATCAACTAAGGAGCTAGCGCCTGGAACAATGAGAGCCCTCCAGGAGCCTGCCCCAGCATTAAGGCCAGCTGGCATCCTTTCTGATGGCTCAGTGCCTGTACCTTATGAGGTAGGCATTTGTTGCTTTTGCCTGCCCTAAATCTAATCATTTCCTTCTTGTAACAGCAGAACTCTCTTTCCCTGTAGTTAAGTGATTCTATGTCCAACTCTCAAATCCAGGGATGATGCAAGGTCCAGCTTAGAAAAATACTACATTCTATAGCCCTCACCATACTGATAGGTTCAGGGCAAGTGAGTCAAGTTGTTCCAAGCAAGCTTATCCTGGAAATTTTGGGGAAAAAAAGATGCTCTCCTTACATGGAAATTTCTTACATAAGCCTACAGTAACTGAGAACATTCTTGCCACTGTAAAGAAAGAGCCTGACTCTAAATAAAGCAATGGCAGAGAAACGTAGAACTAACATGGGAGTTGGGGAGGGGGTAAGGGTAAGGTCTGTAAGCCTGGTCCTGATTGTATGGTTTGATTTCCCATTGTCCTCTATGACTGAATCCAGAATACTCCCAGAATTTATGGCGACATGAGCTCTAAAGTTCTTTTTCTTTCTTAAATCATTTTGAGTTAGGTGGCGTTTTTACAAGTGAAAGAGTTCCTGACTAATAAAAAAGGGGCAGGGATGGTCAGATCTGTCATTGATAAACAGAGTACCAGACAATTTGCAAACAGTATTACATTTCCCTTCCTAGAGAAATGGAACTTTTAGTAGTGAAGTACCTTACTGAAGCTTACCATGCTACAGTAGGAATTTGTACCTAGGTCTCTAAGACTTCAAGTTTTATGCTTTTATCACATTGCCATGATGGTCATATTGACTCAAATTATGAAGTGGATAAAATATGCCTAAGACTCGTTAGTCTCTTTTGGTCACATCTTTGCCATCATCTGTTCCTCTTCTCCTGCCACTGAGGAGCTTAATGATGATATGATTGCTTGTGGTTAAATGCTGGCTCTATAAGTAGACTACTTGGGTTTGAATCCACATCTTACTACATAATAGTTGTGTGACCCTGGCAAGTTACTTCTTTTCCACAATTTTTTCATTTAAAAATTATAGATAAATTAGTACCAACCTCATAAGGTTATTGTTAAATGGAATGAAGTGTGGAAAGTACACAGAAAAATGCCAGATGTAATAACAACGTAAGAATATGATTACCCTGTGTTTGTCCAAAAACCCCCATAAATATCTATTCTATGCCCTAATCTTTGCATTCCTTCTATAGGCCTTTCCCAATTAGAACTCCTGTTTACTCCTATAGGATCAGCTAGAAAGTCAATTACGTTAATCCACATTGCAACGTGTATGGCTCTTGGCATTCACTTTCAAGTGCACTTGATTCTTAATACAAAGATTTGCCAATTGATGGACTTCACATCAGGGTTGAATAATAATTGGGGCTTGGATATGTTTCCTGCTGAGCCTTCTCTACCTTGGAATAGAAGAGAAAAAGCATCAATAGATTCAACAACTTCCATAAATGTTAGGTTCAGGAAACAATGAGAAGTTGTGTGTGTGAGTACCAACAAGGAAAATGATGAGAGATGAGGTTGGAGAACTTGTGGTAAAGCTCCAACACTCATTACTCCAATCACATCTCTGTGTACCCTAGGAGGTGGCACAGGACTATGTAGTCTACAAACAAGAAATATCCAATATTCAGTCATGATGTTAGATTTTTGTTTTTATTTTTGATAAGAAATAGCAAAATAGTTCTTATATATTGGGAGAATTAAAAAGCATACTTTTTTCTGTGTTAAATGTTGGGCAATATGATTTAGTAGGTGAAATTATATAAAGCTTCCTACGTGTGTAATTGCAGGCAGGTAACTTAACTTCTGAGTCTTGTTTATCGACTCTGTAAAATGGAGAGTCTCTTCATTATCAAAATCAAATAAGGCAATATAATTTTTTAAAAAACACACTGCTTTACAACTGTCACGCAAACGGATTTAACTGTTATCATTGGAAGAGCAAAATAGAAAAAGAAAAAGGTGCCTAATAGTACATCTTATTTTTTTGGACTTTTAAACATTATTGTTCTCTCTCTCTGCAATCAATTTTGTTCAAGAAATTACAAGAAGGCCAGTCTTTACATGTAAGATCTTAAAAACGTTCAAATCATGGCACATTTGATTTACGTGGGCCAATTCTACAAACAAATGAAGAGGCTGCTCCCTTATTTATCTAGACATATGCTTTGTGAAGCTAACCTAAAACATATACAAACTAAGAATTAAATTTCTTGGTTGTTGACAAAAAAATAAATCCAGCTGGTAGAGATTAGTATGGGACCTAGAGTACCAAGCTCCCAGTTAGTGATTCCATAGGAAGCCAAGTCATTAAGATATGAAAAATAAATGAAAAAGGAAAGAAGGATGAATAAGGAGAGGGCAGGAAAGGAAGAGATAAGAAAGGAAGAGAATGCAAAAGAAGAAAGGAAATTCAAGAGAATTACTTATAACTCCTTTAGCTGGAGAGCTGAACAAATTTCTACTCTGGCAGTGAGTGGTTAATATGCTTCAATGCATACAGGTCTAAAAGTCCAGAAGTCAAGAGAAATAAACTGTTGCTATGTGTTCAATATATCAATGATGAAACAGATTCTCAAAGGCATAACAGAACTTGTCTACTCCAGTTTTTCCTGAAGGAGTCAGCTCTCTCCTGTCATCAATATTCATTTTGTGGTGTCTACGAGTGGTTCAGAAAGTATCTAGTTCCCCTGGGGAAAAAAGATTGGAAACTTGCATATCAAGTACTCTGTTTTTTTGGATTTTTTTTTTGCACAATTTAAAAGCAGGGCAGTTTTGGCCAATGTAGGAGTACGTTAGCTTTTTGTTGAAATGTCACTTTCTTCAATTATTAAACTCAGATGTATCTCAATGTGATTGCTTGGCTTTTTAAATTTAACATTATAATTTAACAAAACCACTAAAAATGGACAGATTACTTGTCATGTTGTTAACTAGGCTTTTACTACAAGAATTTCCTGCATACAGACACATAAAACTCATGCACTTTCAGGCATATAATGATCTGTTTGATACATATTTAAATCTAAAAGCTGCGGCCTTGGATTCTGGACATTGGTTACAATAGGATGGTGATGTTACTCTATTTATAGAAGAGATCCTGGTGCTCTAGAAATATGCTCTAATGCCCAAAGGTTCACTTTATTCATTCCTCAAATCTGATGAAAATGCTAGGGATTAGGCAGAAAGCCAGCCTTGTAAATCAGGATCTGGCAGACACTCCAAGCCAGAAACAGATTCAATGCTTTGCTACCTTGTCTTTCTCCTGAGAAATGGTGTCAACTTTTCTTCTTAACAATCTTACTAATGCAAAGGCTGACTGCTAGAGGAGTTCAGCTAGGCCTTAGGAACCTGTGTTATACCACACATCCTTGTTTCAAAGGCCATCAAGTCATTTGTCTAAAACATACTTGTCGGTGATTTTTTTTTCTCAAAAATAAGCAGTTTACATATTTCATAGGGAAAGAACAAAGGCCAACCCACCGTTTATGGTGCATGGAATATAGTGCATGGAACACCTTGAGGGATAAAATACAGTCAATCGGCTCTTTCTCCTTCTCAAGGAGAGAGGAACTGATTCTAAATCGACATTTTAGTGAGCGTGGCCCACTGCTGTGATGCTGTAGAGTTGTTTTCACTTACAGTAACTCTCACATAAAATTATGTCTGAAAGTAAATTATCAATAACTCATCCTAAAAGCAGCCTATGTGATGTTTCATGATAATATGCAGAGGGTCCATCTGAAAACAAACTAGTTCTTGATTATCTATGAGGATGACGTATGTGATTGTTTAAGGGTCTCCATAACAGACACAGGTGGATTTTGGAAGGACTAAAGCCAATCCAAGGATTTGAAATTCTTTTTAAAAATTATTTCAGTTTTATCCATTGGCGTTAATAAGTTAAAAAAGTTATACTGATTCATGGTTTAACCACCTCAGCTTTTGCTTGGATCACTTGTGAGTAATCAAAGGAAATTCCATGAAAGAAAAGCTATTTTATCAATTATCCTAAAACTTATATAAGATTCAACATCACATTTTAAAAATGTTAATACTAAGTTTGGTATAGATATGTAGGTTCTGTCTGAGTTTTTCCATGTGCTTTTGCCTTCATGCTGATGAAACGTGCCAGCAAATCTCAAAGTAGCAATTAGTAAATACAATTATTTGCTTCCAAGCTAGAGTGAGGCCAGGGGTGACAGGTAGGGAGGTTGGCCCGGAAAGGAAATGGGCCTCACAGAAAAACAAGAGGCTGTCCCTTGGAGGCCACATCCAGGGAACTCTCAGCAGAGGTGTGCAGTGGGTTTGCCCACTTTCCCCTCTATTCCCATGTGACTGAAAAGATGGCTGTAGTCAAGGAGTGTGCTGGAGGAGGACAAGAGATAGTACATCTCATTTAAGCAATTACACTATAAAAATGTTTCTCGTTTAAATAACTCGCTGATTCTATTTGTGTTTAAGTGCCTCTGTGCATTTTATCCTTGATTAACCAGTCGAATTATTTAGAAAGAAAAAGAAGACATTTATCTGTTGCAGGAAACAACACACAATTCCTTTTACTTATGTAATCCCTTTTGCAAAAATAAAAATTATTTGAACTCTAAGCATTTTAGAATTATAAGCAAGCTACATTTCACAAACAGAGAAACAGGTTCATTAGGATAAGGTAAAACCAAGTTTCAGTAGCATACCTGGATTTGATTAACTGGATATTTCACCAAAAATTAATTCCTGCCTGAGGCACTTAGCTAAATGTCTCGGGCACAGTATTCAGGGGTGCTGTAGCAGGGTTGTAATCTGGTATGTGTGATGAAACGTTGTCTGAGGGACCATTAGGAAATTACATCTTAACCAAAGAGTTTCACCAGATTCTTATACTGGCTGAAAAAGGCCATTCTCATTCTACACAGACATTTTCCAGCTCCCATTTTGTACAAACAGCTAAGAAATAGAAGGCATTTATTATCTTCATCTGCTTTACAATTTTTCAGAGCTCCTCTTTAACAAAATGACTCCCCATGTATATAATCAATATGTTCAGCATAGTAAATGTGAGACTGATATAGGAATGACCAGTATTTTTTATTTGTATCTCCACAACAGCAGTAACCAAAAAGGTGAACTTTGACCTCCTCTCAAATACATTACTGGTAAATTATGGAAACCAATGTACCACATACTTCCAAGTATTGAGTGCATTTATAGAGAAAAAATGAACCTAAAGAGAATCAGAACTAGTTCTAAACAATTAGAGCTTGTCATTTAACTAAATATAAAAATTATAGAAATTACAGAAATAATTTAAAAATCTGCTTTGCATCTTTCAAAGACATGGTAGAAAATTCATTTCTAACACTATCGTAAAGGTGCAATTTTTATTCTAAATTAGGTTTTAAGTTGTTTTAGAACTCTCTTAAATATTGTTTTCAAAATTAAGAAAATGGATACTTTTAAAAGAGGCTTCTTTGCAATAGGACTTCTAAAATTATAGTTAAAATTACAAAAATAGCATCTGTGCTGTTCATTCTTTCTACAACATAGCAATATTTCTCCTCGTACACTTTAAAAGAAAAGTTTTTCTTTTTTAATTAAAAAAGCAAAGGTTAAAGTTTTATTCATATATACAAGAAAGGATGGTATGTTCTCTTACTTGCAATAGATAGCATGAATATATCTGCAATATAATTTAAAATAAGTTTATTTTCCTGTTACTAACACACACAAGTCGAACAGCGTTCATACGCCCTGCTACTACAGTTTAGATTATAGTCAATATAAAAGAAGCTCTTCAAGAATTGTCTTCAAATGACAGAGAGGCTGAAGGAAAATGCTGTTTTCTTTGGTTTGGAAAGATTAAATTTCTGTTTTAAAAAAATGGCCACACTTAATGGAGGGGTTTGAATCAAGTTAGCAAAAATATTATGAAAAAATATTGACCACCCTAGAGGAATTATTAAAGATGCCAATCCATACCCCTTGACCGGAAAAAGCAACGATAATCATGTCAATTATGTAAAAAGTTAAGAACAAGTTTACCTTTATGCAAACGTTGAAAGAAATCTCTTAAAGCCTTAGAAAGACAGAAACTTTATCACCCTGTTACATCCAAATCACGTGAAAACACGATTTCAGCTTGTTACTTGTATACAGAAGCGCATCTTCTTGTACTGAGAGTTTTTTTAATCCATGATTCATATAAAAATCACTTCTTCCCAAAGCCATAGAGGGGCTGTATAAAGGGAAGGATCTAGACCCATTAATTTTGCCTCTGGGTAGTCCTATCCTTTCAACTAAAGAACTATCAAAAGCATCCCCAAGACACTGTCAACTTTCTTTGAATGGTACTTTTTACAGGCGTATTCCCTAGTTTCAGTAGATTATATGCTACTATCCATTAGTCTCTAATCCTTTTAGAAAAAGTTACATAATTTAAAAATATATACATACATATATGTATACGCATATATATGCATGTATATCCTTAAATGCTAGTTGAAATTATTTATTTAGACTGCCATATACTTTTATCCCTATTTAATAGCATTGGTCAATTTCAGTGAAAAACAAATTCAGCTAGAAGCATCTCATATATTAAACTTCTGATGCAGATGTATTTATGACAAGCAAATCATTTAAAACATTTTTAAAAATCACAAGTGGATCAAATATTTAATTTTAGAAAGCATTATTTTTTCGCAAAATGCTGGCAAGACCTACACCTATATTATTCTGTGGCAGAAAGTCTAACTTTGGTCTCGATTTTCTGTAATATTAGACCAAATTTGCTCCATTATGTAATCAAACTGTTTTACTTTTGCTTTCTCTTCCCCAAATCATTTAATCATTACCATTAGGGAAAGAAATATTATGTTGCAATTTGGAATTAATGGTGTCTTCCCGGCTGTTGCACAAAATGGAAATCATAAGAGCTATAGGTATTTCAGACATATAATTGTCTGGTTACGTGTAAGTTGTTTAAGATCAGATGGTTCTAAAAATATGTTTTGGGAATTCACTCAAAATTGGTTTAATATACTCACCTCAAATTGATATTTTGTCTATGCTGTCTTTAGGCTAACGAGAAGTTCAAATTAACTTTCAGATTTCTAACACATTCTTCATTTTACTTATTAATCTTCTCGTTCATTTTGGAAATATAATTAGGACAAGCTACTATATTCTAGTTTTATTTTCAGTTAGCACCAAGTCTAATATGCAAATCTTATGTAACTATCATGTTATCCATTTTCATAATTTCTTGATTAGAACTATCTGATAATTTGACCAGATAGAATAACTAATATTCTCTATTATGAAATGAAGTTCAAAACTATCCTGCAACAACACTCTATTGTGTAGTATTTCATAGAATTAGTATTTTAGGATTTCCCCTGTACAGTGGGAGCAACCTTAAGTTCTGATAAAAATGTTAAAGTCTAATTAGCATATTTGCTCTGAAACATTAATAGGATTTACTAAGATATTCTTTTAAAAGGAGAAAAGATGAAGATTGCATGAAATTGTTACCCTAGAAGATTTTGTGGGATGACTAGGGTAATAATGTCCTATAATATATCATTTAATGTCTCTCCTCAATCCACTCACTATATATTGGAATTAGCTCTAGCTTTCAGTATATAAAGTATCTTAATTTTTCAGCAGTATGAATACTCATATGCATCTCTTTTACATGTCATTGCTATAATTAACAATCTGTAAAGAGTAATGAAAATAAATATCACAAACCAAGCCCAAACTTTTACCTTTCCTAAGACAGTGGAGAAACAAGCAAAGAAAATCTTATTTTGCTCACACGGAAAGCAGTTGGTTTCTTTTTTGTACATCTTTTCATGTTTAAACTTGTTAAATCAGTTGTCCACAGATGAGGCAATTAAGTGACTGTCCTTTTGTCCTTGTAACCAAAAGGTGGCACCTCTAAAAATTAGAGTTAGCTTTCAACAGAGATACTACATTTAAAAGAAAAAACGGCATTTAAATGTCCAAGCCTTATAAAGAAGATCTTCTTTTTATTACTCTAGATAACTCTACTTAGACAGGAGAGACAAGTGCCTCTAACGGAAAATGGTTTAGAAAATAATATACATTACATTGATGGTAAATGAAAGCAACTCTTTTCTAAGTTGGTGTAGAAACTTATACACTAGAGATATGTAGTGAAAAAAATACTTTCTGGGGCACATAGATGAGTGTGGAAGATCAGGTAGAATTCAGAAAGAAGATTCTCTTTTTCTTATTCCAAGTGAAGACGCAGAAAAAAAAATTGTAAGACTTGGCATTTCACTTGATATCTCAAAGGAAAGGATTTATCTGGACACTAACATCTGCTGGCTTCTCTGTGCCCATGTAGGACCCACTTGGAAGGCTTTCCCGATACATTCAACTAGGCACTTCTCTCTACCTCCTCCCATCTGACAGTAATCACTTAGCTGTCTCTGATGAGTAATAGGAAAGGAAAGCTTATATCATTGATGATGGAATTAGAAATTGCCGAAGCTGCCATCAAGTCTCTGTCTAACAAGTACGTTTTACTTGACCTATTATGCAGGCAGCCAGCACACATAGTTGCTTTGATAGCTCTCTATTTCTTACAATAAGATGTGAGAACAAAATATTTTTCCCTTTAAGATTTTTAAAATTTGAGACTATCTTCCTACCACTACTTTCTAAACTTTGTTCCAGTACAAGAGGATTCTTGGCCAACTGGGCTTCCATGTGCCTCCTAAATGGAGTACTGAAATTGTATAAACATCATGTTTACATCTTATTAAAGAAAAGAAGGCAAGGCATGAATTTGATATCCAGGCAATAAAACGTAAACAGGAGAAAGTAGAATGAAATGACAATTCATACACAAAGGTAGCTTCAACACAAAAGTTAAGCGCTTGCTCTGTTTCACCAAAGGGTTAATATTCAAGAAAGTGAAAATCAACATGTACACAAAGATAACTAGAAGACTAGCTTTCTCAAAGCAGAAATCCAAGCCTCCTGATAATACTGGTGTAACTTACATATGTCTTGAAACTTTACATTTTTTTTGCCTCCTTCCTCCCCAAAATAAAGGCCATACCAGAAAACCTTAAGAAAGTAATAATCTGTTTTCATTTTTAATTCTTGTTACTCAAGAAACCCCTCAAAGTTCAGACATTACCACTGATGGGCAATATCAAATAGGCAGCCCCACAGGACAGATGGAAACAGGAAAAGTCAGATGGTTGGCACTTAAAAGCAACAGCAGTTAAGCAGTTGAAAGTGGGTTGGATCGGTGGTTTATTTTTGTTCCATTTGAAGGAATCAAGCGACAGATACAGCCTCTTGCAAGAAGATCAAGTCAAACTTGAAGCTTCCTCTCTCTGACAGCCAGGGGTGGACGGCTTGTCTACTCCCTTTATTCAGTTTAATTGCTTTCTATACTCTAATTTTAGCAGAGGTTGTATTCTATCTCCCCCCCCCCCCACCACCCCAGCGGAAAGAAATCTTTCTCCTTTCTTCACCACTCCCCTGTCTCCTCTGTGAAAAGGAAATCCTCTTCAAGAGGAGAAAGAAACCCTGTGCGTGCTTAGGATGGGAGGAGGGCGAAGACGAGAGAGAGACAGAGAAAGGGGTGAGAGATTGAGAACGGGGTGGGGGACAGAGGAGAGAGAATGAGAGAAGGAAGGAGAGAGCAAGAAGATGGGGAATGCCCAACATCAACTCCAGGCTCTAAATTACAGGCGGACGCTGTGCAAAGTGCTTTTCCAGGAGATGCACATGTGGTCTCATTATATTTCTCACAATAGGCCAACCGGAGCTCCCTCCCCAGGTCTCAGTCTCGCACTACCAAAACCCAAGTGTACTGAGAACAAAATCTTGAGGACGGATTCAAGCAAACAGGCACCACCGCGGTGGCGGTGCAGCCAGTCCTGCTGCCTTACCTGGAGGGAGGACCGGGAGGTGGTGCAGGTCTCCGTTCCCACTGCTCTCCCCACGCGGACCCGCGCGAGGCACACGTCCTCTCGCTGCCTCTGCTCTTGGAGGGGCAGCCTGCAACACAAAAGGGGTGTGTGGGTGTGAGTGTGTGGGAGGTTTTCCAGGGCCACCAGCTGGTCCCAGCTGGCCGCCCCCACCCTACACACACCCCTTGGGGCGCTGAGCCCCTATCTCAGCTGAGCACCACCCTGAAGGGCTTGCCCAGGGTGCAGCCTCAAGTTGCCGCTGCTAAGTGCTGCTGCTGCCACCGCTGCAGAAGAAGAAGGTGGAAAGACAGTGGGGGCAGTACTCGATCTAGAGCATCCCCACACTGCAGCTTCTCCAGGAATCCCTCCAGTGAGGAGGCGGCCGCCCATCATCTCCCAGCCCCGGCTGCGTGATTGGTTCCACCTCGGGTACGCTACGCCAAGGAGCCAATCCGGGCTCACTAATAATAGGTGGATCCGCTCAGCCAACAGCGCCCATCCCAGTTCTGTTAGTGTCTCTCCATCCCCACAGCGGACAGGGACTTGAGGAGGGGGGTTGAGGAGGGTTGGGGGAGGGCGGTGAACTAAAGAGGGGAACAGATACCAAGGAGACACAATCAAGGGCATCCAGTAAACCCTCTGGGTGGGCGCAGGAATGCCCCGCAACCTGTTCTGCAAGCCATATACACAGGAGAAGGAGCCAGCATAATACAAAGCTTTTTTTTTTTTTTTTTTTTTTTTACTTTCAATCAAAACCTGTCCTGATACTGAGCATGCCCAGACTGCAACAGCGACTTAGGAGTTCCGAGGTGTGTGGGTCACAGACTGTGGGTTTTTGAAAAGATGGAAGCGGGGGAGAGGCAGAAGTTTGTCTTTGGCCGTTTGACCCGGCAGAGTTGTGAAAGCAGAGCAGGGCGGGGAGTGTCCTCCAACTGAGCCACGGGGAGGTGGCCCTGTGGACTGTCGGAGGCTAATCATATTATTCTGTCGAGCTCTGGGGTGGAAGCGGGGCTAGAATGATCCGAGCCTTGCTAGATGCCTGGAGACTTCTCGTGAAGGGTGCGGCGGACAGGGATGCAGGGGAAGCTCCGTCCCGTAGGTGGGGCCGGGGAGCGCGACTCCACCCCGCGGCCGGCTCCAGGCGGGGGAGAGCGCGCTGGGAGTTTCCACCGCAGCGACCAATAAGTTTGTAGACTTGGGTCAAGCGCGACATTGTTGGGGATGCAGTTCTTGCCGGCCCCCTCCCCCATCTCTCTCCACCCCTTGCCAGCGCAGTGACGACTAAAGCGTGGGTCCCCTCCCTCCTTCCTCTCTTTCCCCTGAACGATTCTGCTAGGAAGTAAGAAGCTTTTCCCTTGTGAGAGCGGCGCTGACCTGATTGTCACTAAGCTCTAGAGCAATTTATAGCTTGGTAATAACGAGGGCTACTAAACTGGGAGGCTCAGCGGGTGGGGGAAGGGACTGCGAGCTAGGCGAGGGGCGGAGCGGAACCCGGCTCCGGGGTGGGAGCGAGTCCATTCTCTGCTCCACAGGTGAAAGGCTTTCAAAATGCAAAGAAGTATTTCCTTTCTCACTCACTGACCTTGTTTAATGGCCTTTGAACTTCTGATTTGTTTTGTTTAGAAATCCTAGCTGTTTGTGTAAACTTGGTCAATAGCTACAAATGAGAACTCTCCTAATTGAGCTCTTTATTTTACTATGAAGATTATCATGACATCTCAAGTAAGGAAATAAATATCTCAATTCCCCAAACCCATCCACTTTGAACTGGAGTTTCATTAACATTGGCTTGCAAAGGTAACTGTAGCAAGAATTCAATTAACAGTAACACATTTCTTCAAGTTTTAATTAAATCTCTCCTATTTATGTAATGTTTAAGATTAAGATTCTTATTTAAGTAGTATAGAGGGAAAGAAGAAAACCTTGATATAAACTAATCCTTTTACTGACAAATACTTGTGTATTCTCCAAAATTGTAATTTTATGTAAATATGTATCTTTCACTTTCCAAAATATTCCTCCAATCTTATTTTAGAATAGTTTCGTAGAGGGAGAGAGGAGATAATAGATGTCAATTTAAAATCGATTTTAAGTATTTGATGGGAAAAAAGAGGAGAAGAGAGGAGGGAGGAGGAGAAAAAAAGAATCAGTTATCTAATATTATTTTCCAATAAATGTCTTTGTATGAGAAGATTATTATAATATCTACCTAATGGAGATCTTTATTCTAAAAATACTCCTAGCATTCCAATAATTAAAACTGCACGTTTTAAATAGCTGCATCCAGTAGCTGCATCTAGAAACAAGTAAACTTATTTTACAAGAAATAAGTAGACTGTGAATCCAGATTAGTTATCTCTGTTCCATTAATATTTTAGCCAATTTCTCCTTCTGTCTACTTCACATCCTACCCAACAATCACTCTCTCTCAGTGGTCAGAATCCTAGACAACATTAATGGTGCAAGGTGTTTGTATTCCAAAGTTCCTTGAGGAAGACTGCTGGATAACCTAAGAAATGGGTTTTACACATATGTTGTGATTAAATTTAGAATTAATAGCATTTCTGTTCCTGAACATTAAGACAGTACTTATATACTGGATGTAGATATACTCTAGTTTTTGCAGGACTAAGATTTTTATTTTCTCTCCTATTTTTACGTTCTCCCCAAGCTCTGGGAATGGCCTGAAGACCCCTCCCTGGTCCCACTGGGTTGACATATCATACTATTCTGTTGCAGAGAGTGTGTATCTTATCTTTCCCCTTTACAGCAGACTCATCTCCATTAAAAGAAAGATCAGGTCAATTGTCCTTTCTCTCTCTTTATCCCATTGCTCAGGTACTCTTCAATCTATAATCTCTATGTCTTATGCTACTGAGATGTAAGTCATCTCCTGGTTGCATGGTATTTTACAAAAATTATTTGCTATTTTCAGAACCATGTTCATCTATTTTGTTTAATGTTTTGCTTCTTCATTCTTAGCTTTAAAAAAAACCCCACTTTTGTTCATTTTTTCTTCACATTTTTGCTGTGATGGAGATCTCATTGTTATCATTTCCTTTATGCCTTTTTCAATGGACTCCTCTATTTACTACTTTAATGTTCCCTTTGCCATCTATTTTAGGCTACAGGATTAGAATAGAAACTAAATTAGATTGAGGCACTGAGGACAAAAGTATGTCTTATGGCAAGAGTGGGAATTAGAGACTTTAGACACTAGAAATTCATTAAGTGCAAACTTAGCCAAGGTTTTCTGTAGACCACAGAAAGAATGCATGAGAGGTTCTAAGAAAATTCTCCATGTTGGTGGAAAAGCTTGTATATCCTAGTTGATCAGTAGTTCTAGAGTCCTATTTAATCAAGATTCTCATATATCATTAAACTTTATATCTTTACTAACCACATATATTTCATATCTTTAATCCTCCTGTTCTTAACTGTCATGACCCAGAGTGTGAAAAAATAAAAAAATAACCAACTTTTCTAGATTTTGCCTGTTGTTTGTATAGATTCACATCTTACTTGTTTTATTTTACATCTATACATTTTCTGCCATTGCCTTTCAAGATACAGCTTTTTTTTCCTTCCCAGGACAGACAGGATTGATTGTTTGTTTTCTGGAGTAAGAACTTGGATAGAATTCCACCTTCACCACTAACTGTCTATGTGATCTTGAAGAATGTACAAAACCCCTCGAAGCACTGGTTTTCTCATCTATAATATGTACATAAAGACACAACATATATCCTTAGGTTTTGTTGTGAGCATTTAGTAAAGTAGTGCATATAAAGTACAAGTTCCCAGCACATAGCAAGGACTTATTGATATTAACCATTATTATTATTTTATCATTATCATTCCGGCTGCTATTGCTACTATTTTTTTTTTCAGATTTCTAAGAGATTGGATTTCCTTCCATCATCCAATCCATTTACGCTAATAGTGAGGCGTATACTTTTCACCTATGAGCATTGAAGTTAGAAGAGCATTAATCCATGTTATAAGAACTTCTTTATATATAAAATGTCAATAGTCATCTATCTTGCATGTGTTGGTCGTAGACTATAATCTTCTAGGAGATGAATAATTTTGTTTTTAGAGAATGTGAACTTAAGTATTGTTTTTTCATTAAAATTTAGTTTATATTACTCGTTAAAGTTAAGAAAAATCTAATTCTAGTGCTAAAAAAATCATGAACATGATGTTTTTGTTTTCTAGCAAACAAGTGTACCCATTTACTTATTTTAAAGATAGTGGAGCCATTCATTTTGGTTTCCCTTCCATTCCTTTCTCTCACACTTTTTGGCCTGGCAGTACTACTAATGATTTTATAGCCAACTGTTGAGGGGAAAACATTAGGGTTCTCTGTATCAGAATTACATAAAGAGAAATTAACCACATGGACTTTTAAACTGGACACCCCACAGTGTTAAATAAAGAGAATCTAGAATTGACGGACTGAAAAAAGAAAATGAATACAGATGGGAGTCAAGTCTTTGGTACAGAGAGTAAAGGCCCCATAATTGAACTACAATACTTTACAATTTCCAAAGAAAAGAAAATAAAGAGCTAGCAGTAGTAAATGCAGCTTTACAAAAAGCCTTTTCTTAACATTATGGCTAAGAAAATATTGGAAATGAAAAGGAGGACAGTGACTCAAAAAGTAATATACTGTGTCAGGCTTTTGAGGTTAGCAAGGAAAATATTATTTAGGTGAATCTATCTCAAGGGCAAAATCAACGTAGTTTGAGCTAATGTGAGCCAAAGGTTTTAGGAATAAAACAAAGGATATATTTTTCAAATACTCTCATACAACAAATATACTGTGGTGAAAACAAGTTTGCTAATAAAGCAAGAGCAACATTGAATTTTATACTAATTCTCTTTAAAATCAGAGGGAAGATTTCTAATAACTGAACGCATAGAGAATCATAGTTCAACTGCTTCATTCAATTTATGTGGAAAAAGTGTGTCCAGAGAGATTAATTCACTTACCAAAGCCATGGAGATAGTTAAGGTAGGGTGGGGCAGGGTAGAAGGAATACTCGGCGTTTTCAACAGGTAAAATGGTTTAATAATATCATTTGGGAGAGAAGTGTGGCAAACACTCAAGATTTGATTCTGAAATGGTCCTTAGTGTTCTGATAGAGGGCGGGGAAGACACGAATGGGTCTGATTCATTCTAGGACGCTCCTAGAAGGCTTTTTGCAGAACGGATTATATGGGTTTGCTTTAATAATTTATGTGCATCCTAGTCCACGTGTCCCTAATTCACCTAGTACTAAATTAAGCATCAGAAATTGGTAGGCTCTTGAAGGAAAGTTCATTTATTGGACATTGAACCAAAAAGAAAGATAAGAAGGATACCAGGTTCTCTATTCTAGCCCTCAGCGTAAGTCTCTAATGGCTCTGGGCATGCTTCCCTTTTGGATCTTCCAGACTCCTGACAGAGGTAATAGGGGCCTGAGTGATTGGCCTCTTGGTCTGTGAGCATGCTCCATTCCAGGGAGTTGCAGCTTATTGTGGATGCAATGATAATGACATCTCCTGGACCATGGTTATCCTTTATGCGTGTCCCCATGTTTCCTATCTTAAGCAGGGATGGAGGAATAGATTTGGGTATCAGGAAGTCAATGGGATATAAATAATAACAAACATTTTTGAGAAAACTGACACACAGAAACGTTAAGTAACTTCTCCAATCTCACACATCAGGTAGTGTTTCACCTTTCACATCTCAATCTCCAAGACTTGACAGTTTTAGCAGAAATTTGTGTTCAAAATAACTGTGACTATTTCAAGGACTCCAGTCTTACTGTAGCAGGCTCCAGAAATTCAGAGTAACTTGAAATATTTATGTAGGAATAGCTTAAATAACATTTATTAATATAATTTTCTCATCATCACTAAGGGAAATGCATGAAGCCAGAAGAGAGATATTATGCCAGCCACTCTCCTTAATGAGGTTACTGAGTTTTAACTGTTGGTTTTAACCCTTAGGAATTGTCATTATGAAATAGTATGAATGTTTTAAATGTTATTAATAAAGCCACCAATATACTACAATCCAGCTTCAAAAGTTACTAAAAATATCCTTTGCCATCACCCATGTGCTCTCCCCCAGGTGATACTCCTTCCTACCTGTATCACCAAGGTAACCCCTACCCTGTATTTTGTGTTTACCCTTATCTTGCTCTTTTTTATAGTTTTACCACATATATATGTATCTCTAAAAAATATTTTCAGTTTTCCCTATTACTGAAGTTTTTATAAGTAGAATCTTGCTGTAATGTATATTTCTCAAACTCATTTTTTTAGTTTTAGAGTAGATTTTGAGAGGGCCGGCCCCATGGCCAAGTGGTTAAGTTCGCGTGCTCCGCTTCAGCGACCCAGGTTTCGCCAGCTCGGATCGTGGGTGCAGACCTGACACCACTCATCAGGCAATGCTGAGGCGGCGTCCCACATAGCACAACCAGAGACACTCACAACTAGAGTATACAACTATGTACTGGGGGGCTTTGGGGAGAAGGAGGAAAAAAAAAGAAGATCGGCAACAGTTGTTAGCTCAGGTGCCAATCTTAAAAAAAAAAAAAAAGAGTAGATTTTGAGATTTAGCCATGTAGCTGAAGGTTATTCATTATAACATATATTAAGATGTATGTATATATCATTGCTTTTGCCCATTCTTCTGTCTGTAGATATCTGCAGTGATTTTGATTATCTGCTATTACATACAGTACTGCTATGATCATTCTCATTCTTGCCTTCTGTTCTGCATGTGCATGAGTTTCTCTTGAGCATATACCTGGGGTAAGAAATGGATCCAGGTTTTATAGATCTGAAGTTTTATAATTAGAGATGTTATTCAAAAAAATGGCCCCAAATTAGGAATAGAAGTGTGTATTTCTTTGGAATGAGAAAAGAAATCACAAAAAATTTTAACAATAAAATTTTAATAATTTTTAATTTCATGGATATCGATATATCTTTGAGTTTTTTCTTTGTATTTTCCTGTATACTGAGAAATTTGATTATAATATCATGTTTATTGGCCATTCGTGTTTTGTTTTCTGCGTGTTTTTGGTCTTTTGATTCATTGGAGTTTATATATTCTTTACATTAATAGTTTGTTGGCTATATGTATTACAGATACCTTCTGTCAGCTTGTGGCTTATGTCTTGATTTTTTTCTGTTTTCTTTCCATGAAGAAAAATGCTTAATTTTAGTCTACTCCAATCCTACCATTCTTTTACTTTATATTCTCTTTATTTATAAAATTAATAAAATTTAACCTTTTATGTTTGAGTCTTTATTCTATCTAAAATTGATTTTTGCGTCTGCTTTGAGATAGAATTCAGTTCCATTTCTTCTACACTGAGGAACAATTGTCTTCACAGAGTTATTGAAGGCCTGGTCTTTCCCTGATCAACCTGTAATGCTAGCTCTGTCCAGGTCACTTTTTCATATGTGCATGTCTCTGTTTCTGAAGTCTCCATTCTACCCCACTGGCCTCTTTATCTATCCCTGCATCAACAGTACACTGTCTTAATTAAGTAAGTTTATTATAGATTTTGATATCCAAAAGAACATCCCCAATGCTTCCTCCTCCACTGCATTTTCCTTCTTCTTCCAAAGTGTCTTGACTGTTCTTCATCTTCAGCATGCTCATATATAATTTAGAATGCCTTTGTAGAATTTCAGCATAAAAGTCTGTTAATAAAATTGACGACATTTTTACACTTTTTATTAATTTGGGGGGAAATTGAAATCATTATGACTTTGAATCTATCAAAGGCATTGTACGTTATTTTCCTAGATTTGATTTAAGTATCAGTTTTTATGGTTGAGGTAAATTCTACCATTTTAAAACTTACCTTTCCTCATAAAAATGAAATTGACTTTTGTAGCAATCCTGATAAACTATCCAGTTACTAATGATAATTTGTAGATTATTTAGTTTTTCTCTGGAGACAAAGATATAATCTGTGAATAATGATTTTTGATTTTTCCAACAGCTATCATTTTCATTTCTTTTGCTTGATTATTGCATTGGGTGGATCATCCACTTAAAGATCCTATTATTTTCATTTTATGAAAAACACTTTTAATATATTACCAATAAGTATATTGCTTACTGTAGAGTTTTTGACAAAATCCTTTATTAGGGCAAGAAAGTTCTCTTCTATTTTAGGTTTGCTTTTCAATTTTTAAATCATGGATGGATGTTGAATTTTGTCTAGATTTTTTGCATCTACTGAGAGGGCAATATTTTCTTAATTTGTTAATGTGGTGATTTATAAGCATTTCAATATTGAATTAACATTGCACTTTTGATATAAATTAACTCTAATATGATGTACTATTTTTAAAATAAATTGCTGGACTTGGTTTGATGACATTCTGTTAAGACGTTTGCATTGTTGACTAAGGTTTGACTATAATTTTCCTCCTGAGCTATACCTGCTGGTTTTCATATCAAGATTACTGTGGCATCAAATAAAATGTATTGGGCCTGCATTCTTTTTTCTGTGTAGCATAACTTTTCACATTGTTCCCTTATGGATAACTTGTTTTATGTCCTGTATAAGAAATCTTTGCTTTTTCCAAAGTTATGAAGACAGTTTCCTATGTTTTCATCTAAAAGCTTTGCTCGTTACTTTTAACATTTAAATAGGTAATCCATCTGGAATTGATTTTCATGTATGGTGTTAGGTTAGGGGTTGAGATCCATTTCTTTTCCCATGTGGATATCTAGTTGGTTCAACACATTATTTTTACTATTCTTTTAGTGATTACTTTATAGAATGTACGTCCTTTACTTACTCCAATCTAAAGCACATTATCAAGTTTACCACTTTCTGGGAAACACACCTCCATTGATTCCCATGCCACCATCAGCATAATTTTAGCAATTCATTTTAATTATACAAATATTTTAAATCTACATTGTTATCATTAGTTTTGTACAACATTCATTTACTTTTACCCACAAACTTTTATTGTTCTTCTTCTTCATTGTTTCTCGCATTTCTGTGTTTTTATCTGGGTTTGTTTTCATTTAGCTTATAACATTTGTTGTGGTACAAGTCAGCTATTCACAAATTATCTGAGCTTTAGTTTGTTTGAAAATGTTTTTAATTTCATCTTAATTTTTGAGGGGTATTTTCACTGAACATAGAATTCTAGATTGATAATATGTATGTTTTTGCCAGGGTATCAGAAACTTCATTCCATTATCTTCTAGTTTGCATTGGTTTTGAAAAGTAAGTAATATTTCTTTTCTTTCTTAGCCTGCATAAAACGTGTTCATTTTCTCTGACTGCTTTTAGGACTTCTATTTCACATTTGTTTTTACCAATTTCAATGTGATTTGTTTGGGTGCAGTTTTCTCTGTGTTTATCTCACTTGGGATCATTGAGCTTCTTTAATCTGTGGATTTAGAGTTTTGATTAAATTAGGAAGTATTTTGATCATCAATTTTTAAAATATTTCTTCTGCTCATTCTAATCAGCCTTCTTTTTTTCTAGGATTCCACTTTTACATATGTTAGACCTCTTACTACTGTGCCACAGTATCCCAAACTCAGGATTTTCCCCTGCCTTTTACTCTGCTTGCATCTGTATTGATAGTTTTATTGCTGTCTTTATATACACTGTTCTTTTTTCTCAGTATTTCTTCTGTTATTTAGCCTATCAATTTTCATTTCGAATGTTGTACTTTCAGCTTCAGAATGGTCATTTGTGTTGTATCTTTTGTTTTTCCTTTATGTTTATCTTTGCTTTTAAACATTTGAATTTCTAATAGCTCTTTTGAAATCCTTTTTGTCAATTCTATCATCTATTATTTCTGGGTTTTTTTCTATGGATTGACTTCCTTGTGGATTATGTGTCAAATTTTCCTGCTTCTTCTCCTATCTAGTATTTTTTTATTGGATACAGGACATTGTGAATATTACATTATCAAGAATCCGAATATTGTTATCCTTCTTTACAGTGTGTTGGATTTTATTTTGGCATGCAGATTAATTTTTGTTAGATCAGTTTGTTCATTTTAAGGTTTATCTTTATCTATAACCCAAGGTCTGACAGCCTGTTTTTGTAAATAAAGGTTTTTTAAAATTGTTTTTAAGATTGGCACCTGAGCTAACAGCTGTTGCCAATCTTTTTTTCCCCCTGCTTTCTCTCCCTAAAGGCCCCCAGTAGATAGTTGTATATTTTAGTTGTGTTTCCTTCTAGTTGTGGATGTGGGATGCTGCCTCAGCATAGCCTGACAAGCGGTGACATGTCTGTGCCCAGGATCTGATCCAGTGAAACCCTGGGCGGCCGAAGTGGAGCAGGCAAACTTAACCACTTGGCCACTGGGCCAGGCCCTGTAAATAAAGTTTTATTGGAAACCAACCACACTCATTTGTTTATCTGCTGTCCATGGCTGCTTTTGCACTACCACAGCAGAGATAAGCAATGGGTATTCATTGAACTTGTCTGACCTACAAAGGCAAAGATACTTGCTATCTTGTCTTTTACAAAGAAAAGTTTGCTGACTCCTGGCTTAGGCAAGTATGTGGGCCTGAATGAAGACGTGATGAAGTGGGAGAAATCTAGGCAAGACATCAGATTTCTGCATTGGTTAGTTGAATAATTATTAGAGTCATTGACTAAGAGAGCAAGTAAAGAAAAAGTATATTTTGAAAAGAATGTGAATTCAGTGTGGGATTTTAGAGTTTAAGTTGCTTACAGAAAGGTAATATGGGGGTGCCACCTAGGTCAGTAATACTCGGGTCTGGGAATTAGGGCGAGGTTAGAGATAACAATTTGAGTATTGTTATTGTTTATTTGTGGTTTAATTCATGGAGAGAAAAGAAAGAAAAGCTCTTGCCATTTGTACTACTGTTCTAGCATAAAATTTTTAACAAGGGAATAAGCAAGAATACTATCTCAACAACTTTAACCTTGCTTTAAAAGTTCCTTAGATTTAATTTCATATAAAGAATACCATGAAGAGATATTTTTACTAGTGCTAAATAAATAAAATTAATACAGTAAAAATATAAAGTTTATTTGTAAGGCAATTGTCTGGAACTTAAACATGTATATTTTAATAGAAAATTGTCAATCTCTCCTCTAAAGAATTCACAAAAACCTACATAATCTATTATACACACACAGTTTAGTAGTAATAATCTCATATTGAGTATTCCTAACTAACATTTTTAAGACTACAGACGGCCCCTGACTTACAATGGTTTGATTTTTTGACTTTATAAAGATGCAAACATTAAATGTATTTGGTAGAAACTGTACTTCGAATTTTGATCTTTCCCAGGCTAGTGATATGCAGTACAATCCTCTCTCATGATGTTGATCAGTGACAGTGAGCCACAGCTCCCAGGCAGCCCCACAATTACGAGGGTAAACAACTGATACACTTACAACCATTCTGCACCCAGACAACCATTCTGTTTTTCCCTTTCAGTACAGTATTCAATAAATTCCATGAGATATTCAGCACTCTATTATAAAATAGGCTTTGTGTTAGATGATTTTGCCCAACTGTAGGCTAACGTAAGTGTTTTGAGCACATTTAAGAGAGGCTAGGCTAAGCTATCGTGTTCACTGTGGTAGGTGTATTAAATGATATTTTCAATTTATGATGGATTTATGAAGACATAACCCCACCGTAAGATGAGGAAGATCTGTGTTTCTAAAGGAGAAAACATCAGTGCTGTATCTCAGAATATTACAAAGATATTTTCAAAATCAGCATATTTTATAGTGACAATTCTTTGTGTTTTATAGAGTATCTTTACCCACATCATTTTAATCTCACAGCCCTCTGATGTCACTTCCATTGTTCCCACTTAACAGAGGATGAAATTGAGGGTTGGAGTGTTTAAAAGGCTTGCTAAACATTACAGAGCAATTAGGATAATAGGGAGTATAACTGATTCTACTGATGCTATGTCTACTGCTTTACCCCTTCTCCCTCTGTGTTGCCTGCCTTGGTAGCATCAGAGCACACACGGATGCCAGGCAAATCTAGAACAGAGTACCCAGAACTAGGTTCAGGGTAGGCCAATAAGCATGAACGAAACTTGAAGCAACTAGGCAAAGATAGCTATTTTAATTCAATGATCAAAAAAGTTTTTCCCAAGAGATTAAAGAATGGTGGTGGTGGTAGGTTAAAGAACAAGAATTTAACATTTCTGGTGTTGACATGAGCAGATGGAGAGCCTACTCTGTGCATGTCTAACAGATCAGAGGACTTTGGAATTGGTTAGGAGAAAGTAAATGAGAAAGAAATGGACTACTTTGAAAGGAAATTCAGAAAACGGGTAGCAAAGAGCCATAAAACTGGAACTAACCTAAAGTTTGGGAAATTAACTTTGCTATGCTGCCTGTTTCTGAGGCTATAGGTTAGATATTTGTTTGTAAGAGAGTGACTGTAGTAAAAATTAAAGTGTATGCAATTAAGATTTCTATGATTTGACTTTGTTTAAATAACGTGTCTGCAAGATAAAGCTTCCTTAGGTCTTTTATCAAAATGAGGCTGAATGTTTTGGCATGTCTAATATAAATATTAATGCTGAAAGAATTAAGAACTTCATACAATCTATTCAATGATTATTGCTTATTATTCCTTTATTCTCTTCAAAATGTCTCCATTTCCCTGCTTAAGTATGGGTTTCTCAGCTGAACAATCTATGTGTTTATACTTTCCTTTAAACTAAAGATTTTTCAAAACATTAAAAAATTTAAGTGGCATTTTTATTTAATCTTAATTAAAATAGATATATTTAATCTCAAACAATGCATAGGAACTTTGTTTGGCATAGTACTTTAAATTTTTATAGTATTTTATCTGTTTGCAAACCACATATTGAAGAGTGCTAAAATAAAAGTGATTAAGCAATCTATATTGTTAATATCCCCAGAAGCTGACAGACATTTAACTTTTAAACATAAAGTAAATTATTTAATTTTAGTGGTTTTTTTTCTTTAAATAATTATCTTAAACAAGTACTTCTTTATATACTGCCTTAAGCTTCAATTCTGGCATTTTCCAGGCAAATTTTCATTAGGTATAAACTCATTTCATGTCCTTCTTTCATTAAAAATATCTTCCTTCTGAATGGCTCACAATATTTTTTGTGTTTTGCAAAGTTGTTGTAGGTTTAAGTTATTTATTCTTTATAAGTACAAGCTTAAGGCTTAATAGGGATTTAACACATGAAGGCTATGGAGAGATTTATGGAAAGTTGTTGCCTGTGTACTTATTATTTCAGTAGGTCTGCAGCCAAGGGTCTGCTTATGGGTCTGTGAGTGTTATTGGGAGGAAGAACTGGACATGGAATAGAGAGATGCAAGGGACAAGCTAGAAACTGTCAGGTCTTTTCTGTTACACGTCTACCAGTTCCTGTCTGATACCACATCTGAGCATGAGGCCCTTCGGTGAATAATAGCTACAGTTTCACTTCTGTCTGCCATACCTCATACAAGTACCTCTGGGCCAACTCTATTTTGGTATTATATGCAGAAGAAGATTCTGGAGAACAGAATTCTCCTCTAACCACATTGACACCGGAATATGTAAAAAATATATATGAAATGAATCAATATGTCATTATTTGCAAATTATATATTTCTATATGCAGAAAATCTAAATGTGCAAAAGTCTTTAGAATACATGAATTTACCAAGTTTTCTAGATCAATGGTCAATATACAAAAACAATTAATTTATATATTAGAAACAAATAATTAGAAATGATATTTAATATGATGCCGTTTACAGTAACATCAAGGCATGCTAAATACCTAGAAATAAATCTAAAAAAATGGGTTATGATCTCCATATAAAATATTATAAACATTACTGAGAAAAACTTAAAGAAACCCAAATAAATGGAAAAAAATACCATATTCTTGTATTGGAGGAATAAATATTAAGATGTCAATTTCTCCCATATTGATTTATTGATTTAATTCAATACTAATTTCAATATAAATTGACACCTGATGAAAATTTTATATGGTACTATAAAGGTCTTATAGTTTCTGTGAAATTCTCACAAAAAGTTTAACAGAGTTGAAAGTCTTAAACTACTAGATATGAAAATTATTTTAAAGCTTCATATTCATAACTGTATTACTGGTACAAGAATAGATAAATAGTTCAATGCAACTGAGTGTGGAGTCCAGAAACACTCCCTCATATATATAGTCACCTGATTTGTAACAAAGATGCATCTTTAATTCAATGAGGGAAAGAATTATTTGAAACAAATGATGCTAAATCACTTGTGTAAGTATAATTAATTTTGGCTATCTGGATAGTTGGAAATACATCATAACCTAAATATGAAAGGAAAAACAATAAATCTTCTAGAATAAAGTATAGGAGAGTATCTTCATCAGCTTGAGGGAGGGAAAGAATATGAAACACAGAAATAGCTAATCATTAATAGAAAGATTAACATAATGGACCTGGCGGACAGATTTCAACAGATACCTCACGTAAGAAAATTTATGAATGGCTTAAGTACATGAAAATGTGCTCAAACCATTAGTGTTCAGAAAATTACAAATTAAGACCACGTGAAATACATCTAACAAAACCTCTCACCAAAGAAAAATGCCAGAGTAGATCACTTTACTGGTTAATTTTACCAAACTTTTACAGAAAAATTAACTCAAATTATTCTCAAACTCTAAAAATTAGAATAGGAGGAAATATTTTCTTCACACATTCTATGAGCCTAGCCTAATGAAAAGCCAGAGATATCACAAGAAAACTACTGACTAATATCCCTTATAAACATAGATGGAAAAATCCTAGACAACATACTAAGAAACTGAATGTAGTAACCTAAAGGATTGTACACCATGACCAAACGGGATTTATTCTAGGAATGCAAGAGTGGTTTAACATACAGAAATCAATATAACATGCCGCATTAAGGTAGGAACTAGGAAAAAAAAGTTCATCTCAACTGATGTAGAAAAATCATTTCACAAAATCTAACACCATTTCACGATATTAACATTCAACAAGAAAATACAAATAAAAAGCACCCAAATTGGAATGAAAAAAAGTAAAACTATCCCTATTCTTAGATAAGATTTTATATATGTAAAATCCTAAGACATCCACAATGCAACTATTACAGGAAAAAACAAATTCAGGAAAAGTTGCAGGATACAATATCAACACACAAATATTACTTGTATTTCTATACACTATCAATGAACAATCCCAGAAAAAAACTTAGAAAACAATTCCATTTACATTAGCATCAAAAAGAACAAACTACTTAAGAATAATTTTAACAGAAAAAGTTCAAAACTTCTGCAATGAAAACTGAAAAAGTTCCTGAAAGAAATTAGAAAAGACTTAGGCAAATGGAAAGGAATCTTATGTTCATGGATTGGAAGACTTAATTTTGTTAAAATGGCAATACTCCCCAAAGCAAACTACAAAATCAATGAAATCTCTATCAAAGTTCAATAATCATTTTTCAGAAATGGAAACCTGATCCTAAAATTAATATGGAAACACAAGGGACCCTGAACAGCCAAAACAATATTTAAAAAAGAAAACGAAATTAAATTAGAGGACTCATACTTCCTGATTGCAAAAGTAACTACAAAGCTACGGTAATCAGAACAGTGTGGCACTGGCATATGGATAGACATGTAAACCAATGAAATAGACTTGAAAGTACAGAAATAAATCAAACATCTATGGCCAACTGATTTTTGACTAGGATGCCAAGACCATTCAATGGGGTAAAAGAGAGTCTTTCAATAAATGGTGGTGGAACAACTGTATAGCCATATACAAAAGAATAAAGTTGTACCCTTACCTCACACCATATAAAAAAATTAACTCAAAATGGATCAAAGGCCTAAAGATAAGAGCCAAACCTACAAAACATTTAGAAGAAAACAGGTAAGTCTTCATAACTTTGGATTCTTAGCTATGACACCAAAAGCACAAGCAACAAAAGATAATAGATAAATCAGACTTCATCAAAATTTAAAGCTTTTATGCAAAGGACACTATCAAGAATGTCAAATACAACTTACAGATTGGTAGAAAATATTTGCAAATCATATATCTGATCAGGGTGTTCAGTATCGAAAATACGTAAAGAGCATTTACAACTCACCAACCAAAAGACAACCTAAATAAAATATGGGCAAAAGAAATCAATAGACATTTTTCCAAAGAAGATATACAAATTGCCAAAAAGCACATGAAAAGTGCTCAGTATCATTGGTCAGTAGGGATTTTAATTAATCAAACCACAGACATACCACTTCACACCCATTAGGATGGCTATAATAATTTTAAAAATGAAAGTAAGTGTTGGCAAGGATGTGGAGAAATTTTCACCTTTATACGTTGCTGATGGGAATGTCAAATGGTGCAGCTGCTGTGGAAAATAGTTTGGCAGATGCTCAGTAAGTAAAACATAGGATTACTATATGATCCAGCAATTCCACATATAGATATATGCTCAAAAGAATTAAACACAGGTATTCAAACAAAAACTTGTACACAGATATTCATAGCAGCACTATTCACAATAACCATAACATGGATACAACCCAAATGTCCATCAGCTGATGAATGGATAAACAAAATGTAGTATCAACATACAATGGAATACCATTCATCCATAAAAAGTATTGAAGTACAGATATATGCTGCCACATTGATAAACCTTGAAAACATTATGCTAAGTGAAAGAAACCAAAAACAGAAGGCCACAGGTTGTATGATTTCATTTATCTGAAATATCCAGAATAGTTAAATCCATAGAGACAAAAGCGCATTAGTGGTTGCCAGGGGCTGAGGATAGGGATGAAGGGAGAACCACTGTTTAAAGGGCAGAGGGATTCCTTTTGGGGGTGATGAAAATGTCCTGGAACTAAACAGTGGGGATGATTGGACACCATTGTGAAGGCACTAAATGCCACTGAATTGTACACTTTAAAATGGTTAAGATGATGAATCTTATATGTTATATATGTTTTACTACAAGAAAAAAATCAATAACAAAAAGAAATGATCCCATGTGCCCAGAAGGTAAGAGTGAAACAAGAGAATAATATTGTATGTTTTCTGTGTTAAGAATATCAATTTTGATACCTGTATGTAGTATGGTTAAAAGGAATCAAGGGAATAATTAGAGACTCTTGGAATATGTATTCTAATTGAATGTTGATGGGGTGCTGGAATGAAGTTTCTTCTTTAAGGAAGCTATTTGCAGTCTAGCATCCATATATAAAATTTACTGAAAAATTTTATACTGAATCTAACTTCTCTGATGCCTTAGTTAAATGTGAGATGTTTTCAGGAAAGCACAGTACAGATGCCCCTACTCACTGAAATATCCATGTATTCCCTCAGTCTCCACAACATTAGGGAAATGACGTCTAAGGAAGAACTACAAGATCTTTGTTTATGGCTATTTTTTTTTCACATTATAATTCTGTTCCTTTAACCTCCCGCTACAATCCCTTAAACATCCTGAGTCCTCTAAATTCTCTATGTGCTTCCAAAATTGTACTGTCTAGCACCTGCGTAAGCTTTAGCTACAGCTAAGTTGTGGCTAAATCCAAGTCAGAGTTTAGATTGTTTGCTTCTGTGTTTTAAAGTTATTTTTAACTCAAACAATAACAAATTCTCTGGATTTAAAAGTTCCAGCTTTATAGGATTATACAAATGGGGTATTTTGTATTTGGTGAGAATGAGAAAAAGGTGGAACAAGACATATGCCAATTTCCCTGTGTAACCACAAGTTCATTTTTAAAGCATGCCAATACTTTGCTTTTCTACAGTCTTTCAAAATGTATGTTAATGCTTGTACTGAAGAGATGTCATATTAAGTTTGACAATTCATTTAAGAGGTAATTCAGAAAAAATTCACAATATAGAAATGGTAATTTTCTAAAATTATCTGGAATTAAAAATAAGCAAGAAGTTAAATGAAATGTTAGTTTATAACATATAAGAATACTAAAATCATATCAATTATCTTTTCCAGCCACAGGAGTATGAAACTAGATATAAATTACAAGAAGAAAACTGAAAAATTCAAGAATTTGTAGAGATTAAGCAACATGCTACTGAACAACAAATGGGTCAATGAAGAAATCAAAAGAATAATCAAAAAGTACCTTGAGACTAATAAAAATGAAAATGCAACATACCAAAACTTGTAAGGTGCAGTAAACACAGTTCTGAGGGATGTTCATAGCAATAAATGACTACCTTAAGAAACAAGAAAGATCTCAAATAACCTAACTTTACACCTCAAGAAACTAGAAAAAGAGAAACAAACTAAGTCCAAAGTTAGCAGAAGGAAGAACATGAAGATTAGAGTGGAAAAAAATGAAATAGAGACTAAAAAGACAGTAGACAAAAGTTTTTTGAAAAGACAAAGCTTTTAGCTAGACTTACCAAGAATAAATGAGAAAGGACTCTAATAAATAAAATCAATAATTAAAGAGGAGATGTTACAGCTGATACCACAGAAATAAAAGAATCATGAGACTACTGCAAACAATAAAACACCAAAACATGGGACAAGTCCTTTCATTCTTCTGTGCAAGTGTAAGTAATGGCAACTGTTGATATCACTTTTTGTGCCTGTTCATAGTTTTCTTTATACTCATAATAAATGTAATTAAAAAATTTTTAAATAGACAAATGTATTTCCTAAAATTCTTTCAAATGAATAATTTGACTTAACTTCCCATTTCATGCAATATATTCTTAAAAAATTGGAAATGCTATAAAGCCTATCAAACAAGTGTTAGTTAAATAGTTTCTGGTATACTTACTTGGCAAATAATATAGTAAGATTATAAAATACAGTTATAAGATTGTATATTATATTATTTTATGTAAAATACTATGTACTAGTTGCTTTACAACAGCCATATGAGGTAGTAGTGCTATTATTGCCCAATATAGAGATGAGATTCAATAGAGTTATGCGATTTATCCTGTGTTCCACAACTAAGTGGCAGCCTTAGATCAGAAACCCGTACAATCTAACTCTAGAGACAATGCTTTTGATTTCTGTGCTACTGATGTCTCTCTACATTTGTTGACATAGAATATGCTCTTAATATACAAATTGGGAAAATAACATATATAGCTATATCTTAAAGTATTATCAGCTGTATCTTAAAGTAGTACCAGTGTCTGATAGCAAAAATTTATAGTAATTCCAATTTATTATATTTTTATTCCATTTATTCTAATTTTCTATATTTGTATTCAATCATAAAATAGAAGATCAATACATACTAAAGATTCTTCATATATTGGTGAATGAATACATGAATGTTTAGGGGAAAATAAAGCACAGAAAATACATACACTCATGGAAATATATCTGAATAGTGAATGTTTATTAACTAAAATATTAATGTTTATAAAGTGCTAGATTATTGAAAAAATATTCCTAAATTCCTTCTTGTCTTAAATGTACATTCTGTTTTTTCTTTAGTGACAATATGGTACACAAGCAATACAAATGTAATGAAAATTTAAAATAAAAAATATGGTACATTTGTTTTGCTTGGATTGAATACCCAGTGTTTACAGGCAATGATGATGGTAGTACGGAAACATAACTGTGAGCCTTCCTACCCCTATGGCAACATAAACTATTTAAGTAGTGCACGGATAATTTAAAGATGGTATAGTCTTTGTTCCCAGAGTAAGCAATTTTCATTCCATTACCACAGCTGCATAAAGGACAACTTTCAACCACCTGCAGAAATTTCTTTAAAATATGTCCTAAGAGAATCTCAGCATGCAGCTTAGCAGCTTTCTCTTAAGACACAAACAAGTTTAAATTATTGAGGTTCTCCCGCTTTCACTAATGCAATGAATCTAGATGTGTGTTTCCACAGAGCAAAGAGAAATTGCCACCCACTGAATATGAAGATCTTAAGAATCTATATCCCAGAGGAAACAACATTTTCAAATTAGGCTGAACTAAATTCAAGTTTTGCCTTTGTGGGTGATCTGAACACATGACCCTAAGATGTGAAATTCATAAATAAAAATATATAAGTATAAATTTATATTCATAAATATAAATACTTTTCCATTACTTTTCAATTCCAAATCAAAGCCAACATCTTCGATCTATATTTTGATGAAAAAGATAATAGAACTGGAGAATCACAATGAAATGAAAACATTAGATTAGTTAATTAAATAGCTTATTTTAAAAAGAATCTTATTAAGTTTATCCTAGTCTGTGTTCACTTTGTCACTTTTCTAGCTAACAGTAGGGAAATATATTAATATTGCATTTTGAGTTATTTCTCAGAGGACCAGAATCAATGACTGAGGACTGTTACTACACAAAGTCAAAAATGTCATTGAGAGTGATTTTGATTTCACAATATTCTTGATTATCATAGTGTTTATTAAAAGATCCATTAAAAGTCAATCATGCAAATTTAACTGGGAAAATCTAATAGATTGCCATTGGATAGCTTCCACTAAACTAATGTAGGAAAATCATAACCAAAGACTTAGCTGTTGTCATTAAGTAATAAAGACTGTAATGATGAATTAATTACAAGCAGAAATCGATGACATCATTAATGAGTGAAATTAAATGGTTAAGACAAAATTTAGTAAAACTTTTTGGTTCTCATTTATTTTTTATCATAATTCATTGATATTTTGGTCTCAATATTAGTTAATGCATCTCATTAATTATAATTTAGACTTGTATACACTAATTTGGAGTGTTGTAGGAGTAAACCATTTCTGTTTTCTTCCTTCTGAGAGTGCTCACAGATATCACATTTTTTCCTTATTTGTATGGTGGCAAGCTGCTTTGTAAGGGGGCTGGCCCAATACAAAGCTGCCCAGTTGCTAAGTCGGTCTATATCTCTGGGTCCAGTGAGCAAAACAATTTTGGTTCTTTCATTATATTCTTCCTCTTAACCTTTATTAGCAATAAAGCAGATATTTTGGTTCTCTATCTGCTGGCCTTTTATCTTGCCTCTCAATTTGTCCAGGACACAAGCAAGAAAGAAGAATACTATTTATTTGGTGTCCTTAAGGAATCTAACCTACAGCATTTTGTGCATTGTGTATGTTAGGTTGGCCATTCTATCTTCATCTTTCCTAAAGTGAATCTTTCATCTTTAGGAAAAAAGGTGCTTAGTAAATGGAAGATGTTCAGTTATGTTTTTGAATTTACATGTGACTCAATAAGTCAATTAATAGCACAAAAGTCTCAATAGTGTATGATTTCCTATTATCAATCCCTAAGCATTGATTAAGTGCCTAGCTTTCTGCAAAGTTCTGGCATAAAAACTAATAAGACTCTAGTGACATCAGCAAGATGGGAATAGGAAGCCCTGGATGCTCCTTCCTCTCATGGACAAACCAATTCAGCAGCAGTATACAGATCAATTCCTTTTGTGAGAAATCCAGAAACTAGTTGAAGGGCTCCTGCAGCCGGGCTGAATGTGAAACCAGCCACATCAAGCTGGCAGAAAAATTGGAGATATACTTTTGTCCTAATTTCCACCTAACATAGTGCCATGCAATCAGGCAGAAACTTCCAGCTTCCACCTTATCCTGGAGAAGAGAATGAGTTAGGCCACACATACAACATTCCAACTGTTCGGGAGGCTGCCTGAGGGACTGTCTTCTATCTCACCTGTCTCAGAGTGCTGACAGACACAATATATGATAGAGTCCCAGGACTACAGAGAACAAAGGCAGAAATTTGAACTAAATGTCAGGCACTCAACTCAACTCTTCTTCAAGCTCAACACAGGGCAAGTGGGTAGAGAAAAACCACACAACCCAGCTCCTAGCTTCTGCCTGGGGAAGGAAAGAGTTGGACTGCATAATCAAAGTTCCAACATTTTTGGATGCCACTCAGGGAATTGGATGTTATCTCACCTGTCTTGAATCATTGATAGGACCTGGCATATACTAGAGCCCTGGGGCTACAGAGAACAGAGTGGTGGTTTGAACATGTACATGGGCACTCACCACAGCTCCTACAGGCTCAGCACAGAGAAAGCAGAAAACAAAAACAAACCCAGCACCTAGTTTTTCCCTGGAGAGAAAACGAGTTGGGCCACACATTCAACATCCCAACTCCTCTAAGTGATTGCCTTTCATTTTGCCTGTCTCAGAGTGCTGATGGGGCCCAGCTTCTGCTAGGTCTTTGGGACTACAGAGAACAAAGGCAATGATTTGAACTAGTGTTTAGGCACTTGCCACAGCTCCTCCTCCTGGCTCAACATAGACAAGAAGCAAAAAAAATCAGCTCATTCCTTTTCTCTGCGGTGGGAAATAATCGAACTGTGCATCAAAAATTCTGACTTTTCTGGGCGTGCCCAAAGGCCTAGCTTGTCCTGCCTGAATCAGAGTACTGATGGGACCTGGCATATATTAGATGTGAATGAAGATATTTAGATATCAATGAAGAAGGTAGTTTGAGCTATTACATAAACAATGACCATGTCTCCTCCCACAGTTCAGCTCAGAGATAGTAGGTGAAAAACTTTAGCTCCCAATTTCTCCCGGGAGAGGGAAAGAGCTGCACTGCACATTAATGTTCCAACTTCTTCAGTTGCTACCCAAGGGATTGACTTCTGTCTCTCCTCTCTAGGGGCCACTAAGAATAAAAATGGTGGTTTTGGCTAGCAAAAATATTTGAGAGGTCTACACAAGCTCTGGCTGGCTTGATTGGTGAATCTCATCTCCTGTATGAGGGAATCTGTGAAGACAGAGAGGTGGAAGTTTTTCTAATGTGTAGATACTAACCCAAAGAGTCAAGGAAAATGAAGAAACATGGAAACACAATCCAAACAAAGGAACAAGATAAAACTTCAGAAACCAACCCTAGTGAAATGAAGATTATGAATTACCTGACAGAGAATTAAAAATAACTTCCTCAAAAGTGCTCAGTATGCCCTGAAGAATAATTCATGAATAATGTGAGAATTTCAACAGAGATAGAAATTTTTAAAGAGAACCCAACATTAATATTGGAGCTGAAGGATACAATAACTGAACTGAAAAATTCAATAGAGGAATATAACAACAGATTAGAGCAAGCCGAAGGAAGAATTAACAAACATGAAGACAGGTCATTTGAAATTATCCAGTCAGGGAAGTGGAAAAAAAAAAAGGAACGAAAAAGAGTGAAGAAAGTTAAATGGACTTATGAGATAACAAGAATACCAATATATGCATGATGGGAGTGCCAGAAGGAGAATAGAGAGAGAAAGGACCAGTCTATTCAAAGAAACAATGACTGAAAAGTTCAAATCTGGGAAAGGAAATAGACATCTAGATTCAGAAAACTCAAAGGATTCCAACTAAGATGAACCCATAGAAATACACACTGAGAAACATTATAATCAAATTGCCAAAAAATCAAAGACAAAGAGAATTTTGAAAGCAGCAAAAGAAAAGTGACATCACATACAATGGCTTCACTATAAGACCATCAGTGCTGTTTACTTATTTATTTATTTATTTATTTATTTTTGCTGAGGAAGATTAGCCTTGAACTAATATCAGTTGCCAATCTTCCTCTTGTTTTTATTGAGGAAGATTATCCCTGAGCTAACATCTATGCCAATCTTCCTCCACTTTATAGGTGAGTCGCGGCCACAGTGTGGCTGACAAGTCATGTAGGTCTGCGCCTGGAATTTGAACCTGGGCTGCTTAAGCAGAGAACACCCAACCACTATGCCATGGGACCAGCTCCCTCATCAGTGCATTTTTTAGCAAAAATCTTGCAGACCAGAAGGGAGTAGGGAGATTTATTCAAAGCATTGAAAGAAAAAAAATTACCAATCAAAAATACTACAGTTATACATCACTTAATGATGGGGATATGTTCTGAGAAATGTGTTCTGCAACAACGCAGAGTGCACTTACACAAACCTAGATGTTATAGCCTACTATACACCTAGGCTATATGGCACTAATCTTATGGGACAACCAGTGTATATGTGATCCATCATTGGCCAAAATCATTATGTGGCACATGAATGTATAGTGGCAAAACTATACATTAAAAATGAAGGAGAGGGGCTGGCCCCATGGCCAAGTGGTTAAGTTCACTTGCTCTGCTTCAGCGGCCCAGGGTTTCACCAGTTCAGATCCTGGGTGCAGACATAGCACCACTCATCAGGCCATGTTGAGGTGGCATCCTACATGCCACAACTAGAAGGACCCACAACTAAAATATACAACTACTTACTGGGGGGATATGGGGAGAAAAAGGGAAAGAAAAAAAAGAAAGGATCAAAAAAACAAGGATGGAATATGCATTTCCTGACCTTTAAAAGAAATGAAGGAGAGATAGAGAGATTACTAGATAAAAGCTGAAGAAGTTCATCTCCACTTGATCTGCCTTACATGAAATGCTACAGGGAGTTCTTCAAATTGAAGCAAATAGAAAAGCTAAACAGCAACACGATAACATGAGAAAGTATAAAACTCATTGGTAAAGGTAAGTATATTGACAAATCCAGAATACTATATTACTGTAATGGAAATGGGTAAATTTTAAGTTCTATTACAAAAGTCAAAAGACAAGAATATTAAAAATAACTATAACTAAAAATATGTTAATGGATACATAATATAAATATATGTAAATTGTGACATAATATCAAGCACATATGGAGGAGAAATGAAATTGTTGAGTTTTTGTATGAGATTGAAGTCATTCTCAACTTAAAATAGACTGTTATAATAATAAGATATTTTATGTGCATCTATGTTACCACAAATAAAATACCTATAGACGTTACATAAGAGAAAAACAGAAAGAAAAACATATTAATACAAAAAATCAATGAAACACAAAGAAAGATAACAAGAGAAGAAAAGAAGGACAAAAGAACAACAGAAACAGAAAAGACAAACAGAAAACAGTGAACAAAATGACAGTATTAAATTGATCTATTTCCCTATCAATAATTACTTTAAATGTAAGTGGATTAAATTTTCCTATCAAAAGACATAGAGTGGCTGGGGGCCAGCCTGGTGGCACAGTGGTTAAGATCATACTTTCTGCTTCAGCCGCCTGGGGTTTGCCAGTTTGGATCTCGATTGTGGACATGGCACTGCTCAACAAGCCATGCTGTGGCAGGCGTCCCAAATATAAAGTGGAGGAAGATGGGCATGGATGTTAGCTCAGGGCCAGTCTTCCTCAGCAAAAAAAGGAGGATTGGCAGCAGATGTTAGTTCAGGGCTAATCTTCCTCAAAAAAAAAAAAAAAAGACATAGAGTGGCTGAATGGAAAAAAGAATAAGACAATGATATGCTGGCTACAAGAGACTCACTTTAGATTTATGGACACATATACTAAAAGAAAAAAAAATGGAAAAGAAAATATTCAGCACAAATGTTAACCAAAAGAAAGTAGGAGTGACTAAACTTATATCACATAAAATAGACTTCAAGTCAAAAGCTGTCATAAGAGACAAAGAAGTATATTAAATAATGGTAAAAGTTCAATTCAACAGGAAGATATAGCAATTATAAATATATATGCACCCAACAGAAGATCACCTAAAATATAAAGCAAACATTGATAGAATTGAAGGGAGAAACACACAACAATAAGTGATAATAGAATTCAATATCACACTTTCAATAATGGATAGAAAAACCAGACAGAAAATAGAGAAATGGCAGAGTTGAACAACAATATAGACCAAACGGATTTAACAGACATTCTACTCAAAAGTAGCAAAATGATAATCTTCTCAAAGATACATGGAACATTCTCCAGGATAGATCACATGTTATGTCACAAAACAAGGCTTATCAAATTTATGAAGATTAAAATCATTCCAAGCACCTTTTCCATATACAATGGAATGAAACCAGAAATCAATACCAAAAGAAAGAATGGAAAGTTCAAATACATGTGGAAATTAAACAACATACTTTTGAGCAAGCAATGGGTCAAAGAAAAAAATCAAAAGGAAAATTAGAAAATATCTTGAGAAAAATGAAAATAAAACCACAACATACCAAAACTAATGGAATGCAGCAAAAGTTATGATGATAAACATTTAAGAAAAAGGAGAAAAATGAAAAAAGAAGGAAGATTTTAAATGAACATCCTAACTTTACACCTCAAGGAAATTGAAAAAGAAGAACAAACTAAGCTCAAAATTAGCATAATGAAGAAAATAATAAAGATTAGAGCAGGAATAAACAAAAGGGAGACTAGAACAAAAACAGAAAAAAATCAAAGCAACCTAGTTGATTTTTTGAAAAAGTTAACAAAATTAAGAAACTTTAGCTAGATTACCCAACAAAAAAAGAGGGAAGACTCAAAAAAATAAAATCAGAAATGAAAGAGAAGACATTACAACTGATGTCACAGAAATAAAAAGAGTCATAAGAGATTACTATGAACAATAAAATGCCAGCAAATTGGATAACTGAGAAGACTTGGATAAATTCCTAGAAAGATACAACAAAATGAGCCCTAATCATGAAGAAATAGAAAGTCAGAACAGACCTAAAAATAATAAAGAAATTGTATCAGTTATCAGAAACCTCCCAACAAGAAAAAAGCAGAACCAAATGACTTCACTGGAGAATTCTACCATTTAAAGAAGAATCAATGCTAATCCTTCCCAAACTCTTCCAAAAAATTGAAGAAGGGGGAACACTTCCAAACCCATATTATGCAGCCAGCATTACCTTGATATCATAGCCAGATAAAGACATCAAAAGAAAAAACCCAAACACTACAGGCTAATATTCCTGATGTATAAAGATGCAAAAATACTCGACAGAATTACAGCAAATGAAATTCAACAGCACCTTAAAAGTGTCATACACCATGACCAAGTGGGATTTATCCCTGTTATGCAAGGGATGCCATCACCATACAATGTCAATTAATGTGATATACCACATTGATAGAAAGAAGGATAAAAATCACATGGTAATATCAATAGATGCAGAAAAAGCATTTGATAAATTTCAGCAGTCTTTCATCATAAAAATTCTCAACAAACTAGGAATAGAAGGAAACCATCTCAAAATAAAAAAGGCCATATATGAAAAGCCCACATTGAACATTATACTCAACGGTGAAAAAGTTAAAGTTTTTCCTCTAGGATCAGGAACAAGGCGTGTGTGTTCAGTCTAGCCACTTCTCAACATAGTACTAGAAGTGCTATCCAGAGCAATTAGGTAAGAAGGAGAAATAAGAGGGATCCAAATAAGAAAAGAAGTAAAATTGTCTCTGTTTGCAGATGACATGATCTTATATAAGAAAATCCTAAAGACTTCACAAGAAACTGTTAGAACTAATAAATGTATCCAGTAAAGTTGCAGGATACAAAATCAACATGCAAAATGGTTGTGCTTCCACACACTAATAAGGAACTATCTGCAAAGGAAATCAGGAAAATAATATCATTTACAATAGCATCAAAATAATAAAATATTTAGGAATAAACTTAAGTAAAGAAGTAAAGACATACACTGAAAACTACAAAACACTGCTGAAACAAATTAAGAAAGATACAAACAAATGGAAAGACATCTCATGTTTATGGATTAGGAGACGTAAAACTATTAAAATATCCATACTACTCAAAGTGATCTACAGATTCAATGTAATCCATGTCAAAATCCCAAAGGCATTTTTTATAGAAACAGAAAAAAGCAATTCTTAAATTTACATTGAACCATAAAAGAACCCACATGGCCAAAACAATCTTAAGAAGGAATAACAATGCTGGAAGCACCTCTCTTACTGATTTCAAACTGTATTACAAAGCTCAAATAACTAAATGGCATACTGTACTGGCATAAAGACAGACATATAGACCAATGGAAACGAATATAGATTCCACAACTAAATACACAAGAATATGGTCAATTGATCTTCAATAAGGATTCCCAGATTAAAAAATGGGGAAAGGACAGTCTCTTCAATAAATGGTGTTAGAAAAACTGGACAGCCACATGAAAAGAATGAAATTGGACCCATGTCTTATGCCATATATAAAAATCAACTCAAAACGTATGAAAGACTTAAATGTAAGATCCAAAACTGTAAAACTTCTACAAAAAAAACATAGGAAAAAACCTTCATGACATTGGTCTTGGCAATGATTTCTTTAATATGACACCAAAAGTACAGGCAACAATAGCAAAAACAGACAAGTGGGACTAGTCAAACCAAAAACCTCTACAAAGCAACGGAAACGATCAACGAAACAAAAAGGCAACCTATGGAATGGGAGAAAATATTTGCAAACCATATATATGCTAAGGAATTAATTCCCAAAATATATAATGACCTCCTACAACTCAATAGCAAAAATATTTCTAATAACTTGATTGTAAAAATAGGCAAAGGACTTGAATAGATACTTCTCCAATGAAGACGTGTAAGTGGCCAACAGGTATATGAAAAGATGCTCAATGTCATAATTATCAGGGAACTGCAAATCAAAATCACAGTGGGATATTACCTCATACCTGTTAGAATAGCAACTATCAAAAAACAGAAGAAAACAAATGTTTGTGGGGATGTGGAGAAATTTGAACCCTTCTACACTGTTGACAGTAATTCAAAATGGGGCAGCTTCAATGGAAATCGGTATGGAAGTTCTTCAAAAAAAGTTAAAAATAGAACTACCATACAATCCAGCAATTCCAATTCTAGGTATTTTTCTAAAATAATTGAAATCAGGATATTCAAGAGATATTAGCACTACTATGTTCATTGCAGCACTATTTATAATAGCCAACATAAGGAAACAAACTAAATGTCCATCAATGGATGAATAGATAAAGAAAATGTGGTATATACATACAATGTAATATTATTCAGGCTTAAAATTTCAGGAAATCTACAATATGTGACAACATGGATGAATCTTGAGGACATTATGCTAAGTCAAATTAGACAGTTATAGAAGGACAAATACTGCATGATCCCACTTATAGGAGGTATTTAAAATAGTCAAACTCAGAGAAGCAGAGAGGAGAATGGAGGTTGCCTAGAGCTAAGGGGGAGAGGAATTAAGGAGTTGCTAATCATAGGGTATATAGTTTCTGTTATTCAAGATGTATAAGTTCTAGAGATCTCCTGTACAACATTTTGCCTATTGTTAACAGTAATGTATTGCACATGTAAAAATCTGTTACAATGGTAGATCACAAGTTAATTGTTTTTACCACAATAAAATCAAGCAAAAGACTTACTCCTTGCCCTTAAAAGATGTCAGTTGTAGAGGATTAAGTTTATGTGAATTCATGAGCATCCATTCCATTCTTCCTAAAAATGTTGAGCTAGAAACCAATATTTGTTGTGTTATCTAGTTTTACAACCACAGATGTAAATATGAAGCTCTATGGTTCTAATTGGGTAGATTCCTCCTTAACATATTATTCTTCTCTCCCATTCTGTCCTCCTCTGTTTCTTTTTCTTCAACACTTTTACTTTACTGACCTATAGGCATTCTTCTCCCATTACTCCTTTAACTACTCTTCTTTACTTCTGATAAGTTGCTATCTTTGAACTTTTCTACCTACTCCATGACTTGCTTCCCTGAGAACTGTCCCACAGTTCAGAGGTGGAAGACTAAGTAATCTTAATTTAATTGTCACTCTCAAGTGAAAGCTAGTTAAACCTATTACCAGGGGTGGATCCTTGATCTAACTGAATAAACAAACTCCTTTGATTATTTGGGATTGAAATTCAGAAATCCTAGCCAGTCTTTCATGTTGACTGTACCAAGTAGATGAAAAACTGACAACTGTAAGAAATCTAAATTTCCAACCAGGATCCAGTCTGTGAAAAGGAAAGAATAGAGCAAACACATACAATTAAGACTAGAAAAAAATTCCTGACACTATCAGACTTCCATTTCCCAGTGCTAGTCCTTGGAAAGACCTAGCTGAACTTCCATTTCTTGTGTTCTCTGAGATACTTCTGTATCCTTATGAGATATCTTCTTCTTAACTAATGGCGACCTAATTATAGTGGGAGTGCGTAACTTTCAGTCAAAAGATTTTGACCTGGAATTTCTTTCTTTTGCCTCTTTCTCTGGATTTTTTTTCACTTCCCCTCTTTGCCCTTTCTGATACCTCCATTTTTAAAAAAAAAATTTTTTTGAGGTCTGACATAATCTTCTGTACTGACATTTATTTTCTCTTCCCTTACCTCTTGACTCTATTTTTATTCACTCTTTATGTCTTTTTTTCTGCCTTTTCTTTCTCATGGTATTTCTGATCCTTACCTGCCCATTCTTAACAAAATTTTCCTGTATAGTTTCTAGGTCTGTTCTCATTTCATTGCTTTTCTTCTCTTTCTTACTTACCATCTCCCACTTTTGAATTTAATGTGTCTCCAACTTGAGGCGAGTACATGTTTAGGTTTATTTAGGTTTTTTAAGCTCTACAACTTCCCATCCATGTGAGACAGAAACCTACAGTGCTCCATTATTAAAAAACTAAAGGGTAAATGCTGTTTTACCTCTAAATATATAAACATACTACAAAAGAACAGATAGGTAAAGACTGAATAATTTTTTCTCATCAAGACAACTCACTAAAATCCATTTCGTTTTTTTCTTTTCATCAAAGAAAATTTTAAAAACCCTCCAATGCTTTGAGGTCAATGTGTCATGTTTTTACTGTAGCATACAGACCAAAATTATCAGCTTACACTATGTGAGAATTTGACAAGTAAGGTTTAATCTAATCTTGCCCTCAATTAAAAACACGACTACCTAATTGTCATTCAGTGTTCTTCTTACAGAAGCTGAAAATATGCATGTAAGTGGAATTTCTGTGAAGGTAATGTTTATAGTCATTTCTGGGTTATTTCACTTTATGGGAATGTATTTCCTGACATTTGTCCTATTGCATTATGATCAAAGGGCTGTGGTGCTGAATGTAGCAACTTCTCCAGGAAGGCTGACTGCAAGTGATTATATTAATTTCTAAGCAAAGGCAACCTCCTTTATGCACCCTAACTGTCAGAAATCCTTTGCAGGTTACATATTACTAAACGTAACAAATTTCTGTCTACTGGGATTCCATAGGATATTTCGGATATTTTCATAAGTATAAAAATATGCACATACGCTGTTGACAATAATTTGAACCCAAAGAGATAAGCCTGTTTGAATCATACACATGGATGTTAATCCAATTTTCTTTTATAAACAGATGATGAGAATTTTGCTGGTAAATATAAAACCAAAGTTGATTTTCAGATCCCTGCCCTCTAACCTAACAGAAAAGAATATTGGCCTAAGTAATCATGAGCCATATTTTGAACCTCTCATATATCAACCAATGGGCCAAATATGCTTATTTTGCTACTTTTAATAGTGTATAATGTCATTGATTTGTTATGCTAAATGCTTTCTGGGAAGTGACTCTCTGGAAAACCTTACTTAGGAACATAAAATTATTTAGGTTTTTTTCGTTTACTGATTTTCATCCATGTAGAGAAATACAAATATTCAAAAATATTTTCAACAAGGAGTTTTATGCACTAAAATTTTATTTAATCGTCATATTCAGATATCTGCTCAAATATCTCCTCCTCAGAGAGGCCTTCCCCCTTCAGCTTATCTAAAAGACAGCCTCCCTATCACCTCTTACACCATATCTTGCCTTAGTGTTCTTTTTAGCATGTCATTCTTTTACATGTATGCACAAGTTACTATTTATTGCTCCATCCTCAGCTAGAACATTAGCTCCACAAAGGTAGAGATCTGTTTCTTTTGTTCTCTACTGTATCCTCTGGCCAGAGGACAGTGTTACTTGGTGAATGAATGAATCATAGCATTATCTATAATGATAAAAAAAGAGATGAAAGTAAACTAAATGACCCACAATCAGAAGATTGTTAAATAACCTAGTATATATTTATAACTTAAACCATTAAAATGATGTTTACTTTGTAGTAAAGAGACTTTTTTGTTGTTGTAACATTATGTGAATAAAGCAAGACCTAGAATTGTCCACGCGATATGAACATAAGTAAAAAAAAATACTGAGAAGAAACACCCCAAAATATTTATAGTGCATGTGCTTGGATGGATACATCATGGATTTTCTTTATTTCTAAATATTTTGCAATTCTTGTTTACCACCTGTGGTCAGAAGAAATAAGGCAAAATGGAAGAAAAAAGGAAAGAAATACAGAGGTGATTGAGTATTATAAACAGATCAGCTATCATGCTAAGGCATTGTAAATATGAAGACTTTAACAACTAATAATAGTATACGATGGTTTTTGAGTACTCAGGTATGTGCCAGTATTGTTTGAGGTATTGTTTGAAGTGCTTTACATAAATGAGATTGCATCATTCTTATAGTTACTGAATTTGGTCAGTACTATCATTGTTATTATCCCTATTGTATAGATATAGCCCAAGAGGTCATCTTACTTCTCAAAGTTACTCCTCTAAGAGGTGGCAGACCTGGAGTTTGAAGACTTGTCTGATTCAGGGTGTGTAGTCTTAACTTCTGATTAAGAATAAGAAAAGGAGTAACTCAGAGGGTTTTGAAATAAGAATAAAGAAGAAAATATTTCGTTCATAAAATCATATCTTATTTTTTAAAAAAGAAAGCAGTGTAAAATGTGTTATTATTTAAAATGGCTCATTTTGGGGTTAGTCAAACATGTAGAGCAATCTTGAATATTTGGGCATAAATGTGTAAGTTGCTACTGGAATGTAAATTGGTGAGTTACAGGACACATACTATGTGTGTATATGTGTAATATCACTGTAATATGTGATAATTACAGTGTTTTGGTAACATGCCAGGCTACACTGGACAGCAAGTGGCCTTAATAACTCAGAATTCTGTATATACAGAAGCTTTTAAGTCTCACTTCATTTTTTTTACATGTATATAGAATATTATTACAGCTTTGTGTCTAGATGCCATTTTGAAGTTGTCCGAAAACTTTTGTTTCTGTATTTAACTTTCTAGTGTTCACGCTTTCCATAAAAATTAACAAAACACCTGTGACTCTACCATTATGTGGTAGAAAGTACATGAACTTCGGAATTAAATTGGTTTGGGTTTGAATCTCCAGTGAACACTCTACCCTATGGTAGTATTCATGAGGCACAGCCTCTAGTGTGTGATTTATAATGGGAGTTCGGCTGAGAGGTTTTAGTATTTCTCCGTTGTTCAGAGGACAGGCTATCACAGTTCTATAAAACCAAATAATCCAACTGTCATTTTTGAAATTAAGAATCCTGGGTATTTATTATTTGTTAATTATAACAAATGAATTAATTATATAACTATAAAAGTGATTGAAGTCACAGCTGACAGTTGAAAATGCCTCTACAAAACAATATACCCAATTCTGTTCTCAGTGAAAGCAGTGCAGGAAATTTAATTGAGGGTGCCAGGTGGCACAATAGGTTATACATTAGCTTGTCCCCTCTGGAAAATTAAATTTGAATTTGGCTCTGGTCACAAATGAAATGAGTCATTTGCTTCATGCCACTAAGGATACTCACAAAACCAAAATGACATTTCATTGAAAAATCACCTGTTAAGAAAAAAGTCTGCAGTCACTGGGGAGTTTTCAAGAAAAATAAACAAGTGCATAGGGCAAAAAAGAAGGGATCTATGGGCTACTGTGGATCATAGGCTCGCTGAAAATCTGGAAGAAGAAAGTGCTGTAACACTTGCAAGCTTATATTCAGCCAGAGAGTCTTAAATTTTCGCCCGTGCTTCCTATTTTTCCTAGGAGATTATTCACTTATTTTCCAAAGAAAATTTCCTGTTTTCCTTGTCACAGGTTTAGCCAAATGTCAGTTTGTATCAAATTATCATGGATTACTGAGCTCACTGCAAGGAACCATCTAATTGTGATTTTGAACCATATGTTTAGATCTTCCTGTGCTTTCAGGTAGATAAATAATATAAATATAAGTCATTTAGGGGACTAACAAAATGTTCAAGTGACAGACTTCAAAGATAACCTTGGTTCAGAATTAATGGGTATTCTTTTCATTGTTACATTTTTGTCCATATAATAATCACATAGCAAGCATTCAGACAGATGATGAGATTAATAACAGAACAGTCAAATTCTCAAAACAAACAATAAAAACCTGGTTCTTTCATACTCACTATTGGAGAGATATAGTATACAAATATTAAAATCATCTTAATTCCTCATATTTCAGGTACGTTTTACTAGATTCTAAGCAGATACATTCAATTTATTCTTTTGGGGCCTCCAAATTTGAGGAGACTCTGCTCTCTGAGTCAGACCATGTCCATTTTACTTTCTTCTCAAAGTAATATCCAGACCACACTTGGCTGTTCCAGATGGCCGTGTCTTGCCTGATAGTTGACACTTTCTGAGTCTGAATGGTCCTGGCATCTAAGCTGTCAGGCCTGTTCATGCTGGGCAAACTGAGGGAGTCTCTAGCCTGCAGTTCTACCTCAGCAAGCAAATTCCAGACCATTCCATTCCATCACTGGAGAGGTTGTGATAAAAATTTATAGCATGACTAGGCAATGATAGTGACAAAACTTTATTCACAGCCTCCTGGATTTTATTCCCAACAGTACTTGCTAGGCAAAGGTCCTTGCTTAGCAATCTTATTAGACCTTAAACAAAGGGACAAACCTCACTTTAAGTAGATTAAGAGGATAGGGGTATGCAGCAAGACCTACAACTAAACAAACTCATAGGATTTGCATACGTTAATTCATCCTTCCTTAGTGCAAACATGCAAATGTATTTTTACAGAAAAGAATGCATTGACTCTCTGGAAAACCTTACTTAGGAACAACTGCCCTAAATTTATTAATATTCTCTACTCATATAAAAAGGAGAAGTTGTTATAATTAACATGATCGGAAAAAGCTCCATAATAGCAAATCACAATAAACACGCACACATGAGAATGAATATATCCAACTCTCCTACAAAAAAAGGGGGAAAAGAAAAAGAAAAAAAAACCCTTATATTCATAGCTTCTGTGTTTTATATGGCCTGAAAGAAAATTACCTTCCTTATATTCTATTAATCTTTGATTATCTTAAGAACCCTAAAAACTAAAAATTATAGTTGGCTTTGTGTGATAACCTCTAGTCCTGTATTCTCTAGGAGGGCTCAATATATACGAACAATAAAGAACTCTCTCTGCAATTTTCAAGTGTGATGGGTGAAATTGTTCTTTTGCTTTGCTTATTTTCAGATTTTTAAAATCTGACTTGAAGAGTCTGGCAATTACGGAAACAATGAAGAATTTGGCAATATGGCAATATGGCAAAATTTGGCACTATGTACTGTCTTACTTCTAAGAGATAGGCATTGAGTTTGAGCCATTGTAAATAAAAATTTTCTTAGGCCTCTGCGTGATTGAATATTTCTATCTTAGACATTCTGGAGACAAATACCGCTTTTCAATGATAGGTATAAAAACCTTCAATTTACTGTCTAAATATCTTTTCAGCTACCAAATTGGAAAGCAATTGGCAGTTTTATTAAATGTTAAATCCAGTTTTAGTTTTTCAGAGCTTCTTTTGTTACCTTCAAAATAGACTTCCACATGTTTAAGCAGAGTTTTTGAAAACAGCTTAAAATCAATAGTGAATAGAAAAGTAGCTCTGTGGGACTTTCCAAATACATTTCCTTAGTCATACCATTATAGAAACCATTCCTACGAATTAGAAAGAGTGTATTGTATCTGAGTTGGGATTTATTTGAGGTTTGTATCGTAGTGAGAATACAATATCACTATTTTGTATTTTTCTAAAATTTAAAATTTCTGAGATTTATGACTCAATTCACTGGAAATTTGAAGATATTCTACCATTATCCTTATCTTTAATCAATTTGTCGTAATATATTTCTAATTTATAAAATAGCCAGCCCTGGTAGTCTAGAGTTTAAGATTCTGCGCTCTCACCACAGCAGCCTGGGTTCATTTCCCCATCAGGGGACCACACCACCTGTCTGTTGGTTGTCATACTGTGGTGGCTGCGTGTGGCTGTGATGCTGAAAGCTATGCCACTGGTATTTCAAATACCAGCAGGGTCACCCATCATTCATTTCACCTACAATACCCGAGCTGAGCTTTAGATACTTGCATATAACTTTACTGCCATTAGGTGCCATTTCCCTCAGTCTCCATTGTGGGAAAATAAGCAAATATGATACACGCCTTTTCCTTTTCTATCAGTGGAAGGAGGTTTCAATGTTGATGGTACCCCAAACCACGAAATGTTTACACAATTACCCCTTTGGCTGTCTGATTTCTTCCTACATCCTTCTGCCTATACTACATTTCTAAAAATAATATTCCCCCATAACATAACCAACTTTAAAACTGCAAACATACCAAATTCCCTCCAGAAAGACAAATAATCCCCAACCTCATCAGCTATTGCAGACAGCTACGGGAGTCTGGGTGTCTAAGCCCAAGGCTTCTAGGTGACACCTTTCATTTCTTGAAGTCTATTGTTAACCCATTTCAAGAAAAATAATCTATAAATGCTGGTGGGAGAAAGGGAGAAAAAACACAAGCTGAGACAATCACCCTCTCTTTGTTCAAGCATAGTCTCCTCTGTCATGGGGCCATAGTGGATGTCTAGGATTTTTAACCCCATTGCCAATTCGTTACTACTTTTGTCTTGAGCAAGAACCTTGACTATCTTCGTATTGTTTAGTTTAGTTTGTTTGTTTCTGCTTGGAAGGATGACCCAGAATATTCTTGTGGGATTTCATCCTTACGGTGGTCCTACTTGTAATGGATTGTGATAGTCTTTCATTACCTTTCATGACTGAACAGGTGATGTTAGGGGACCCTCTACTTCCTTTCGTGCTTCAGCTCACTCAATATACATTTGTTAAATGACTGACATATTCCAGGCACTGTTCTATCCAGTGGGGTACTTTGGTGGACAAAACAGACACATATTTCTGTCCTTGAGTCACTTACATTCGAGCACTAAGTGATGTATAACAAACATTAAACACTAATAAATAAGCAAATTTTATGTAATGATAGAATTAACTAGACAATTAATAATTATCTAATTAATTATATATTATTAATCATTTATTATATTTAATATATTATGTTACATTTTATATATTATATTATTATAATATATATCTTATATATTATATATTTATATGTATATAATTATATTTATATATTTAAATATATACTTATAATTATACATAAAAATTATATTTTATATATTATATATAATTGATTATTATACAATTAATTATAATTATATGATTAATTATAAAATGATAGAATTAACAAGATAGAATTAATTTAACAGATAATTGACTAATTAATGTTAATTTATGATTAGTAAGTAATAGAATTAAGAATTAATAATATAGAATATAAAATGTATGGAAGAGACAATGTGTAGAGAAGCGTAAGGAGGGCTAGAATTCCTGGAGTGGAGGAATTATGACCCAGTTTTCCTTAAAAATGATCCATTGTCCCAGGCAACCTTGTAACCTTCTTTTGGGGATTGTTCACTGAGTGACATAAAGAACCCCAATGCCCAAGTAGCAGTATCAGGTTGTAATTGGTGTAAATATTGTTTCAGTTACATAAAAAACCAAGGGGATTATTTGTTTTCCTACGGGCAGGCACCATGTCAAATTCTACTCTAGGAGACCTGACACAGGAGTTTTGGTTATGAAAGGAAGATAACGTATGTATAGACCATTTACCATATCCTATCTATATAAGATAGCATCCGAAACTAAAAGTGATTTGACTCCTTGTGGTGGAAAAATTAATTTTTAATAGAAATTTCATCATTCTGTAATACCAGCTGCTTCTTGTTGATCAGTTAACTGATAAGACCAATGAATCATTGTTTTGAATTTTACTTTTTCCATAACACGATTTCCTTGAAGCAATGATATCCTCATACCAGGAGAGTGGATAAGGCACTTAGCAAGTCCATGAATGTTTGCGCTGGTACGAAATGATGAACAGAGAAAACAAATCTAAATCTAGAATACGTTTCTTCCATTCCTCCTCATTAACAGAAGATGTCCATGTCATAAGCTTAACACTGGGTATTTGGTTGGCTGCACTCTTTGTGGTTACTGAATTGAGGGCTCAGGGATGGTGGTTGTTACTGGAAAATTTGGTCCATGTGAGTGGTACAGCAAGGTCAGCACTGATGGAGTGGAGGACTGTGATGTCGAGCTGATGAATATGGTTCCTTATTCTCAAATGACCATTTTGTTTAATAACCCATTGGACAAACAGTCAGGTGGCTAGAAAGAGATTGAATGATACACAAATAGCAAGTGAATGGGTATCCTTGATTAAGTTTCTCTTCAGTAGAGTGCGGCTTTTGGTAAACACCTACATAAAACAAAAATATTTTTGCAGTCTAGGCCCACTCCAAAAGGACCAAGAACATCCCTATTCCCCTAAACCTCTCTTAAAAATGATCTTGCTTCTAAGTCCTAGAAGGAGTCAGCATTGTCCAATTGATCTTTCTGTGATAATGGAAATGTTTTATACAACTGTTGTCTAAGATAGTGGACACTAGACACATGCAACTACTGAGTACTTGAAGTATGATTAGTATGACCAAAGAGCTAAACTTTAAAATTTAATTTAAGCTTAAATAGCCACAGGTAGTTTGTGGCTACTGCATAAGGCAGTGCAGCAAGCAAACCATTAATCACACACCTTGTTTATATTTCTGCCTCAAGCTTTTTAATATAATATAAAAAGTTTTACCCTAGGATGATTTCTCCACTTTACTAAGATTTAAGTCTCCCTTGTTCTACCCCAGGCATACCTGCTAGTAAGTGGACTAGCTACTTACTCAAGGTGTGTCAGCCATAAAGTGATGAAGCCAGGATTTGAACCAAAGCATCCTTTTCTTTAGAGACCATGCTCTTCACCCAGTGCTGTCCTCTAGCCTCCCCAGGTGCTTCAGTTAGAAACTTGACAGTCATCTCAACCTCTATCTCTCATATCTGACATCCACTTGATCATATATTTTTGTCAATTATCCCTCCAAAGTTCTCCCAAATCTATCGTTCACTCTTTATTCCCTCTGCATCCACTATTTCAAGCCTCATAATTTCTCTCCTGGATTTAAAAGTAGACATCTCTTCATTTATGGATCAATGTCATCTATCGTTGTGCCTGGCACATAGGAGGAATGGATGCATGCCTCCGGATGCTTTGTATATGATCTCTCTAACTGCAATACTGCTCTATCTCCAATTCACTCTCCAGTTGCCACTAGAATAATTTTCTGTAACAAAAACCTGATTATCGATCATTTCTTAGCATATCATGTAAGTCCTTCATTATCTAACTTCTACCACTTTACCTCTCTGGAGTCATTCTCTACTAATCTTTTCATTGTTCAGGTCACCTCCTATCAGCTTCTCAAGTGTTACCTGGGGACCTAGTATAAAGTCATACTATTGTCCTAGCCTATGCCATTTGTGCTCTTCTTCATCTGGCACATTGTTGACCACTCTTAATTGAATTTAAGACTCCATAAATAATCCTAATACTAATTTCAATTTACAGAAGATCTACTATACACCAGACCCATGGCCTATATTTTAAATCCTTGCAACAACACTTTGCAGTAGGTGCAATTCTTGGCATGTATGAGGAAATTGAGGCCCAGAGAATTGATGTCATGTTTCCAAGCTCACACCGTGAGCTTGCAGCTTTAAATCTGTAGTCAAAATCTGTTCCCCTTTCTGTATATCTGTTTTAGACAATGGTTCTTCCAAAAAATTTTCTTTTACATGTCCAAGTTCTCTTAAATTAAGATGTAGGCTCACCTGTATTAAGTAGCCCTTTTAAGTTCTTTATAGCATTGTGTTTATTTTTATAAATCTATTACATTGTATTGTAATTATTTTATTTGTTATCTAGAGAATATCTTATTAATCTTTGTATGTTTGGCCCATAGTATGAACTCAATAAATACTTGCAGAATGAATAAATGAATTAATGGAGTTCACAACATCTACTTTCCAAATTAGCTTCTTTCTATTTTTGGATGTGTAATATTTTTTCTAACATTTCCACACCCTTCTAGAGACTAAAAGGCAGAGAAAATAGGGTTTAAACCTCTATTATCTCACTTCATTTATCTCTTTACACGAAACTAATCTCTTCTTTATATTAATTTTAATTATCTTATCTTTAGTTTTTCTACAATTGATGAATGCCATATCATTTACTCCTTTTACTCCATCTAATTCTGTAATGTCGGATTTGTTATTGGTGATTGTATTTACGTGAAGGCAGGAACTACATGTCTTTCTCTCACTAATATGTACACTGATCTAGAACTGCTTCACCCATAGAAAATGCTTGATAAATATTTGCTGAAGATGGAACCCTATCCAAAGCAATCTTGGAAAGAACAAAGCTAGAGGCATCACACTCCTTGATTTCAAACTATATTATAAAGTTATAGTAATCAAAACAGCATGATATTGCCATATGCCAAAGACAGACATATAGACCAATAGAACAGAATATAGAGCCCAGAAAGAAATCCACACATATGTGGTCAACTTATCTTTGACAAGGGTGCCAGGAATACAAAATGGGGAAAGGATAGTCTCTTCAATAAACGGTGTTGGGAAAAGTGGACAGCCTCATGGAAAAGAATGCAACTGGACCATTATCTTACAGCATACACAAAAATTAACTCAAAATGATTTAAAGACTTGAACATAAGACCCGAAACCATAAAACTCCTAGAAGAAAATATAGATGGCAAGCTCCTTGACATAGGTCCTGGCGATGATTTTTGGAATCTGACTCCAAAAGCAAAAGCAACAAAAGCAAAAGTAACAAGTGGGACTACATCAAACTAAAAAGCTTCTGCACAGCAAAGGAAACCATCAACAAAATGAAAAGGCAACCTATAGAATGGGAGAAATAATTGTAAGTTATATATTTGATTAGGGGCTGGCATCCAAAATATATTAAGAACTCATACAACTCAATAACAAAAAAAGAAACAATCCAATTAAAACATGGACAGAGGGTCTGAATAGACATTTTTCCAGGCTCAACATACAGATAGCCAATGGGTACGTGAAAAGGTGCTCGTCATCACTAACCATCAGGAAAACGGAAACCAAAACCACAGTGAGATATGACTTCACACCTGTTAGAATGGCTATTATCAAAAAGACAAGAGATAACAAACACTGGCAAGACTGTGGAGAAAAGAGAACCTGTGTGCACTGTTGATAAGAATTTAACTTGGTGCAGCCACTAGGGAGAACGGTACAGAGATCCCTCAAAAGATTAAAAATAGAACTACCATATGACCCAGCAATTATCTGCACCCCTATATTCATTGCAGCATTATTTACAACAGCAAAGATATAGAAATAATGTAAGTGTCCATAATGGAGGAATTGATAAAGAAAATGTGGTATATAAATACACACACGATGGAGTATTATTGTCATAAAAAAGAAGGAAATCCTGCCATTTGCAACAACATGGATGAACCTTGAGGGCAGTATGCTAAGTGAAATAAGTCAGAGAAAGTCAAGTACCATATGATCTCACTTACATGTGGACTATAAAAAACAAAAAAACAATCTGAGCTCATGGAAACAGAAAACAGATTAGTGGTTGCCAGAGACAAGGGGTGGGGCACAGGTGAAATGGATGAAGTGGGTCAAAAAGTACAAACTTCCGGTTATGAAATAAATAAGTCATGGAGATTTAATTTACACCATGGAGACTACTTAATAATACTGTGTTGCATATTTGAAAGTTGCTAAGAGAGTAGATCTTAAAAGCTTTCATCACAAGAAAAAATTTTGTAACTATATACGGTGATGGATGTCAACTAGACATTGTGGTGATCATTTCACAGTACATACAAATACTGAATCACTATGTTATACATCTGAAATCAATAGAATGTTACATGTCAATAATATCTAAAAAAGAAAACTACGAAAAATAAAATATATATACTCAAAAAAATGTGTTGAAGAAATGAACACATGCAAGAATTAATTATATAAATATATGGAGGAAATTTGCCTGCATTTTCCTCAATATAAATAAAATTGTCTCTCCTGTAAGCACTGGAGAAAGGAAAAGTCTCCTCTGAGTTGGTGCGGAAGCGGGATAAGAGCTGTGTTCAAGAATATGAAGGGACCAAAAGTGTCAAGTACCCCACAGTGTTGAGAAGCTTTCTGCCAGCTTCAGAATCTAAATCCTCTCACATTTACATACTATATTTCTTCTTTAGTTATTTCCTTTAGGAAATTCCTCAAAAATATCAATTCCAATATATACTAGGTTATGGAAAATGCAGTCTTTTTTACTTAAACTACATAATATGTATTTACAAGTCCCAGTTGTCGAATTAAGCTTTTTAGATTTTTGCTAGTTAGTTTAGTTAGTAGACAAATCCAAATTTCTTTTAAAACATGCTCTAAAGAAAAAGTCAGACAGAATTGCATTTAAGTATTAAGTTTTACAGGAGCCTTTTCTCTTCTTATGCATATTTTATATATTTTTTTCAATTAACCATGGAGATGATCTATAGAAAAGAGATAATTTTGATATGAATTCATGTTATGAGTTAAATTTCATTCCATCCATTTATTCATGCATTTATTCATTCACACATATTTATTATCTACAATGTGCTAGAAATAATGGTGCCAGCGCACAGTAGTGAAAAAACATGTACTTTTAAAAAAATTTACTATGTAACATAGTTACTCACTGACTTTCGTTTTACTTTTAGAAAAAGAATAACTTAACTCTGATATGTAATAAAAATCATCCATATAAACCTTAACATTCATTTCAGAAACTATTCTTGACCATTTTTCAGTTTGCTGGAATTTTGTACATTTAAGTCTCACTCAACTCCTCAGAAAAACTGTCAAAAGTACAATTATTGCGTTTTAGAGCTGTAGCTAATCTTAGAGATAAGCCAGTCACAAAACTCCTCAAAATGAAATTTCACTGAGGTTTAATGATTTGCCTGTTTCCTCAGTTGTTAAAGGTGAAAATAGCATAAAGCCCAAGTATTATGATTCTTAATTCATGCTCTTCCTTTTTTTTTTCCTTCAAGATTGGCACCTGAGCTAACAAATGTTGCCAATCTTCTTTTTTTCCCTGCTTTTTCTCCCCCAACCCCCCCAGTATACAGTTGTATATTTTTAGTTGTGGGTCTTTCCAGTTGTGGCATGTGAGACGCCACCTCAACGTGGCCTGATGAGCAGTGCCATGTCCTGGCCCAGGATCTGAACCGGTTAAACCCTGGGCTGTGGAAGGCGGAGCATGGGAACTTAACCACTCGGCCACCGGGCCGGCCCCAATTCATGCTCTTCTTATGACATCATGCTGCATATTTTCCACTACAGGAACTCAACTTTTTCACTTAGCAGCATTCAGATGTTAATAAACAGCATGGCATTAATTTCTATATCAGAGACTGCTATTTACTGAAATCTATTTGCTTTTCTTCCTGGGCACACAAATTGACTACACGCCCCAGCCTTTCTTGCAGTTAGGTGTGAACAGTCATTGAATTCTATCAAACTGGATAAAGTGGAAATGCTATAAGCCATATCCAAGAGAAGGGTTAAAAAGATGGATTGGGGCGCTGGCCCTGTCACATAATGGTTAAGCTCCCACATTTTGCTTTGGTGGCCTGGGGTTCGCCTGCTGGTTCGGATCCAGGCACAGAGCTACTCACTGCTCATCAAGCCATGCTGTGGCAGTGTTCCACATACAATATAGAGGAAGATTGGTACACATGTTAGCTCAAGGACAATCTTCCTCACCAAAAAAGAAAAAAGAAAAAGAAGGATGGGCTAGTTCCTCACTCTCTTTTCCCCTCTAATGACTGGATGCAAATGATAATGAGAATCTATAGTATAGTAGGACCATAGATGGAAGAATCTTGGGTCTCCTAATTAGTACTTAAAGAAGAGCTGCCTGAAGATCAGGATTCACCCCTTGAACCAGTGAGTGGGCAAGAAATAAACTTCTCTTGAGCTTGAGGCACTGAACTTTGTTGATGGATTTGTTTTGGCAGCTTTGTATTACATCTCACTTGGGATTCTTACTGACTTTTTGGAATCTAAATATTTAAGCACCCAAAGTGACTATTCCAATGGAAATCTATGCAGGTGCTTTGTCTGGGAGAGGCTAGATGAGAGAGGAAACTGATTTTCATATAAAAAAGCTTCATTTATGTGAAATTTTGAGTATGGAGATAGTTCTATTCAAACATACCATTCTATGACTAATTGATAATTAAGAAGTTTTAAAGCCATATTTCTATATTAGAAGTGCCAGTGCGGGCCTGTGAATTGTTGGGTTTTTTTAAAATTTAGCTCTTGTTGACTCTTATGAAACTGTCAATGAATGTCTGCCAATAAATGAAGAAGAGCCTTACTTACATTTCTTAAAGACTGAGGGATGCAATAGGTTATGTTTCTGTTTTTGTAATCACACGCATTGAAAGAGCAAATGGGGTAACACTGATGTTCTCCAATAGTTTTACTTTATAAATATTTTTGTTTATTTTTATTCATAAACTTTACAAATTCTCTCTATGTCATATTTTTCTGTGGTAGTAGAGACAAGTATTTAGACAAGTGGTAGAGACAAGAGAATGAGTTTTTTGTTTTTCAGTGTTTTTTTTTTGGTGAGGAAGATTGTCCCTGAGCTAACGTCTGTGCCAATCTTCCTCTATTCTGTATGTGGGTTGCTGCCATGGTATGGCTTGATGAGTGGTGCATAAGTCCACACCCAGGATCCAAACCCATGGAGCCTGTGCTGCCGAAGGACAATGCGCGAACTTAAGCACTATGCCACCAGGCTGACCCAAAAGCAAGTTTCTAAAAAACAATGTTTTACTATTATAATGAGTAATGAAGGTGTAAAAATACATATGTATGATTATATGTAATATATTATGGTATGTATACCATATAAAATATAACACGTGTGAGTATGTGTATGTATGTATGTGTACATATATACATATACTACAAGGCACTTCCCTGGTCAGAAATATTTAACAATACTTATTTATAATCCCACACAAACATACATCACGTTGTTTCATCCTGATATTTCAAAAATTCAATGAAATAGTGTTAACATTTAATAAAGTTACTAATTTTAATATTTCCTTAAAAAGATATTCTTGTCAAAATTTTGAAAGTTTAAGGTAGAAAATTTGAATATGTAATATCATCTGGAAATACATATGTATCTAAAAAGTAATATTAGGTTATTCTCATTGTCATTCCCAGTTTGTTAAGGAAAAGCATCAGGGTTTTCCACAACTGTAGTTTTCTCCGTTGTACTTCAGATGCACAGAATTAAATGAGTAATAAGCCCTCATTCATCAGACATACTCATCATCAGCAGCAGCACTTAGCACACTTTTGTTGGTTAGATGTTAGATAATTTTAATAAATTTAGTAATGTAATAAACACCAGCAAACTCACCACTGAAAACCTGAATCATCTTCCACAATTTGCCTATGTTTTAGTTTTCAGCTATTTTAATGTCCTGTTATTTGTTTTTGTATCATAATTTCTGTTTTTGTAATTAGTTCTTTTGTTCTACTTCTTTATAGTCTATAGTAATTTTTAAATCTTTTTAGATGCATTATACTTGTTGAACTCATTCATTTTGATGCTTCCTGCCTTTCTAATATAAATATTTAAGGTTATAAGATTTCCACAAAGCATTGATTTTGCTGAATTCTACAGGTTTTTATAAGTATTACTTTCACAATCATTCATTTCTAGGAATATAATCAGCTTAATTGACGTATACATTACATACAATAAAATTCAAATTTAAGTGAACAACATGGTAAGTTTTGAGACAAAGGTACACACTTATATAACTACTACCACAACCAAGGTATAGAATATTTCCATTGCCCCAAAAAGTTTCATCATGGCTTTTTGCAGTAAATCCCCTCCACACTCTCACCTCAACCCTGACAATTCCTGATTATTAAAATTGCCCTTTGTGGAATTTTATTGAAGTGGAATTATATAGTATATGATTTTTTGTTTCAGGGTTCTTTTACTTAGAATAATGCTTTTAACATTTGTCCTTATTGTTGTGAACAAGCAATTCACTCCTTTTGTATAGATTAGCCACAATTTGTTTATCCCTTGACCAGTGGAGGGACATCTGAGTAGTTTACAGTTTGTGTACCTAATGAATAAAACTTTATGAACATTCATGTCTGAGTTGTGAGTGGACATATATTTTCATTTCTCTTGGGTAAATAGGAATGGGATTGTTGGGTCCTATGTTCACTGTGCTATAAGAAACTACCAAAGTATTTTCTAATATGGAACTCCTACCAGCAATATATAGGATTTCCAGTTGTTCTACACTCTTGCAGACACTTGATATTGGCAGTTTCTTTCATTTTAGCTAACTAAGCATTCACATGTCTTGGCCATTTGTATTTAAACTAAAATTAAATAAAATTTTAAATTTCAGTTTCTTAGTCACATGCCACATTTCAAGTGCTTAATAGTCACATGTGAAAATGCAAGCTGTAAACTGGGAGAAAATACTTGAAAACATATATCAGATAAAATTCCTTAATATAGAATATACAAAGAACTCTTATAACTCAATAACAAGGAAAAAGCCTACTTTAAACATTAGGAAAAGTTTTGAACAGACACTTCACAAAAGAAGTTTTATTCATACCAATTTCTTCTTTTCATAAGTGGTTTAGTTTTGTTATTGGTTTGTTTTTTGTTTTGTGGAGTTTATTTTTGTCTGGAAGCACAGGTTTTCTAATAATTTTAGTGTGATGTGTTTTGGAATTGACCGTTCCAGGTTAATTTTCCTAGGTACAAAGATGGACTCTTTCAATAGAAAGATCAGGTCTGCTTTTATTTCAAGAAAATTTAAAATATTTAGCTCTGTTGAATTGTTTTGTTTTGTTTCTAGGTCTACCAATTCCAATTGTATGTATGTTAGATCTCCTGTGCTTGTCTTCTATATCTTTTTTTCATATTTTAATCTATTTTTTCAAGTTTATTTTTATTCCCTTTAATTTTTATATTCATATTCTCTGTATCTGTCACTGTACATTCAGTCTTATTTATTTTCTCTTGGGCATTTTTTATCTTAATACTTATTTGAGTTTATTTTCCCTTTTCTTCAATATTTTTTCCTGAATTACAAAGTTTTCCCTTTCTATTTTCAGGTTTTCATTTCTAATTTATTGTAGTGTACTTTAGCTCCAACAATTATTGAATTACGTTTAATTTATATTGATGTTATGTACCAGTTTTCCTCTGCTTTATGATTTGGAGTATTTCTTCCCTGAAAAGTTTTGAATTTAACTGTATCTTTTCTTCTCATACCCTCTTTTTATGAATCATGGGCTCCTGTTATGGTTGTTGATAAACTTTACAATATTTTTCAAGACCAGCAATAATAGATTATTCTGTGGATGGAGGATATAAGAGTTTGGGTGACTCTGTCTATTTGTACAAGATTACCTTCTTCAGAGTGAAGGGCAGTTCATTTAATAAATGGTGTGTTGGCAGAGGCTGATTTTTTTTTTATATTACCCAGCAACATCATTTGCTCTTAGTATATCAGCTGTTTGTCAGGCAATATGGGAAGGCCAGGACACCTCCCAAAGGCTGAAAGAATGGCGAGCAGACGAGCAGTAGGATGAAGGTCCAGAGTCACCAGAAAACCGTGGACCATTCACTCTTCACTACCTGGAATCAGAAAAGACTTTACCCTCACCTTCTCTCCCTATGAAACAATATTAGAAGGAGACCCTCTTTAGATTCTATCAGTCCAGTAAATTCAGAAAGGGAGGAGTGGAGAAGCACTGCCTAAATTTAGTTATTTTCACCTGTTTTAATCAGATTCTTAAATGCATACAGCTGCAGATTTTACTCCGGACAAATCTCTGACCAGTGCTTTAAATCATTGCCAGTGTCAGGCAGGTCCTGTTTGCTCTAAGGCAATGGCAGGGAGAAGCAAGGCAGAATCCCAAGAGCTTTATTTCTATTTCATCTTTCTATGGCATTGCCTCCTTGCCCCCAAGCCAAAAATTCTATTCCCTGCCCTCTCTCCCCACCTCCTGACACAAGATACACACTAGTTCAAAACAGAACCCTGGAAGCTTTGTGTGGGTTTCTCCATTTATGAATGTTTTCTACTTATCACCCTACATTGATCTGGCAGGAGGAAACCAGCCAAAGAGGAGCACTAAAATGGTTCTGTACAGAGTGGAAGCATTAAGTCGCTAGAACATTCATGAAGGATTCCTGCAACTAGCATAATTCTGAAAAGTTTATGAGAACAATTTATTAGAATTTATTTTAATAAAAGAAATTCATGAGAGAAATGATCCCTATAAATTATGCAATTTTCATCTTTGAGCTGGTTTTAGATTAAAAAAAAGAAAGATATTTACTTTGCCAACATATTTGCTTTAGTAGATAATCTTGGTAAATAAGTTTCAAATTATATTTTCCTTCTAAAGAATAAATTATGGACTGAATTTTTAAAAGTACAATTAGAGGAAAGAAAAAGCAATGCTTTTTGGAGACTGTGAAGTTAATAAATTTTGTTCTACTGAGGCACTAAATAAACTGCAATGCAAATGCACTTGCTCTTTATATAAAATTTTGTGCACTAATAGATTTTAAAATTTGTGTCAAAATTTTAAATGAGTATATTGGACATAAAGACATATAACCAGATAATTATTCAGGTTCAGATTTTTCATGGCCTCTTAAGTTAAATTAGAGTTTTGTGATCCTTGGTTTGTTTTGGATGCTATTTAAATGTCCTAAATTCTTTGTTTTGAAAACCAAACACTAGAGATGTAAATATAATAAAGGATGCAGTAATTTAATATATATGCACATATGTTATTTTCCTCTTACATCCATGCATGCCGAATAAGAAAACAATATTAGAGTGGTAAATTGGGAGACAGGCATCTGGCACTGATCCATATAAAGGATGAGAAAATTTACCTAATCATTCAGAACCCCCATGTATATAACAGAGATAAAAGCATCTCTAAACCTCCAGGGTAGAATCCTTGAATGGAAGATTTCATTTAAAATAAAGTCAGTATTCTCTTAGAAAGCTCCTCAATATCAGTTTAAAAGAAATTTTGTATGAATAAAGCAGAATAGTTTGAAGATTTTCAATAAAGTGCAGATTATTTTTTTAGATCTTCTATTCCGAGACACAGAACTTTGATAAGTGAAAAGACTGGAGCAAGTAGAGAGCTTTTATAGACCCTGGTGCAGTGTTGAGTACCTCGTAGAAAGCCACGCATCTCTATTTAATAATCCATTCTCTAAGGGCCTTGGGATTTCAGATAAATTTAAATAAATCAGCCTTGATTTTCCAGACAGAATTAGAGAACCTATGATTTATGGGCCACTCAAACTTGTACCTGTAATAGTGTAATGACAAAGTAGGAGAAATTTTAGATAAATGTCAGCTAAGATTACAGTTAAAACTCATGTTTCAATTGGGTCTTGTCTGTGCAATATGCTCTTTGTAGCTTTGTTTTGTCAATGTATCAAATGGTACTTGTATTTTATAGAACCTTTCCACATTTATTACTTTCACAAAAGAAAAAATATACAAAAATGGAAAAAGTTCTGTGTACTGGGTCAAAGCCCACACTAAAGTTTAAAAGATAAAATCAAAATAATATTCTATCTGGTACTCTATCAACCCTGTTAAAAAAAAAAAAGGAAACCTTTATTTATTTTTCTTGCTACAGAGCTGGAAACCAGTAACTTTTATTAAGATAAAATTTTATTAACATTGTCTTCATTTTGAAATACTCTGAAGTTGGCTGGGTAGGGATTTTTCACTATAGTTTTATTATTCATTTTTAAATTGGAGATATAATTAAGAGAAAATGGAGTAATTAACTTTTCCTTAATTTGTGAGGGGAAACACGGCACTTAGCAGTACTTTCCATCCTTCGTAGAAGACCAAAATGTGCACTATTGTCTCTGGATATAGATCAGATTGAATATGAAGGAAGTAAGGCAGAGGTCTTCAAAAAATTTACACTCAATCCTGTTAGTTTTTAAAGTAAATCTTCTATTCAAAATACATTTCAAAATATGACTAAATGCATATTCATTGTAAAATTGATACATATTTACTGTACAGATCTTGGAAAATAAACGTATAAGGATGAAAAGTAGTGTTATCTCTAATCTCACCTTCTGGCTCCCAACACTCTCAACATGTAGAAAATTATTTTGGTTTATCAACCTCCAACATTTTTCTATGTATACGTATGTATTTCTACATGAAATTGTAACCATATTTATATTACATAAATTTTGTATCCTGTTTTTTGTCTTTTTGTATTATTTTTAAAATGTTTCCCATCTTTTTTAGTATTCATCCACAGAATTTTAATATCCACATAGTAGTCTATCATATATCTGTAACATTATTTCTTTAACTCTTCGTTTATTTTCATAAAAATGATTCTCCTGTACTATGTAAAGTGCAATATAGTTGCCTAAATGAGAATACCAGTTGAGGAAGACAATTTGAATAAATTATATGACAATAAAGAAGAAAAATTATTTGAAAACAAGAACTATAAGTCAATGGTGTCTACAAAGAAATAAATTTAGAAGTTCCAAATTAAAGAAACTATTGTACCCATATTGCACTATTTTAATGAATTGAGTTGAAGTTGATTTTTTTGTATTTTTTAATGTCCCAAACTAAATAATTTACTAAGTTTAAGCTGTATATACATAGTTGCAGTATTTTAATTTATTAGTGTATTTTAATTCAAATAATAAATCTTCCATATGGTTATGCAATTTGTGTTGCATTCCAGATATGACATGCAAATTAACATTACTTCCACATTATACTATTTGATTAGACATAAATAGAAAAAAAATCTCTTTCTCATTTTGTAGCTCCCATAGAAGGGTGCAAATTTTAGGAAAAAATTTTAATAAATCCTTTTAATAAGTAATTTTCTACCAATTAAGATTGCTCTTTCAGTTTAACAGCATAACAGGACAGAAATAGTAATTGATCCAAAGCAGGCAAATTCTCTCATAAGAGTGATTTGCAATACATCTGTATGTGATGGAAAAGAAATTAATTTGGTACTGAATGACATACGGAAGAGAGAAGAAAATCTGTTCATGAACTTTATTGGAAATTTAATGAGATGTTCTTTTTTATTTTTTAGGTTTTCAGATGTGCAAATACAATGGATTATGAAAAGCAAAGTAGTAGTTATAAAGTTTTAAAAGCTTTATATGACTACAGCAGATGAAGAAAATAAATCCATAATTTTCATCAATCATTGAAGCACTCTCTCCTTTAAGTTTTCTTACCAATATTATTATATCTTGTACTCTTCACATTAGCCAGTTTTATAACATCTACTTTTGATTTTTTTAAGGTAATCACAGGTATAAGACCTAATTTTTACATTTAAATATGTAGTTTAAAAGGATAAATAACCCTACTTACATCAATAGATAGATCATCCAGACAGAAAATCAATAAGGAAACATTGGCCTTAAATAACACCTTAGACCAAATGGACTTAACAGAGATACACAGAACATTCCATCTAAAAGCAGGAGAACAGATTCTTCTCAAGTGCACATGGACCATTCTCCAGGATATATCATATGTTAGGCCACAAGACAAATCTTAATAAATACAAGAAGACTGAGATCATATCAAGTATCTTTTCCGACCACAGTGGTATGAAACTAGAAATCAATTACAAGAAGAAAACTGGAAAATTCACAAACATGTAGAGATTAAACAAAATGCTACTGAACAACCAATGCGTCAAAGAAGAAATAAAAGGAGAAATAAAAGAATACCTTGAGACAAATGAAAATGGAAATACAACATATCAAAACTTATTGGATACAGCAAAAGCAGCTCTAAGAGGGATGTTTGTAATGATAAATGCCTACCTCAGAAAAGAAGAAAAATCTCAAGTAAACAGCCTAACTTTACACCTCAAGGAACTAGAGAAAGAAGAACAAAGCCCAAAGTTAGAAGAAGGACAAAAAATTAACACAGATTAGAGCAGAAATAAATGAAATAGATCCTAAAATGGCAATAGAAAGATGAACGGAACTAAAAAGCTGCTTCTTTGAAAAGAAACAAACTCGACAGACCTTTAGCTAGACTCAACAAAAAAAAAAGAAAGAAAGAGGACTCAAAGAAATGAAATCAGACATGAAATAGGAGATGTCACAACTGATACCACAGAAATACAAAGGATTGTAAGAGACTCCTATGAACAAGTATATGTCCACAAATTGGACAACCTAGAAAAACGTAGATAAATTCCTAGAGAAATATGACCTACCAAGACTGAATCATGAAGAAATAGAAAATCTGAACAGAGGAATTACCAGTAAGAAGACTGAATCTTAATCAAAGATCTCACAATAAACAAAAGTTCAGGACCAGACAGCTTCACTGGTGAATTCTACCAAATATTTAAAGAAGAATTAATACCAAATCTCCTCAAACTCTTCCAAAAAAATAGGAGAAAAGGGAATACTTCTAAACTCATATTATGAGGCCAACACTACCCTGATAACAAAACCAGACAAGAACACCACAAGAAAAGAAAATATCAGGCCAATATCCCTGATGAACATAGAAGTGAAAACTCAACAAAATATTAGTGAACCAGATTCAGCAATACATTAAAATGACCATACATCATGATTAAGTGAAATTTATTCCAGGGATGCAAGGATGGTTCAATATCTGTAAGTCAATTAATGTGATATATCACATTAACAAAATGAAGGATAAAAATCATATGATCATCACAATAGATTCAGAAAAAGCATTTGACAAAATTCAACATTCATTTGTGATAAAAGCTGTCAACAAAGTGGGTATAGAGGGGATATATCTCAACATAATAAAGGCCATAAATGACAAACCCACAGCTAACATCATACTCAATAGTGAAAAGCTGAAAGCTTTTCTTCTAAGCTTAGGAATTAGACAAGGATGCCCACTCTTGACACTTTTAGTCAACATAGTATTGGAAATCCTAGCCAGAGCAATTATGCAGCAAAAGGAAACAAAAGACATCCAAATTGGAGAGGAAGAAGTAAAACTGTCAGTATTTACAGATGATATTATATCTAGAAAAAACCCTATAGACTCCACCAAAAAACTGTTAGAACTAATCAATGAATTCAGTAAAATTGCAAGACACAAAATCAATATACAAAAACCTATTGAGTTTCTTTACACTAATAAGGAACTATCAGAAAGAGAAATTAAGAGAACAATCTCATTTACAATTGCATCTAAAAGAATAAAATACCTAAGAATAAATTTAACCAAGGAGGTGAAAGACCTGTACACTGAAAACTTTAGGGCACTGATGAAAGAAATTGAAGATACAAACAAATAGAAAGATATCCCATATTCATATATTAGAGAATTAATATTGTTAAAGTGTCCATACTACCCAAAGCAATATACGAATTCAATGAAATCCCTATCAAAATTCCAATGGCATTTTTCACATAAATAGAGAAAACAATCTTAAAATTTGTATGGAACCACAAAAGACCCTGAATAGCCAAAAAAATCTTGAGAAAAAAGAACAAAATTGTAGGCATCATGCTCCTTGATTTCAAACTTTATTACAAAACTATAGTAATCAAAATAGTATGATATTGGCACAAAAACAGAAACATAGGTCAACGGAACAGAATAGAAAACCCACAAATAAACTCATGCATATATAGTCAAGTCAATTAATTTATGACAAAGGAGCCAAGAATATATATGAGGAAAGGACAGTCTCTTAAATACATTGTGTTGGAAATCTGAACAGCCACATACAACAGAAAGAAACCTCATCACTATCTTACACCACACCCAAAAATTAACTCAAAATGGATTAAAGCTTGAAAATAAGACCTGAAACCATAAAACTCCTAGAAGAAAACACAGATGGTAAGCTCCTTCACTTCAGTCTTGGAGATGATTTTTGAATCTGACACCGAAGCAAAAACAACAAAAATAAAAATAAGTGAAACTACATCACACTAAAAAACTTCTGCATAGCAAAGGAAACCATCAACAAAATGAAAAGGCAACCTACCAGAATGAGAGCAAATATGTGCAAATCATATATCTGATAAGGGGCTAATACCCAAAGTGTATAAAGAACTCATACAATTCAACAGCAAAGAAATAAACAGTCCGATTAAAATATAAGCAGAGGATCTGAATAGACACTTTTTCAAGGACGACATACAGAAGGCCAACAGGTACACAAAAAGATGCTCAATATCACTAATCATCAGACAAATGTAAATCTAAACCACGATGAGTTATCACCTCACACCTGTTAGAATGGCTATTATCCAAAAGACAAGAAATAACAAGTGTTGGCAAGGATGTGGAGAAAAGGGAACTCCTGTGAACTGTTGGTGGAAATGTAAACTGGTGCAGCCACTATGGAGAACAGTCTGGAAGCTCCCAAAAAATAAAAAATAGAACTACCATATGACCCAGCAATTCAACTTCTGAGTACTTATCCAATGAAAATGAAAACACTAACTCAAAAAGATATATGCTCCTCCATATTCATTGCAGCATTATTTACAATAGCAGAGATGTGGAAACAACCTAAGTGTATATCATGGAATATTATTCAGCCATACAAAAGAATGAAATCTTACCATTTGTGACAATGTGGATGGACCTTGAGGGCATTATGGCAAGTGAAATAAGTCAGACAGAGAAAGACAAACACCATATAATCTCACTTATATGCGGAAGCTAAAAAAAACCCAAACCCGAGCTCATAGTTACAGAAAATAGATTCATGGCTGTCAGAGACAGTAGGTTGGAGGTGAGCCAATGGATGAAATGGGTTAAAAGGTATAATTTTCCAGTTATAAAATAAACGAGTCATGCAGATGTAAGGTACAGCATGGTGACTATAGTTAAGATTACTGTATTGCATAGTCAAAAGTTGCTAAGAGAGTAAATCTTAAAAGTCCTCATCGTAGGAACAAAAAATTTTTTGTAACTCTGTTTGGTGATGGATAGATTTACTGTGGTGATCATTTCACAATATATACAAATATAAATCATTATATTGTACACCTGAAACTAATACAATGTTATATTTCAATTATACTTCAATAAGGAAAAAAGATAAATAATGTAGTTTTACAAACAATATTCACCTACTGGGTGTCTGGGACTTTGCTAGGCATGATGAGGAAGTTTAGGGAATACTTCTAATTTATTTTCCTTTTGCTTTTTTAAATTATAATTTCTTTTAAAAAATTCTTCATAAACTTCAGCTTTCAAACTTATTTACCAAATAAAATACTAAGGTTCAGAGGAGTTAAACATTTGTCCCAAATTAGAGAGCTGGAATGTGAATTCCAGAGTATGAACATGATCTGAATTCAACTCCAAGGCTATCACTATGGATTGCACTGTTTAAGGCCACTTGCATCAAACTGGAGAAAGAGAAATGGTGAATGTATAAGAGGAGTACAGTTTCAGAGTGGGAGATTCTAAGCGTAATGAACTATTTCTCTTATTGACTCCCTTTACTACTAGAAGAAGAGCATTTCCAGTTACCTTATAACTGAAAATGAATTCCAACTTATTCAAATGTATTTTTAATGAACTTATTTACCATGATAACAATATATACTCTGCATGGAGTCTGTTGGTTCAATCTATCTTTGATTATAAGCACATAGAGGTCCTGAATTAAATCTATGTATGAGTCACTTTGTACATAAATGTATTTTGTCCTTATAACTCCCCCAAATAAATTCGCTTTGAGAAATGGACTGTGGCGACGGGTTGAATAAAATTTTTCTCAGATATTTAATATGGTAGATGCTTTAAAATTCATATCAGTTGTGCAACGGAGCACAGGTGTGAGGTGGAACTGAATTTTTCTTAACGCACAGCAGCATAGGCTATGCATGGCTATCTATGGATAACCTGGATACATAATGCATGGATAATCTATGGATAACCTGGATTTGCAAAACTTAAGCTAGTGACCTTGGCAGCAGCATCATGGTCAACCAATGAAACTAACTAGCATCCACTGTACCTTCTGGGCCAGTTAACTTAAAATATTTTATTTTGAGCAGTGTAGAAAGGATCTTTTGTGGATCTTTATAATAAAGTCCTACCATGTGACAAAATAAGAGTTAGGTATTATAATATGGAGTCCAGGGGGAAAAGGTAATGTTTTATTCAGAGTAATAACTTAGTGTTATGTTGAGTAAAGAAATGATTTTGTATCATTAGTTGCTTATTTGTTGGAGACCATTTGGAATGTAGGTTAACTGAAAATCTTTTACAGTCAACTTGTAAAGTACAATTAATAATTTATATTTGAAAACATTCAGCATATATGAAAAAACAAATTAGCCCAAGAGCTCCCCTGCCCGCGCTTCATCTGCTCAGTGGAGAGCCTGTTGGCATCAGTTCCCCATGGATGTTTTGCAGAAGACCATCCTCCTAAATCCCTAGCAATCACTGGATATCCTCCAGAATCAGCCTTAATTTAAGCATGAAGAGAATTAATGCAGAGGTTCCCTCCAGCTCCAAAGCTCTGAGCTATTTAATTACTGCTTTGGCCCAGGGCAATCAGTGCATCAGAGCAGTGACTCATTCCTGGGTGAGCTGAGTCTGAGTCTGGTATGGACCTGAGTGGGAAGAGAGCTTAATTATACTCTGTCTTTTTCACAGCAGGAACAACCAGTATATTTAGAGTCTTCTGTACTGCCTGAGATCATATTTGATCTACTGACCTGCAGATAAAAAACTTCCAATATGAATTGCTGAATCACATAATACCTAATCTCTACATCTCTTTACATTCTTCATTGGTGGAGGGTAACACCTCATCTCAAATACCTGTGACATTTTTATTTTCATTTCATAGAAATAAGATTATTTTTCTCTCTGGTTTTATTTTCCTTATATCTTAGATTGCCTTAATTTATTTTTGAATGTGAACTGATTAAACTTCCTGATTTTAGGTCAATACCACTGTTGATACTAGAGAACAACTAGTTCAAGTCATGTAATTATCAGGCAAATCTGTTTCTTCAAGGTTTAATAATATTGGTACTGGGCCATCCTGAAAATTTGGGCACAGGTTATTCAGAGGCACGCGTTAATTTCCCAACATAGCGCAATGATATCCTATACTAAGTTTGCAATCAATCTGATGTTCTCTACGTAGACTGAAATTTAATCCACTGTAATCTAAATTTTACTTTTGATTTGTAATAATAACAGCAGCATCTCATATGTACCAGGCACTGTCATAAATAACTTACTTATACCATCTAAATCCTCCCCAAAATTCCTATGAGATAAATTATCTTCATTAACTAAATCTGAAAACCAAGACTTTGTGACTTTATGAGATTTGGCCAGGCCCAAAAAGCAAGTAAGTGGTAGATCATAAACTGAAATTCAGGTCAGCCTGAATCCACAGCCCATGATCTTAATCAATAGTATATGTTATTTACTTCACAAAAATTCCTACTGACTAAAAGCTGTGAAAATGTTTAGATAAATTGTCTTCAAAATAGCTAACTTCTCTCAAAACTGAAATGTATTTTCTGTGAATCTGAGGTAATCCATCAAGAGTTTGAGACTTCAGATCAATTATAATCTTTTATATGAAGAACTAGATCTTTAACCGAGTCAACTTTTATCAGAATCTATGATGATTTGATACTCTTCAATACAGATAAAATAATAAGGTATACCAAAGATCTTTAATCTGTACTTGGAAGATTCTTTGTCAAATGTTAGACTACAATTTTATAAATAGGTACTGGGATCCATTATTTCACACATTGCCAAATGGAAATCCTGGTGAATATTTTATTCATGAGATTTCTCAACATAGCTTTTCAAGATATTAAGCACACAATTATTTTCAAAAGTAGATTCACGCAGTAACAGAAACAGGCGTATAATTTTAGAATTAGGCTATTTTCATATTAACTCTGTAGCACAGAGTTTAGAAGACACTTTAAAGGTGAAACTTGTAAAACTACTTACCGAAAGTGAAACAGAAGTGGTGCCTACACCCACACTTGTAGTGGAGAAGTCCCAAAAGAATTCTGAAATGTCCACATAGCTGGACATTTTTCCCTAGGCATAATTATTTTTTAATTCCATCAATTTCACATTCTGATTATTTTTTCCATAACAAAGTATCCTAAAAGAATTAGGTGTATATTCAACTTGACTACTTTTGTGTATTTATATTTGCCTGTCCTCTTTCCTGTATAAATACTGCCCCTTACATACTGGTGTATGCAAGCTTTCACATACACCAAAGGGGAAGTGGGTGCACGGAATACCTGGTGGTTCTAATCCATGGTACAGGCCACAGACACAGACCTGGAGAGCTGCCACTCCGTGACTACCTTCAGGACCCCAAAAAACTGGAGCATTTAAAGCTTTCACATCTTCCCACTTTGCTTCCTGTATAGACTCAACTAAAATAACGGCTGATAATAGTGGATTATCCTATGAAGAACGTACCTAGAGTCAGAAATTAGCACTGCTGTATGCACTCCTGTGTGGGAGGGCTATAAGCCTTGATGCAAGCAATAACCTATCTGATTGTGTCCAAGAAAGACTGAACACAGCCTTTCCACCCAGCCTTAAACAGTCTACCTTGGGAATTGTGTGTTTACAGCTAATTGCAACCAGATACAGAACTGGTGGTTGGGCTGAATTCACATGAGAAGCCAAAGAAGATTTAAACATTTGTGTTGTTGAAGAAAAGGGCATGCTTATTTATTGATATAACAAAATTTTCAATATTTATCCAAACCAACTGAAAATAGATTTGTGCAATTGGACTATTCGTGTCATCCCAAACAAATCACACTATATTCCTATAATTTTTCCCCCTTTGTAGAAAGAGAGAGAAAAACAAAAAGAATAAAATTTACTTACCATAATTGATTATTTCATTTTAATTATGTAACAATTTAGTCATGACTTGTGCTAGCAATAGGATTCTTAAAACTGTAACTTTTGGAAAGTAGATTATGATTTTCGCCTAAACTGTTTGCTTATTCTTGTCATCACTTTATTATTCCAATGCTTGAAATTCAGATACAAAGATGCATTTTTAAGTGTTCTTGTCCTTGAAAAAATATCAGTAGGCTACCAGTGAATCTCTTAAAGCATTGAAACTGCATTCCCATTTTGCATTAAAACGACAGATGAAAGGAGACAGACACCGACGCGGTCTACAAGCAAGGCAGCCAGGTGCTTAGTAAGGATTACGTTTGCTAATTTAAAAAGGAAGGGGAAAAAGCTGTGCACATCACAGTCTAAAAACAGGAACGGAAGCACGCTGGATTCAAGCTGTGTCATTTATTCTCTCTCTGCAGTGCGTGTGCCACCTTCCCCTCCTCCTCTACTTTATTCTTCCATTTCTTCAGTGTCTGCCCACATGGATCTTTGCTACCACCACTCTCCTCCAAGGGAGGTAGGAGGATGGACTGGCAACTTCAGCTCCCTGGAGAGCTGGTGCAGCTACAGTTCTGGAAATCAGCTCACTGTGAGTGTTGGATCCCTTCTGAGCACAGAGATTACACACTGTGCTAACATACTTGCAGTTTCATATTTTAAGCTCTGTGTGATTGCAAACGTTTAATAGGCTAGTGAGATCACCCATAGAAAAATATTTTTTGAAACTATAATTCAGAATGATTTCTAAAAGCTTTTTATTTCCTTTCTGAAAATCTGGGCAGGATTGAGAGGCTGTTCACTTGTAATAGGATAATGGTAGAGACCTGTTTACTTCTAAGGCTTTTGGATCAAGCTTTTAAGGAGAACAATTAAAAATCCATGGCAGGATAAAGATGTACACTGATACTACAACGGGTGTGATTTTATTTTTTTTCTCTATATTCCAGATATGAATGAGACTTCTTGCACAATTCTCTCCAAGGGCCTTTGAAAGGCATTGTTTCAGTTGCAAAGTGCCTTACACCAACCTAAAATGTGTGACAGTCAAATAACGAGAACAATTGCTTACAAATACCACAATGAGGGTTGACCTTCTAAGAGATCACCCGATGAGACTGCATGCTAATCACAATGATGCAGCCACGGCTTGAAACAATTTTGGAACTCCTCTTGTGGAATTGAGTTGAGAGAGCCTGTTTACAAACTACCTAAGAAAATGAATTTCATTACCTTGTGGTCACACCTTGTCTTATTCTCACTGCTGTGAGTGCGTTCAGGATGAGTTTAAAAACTGAGATGTTTCATAGCCAGTTTGAAATTGATGGGAAAGCATTTGTCACCAATGGAACTCACCAGTTTCTGATTTTTTTAAGCAGAATCTCTCAATTCAAGTATTCATGAACTGCTTATTGAATTTCAACAAGCGGTTCATGAATTGTTCAGCATCTAGCAAGATTGATTAAATAATATCTAGACCATTTCCATAGAAATGGGCTTATTATTATTACTAACTTCCAATATTTTCACATGACGGATCAAAAGAAAATAGTGTTTTAAAAACTCATGAAGTATGGTCCATGAGTTTTCAGAAGTTCCAGTAAATGAGACTGTCATCCTGGAGTGAAAACTGACATAGTGAACAGGATAAACTTTAAAAAGAAATGGAATGCAGAAAACTGAAAATACTATAATTAAAAATAAGATAATGACTTTGTGATTTTGACTATTATTACCAATGAAGGAAAATAAAATTTGTTTTTTCAGTTGCATATGGATAACTCAATCATAGCAGTGATAAATAAGGTTCTTACAATCCAAACACCATGTGTCTGCCTTCTCTTTTTTCAAAATTTTTATATGCTTCTTAAAAATCTTGGTTATGTTTATTGATAAGTAACCACTGAAGGCAATTGAACACAATTTTTAAAAGCCAGGTTCACTGAAGTACCAATATAATGTAAAATCTCTGATAAAATTAGCAGAGAGCTATTCTAAATAATCCTCTAAAATACCATGCCATTAGCTATTATCAAATGGATATCCTTCTAATTAAGCAAAACAATTTAACAACATTTTTAAAGCACAGGTAGTAAGTCATGAATGAGTTATATTCCAAATGTCTATACACTAAAGTTGCAAAATTTAACTCAGTATCTCAGATATGCAGGGGAAAATAAACTATCTAGTTTCTCTCATGAGCATATACTTGATACTTACTAGGCAGTTAGTAGGCAGGTACGTGTCTGCATGTGTGGTGGGGTGAATGATATCCAACCAAATTTCTAAAAACTTTCAAAACAAGTTCAACACAATGATTTAGGCAATCCCACCCAATCAGGTTCAATTTCTGCGAGAAATAAGAAAATTTATATTTCTTTGCATTTTACCTTCCTCTTCAGTAACCAACATGGTATCTTGGTCTCTTGAGGTCATGACCCAACCCTACTTGAGCTGATATAGACACCACATACAAAAGCCTGCTGAAACTCAGGGGCTTTCTAACCACATCCCCTACTGCCCTAGTGGAGTATGATATGGTATGGCTGATTGTTTTCATTATCCCCTAATTTTTTGTTCACCTTGTGATTGTTTCTATTAGTAGAGATGTAATGAAAAGGTGCCTGCTGCATACAGAGATTTGCCATCTTATAGTAGAAAAAAAGATGAGATCTAAATTACTCTTTTTGTAGTGATTCCAAGCATTCAAACAGGCTAATCTTGCATTCATCACCCTTTTGATATCTCAGCATTCAACTGTCTTCAAGATCTTGCTACTAAAAGTGTAAAACGTAATCAGCAGCATCTGCATCACCTGTGAGTTTGTTAGAAACAAAGAATCCCAGACACAATTTAGAGCTACAGAATCAAAACCTGCATTTTAACAACATAGCCAAGTGACTCTTATTCACTTTAATGTTTGAGATACACTGCACTAGGAGATGGAAAAATCTGGGGATAAATTTTGGTTCTACCTTTGTGATCTTGGCCAATTAGGGATCATATTCCTCATTCATAGAATGGGAATAATCATATGTTTGTAGGGTTTTTTCATGCATACATTTTGGCATTTAATAAGGTGTCTTCCACTCTTTTCTCTAGGTAACCAAGAAAGTCCTTAGTGTCCTCCTGGGATTCACCTAATGTCTCATAATGGTATCTACTCACACCAGCCCTTAAAATATTGTATTTGATAAAACTCTCTGTGCTTCATGGTTAAGCAGAGCTGGAATTCAACCCTCGTGCTGTCTCTTAGAAGATTTTTGTGAAGATTACATTACATAATTAAAGTGAAAATGTTTACCAGTTTTTCTGGAACATAAGAATTTACAATGTTTCTCTAATGAATATGAATTTTCTCTTGAACAGTTGAATGAAATAAATGCTATATTGTTTTGTTTATCTAAAACTAATAGAATCTAGTTCTAAGATCCAACTCATTGACCAGAGTTTGATGAGATTCTCAAACGGGTATTTGTTTTATAGACAGCAGGTGTAGCAGCTAGTCTATACCATATATGGGTCATGAAGGCCTTCAGGACTCACATATTTGATCCCTTGGTTATCTGGCCACACTAGTTGTCAGTCTCCTTTCTTCTCCTTCCAGCTTCTCATCCATTAATTGAATCTTTTACCCCTTCAAAGTTGCTGGTTTCAGTTCTTAGATAAAACATAAGTGTGATAAATAAATTTCTAGTACTAAAAAATCTTCTCATAAATAGTCATATATGAAAAGAGAATATTTCTTAATATAAATTAATTTTTATAATGTTTTTACAGTATTGTGACTCACACATATACACTAAAATGTATATTCTTTCATTTAAAAATGTTTATTGAAAGCCTACTATGCACTAAGCACTTTTGTAGGTGAGGGAGATTTAATAGTTTAAAAATAGACAGAAACTCTGCTGGAACAACTGGACATACATGTGAAAAAAATATGAATCTAGACACAGACCTTAAATCTTTCACAAAAATTAAATCAAAATGGATCATAGGCATAAACGTAAAATGCAAAACTATAAAACTCCTAGACGATGACATAGGAGAAAACCTAGATGACGTCGGGTTGGGCAATGGCTTTTTAAACACAACACCAAAGGCATGAAGCATGAAGAAATGATTAATGAATTGAACTTCATTAAAATTAAAAATCTCTACTCTTTTATAGATACTGTCAAGATAAAAAAACAAGCCACAGACTAGGAGAAAATGTTTGCAGAAGAAACAACTGATAAAGAACTGTTATCCAAAATATACAAAGAACTCTTAAAACTCAACAATAAGAAAATGAACAACTCAAATAAAAAATGGGGCCAAAAACCTTAACAGACACCTCACCAAAAAAGATATATAGACGGCCAATAAGCATATGTTCCACACTGTATGTCAAATTAAAGCAACAATGGGATACCACTACTACAATGGCCAAAATCCAGAACACTAACAACTACTACAATGGCCAAAATCCAGAACACTAACAATACCAAATATTGATGAGGATGCGGAGCCCCAGAAACTATCATTCACCACTGGTGGGAATCCAGAATGTTAGAGTGACTTTGAAAGGCAGTGTTGTAGTTTCTTTAAAAACTAAACATATTCTTACCATACAATTCATCAATCACATCCCTTAGTATTTACCAAAAAGAGTTGAAAGCTTACATTCATACAAAAACCTTCACTCTGATGTTTACAGCAAATTTATTCATAATTGTCAAAAGTTGGAAGCAACAAAAATATCCTTCAGAAGGTGAATGGACAAATAAACTGTAGTACCTCCAGATATCATTCAGTGCTAAAAACAAATGAGCTATCAAGCCATGAAAGATAGTGTATATTACTAAGTGTAAGAATTCAAGCTGAAAAGGCTATATACTGTATGGTTCCAACTATACGACATTCTGGAAAAGGCAAACTATGAAGACCATAAAAAAATTAGTGGTTGCCAGGAATTGGAGTGGGAAGAGATGTATAGGCAGAGCACAGAGGATTTTTAGGGTAGTGAAAATACTCTGTATTATACTATAGTGATGGATACATGTTACTATACATTTGTCTAAATCCATTGAATGTACAACACCAAGAGTGAACTGTAATGTAAACTGTGGACTTTTGGTGATTATGATATGTCAATGTAGTTTCATCAATTGTAACAAATGTCCCACTCTGCTGAGGGATGTTGATAATGGGGGAGGCTGTGCATGTGTGGGGACGGTGGGTATATGGGAAATCTCTTTCCTTACTCTTAATTTTACTGTGAACACTGCAACTTCTCTAAAAAAGATCTATTTTCTTTTTCAAGGCTGGCCCTCATATTCTTGTGGAGGAGAAACAAATTTTTTTAAAAAGTGAGCAAAATATATAGCATATTAGATGGTGATAAATTATATTTAAGTAAGTAAGCCAGGTGGAGAGAGAGGGAAAGAGACTATGCAGAGGAATTTGAAATGTTAAGTGATGCAGTAAGGGGAAGATTCATTGAGAAGGCAACTTTTGACAAGACATGGAAGATATGAGGGATTAATCCATGAAGATATCAGACGGAAGTGCATTTCATCTTTGAGGTCTCAAGTTCAAAGGTCTTGAGGTGGGAATGGATTTGGCATGTTTCAGTAACATCAAAGAAGGCTTGTATGTCTCAAGTGGTACACAGGGTGAAGAGTGAATATATGGTGAGACCATTTCGGGAAATGTATCAGACAAGATAAAATCATGTCACGTGTAAGTAACTAATAGTAACATACCCTCAGAGGCATAAGACAACAAGGATGTATTTTTCAGTCATGCTACATGAACATTTTAGGTCAACTTAGAGCTCCATTTTGCCTTCAAAGACACACATATATATAACTACCATGATTTTTAGTTTATGTCAACATAACCTATTTCATACATTACAGTGCACAAAACAATAGAAGAAAAGAAACTATTAAGAGGGACCAAAAGGACATAAAACAGGGGGCAGGGAAGTAAAAATGTAGAGCTTTAGAATGTGTTTAAACTTAAGCTGTTAAAACTTAAAACAGACAGTTATAAATATAAGTTGTTATATCTAGGCCTCACAGTAACTACAAAGCAAAAGCCTACAAAAGATACACAAAAGATAAAGAGAAAGGAATCTCAGCATACCACTAAAGTCATCAAACCACAAAGGAAGAGAGCAAGAGAAGAAGAAAGGAACAGAGAGGAACTACAAAGCAAGCAGAAAGCGATTTAAGAAATGGCAATAAGTACATAACTATCCTTAATTACTTTAAATGTAAATGGACTAAATTCTCCAATCAAAATACACAGAGTGGCTTAATGGATTAAAAAAACAAGACCCATTTATATGATGCCTACAAGAGACTCACTTCAGATGTAAAGACACACAAAGACTGAAAGTAAGGGATGGAAAAACATATTCCATGCAAATGGAAACCAAAAGAAAGCTAGTGTAGTTATAATTATATCAGACAAAATAGACTTTAAAGCAAAGGCTGTAATAAGGGACAAAGTAGGTCATTACATAGTGATAAAGAGGTCAATACAACAAGAGAATATAGCATTTGTAAATATTTATGCACCGAGCATAGGAGCACTTAAATATATAAAGAAAACATTAACAGACCTAAAGGAAGAGATAGACAGCAATACAATAATAGAAAGGGACTTTAATACCTCAGTTACGTCAATGGATAGATCATCCAGGCATAAAATCAATAAGAAAGAATTGGCCTTAAACAACACGTTAGACCAGAAGGACTTAGATATACACAGAACAGTCCATGTAAAGGCAACAGAATACACAATCTTCTCAAGTGCACATGGAATATTCTCTAGATTAGATCATATGTTAGGCCACAAAGTAAGTCTTTAAAAATTTAAGAGGACTGAAATCATATCAAGCATCTTTTCCAACCACAATGATGTGAAACTAGAAGTCAACTACAAGAAGAAAACTGGAAAATTTTATATATCTGTGTCGAAATTAAACAACACGCTACAGAATAGGTCAATGATGAAATCAAAGAGAAATCACAAAATACCCTGAGACAAATGAAAATGGAACTACAACATATCAAAACTTATGGGATGCAGAAAATGCCGTTCTAAGGGAAGTTCATAAGGAAGGGAAGTTGGCATAAGTGCCACCCTCAAGAAACAAGAAAAAACTCAAAAAAAAAAAAACAAAACAAAATCTAACTTTGCACCTCAAGGAAGAAGAGAAAGAAGAACAACAAAGCCCAAAGCAGTAGAGTGTAGGAAATAAGAAAGATCAGAGCAGAAATAAATGAAATAGAGATCAAAATGACAATAGAAAAGATCAATGAAAGTAAAAGCTGATTCTCTGAAAGATAAACAAAACTGACAAACCTTTAGCTAGATTTGCCAAAAAAAAAAAAAAAAAGAGAGGACCCAAAAAAGTAAAATCAGAAATACAAGAGGAGGGGCTGACCCCACGGCCAAGTGGTTAAGTTCGTGTGCTCCACTTTGGTGCCCCAGGGTTCACTGCTTCGGATCCTGGGCACAGACCTACACACTGCTTATCAAGCCATGCTGTGGCAGCATCCCACATAGAAGAACTAGAATGACTTACAGCTAGGAAATACAACTATGTACTGGAACTTTGGGGAGAAGAAAAAGAAGAGGAAGATTGGCAACAGATGTTAGCTCACACATTAAAAAAAAAAGAAAGAAATACAAGAGGAGACATTCAACTGATACCACAGAAATACAAAGGATCAGAGGAGACTACTATGAACAATCATATCCACAAATTAGACAATCTAAAAAAACGGATAAATTCCCAGAAACATACAACCTACCAAGACTGAAACATGAAGAAAAATCTCAACACATGGATCACTAGTAAGGAGATTGAATCAGTAGTCAAAAACCTCCCAATAAACAAAAGTCCAGGACCAGACAGCTTCACTGATGAATTCTACCAAATATTCAAAGAAAAATTAATACCAATCCTTTTCAAAGTCTTCCAAAAAAATAGAGGAAAAGGGGACATTTCTAAACCCATATTATGAGGCCAAAAATACCCTGATAACAAAATCAGACAAGAATAGCAGGCCACTATTCCTGATGAACATAGATAGAAAAACCCTCAACAAAATATCAGCAAACCAAATTCAACAATACATTAAAAGGACCATACATCATGGTGAAGTGAGATGTATTCCAGGGATGCAAGGACGGTTCAATATCTGTAAGAGAATCAATAAGATACACCACATTAACAAAATGAAGGATAAAAATCATATGATCATCACAATAGATTCAGAAAAAGCATTTGACAAAATTCAACATCCATTTATGATAAAAACTGTCAACAAAGTGGGTATAAAGGGAACATACCTCAACATAATAAAGGCCATATATGACAAACCCAAGCTAACATCATACTCAATAGTGAAGAGCCAAATGCTTTTCCTCTAAGCTCAGGAACAGGACAAGGATGCTCACTCTTGCCACTTTTAATCAGCATAGCATTGGAAGTCCCAGCCAGAGCAATTAGGCAAGAAAAAAGAAAAAAAGTCACCAAAAGTGGACAAGAAGAAGTAAAATTGTCACTATTTGCAGACCATATGATATTTTATTTGAAAACCCTAAAGACTCCACTAAAAAAGTGTTAGAACTAATCAATGAATTCAGTAAAATTGAAAGATACAAAATATCCAATATCAACATACAAAACTCTCTTGCATTTCTATACACTAATAACAAACTATCAGAAGGAGAAATTAAGAAAACAATTCCATCAAGAAGAATAAAATACCTATGAATAAATTTAACCAAGGAGGTGAAAGAACTGTACACTGAACACTATAAAACATTGATGAAAGAAATTGTAGGAAGACATAAATAAGTGGAATGATATTCTGTGTTCATGGGTCATAAAAATTAATATTGTTAAAATGTCCAAACTGCTGAAAGCAGTCTACACATTCAATGCAATCACTATCGAAATTCCAATGGCATTTTTCACCATCCTAAATAGAAATAGAACAAATCATCCTGAAATTTGTATGGAACCACAAAAAGACCTCAAATAGCCAAATCAATCTTGAGAAAGAAGAACAAAGCTAAAGGCATAATTCTTCTTAATTTCAAACTATGTTGCAAAGCTATAGCAATCAAAAGAATATGGTATTGGCATAAAAACTGATACATAGATCAACGGAACAGAATAGAGAGCCCAGAAACAAACCCACACATATACAGTCAATTAACTTATGACAAAGGAGCCAAGAATATACAATGGGGAAAGGACAGTCTCTTCAATAAATGATGTTGGGAAAACTGGACAGCCACATGCAAAACAATGAAACTGGATCACTATCTTATACCATGCACAAAAATTAACTCAAAATGGATTAAAGAATGTGAGACCTGAAACTGCAAAACTCCTAGAAGAAAACCTGCTGTGAGCTCTTTGACATGTATACCTCCAGCTACACCTGGGGTGTTCACTGGTTAGTTCTAAACCCTAATCCTGGATTCCTTAACACGTGAAGACTACTGGAAACTTTTCTTTGACTTTTCCGAGTTTGTGCTTGATTTCTTAATCTTGTGCCCCATGCAGGTTTAAAATTTGTAGAAAATCTTGAGTGGAAACTGACATAGTATTGATATCAGTTCTCTGCACCACCCATCCCTCTGGGACCCTGCCCCTTTTGTTTTTATTTTTCTATCTTTCTATTCCCACAGAGCTGGCAAAAGCTATGCTGCTTCTCTACCTATTAGTAGAGGTCTTTTCCCTGGGTCCATGCTGTGTTCCTCAGTCTCCTGCTCTGTGTTTAGAATTCTGAGGAAAAGAAGTAGCTGTAAAATGTTGGTTGATTAACCTTACAACTGTTCGTTTCTCAGGGATTATGTTCCCCAAGTCCTTGGCAGTTCTCCAATGCCTATAACATTTTAAACAGTTTTAAAAATAAGGCTATTCTTTTGGTTCTCTGGTGGAGCATTTGTCTGTTACAAGTTACAACATCTTAGCCACAATCAAAAGTCCATTTACATAGTACTTTTTCTAGTTTATATGTTTGCTAATTTTCTGTCTGTCCTTCTAGATTATAAACCTCATGGGAACAAGGAGTTTCTCTGTGTTGTTCATAATGCGCCTGCCAAGTGGTATCTCAAGTGCCTATCAACAGTAATTGTCACATAATAGGAACATAATAAATTTGTATTGAGCAAATGAATATACAATGCCCACATAAGATACGTATGTCCCAGATAAAAGCCATCTACTCCTTTCTTTCTTTCTACTGTCAGAAGCAGGTAAAGCTTGGAGAATAAACCTCTTTGTTTTGGGAACTGGAAAAGTTATGTTGAATTTAGCTTGAGTACCAGATTCCATTACCCATAAATGTCTTTACTCTCTCACTTGCTTGTTCCAAAAATGAATTGGCACAATATTTATGAGGAAGATTTTAAACCTTAAAGCAGAGTCAACCATCAGTTGTATTGCATTTCCCCGTATCACTGAATAGTAAACACACTAACAACTGCTCTACAATTCGTTTCATTGAAAACTCAAAGTAATTAGAAGGATAAAAATCAAAAGTAATGAGTAAAATATCTCTTTCTTGTTTCTACTAACTATTCCTACTTTTTTCCTCTATATTTTGACTCAGTTTTGCTTAGACCATAGGAACATAGGAAGAATTATTTTATAATTACTGAACTAGACCACTGGTGCAGTGGCAAGGGAAAAAAACTGATTCAACCTTTCTAAATAGTCCACTGGAGTCTACAAAACAACAAAAGCTCTATGTAAATTAGTGACACGAGAGATTTCTGATTTTAATCATAATGGGTGATCACAGTAGACTCAGTGTTTAGAAGTTCAAAACGTAATTCTTCTACTTGATGGCTGGAAGTTCCTTGCTTTTTATGTTTTAGGCCATTGACAATATATGAAGAAGGAATAGTTGTTCTTCACAGACTTAGACCCAGAGAGAGCTGTGTTAGTCTAGGATAAGAGTTTATACTCAGTTTATATTTCCACTGATAAAGACTGTCCTTGAAGCAAAATAGACATATCTGGAGAACTATCAAGAGAAAAAGTCATTTTTATTTCCATTGAATTGAATTGATTTTAAAGTGAGATTATATAATCCAGGCTTTCATAATCTCTAGTTCTTCAAAGGCATAAATTAATCAATTTTGAAATAAACAAAAGATTAATATTAAATTAAGTCTTTCATTAATAGGTTTTTTCAGAATCTTCTCTCAATGAAAAATATACTCATCTGATTTAATAAATGTATACATTCATTCTTTAATTCAACAAACTTTTATTTAGATTATTATTTAGATTATTATTATTCTATTATTTAGATTCTATTACAAAACTAGCAATCAATTAAAACAAACAAAAGTACACATCTGTCTCAAATCTTGAAAACTGCTTCTGAAAGCAATGTTCCAACTACGTATATATAATGATACCAATGTAATCCTCATTTTTAATGTCTCTTGGGCTGCTCGATCTCTGTCTAGAAAAATAATCTCTTTTAAAATTAAAAAAAAAAAACTTTTGGGGCAGGCTTGGTGGCATAGTGGTTAAGTTCAAGTGCTCTGCTTTTGTGGCCTGGGGTTCTGGGTTCAGATCCCGGGCACGGACCTACATACCACTCATCAAGCCATGCTGTGGTAGCATCCCATATACAAAAAAGAGGAAAATGGGCACAGATCATAGCTCAGGGACAATCTTTCTCAAGCAAAAAGAGGAAGATTGGCAACAGATGTTAGCTCAGGACCAATCTCCTTCACAAAAGAAAAACTTTTCATCTTATTATCTAAAGTTAAAAACTTCAAACCATGTAGTCTTGGATGTAAGTTAAAAAATCTTTCACATTATAAGTATGTTTATTGCCTTGCTATGCGTTTAACTACTGATAGTATGTATTTAACAAAATCCATTCTAATTCATATGTACATTCCAGTATTCATATTTACCTTTGACTAATCTCCTAACATTATTTAGTTAGTTGGTTATCTAAACTCCATAAAAACTGATGTTTGGAAAACATAACCTCCAATACAGAATACCTTAAAAAATAATTTTATATGGCTAAACTAGCTTTCTACCAATATTTACTTTCTCAGAAATCTCATTTCCTAAGAATGTCCTTTTACCTAATGATGATTTAGAATAAAATTAGAATAATATTTTCTGATTAGCACTTTTTCTGTGTGATAAAGTTAAAAATTATTACTACGTAGTTTAAAGCATCAGGCCAAGGGCCACTGGAAACCATTATAGGAATGATAAATATGGTTATATAAAGGAATTAGAAGTAGTAACAGTAATTGAAATTTATCCCATGGTATATTTGTTCAGATGAGCATACTCTGAATATTATTGAAGCATACACAACAATAATTGAAAGAGGAGCAAGAATTTTCATATGAAGAAAGCTGAACACAGAGATATAACAAATGGTGATAATGAAGTGCTTTAACTCATGAGGGATAGTGTAAGTAGTAGATTAGAGTTGAAGCACTAGGGATTTAAGTGAGGTATAAAGATATTCCTTGATAATGAGGGTGATTAATTATTGGAATATGTTCTAAAGAGATCTGTTGGAATTCTCACTTTTTTAAGTGGGCACCATAATAGGATACCATAGAAAATCCCCAACAGTAAACTAAGAATTGATAGGTTCTCTCTTACTGTGAAGAATAGCCAGTGTCATATTTAAATGCAACTTTGAAAGCATTCTCACTATAATTTGGTTTAAGAAAAGGAGAATTACTAGGCTGATGTTTTATTAAGTCAATAAGGCACAAATCAGCTATATTAGTTGTAACTTTTGGAAACCCGACATCTTAGTCATAAATACTTGCAGACAACATGCTTTTCTGTCTATTAGAACTAATGTGAATGCTCACTGCCCGGGTAGAAAATAAACAAACCAAAATAAATGGCTATCCTATATACCGGTCAGTACGAAAAATAGAAAATATTCAGAAAGGTTTTAACAATAAATGTGATGAAACTATATTATGAAATTTATGAAAAAATATTGAGCTATATGAGAGAAATCTTTCAAGTGAAGAGGCAGACCATGAGCTGCTGTAGTTAGAACAAATAATAAAAATCCCCAGAGTCTTTTCTAATAATTACGGGTGTAAACAATTCTATGCAAAACCTCAAATGGAAAAACTTCTTTTTTTGAAAGAATGAGTTGGAATATTAACCAAATAAACAAGATTAGCCAATAGTATAGTGTTCATCTTGTCAGATCTTAGAAATATATTAAAGATGAAACTATTAAACTTTCATAATTTAATTAACGTGTACTTTTTAGTAGTATAAGAAGGCTTCTCCACTTTTTAAAAAATTTAAGAGTCTATATAGAGATAGACAAAAATAAAAAGAAAATTACCACATTAAAAATGTAAGATTCATGATCAACATACTCTCAGAGAATGTGAAGAATTTCTACTAACCACAAAGTGAATAAAATTTCAATTAAAAACAAATTGGTACTGTGATCTAAAAAGGACATGAACATTTTCACTTTAAAGAAAGTAGAAATACCATCCTCTTATTTTCTCCAGTGATCTCATGCTTAGTCCAGAAATGTAAGATTTGTAACAAAAGTAATTTTGGAATAGTAACTGTATTGCGTGACTTTTTCATAAACTTTCTATCTTATAGGTATCTATTTTTATTATTTTAAAAATTTACCCATTTATTGATCATTTTTATAAATGTAGAAAACATGTATACAAATATTTATATATTTCTTACACAAAAGATAGTATATTATGTATGTTGTTCGGCATCCTGATTTTTCATTTCTGTAAATTGCTACTTATCAATTTATGGAGATAGTCTTCATTCCAGTTTGCAGCTACATTACATTTGACTGTGTAGGTAGACCATAATTTATTGAATCAGTCCCAAATTGATGGATATTTGTTTTTTTCCAAATTATTTGCTACTACAAATAATAACTTTGTGCATAAATAATTTCATAGTTTTGCTAGTATATCTTTGGGATAGACTCCTAGAAAGGAGAATAAATAAATACCTAGCAATTTTTCTAGGTCTGGTCACATTCTTCACCATAAGTGTTGAACCATTTTGGATTCCCATAAGCAACACATAAGTATTCCTGTTTCCTTATAACAGAGTTTGTTGTCAAATTTGTAAGTTTTGTCAACCAAATAGCCCAGAAACATAATTTTACTGTTCATTTTTCTTATTATGGATAAGGTTGACCATCTCTTCATATGTTTAAGGGTCATTTTCATTTCTTCTTCTGTCTGTTCAGATTTCAGAGCAATTAGCCTTTTGTGTGTGTTATGTCTCAAATATAATTTCTCAGTCAGTGCGTAATTTAAATTTTCATTTCTCATGGCATTTCCTGGAATGCAAATTTTAATGTACTCAAATCTAGTAATGTTTTGAGGCATGGTTAAAAGTTTTCCCCTTTTGCTGGCAATAAATCAATTTATCCATGCTTTCTTTAAGCATGTGCAGGTTTAAGTTTCTACATTTTCATCTCTGATCCATTTGGAACTTATTGTGCAGTATGGCATGAGATATGGATCTAATTTTGTCTCTTTTCAAATGACTACTCGCAACAATCTTTAGCCAAAAGGCCTTATTTCCTCCCATATTTGAGCTGTCTCATTCTTCACATACTGCATTTCCACAAGCCTTTGTATCTATTTGTGGACTTAGGAACCTGTTTCATAGGTAGGTCTACACCAATAATATGCTATAATAATTTAATTATAGAGCTTTTATGACATATTTTAATATCTGATATGGTTATAGCCCCCAATAGTCTTCTTTTTATTTTTTTTTTGGTGAGGTTTCCTGGTAATTCTTATTTGTTTGTTTTTCTATATGGATTTCATAGTTAATGTAGAAAAATAAGCCTATAGATAGTTTTATAGAAATCATTCAATTTTGCAACTTAGGAAGAAATGGCATTTTTATGGTGGTGTTTTCAGATCCAAGAACAATATATGCTTTTGTTTTTCATTAGTTTAAATCTATTTTGTGTCTTTTAGGGTTTTAAACTTTTCCTCATATAGTTTTTATACAACTTTAAAAAGTTTGTGTCTAAGTATGTTTTTGCTTGTTTTGTCACTATGAAAAATTGGATTTTTCTCTGACATATCTTTTAACTGGTTACTCATTGTATTCATTCTGGATCTTTCTTTCCTGTTATTTTACATATTCTCTTATTGTTTGTAGTCTTTTCCACTAATTCTCTTGGGTTTTTCAGATATATAATCACATCATCTATAAAACTTCTTTCATTTTTTATTCTTGCTCCTCCAATTGCATTCTTTTATCTAAATTCATTGGTTAACAGCTCAGTACCATGTTAAATAATAATGGTAAGAGTGGCATCCTTGCTCAAACTTTGAAGAAATACCTCTAATATGCTCTTGATGTATTAGGGTTTCAATATATTAGTTAACTTTTTCTAAAAACAACCCTAAAATTAAAAGCCCTTCAAAATAAACACTTATTGCTCCTTCCCAGGTTGCTGTCTGATTTTGGCTTCGCCTGACCCCTCTGAGTGGCTTGGCTGAGCTCCAGGCTGTAGGCTGAGTTCAAGTCTGCTTCATGTGTCTTCTCTGCTGGCATCCAGCTTAAAGGAATGGAAATTAAAGGAATAAATATTTCGCTATTTGGAGATATTGTTTTCATATGTAGGTCAAGAGCTCAAGAAAAGAGAGTGTAAACATATAATGTCTTTTTTGAAGCATCTGCCTGGAACTGAAATGTGTCACTTCTATGCTTATATTATTGGTCAAAGCAAGTCTTATGGTCAAGTCTAAAATCAAATGGACAGGAAAGCATTCTCATCCCACAGGTAAATCTTGCTCTGGGAAGAAAATATTTCATACCAAAAAAATACACAGCATACCATAACTGCTCAAAACATATCCATCAATTCTTATTGAATAAAATTTTAAATCAAGAATAAAGGTTGAATTTTTTCCAATGACTTTTTTGGGGCACATATAAAGAAAAAATATGGTATATATTTTAGAACTAATAACATAATTATTAATAATATATTTAACTATATTAATGATTTTCTACTGTAGTACAATTCAGCATTCTTCAAATGGACCACACTTTGTCATGACATATTTTTTTAATGTGCTATAGGATTGTATTTATTAATATTTTAAAATTTTTCACACTGGTACTCATAAATGATATTAGCTTTTTTAATTTGTGCAATCAATGTCGTGTTTAGACTTCAGTATTTTCCTTTTCCTATTATTTGTAACATGTAAGTAACATTTAGATAAACAGATGTTTTAAAGTTCTGGCAAATGTACAGTGTGCAACTGTATATAACAGGCTAATTTTGCCGTTGCTGTTGTTTCTTGTTGTTGTTTTGTGTGTTGTATTTTACAGAGGTGCTCTTTGATAACTTTCTCAAATTTTTCCTATGATTTTTTTTGCTGCAATTTCTTTCTTTACTGGTGTTATTTTTGATAATTATAGCTTTTAAGAAAGTTATACATTTCATCCATGTCTTCAAATTTACTTACAAGTAACTATACAAAATTAGCTGACATGATTTTCACTAAATTTCATGTTTTTCATAATATTTTTCTTTTCCCCTTATTCTTATTTTTTATATCTGTGCTTTTTCTCTCTGTTCTCCATCCTTTTCTTTAAAAAAATAAATTGTGGGAGCTGGCCTGGTGGCATAGTGGTTAAGTTCAATGAGCTCTGCTTCAGTGGCCTGGGGTTCATGGGTTTGGATCCCAGTGTGGACTTACACACCACACATCAAGCCATGTTGTGGCAGCATCCCACATACAAAATTGAGGAAGACTGGCACAGATGTTAGCTCAGTGACAATCTTCCTCAAGCAAAAAGAGGAAGATTGGCAATGGATGTTAGTTCAGGGCCAATCTTCATCACAAAAAAAATTAAAAAATTAAAAATTAAAAAAAAATTGTGTTAGATAATTGTGTATCTATTTCATTGGTTTAAAAACGTATATATTTGTTTGTTTCACTATTCCACTGTTTTTCTGTTTCTGTTTTTATGCATTTATGTACTTATTTTTACTAATTCTTTCATTTTACTCTTCTCAATTAGTCTATGAATAATTTTTTAATTTATCTGTTTTCGGCTTTATTGATAAAGGCATTTAATGCCATGAATTTTACTTTGAGTACTGCTTTAACAACACTCCACAGATACTGATAAATAATAATAATAATTATCGTTATTGAGAAGTTTTGCAATTTAATTTTCTATTTCCCTTGGCATAAGAGGTGATTTTTAAAGAGTTTTTAGTTTATTTTTCCAGTGGCAGAGCTTTGCTGCTGCTACCTCCCCTCCTCCTTCTTTTAATTATTATCATCAAAAATAAAATTCTAACAAATGGAAATGAGGGGGAGAGAATAGTAATGGATATGAAAGAAGTTCAATGGAGAGTAAACCAAGAATTATAAATGTGGATGAAAAACACATAAGAACAGAAACAACATTAAAAAACAGAAATGAGGAAAATTATTTTAGTTAAAATAGGAACTAAGTATATAGATAAAAGAGAACCACTGTGCCTCCCCCAAAATCACTTGAATAAGACCCATATCAGATGTGTCTTGGTAGAAGTTTTGAATTTCAAAAAGAGATAAAGACCAAAGACTATAAACTTCAAGTGAAAAGGAAATAGTTTTGAATTTTATACTGATGTATAATAAAATACAAAAGGCAGAAGAATAACAGTTAAAGGTGTTGAACAAATAAATTTAAAACTCAAGAATTTTATAGAAAACCAAATTCCTTCCATGTTAGAAGCTAATGAAATTTCCAGATATAGAAGAGCTCAATAAACATACCATCAATACACTATTGATACACATACACCCTATACAGCCATAAAAAGTTAAGATTTCCTTGTTATATTTAACAAATGTTTTAACATGACAATGCCAAGCATTGTGATATGTTGGTGATCAAAACAGAACTGGACCCTGTCTTCATAGAGCTTTACAGAGAAAAGTACAAGAAAAATCATAACCTAAAAAAAAGGAACTTATAGTACAAAAGACCTTTTTAATTTGTGTGTGTGTGTGTGAGGAAGATTGTCTCTGAGCTAACATCTGTGCCAATCTCCCTCTATTTTGTATGTGGGGTGCCGCCACAGCATGGCTTGATGAGTAGTATCTAGGTCCACTCCTGGGATCCCAACCTGCGAACCCCAGGCCACCAAAGAAGAGCATACAAACTTAACTACTACACCACCAGGCCAGCCCCAAGAACTTTTTCATTTTTAATAAAGTTTGGTTCTTGACTTTGGGAACTCCTTTGATTTGTTCAGTGTTCTTCATGTTGATTGGATAAATTTTGGTTCAGAATTTTTACTGTTCCTAAGAGAAAATCTGATTTTTGAGCCACATCCTTAATCTTACAATTCACAGGAAATTTCTTTTCATTTTTTGAAAACCACTTAAAATTATTGTGCTGTGAGAAAAACTAAACAAGAAAAAATATTATTCACCCTCTCCCAAAAGGAAATCCTTGACAGAGATAAAATCTATAAATGTTCCTGTGTTGATTACTGTTAAAATCATATGCAAAATAATCTCAACTATGTAAAGTGAAAATTTGCATAGGAATGAAAGGTTATTCTTTTAAGGGTCTATTTTTTACAGTGATGAGTCTACTATGAATAATATTATGTGGCATTAGCATAATTAATATACAAAGAATTCTTTGACATTTATAAGTGACCTAATGGAACCTACTTTTAAAAAGATGAAAGATCTGAAAAGACAATTTACAAAACACCAAGTTATCTTATGAAATTATGTTCAACCTCACTGAAACAAAATTCAAATTTACTTAAATATTAAGGTGCAATTTTTAGCCTATCAAAATGAAAAGAAAAATACAGATACAATCTATTGATAGAGGACTTATTTGACATTAGATTTCTGGGAAGTATTCTGATAATATGCATCAAAAGATTTCAGCGTTTATAATTTTGAGCCAATAATTCTACTTACATAAATTTCTCTTAGGCATTACATTCAGTAACATGGATATAAACATTTCTATAAGGGGCAACATAAAGCACTGCTTAAAACAAGTGCTTCTGGATGTCTGGATAAGCTTGTTATTAGAAAACAGATGGATACAACTCCCTCCCAGAGTTCCAGAAATGGCCCAAAAACAAAAAAGAGAGAGAAAGTGAAGGAAATGAAGGGAAAACCTGTATCAGTGCTGAAAACTAGAAAAAAGTCATCCATCTTTAGAATCTTTGAGGAATCCATGTTAGTGTGCAGGCACAATAAGCTTCTTTTATGAAAGCACAAATTCTGGAGAAACAACAGAGAAGATACAGAGGCAGAGCAGGCGACAACTGTTCTTGACACCAGCTCATACAAGATATAAGGAATTTAAACTGGCATATAACACAGCTCTTCAAACAAGAAACAAAATAGATGAATTAGAAGCAGTGATCAAATAAAAGTAAGAAGAAAACATTTTTGACCCGAAAAAAGTTCTTGGACTTCTTTCTAAAGCAATTTTAACTAAGGAAAAGAGAGCTAATCCTAGAGAAAACCTGGTAATAAAAATGATGAGAGAAAAACAAAACAAAGCAAAACAAAAATCTCTACAAATACCCTTAGAACCAAAGTCAGACTTTCCACAGACATCTGTGCAATATTGAGTATAAGAAAAAGTTTTAAAGGTAAAAAGACTGTGCAATCAGAAAATATTTATCCAACCAAGTTGTCATTCCTATACAAAAGCAATGCAAAGTCATTCTCAGACATTGAGACCAACATACTTTCTTTAAAAATTTAATCAAAGACAACCTTAATCAAAGATGACTGAGAGACACATGAAATAAAGAATGGAAAAACAAAAAGATTATGATTTTAAAAGAATTTAAGTTGAGACATAGAAGCAAAGAATTCAGTCTCAAAATTAATTCCTATGGTCAAAAATAATGTAAAGATTAAACATTCTTAACAGGCAATTAAATAATTTAAAAAATATTATTAATATTATGTACATCTCAGATAAAATCAAATATATGCAGAAAATAGGACCAAATCTGTCACTTATGAAAATAAATGGATCTAGATTTAAAAATATAGGCATGTATATTGAAGTTCTGGCAGTCAATTTATTGAAGGAAATAAACTCATAGGAATGCAATTATTAAAATAGACTTTTTCATACTCCTGTTCCTGAGTACCATCTAGATTTCATAGATTTTTAGTCACTCTCAGTTAATGATGAAATCCTCATTTTCTAACATATAAAGTTCACTTCTCATGTATAAAATCTCACTTTAGTTCACAACTAAAGTTGGCTTCTCCTTTCCTTTTAAAGCTCCTTTCCACCTGCTCTAGGCAATCCAGCTACAGTGGCTTTCTCTCAATTCCTAAACCTTATGCATTTGCTCTTTCCTTTCCCTAGAAGACTATTCTCTTAAACCTTTGCATGACTGGATCTTCATCCAGAAACTAGCAAATGGCACCTACTCAGAGAAACCTTCCCTGCTCGCTTATCTAGAATGTCTTTTATCCCATTTATCTCACTCAACTGCTTTATTGTCTTCATAGCACTTACTAATATCTAAAATCTGATCTGTCTCTTCCCACATGAAGGTAAATTCCAGGGAAGTGGGAACCTTGAATAAATCTTACACTGTTCTATCCCCAGGGATTAGCAAGCTGCCTTCTCCAGGCTGTGTACCAATAAATAGTGACTGAAAAGAATAAACAGATAAAAATAGAACAAAAAATAATATCTAGGGTATGAAAGAATAGTGTATTCCCTATAAAAGAGATAGTCAACGAAGAAATGGGAGAAAGAAGTAAAAAAAAAATCTAAGTATATACAAAATTTTACCAGGCAGACACAAACTTAAGTAGAAGTACAAATATTAAAAGTTGACAACTTACACTGATATACTGTCCTTATACTAATAGACAAGCCAGAATTAATACATACCTTTCATTAACTTTTGGTGTCAGAGCATCAAAGATAGTACCATGATACTAGAAAATGAGATCAAGGGGAGAAAGGACTTTTGGATTGTTGTCTTTTTATTAAATAATACATCCACAGACCCAGAAAAATGCCTGGAATATGACAGATATTCAGTGAATATTTGTTGACAAATGAACAACTCAATCAATCTAAAGCAAAAACTCACTAGAAATTCAACAAAAATTGAAGAAAAAGTGACCATGGTTGAATTGCTCAAAATAACATTCAAAATTTAGGCAGACCAATTAGGCAAAATAGATAAATCAATGAAAGTTTAAAATAATGCAATTATTATCAAAGATAATATTCCCTTGCTAATACCTTTAATTCTTTCGTGCCTCCCTTTTTTAATGTATCTACCTGGAACACCCACAACCTTGGCATTCTCATGTGCTTTTTTGAATGAATGTTATACGAATATTATGTAATGAATAAATTATTAATATAATAAACTGATTCGTATTAAATATTTTACTTTGAAAGGAATGACTATACATTTTTGCAAACATTTACAATCCATGTTCTATACCAGGCAACAGAGAATACTTCAATAAACTCCTAAAAGTCAGATTTATACAGGTGTAATCTTCAATTACAGTGCAACAAATTGGTTCTTAACAAAAAAGTTTAAATAAGAAATCTTCATCCATTATTAAATTAAGAAAAGAAACAGTCTCGAATAACTATTGTTTTAATGAAAAAGTAAAACAAAGAATTTGGAAAAATTATAACTAAAAAGTACAAAATATGCAGTAAAATCTGTAGGAAGTAATTCGTATGTTTAAATTAATATACTAGTTAATAACTGAGAAGAAAAGATAAGTGAATAATCATTCCATTCAGAATTCTGTAAAAGCAAGCAAAAATGGAGAGAGAGAAGTGAAGACTTTCACTAACTTTATTCACCTTTCAGTTTGTATATACTTTGCAGGGTCTATTCATTATTTCGTAATTACAGAGTAAAACATAATAAATAGATAAATGAATATGGGAGACCACTTTTCATATCTGTATGCCAGTGTTTCCAAACCATTGCCCCTCAAAGCAGTGCTTTATAGTATATTTATAGGCATGTTTTTGTGTGGTGGCAAAAGTGTCAATGTTCAAGAATGTTTGGGAAATACCAGGTTGAACAAAAATAAGAAGATATTTAGGATTTTTCAGAAAAAAAGATAAGTATGTTTCTAATTTCTAATTTGCCTATATAATGTGAAATTTAGTTTATTAAGGAATACTTATTTCTTGGCACACCTGTTAATTTCTGAATCCAATATCTCCAAAATCCCATTTTTAGGAATACTATTCTATGCTGGTATACATTAAAAAATTTGCTAACTGGTAATTTTCTAGGAAAACATGAATGACTAAAATTGAATAAGAAACAAAACAAATTTATCAATAACAAAGGAATAAATAAAAAGTTGTTGAAGAATTACAATCAAAGTAGGCATCACAGATCATTTAAGGAATAACTTTTTCAACCATTTTAAATGAAAAGTCCATACGATATTACAGGAAATAAAAAACATAGGTTGGGGGCTGCCCGGTGGTGCAGCAGTTAAGCACATGTTCTGCTTTGGCGGCCCAGGGTTCGCTGGCCCGGATCCCGGGTGCAGACATGGTACCGCTTGGCAAGCCATGCTGTGGTAGGTGTCCCACATATGAACTAGAGGAAGATGGGTGTGGATGTTAGCTCAAGGCCAGTCTTTCTCAGCAAAAGGAGGTTGTTTCCCAGTTAATTTTATGACTCTTGCTTACCACTGATTCAAAGATCTATCAAGAGACCAAAATCTATTTATTTATCTCTTTAGAGATATCCAATACCAAATAAAATATCCAGCAGTAGAGTAAAAGAAAAAAAATCTTTGACAAAGTAGAGTTATTTATCATGCATTCGAACATTGCTTATGTTTTTTGAAATGTATTCATATAAACAATCCTATCAATAAATCAGAGAAAAAGTGGTTTAACAATCATGTTTATTTAATCCAGCCAGGAGCAATGTCAACTGTATTGTCAGATTCTAACTCCTGTCTCTCTCCCGTGTTTCTAGTCTATTCACTTTATCATGACGTAAACTCTTTTGCAGTTTGCTTTGATAAGGGTTTCATCTAGTCTCTATAATTGAGCAAGACATCATTTGAGGCAACATTTTTAAATAGAAAGTTACACATGAAAAAGCTGATGAAAACCTTTCCTCAGTTACTAAAATCCTCCATTGCCTTCTTTACCTGATCTCTTTATGGTGTTTCTAACTTGGGCTGTCATTTAATTTTTTCCCATAAACTGCATCAACTCATACTCATATGTGATAGATAGTAAAATAAAGGACATATGTGGACAAATAAGTAATTAAAATCATCATTTATTACCATTTCCCAATGTAAGATTACTCACTTAGGACTCAGGATCAAGACACATGAGATTCAGAAGTTTTCAAACTTTTCTTGCTCTACCAAGATGGTGCCTTTTAAGTTTAGAATTAATGAAAATAAAAATTTGCCTTTAATTTTCCATCTCAGTTTTGTGAGATGGGTTTTGTTCATTTTAAATATATCAAAGACATTTATCTGAGGAATCATGAGTCAATATAAAGTTCATGCTATGCAAATATGCTGTTATATCTGGGAAGGTTAAAGCTATAATATAAAGTTCCTGTTGAGATTAGCATAGTCCCAACATTTCAGAGTTTAAAGAAAGCTAGGAAGCGAGAAGACGGAACTATAATAAATATCAAAAAGGTCAATTATAAGCCTTGATCCAGTACTTTTCTGGGAAGATTACTGCTCCTAAATCTCCCATTTGGCCAAGTGGCATACTGGTAAGTGAATGCTTGTCATTGCAATGAATAGATTTTTGATTCCAACATGAAAAGCTATTTTTTTAGGATTTGGATGTTTTTCCCCCTCCTAATCCATCAGTCCGTCCAACCATCCATCCATCCATCCATCCATCCATCCAGTTGATCAGTCACATATCAGCATAATATACAGATTTACACATAGAATAAAGAACGAGTATGGCTGAAAGTGAAAAAAAAAAAAAAAACCCGTGCTGAAGCATATTTATAAGTAACATTAAGGATAAAATATTGCAGGTGAAGGACACCATACCCCCCAATCTTTTTATAATAAAACACATTTGTCAATATGTTTCTGTTGGAATGGATGAGAAGCATGAAGGAAAAAGCACTATCCCTGACATCAGAAGTTGTAATTATGTTACTAGAGTAAACTGTATCCTTGTCTTTAACATAAAGGTGCTATCAGAGAACATGCTGAAATAGGTACCTCTATAAGAACCCAGAGAAATCTCTCTTTGCTGTTGAGACTAAAAAATTAACTAACTAATTAATTAACAATGTTCTCCTAAACATCTAGATTTTCTTTTAGCATCATGGACACTGAGTTCACTTTTCTTCTTTCCTTTGTTAACTAGGAATCTCATAGCCAAATGTGTAGCTCCTTAAACATGCTATTGGATTTTAATGTTTTGACCTAAATTTTATTTTTCCTTTTCCTTGATTTAGTAATCTACTTTTTTTTTTTTTAAGATTGGCACCTAGGCTAACAACTGTTGCCAATCTTTTTTCTTTCCTCTGCTTTATCTCCCCACCCCCATACACAGTTGTATATCCTAGTTGCACGTCATTCTAGTTGTGGCATCTGGGACTCCGCCTCAACATGGCCTGACGATTGGTGCCACGTCCGCGCCCAGGATCCGAACCCTGGGCCGCCGCAGCCGAGCGCGCGAACTTAACCACTCGGCTGTGGAGCCGGTCCCATAATCTACTTTTATTCTATGCCAGTGTTCATATTTCTACAACCTTTATGTAAAGGAGGTCTTTGCGGTGAAATGGGGCAACCAAGTAAACACATCCATAGAGCCAGCATAGCCTTCCTCTCTCTCACCCTCTAATTCTCTGAATTCCCACATCCTTACAGTATTTCGACCCTACAGTAACCTGCACACTATAATGTCCCCTTCAGTATGTTTTCTTTATGTCATTTCCCTTAACACTACTTCCCCTGTTATCGTCATAATTTTTTTAACTCATCTCTCCAATATTTAATATCTTTTACTATTTTATTGCTACAGAATATAATTACTGCCCTTCAAGGAGTTTCTAAATTACCTTTATAAGTTGATTTCTAACTAACGACATGCTCATAAAAAAATATGGAACAAAGCTTAAAAATTGAGATTCATATGTATCACCCTGGAAGAAAAATATTGCAAAGATAGAGACAACAATATTTTATCAATATCAATTATTATCACTGTACAAAACAGTATGATTGTTAAATGATAAAAAGTCCCTAATCAAGACTTCTCTTACCCATTATGTAGTAATGAATACTAGGCTTGCCCTTCCTCTGCAAACAACTGTAATACTGACAGAATATTTGAGAAAACTTTCCATAGACATCAGATATAGGCAGTACATAACTGATTCTCAAAAGAAGGGAGGTACACCAGGTGAACGGCATGTTTATCCTTGCTTTCTACCTGTGGTCTCTCTCTGGACTACGCTACAAGGAGACGGAGTCCAAGCAGAGCACAGAAGACTTGCTAAGCTGAGGGGGCAGATATCAGAGATGCTGCTGAGGTAGCCAGGACTTACTGAGCAGGGCACCAAAGAGGAGAAAGCTACACAGAGAGGTGGGTCCAGAATTATGCATAGAGATTCCCCAGGTGTCCTTGGCTGAGAGCTGTAAAACCTGTGTACAAACAAGTAAAAATAAAGCAACATATACACACATAATATTCTGACAAGTTAAAATTAATTATCTGGTAGCAATTGATATGCCTGACTAAAGAAAATCTGAGACCCTTGAAGGAAGGCACAGTCAGATATCCTACAGCACCAACCACAATGTCCAGAATCTAATTTTAAAATATTATTATAAGTGTAAAATGTGAGAAAGTATGACACAAAATAAAGATAATACCAGTCAGTAAAGGGGCCAGCCCAGTGGCATAGCAGTTAAGTTCTCATGCTCTGCTTTGGTCATCTTGGGTTCGCAGGTTTGGATCCTAGGCATGGACCTGCACACTGTTTATAAAGCCATGCTGTGGTGGGATCTCACATATGAAATAGAGGAAGATGGGCAAGGATGTTAGCTCAGGGCAAATCTTCCTCACCAAAAAAAAGTCAATAGAAATGGATATCTAAGATTATGTAGATGCTGGAATTAGCAGGCAAAGACTTTAATATAACTATTATAAATACATTCAAGGACTTAAATAAAAGATGGATATAATGACTAAATAGAAAGGAAATCTCAGCAGAGGAATGAAAAATATAAAAGAGAATCCAATGAAAATTGTGGTACTGAAAATTATATCTAACAATTTTTAAGTGCCAGATGGCTTAACAGCATATTGGAGACTAAAGAGTCTTAAAAGACAAATTAATAAAAATAATTTCATCAGAAGACCTGAGGAAAGAAAGATTGAAAAGCAGAGGAATACAGACTGAGTAGCTTATAAGGCAATGTCAGGCAGTCTATCATTATATACTTGGAGTTCAAGAAAGGGAAGAGAGAGAGATTGGGACAGAAAAATAGGGTACTTGGTGGGGGGAGAGACTTGTTAATGGAGTTGGAGTTTCCTTTTGGAGTGATGAAAATATTCTGGAATTGCAGTGGTGATGGCGGCAAAACATTGTGAATGTACTGAATGTCGCTTATGGTAAATTTTATGTTATATGTATTTTACTCCAATTAAAATAAAAAGACTGCCAGTATCCAAAGTTACCATGGGATGTGGAACAAGAGAAAACATACATTGCTGGTGAAAGGGTAGAGAGTATAACTGCTTTAGAAAACACTTTGGCAGCAATTTGTTGCTAATATTTGTAATAGCAATAGCCAAAACTTGAAAATATCTCAAATATCCTTTGTTAGGATGATAGTTAAAAATTATTTTATATTCATACAATAGAATACTTCTCAACAATAAGAAAAAATGAGTTACTGATACATTCAACAACATATATGCATCTTGAAAACAATATTTGAGTGAAAGAAATCAGATAAAAGCATATGTACAAAAAGGTATATATACAAAAGTATATATACTGTATGATATAATTTATATGAAACAAGTATAAGCAATATTATCTATGGTGGTAAAATTCAGAAAATGGGGAGAGATTTACTTGGAAGGTAGCATGAGCGAACCCACTGGGATGATGGAAATATTCTATGTCTTGATTGGGATATTTGTTATATGGTTCTCTATACATTAGTCAAAATGCATAGGATTGTACTTTTAAGACTTCCATTTTGCACATATATAAATTTTACAATGAAAAGAAATGAGTATGTAAAGTATGACCATAGTTTTGTTTGTAAAAAGTATGTATCTTTATAAACATCACTATGTGCATTAAAAAAGACGGAGGAATATACATCAACCAGCTAACGGTTTCCTCCAGTGGCAGATTTATGTAGGACTTTCATTTTCTACATTCCAAATTTTGTGATGTATCTCTTCTCAAAAATACTCTTTTAAGTAGAAAATGTCACCAATTAAAACACAGCAATGTTAAATCTAGTTGTACTTAGCAATGATAGGTGGTCATAAAAGGGGAGTAAATGGATTATATGGAAAAATTTAAGAAAAAATGTGTACAAAAATACAACGGAAGTGAGAAATTTTAGTTCTTTTAGATATCCACTATCAGCCTGACAGATTAAGCTGATAAAATCACATATATAAATTAAACTAACAATATTCTCCTACGCAATGTGGTAGAATTAATAGACATTACCTTTAATGACCAGTTATTTATCAAAATTTATCATATAGTAAAACCACAAGCAAGATTTAAATTAATACACAAAAGTAGAAATAGCACTGACTCTTTTTCCTGACTGTTATATATCTTTGAAATAATAAAACAATGTATCTGTAAACAAAACCTCAAGACTACTGGCAATGAAGTCGTAGTCTCCCAGTATCAAATTTCTTAGGCAGTAAGTAAGGAATATACCAAGTCACTACCCAGAAAATAATGAGGAAGAGAATACAATGTAACAATCCTAGGGGGCACAATGAAAACATCATTTACAGGATAGTAAATGGTAAAAAGTGTAATCAAGTACACATAAAAGATTAATACGTATAGTATATAAAGAACTCATTCAAATTCATATGAACATCAAGGCAGCAATAAAGAAACATAATAATGTTATGAGAAAACACAAATGAGAAATAAATGTAGTATAAAGAAAGTATTATACCTTACCAATCAAATAAACACAGATGAAGCAATGATCAGGTATAATTTTACTTTATTAAAAAATTAGTTATGCATATATATTAACTTTAATTTGTTTATATATAAACAAATTAAATATATATACATAAATATAAATATATACATATATAGAGAGAGAGAGAATCGGGAAATGCTTCTGGCGTTAGGTGGCACACTCACATAACTCACATACCTGGTAACGATGTAACTTGTGATGCAGATTATGATTCACTAATCTTGCTCTTGGGAATGTATTTTAAAATACTAATTCAATTTATTTACAGCTAACCTTAAAGACTTTTTCTGAAGCTTCATTAATAATTGAAAACATTAGAAGGAAACTAAATGCCCTATAATAGAAGAATTATTAAGTTAATTAGGGCTTATCGGTTCAATGCATTATAATGAAGACATCACAAAAAATAATTGCACTCACTATTTGATAATATGAATTATGCTTACTGTGTTACATTGAGTTTAAAAACAAAAAATATATTATGTGTAAAATTTGATTTCAGCATATTTTAAAATGTTATATGAACATGAAGTCAGTGAGGCTGAGCAGAGAGTAGTTTGAAAGGATATACTGTAAATTCTGTATAAGACTATCTTTGTGGCATGAGATTACAGAGACCTTTTCCTTTTGATTTTGTATATTTCTTTATTGCTAAGTTTTCTTTTACCACAAGTAGATATCTCTCCTGCAAATAAATATACAGATATGTATATATATGTATGTATGTGTGTGTATATATGTATAACATATGTTATATAATACACATAGTAAATATATATTAAATATATATGCACATGTTAAATATATAACATGCATATATACAACAAATGCTAATATATTTATATATATATATATTTTTTAAGTGACAGTTGCTGTGCTCAGCAATGGGATATAAAAACCGTCAAGTTCTTTGTCTTCCAGAAGCTCTCAGGCTACATGCAGGAGACCAGGTGGCCTGTGGACAGATTGCAGTAAGGGAGCCTGAGAAAGTCAGAGCTACGGAAACACAGAAGGAACAGGAAGAAATGCAAGGAGCTACTGAATAGAAGGAATGGTATTATGGTTAGTTTTTTAGACTTTCTTTACCTTGTTATAACATTATTAACAATAAATATCAAATGAAATATTTCTGAATGTTATAACTTTGCTTTCACAATAAATTCTAAACTCTCAACTCTGACATTCAGGGATCTCACAGCTTTGTCTCCCGTTCTACTGCACATTTTCCCTATCCCAAATCATCACTCTAGCCAATATGCTCTATTTATTTCTTTAAAAAATCATTGTGATTTCCTACCCCATGCAACTTTGCTCATATTATTGTCCTAGACTAGAGGTCAGCAAATGAGATCCACAGGCCACATTTAACCCATTGCCTGTTTTGGTAAGTAAATTTTATGATATTATCAGAACTCATTCATTTCTGTATTGTCTTTGACTGTTGTGAGCAACGACAGCAGAGATGAACGGCTGTGACAGAGATTACCTGGCCTGCAAAGCCTGAAGGACTTACTATCTGCCCAGTGCAGAAAAAAGTTTGCCAACCCCTGTCCTAGACTACTGTCTAAGACTATAACAGAGTTGAGAGACTAATTCACTTCCGAGTAAAGGATTACTATGCAGTATAAGTTAGTTTTCTCTTTAGGTGAAGGGATCTGGAATGCATAGATCACATCAGATTTCAAAACTCCCAAGGAGCCTTCCTTGGTCTTTGACTTCTTCTCCCATTCTCTCCCTTTCTCCTGGATTCTTCTCCAGCATCATCACTTCCAAGGGCTATGTCCTGTTTGTTCCCCTGAGCTTATCTGATTTGAAGCGAGTGGGCAGAATCTAACCTAAATACCTGTGCTAAGAGGCCTCAGAAGCACAATTAAAATTAGACTGCTGGTCTATTCTAGAAGTAGTCAGTATTTTCATTCCACAGAAAGTACTGATGCTAATGTTTCCACCTTTGAGATGTAAGCCATTGTGTAGATTTTTAAAACATTTCTACAAATTCTTTGATACTCTTCCATCAACAGAGGGAGTCTAATCCTTCTTTTCATGCCTATGAACTGACTTTAGTGACTTCTAATAAATAAAATGCAGTGGAAGTGACATCGCATGCCTTCTGAGGCTAGGCTGTATAAGTCGAGACCGCTTCCATCAGGCTCTCTCGCTTGGAGTGCTCATCCTTAGAAACCAGCTACCACACGTGAGGAAGTAAGCCCAAGCTACATGGAAAGATCACATGTACATGCTCCTATGACAGGTCCTGGCTGAGGTCCCAATCAACCAGTATCAACCAGCAGACATGTTAATAAAAAAGCTTTTGATAAACTATGAATAGAAAGAAACTTCCTGAAATAATTTATTAAAAAAAATCCTACAATTAACATCATACTTAATAGTGAGAAACTGGACAATTTACCCCTAAAATCAGAAACAATGCAAGGGTGTCCATTTTTATCTCTGGATTACTAGAATTTCTAGGTAATATAGATTGTTAAAACATGATGTATTCACAACTTGATCTGTAGATTCAATGCAACCCCAGTTAGCTTCCCAGCAAGCTATTTCTTAGACAGCAGCAAACTTGTGCTAAAGGATATATGGAAAGGAAAGGGACCTAGAATAACTCACACAATACTGAAGAAGAGCAAAGCTGGAGGATCATACTACTCAATTTCCAGACCTATTATAAAGCTACGGTAATCAAGATGGCATGGTCCTGGAAAAAAAAAGACACAAAGATCAATGGAACAGATAGAGAACTCAGAAACAGACACACAAATGTAGTCAATTGATGTTTGATAAAAGTGCAAGTGCAATTCAGTGGAGCAATGATCTTTTCAACTAATAGTGCCAGAACAATTTGAAGTCCATATGTAAAAAAATTCACGTAAAAACAGACCTCATGTCTTATACAAAATTAGCTCAAAGTGAATCGTAGACCTAAATGTAAAATTCAAAACGATGAAATGTCTGATGGAAATATAAAACAAAATCTACATGACCTTGCATTGGTGGTGTTAAATATAATACCAATAGCATCATTCATGAAATTTAAAAAATTGAAAAATTATACTTCATTAAAATAAAAAACCAAACTTCTTCTCTGCAGATGACACTGTTAAGAGAATGAAAAGACAAGCCACAAACTGGGAGAACATATTTGAAAAAGGCATATCTGATAAAGTAGTTGTATTCAAAATATACAAAGAACTATTAACACTGAGCAATAAGAAAACAGACAATGCAACTTTAAAAAATGGGCAAAAGGTCTGAACAGACACCTCACCAAAGAAGATACAAAAATGGCAATTTAAGCATATGAAAAAAGGCTCAATGTTATTTTCCATCAGGGAATTGCAAATTAATACAGCTATGAGAGAATACTGCATATCTATTAGAATGATAAAAATCTAAAAACATTGACAATACTAATATTTGAGAAGATGCAGAACAATAGGAACTCTCGTTTATTACTGGGGGGATAGCAAACGGTATAATGAATTTTAGAAGATGACTTGACAGTTTCTTACAAAGGTGAACGTATTCTTAGTATACAATCCTGCAGTCCTGCTCCCATATATTTGCCCAATTGATTTTAAATACCTATGCCTACACAAAATCCTGCAGATGAATGTTTACTGTATAATAGTATATGTGTGGTATACATATGAATAATTTATTCATAATTACCAAAACCTGGAGGAAACCAAGTTGTCCTACAATAATGAATGGGTAAACAAACAATGGTACATCTCTACAATAAAATATCATTCACTAATAAAAAGAAACATGCTATCAAGCCATACAAGAACATAGATGAATCTTAAAGGCCTATTGCTAGCAAATAAACCAGTCTGAATAAAGCTACATACTGTATAATTCCAATCGTGTAACATTCTGGAAAGACAAAATTACAGAGAATAAACACATCATTAGTTGCCAGAAGTTCAAGGGACAGGGGTTAGGATAGGTGAAACACAGGAACTTTTTTAGGGTCATGAAATGGCTCTGAGTGACACTCTAATTGTGATAACAAGTCACTAAGCATTTGTCAAAGCTCATAGAACTTTATAGCACAAACAGTAAACTTCAATGTATGCAAATGTTTGTGGAACCATGTGTGGGCCCAGAGCATTCCCGGAATGGAATGCTGAATGTCACTCTACTATAAATGTATGAAACAACCTCACTGAATAGGGTGGGAGAACAAGTTATTGACCTAAGTAACTTTGGAAATGAGTGGAGTATATTAGACTAAAGGCAAAAGGAATGATACATAACACTGTACTCTAGTTGATAAGGTAATTTCCCATGGCATATGAGTTAACAATTCTGAATCCACTATACATGTATACTGGAATTGAACAATTAAGGAAATGGAAGAGGGTGGTGGGAGGAAGGCATCTCAATGTGGGAGTGGGAGAGTACTATTAAGAAGGGAGAGAAGGCTAGAATGGTCCATGTAGTGATCTATTAGAGTGGGAAAGGTCAGTATTGACTCATAGTTAGCTTAATATAGATACAGCTGGTTATATATAATAATATTTTTAAACAGGTTCATATGCAGAGGTTAGTATACATATGTCTCCTTTCTCTGTCAGCTGAGAGGGCCTAGAAGCAATGCCACTCTAGTAGCAACAAGCCCACCTAGAACCCAGACCTTGAGCTTCAATAAGAGGAACAAGGGCTCCTTACAGAAATGGCTGATTCTTGGAGCAAAGCAGAAAGTATATGAGATGAAGTCAGAGCATCTTAGAATTCCAGAAAATGTGAAAGTGCTTCCCCCCAAAAATTCTGAGTGTATGTCGAGGGGATGGAGGAGTCACCTAAAGAGCTCCCTATAGCTAAGCTGGCAAGAGCTGAGAAACAAAGCAAACTAAGAAGTATTGGATTATAACCCCAAGTATAAAACAAACATCCATGAGTCCACAATGATAAATAGTGATTGAATAAATAAATGGGGAAAAATAGACAAAAACTTCCTTTATTATTCAAGCAGACATAATGTAATCAACAACAGACCTTAAAAATCAAAGAGGGAAACAGCAAAGTCAGGAGATGCGACTATGGAAGAAAGGCACAGAGAGATGCAACACTGCCGACTTGAAGGTGGAGGAAAGTAGCCAGGAGCCAAGGAACGTGGGCAGCCTCTAGAAGCTGAAAAGGCAAGAAAATAGATGCTGCTTTGGAGCCTCTGGGAAAGAATGCAGCTCCTTTGACATCGTACTTTTAGTTTATTGAGACCCATGTTGGGCTTGTAACCTCTGGAAATCTAAGATAAGTTTTTGTTGTTTAAGCCTCTAAGTTTGTGGTAAGTCTTTTGGTTTTTATTTGTTTGGCTTCTATTTATACCCAGTTTTTTGTTTTTATTTTGCTTTTTGCCACCTGGTTCAGAGCTATTGTGCAAAAGGACTCTCTAGACATCCATTTGTACATAACACATTAGTAGGGGAAATGGGATCATCTTCCTGTCATAGTAATAATAGAGAATAAATACGGGTAATATCAACAGAGAGAAGCCATAGTGAAAATGCAATTTTGTATTTGTGATGAGAATGACACCGTATCTCTGTGGTCAAAACATTGTCAGTCTAATCCTGAAAAAGACATCAACAAGTCCCAGTTGAGGCACATTGTACAAAGTACCTGACCAGCAATCCTTAAAAACAACAAGGTCATCGAAAGTAAAGAATGTCTGAGAAACAGTTGCAGTCAAGAAGAATTTCAGAAGATGTGACTATCCAAAATATATTAAAAACTCATACAACTCAATAGCAAAAAAGCAGTCTGATTAAAAATTGGGCAGAGGACCTGAATAGACATTTTTTTCCAAAGGAGACATAGAGATGGCCAACAGGCGCGTGAAAAGATGCACAACATCACCAATCATCAAGGAAATGCAAATCAAAACCACAATGAAATATCACCTCACAGTTGTTAGAATAGCTATTATCAAAGACAAGAAATAAGAAACGTTAGTGAGGCTGCAGAGAAAAGGGAACCCTCATGCACTGTTGGTGGGAATGTAAACTGGAAGAATCACTATGGAATACAGTATGAAGTTTCCTCAAAAAATTAAAATAATATTACCATACGATCCAGCAGTTCAACTTGGTATTTGTCCAAAGAAAATGAAAACATTAATTCAAAAAGATATATGTACCACAGTATTCATTGCAGCATTATTTACAATAGTTAAGATATGAAAGCAATCTAAGTGTTCATCGATAGATGAACAGATAAAGAAGATGTGGTGTATATATATGTATATCTATACACACACAATGGAATACTACTTAGCCATAAAAAAGAATTAAATCTTTCCATTTGCAACAACACGGATGGACCTATAGGGCCTTATGCTAAGTGAAAGACAAATACCATGTGATTTCACTTATATGTAGAATCTAAAAAACAAAACAAACAAACATGACAAAACAGAAACAGATTCATAGATATAAGGAACGAACTAGTGGTTGCCAGAGGGGAGGGGAGTGAGGAGAAGGGGGAAATAGGTGAAAGGAATCAAGAGACACAAACTTTCAGTTATGAAATAAATGTCATGGGGATATCATGTGCAGCATAGGAAATACAGTCAATAACACTGTATGGTGACAGATGGTAACTAGACTCAGTGTGTGATCATCTCTTAATGACAAAGATATCAAATCACTACGTTTTACACCTGAAATTGATATAATATTGTATGTGAATTATATTTCAATAAAAAACAAACAAATAAAACAATTCTGGCATAGCCAAATCAGAAAAAAAAAATTTTTAAAGGCATGACTATGTATGTAATGTAAAGTGTTTCCAGAATGAAATCCTGGTACAGACAAAAGAACATTAGGGAAAAACTGAGGACATTTGAATAAATTGTTCACTTTAGTTAATAGTAATGTATCAGTATTGGTGTATTAATTGTAACAAAAGTACCATACTAATGTAGGATGTTAATAATTGTGGGAGCTGGATATGGGGTATATGAGAACTCTACTATCTTTGTAATAATTTTGTTAATATGAAGCAAAAAATAATTTTTAAAAAAGAAGCCTTTGAGATGACTCTAGTTCTAGTCACTGCCTGACTTCAATCACAGGAGGGACCCCAAGGGAGAAGCCGGACTGAGTCCAGTCAACCTGGAGAACTAGGAGAGTTATTATTATTATTATTATTATTATTATTTTGCTGAGGAAGCTTAGTCCTGAGCTAACATCTGTTGCCAATCTTCCTCTACTTTCCATATGAGCCACCATCACAGCATGGCCACTGATAGACAAGTGGTGTGGGTTGGTGCCTGGGAATGGAACCTGGGCTGCCGAAGCGGAGCATGCCAAACTTAACCACTAGGACACTGGGGCTGTCCCTAACTGTTGTTTTTAACGCCACTAAATTTAGAGTGGTTTGTTTTGCAGCAATAGATAAAGAGAACAGTCTTGGGAACTAACTCATCTCCTTCATACCCACTTCCCTCTCCCTCACTAAGTTGCTTTCCTTTGCAAACATGGCTAGTCTACACCAAGACTGCCTCTTTACAAGAGCCCTGAACCTCTCACTCTGCACATCCTCCTGGTTTTTCTATTCTGAGATGAGAGTTCTATAAGCTAATTAAAACCAGTTATGCTATTTATGAGTGAGTTACAACTTTTTACTAAATGTTCTGTTTTGAACTTAAATAAAAGTCATCATCTTCTTATACATACAAAAATAGTAACAGCACAAGCAATACACAACTCTCCGTGAGTGCTTACTTTGTGCCATGTCCAAATCTCAATACCTTACATATTATCTCGTTTAATCCTACAGCTCTATGATGGACATGTTGCACTGATCATCTTACAGATGATGAAACCAAGACTTTGAGAAACTAAGTAACTTACTAAAGTTGCACAGTTAGTAGGCACTTCACAATCCATGCATGTAATACAATATACTTCCTTTCAACATCGAGTCACCTGAACCACCTGAACTTCAGAAACACTGAAAAAAAAATTAAACCAGAATTCTTTCGGGATCTTGAAGATCAAGCCATGCTATAATAGCCACATATCTCATCCTTGGACGCTTTCTCAAATGCCTTCTTTCCTGACACCTATCTCCTCTTGTGACCTCATTCATGTACATTTATGTGCATTCTCTCCCTAATGCGTTTTTTCATGGTTCCCTTTTCTTCCAACTCTTCCCTCTGGCCTTTGGAAGGACCCTTTAATGGTAAATAAATTTTCCTACATATTCACCTATTTCACAGTTTGCTTACTCCAGTTTCTTTCCTGTTAATTACCTCCCATATTCTTGGCTCCATTTAGCTCTGTTTCTCCCGTCACTGATCAGCATTGTGTTGGTGGTGATGATGATGGGGTAGTGTCAGCAGTCACTTAGCTCGTGTCCCCATTGTCAACTTGTACCTTGATGTTAAAAACCTTTCAGTTGAGATTTGTGATATGCATTGATATAGCCTTGTTATCTCTCTTTGATGCTATTTGCCAACCTCGTCAAATTTATAGTCATTGAAGCCTGTGGCCCACAGACCCAGAGTCTCTCTCCGTCTCTTCCCCCAACACAATCCTGAGTGACTTTGACATCTATGTAAATAAATATCTGGTCTTCTTGCTTTCCTTTAGAATTGTTTGATCTCCTTAACACAAGAGCTATCAACTCTACTTTACTAAAATCATCCACACTCATGGCGAAATACTGGAAACTGCTCATATTCCTTACAGTTCTATCTCCAAATCTCAAACTCTAATAATCTGTTCTGTTGAGTACATTTTTTTGTAAATTCAACCACACTCTTATAACACAATCAATGACATTTCTTCTTTTTGATCTTTTATATTTGCCTGAAAAAATCCAAACAAACAACAATACTACTCTAATCCTGAATAATTCTAACATTCTGTCTTCTCTGGGATTCTCAGTACAGTTGAGAAAGTGACTTAACTGTGTCATCTTTTGTCACTGTAGATTTATAGTCCCTCAAAACTACTTGTAAATCTTTGTGTGTGACACATTTTGGCTCCCTTTCCCATTCCTCAATGCTTAATTACACCTAAATACAAACTGTAGGTTCTCTGGGTCCCTCTAAAGTGCTCCTCAACATGGTACAGGTGCTCAGAAACAATTCTGATATAACCTGCCACCCCTATTACACAAAGGAGGTGATTAGCAAATATATTTGGAATAAATGACTCTGGCTACATATTTTCTACTCATGAGTACTATTTCCAGACAGTTTTTCAATTACTTTATATCAATTACATTATTTAATCATCAAAAGAATTCATCAAGATACATATTATTATCGCCATATTCAGATGAGGAAAAAGGCTTAGAGAGAATAACTAAGGTCACATGAGAATAAGTATTAAAGTCGGGATTTGAACCCGGTTCTAAAATGAAACTGATGCTTTTGTCCCTTATACCTCTTCTCTTAGCAGTCTCAAATACACTGGACAGTGTATTTCTCTCAGTGTATTGGTCACTTCAACATAAACACAGGGCTGGATGAGTTTCATCGCAACACAGAGTGATAGAATTTGCAGGCCTGGGGGAAATCATTCTGACATTTCTAAATTTTAGCAAAGTTTCAGACTCCATGTTTTGTTTCTGTACACTTAGAAAGTTGTTTACTGCATTTGTTTGAGAGTTGTACAATGGAATTAGAAGAGCAGGAGCTAGAAGTTTGCAACTGCCCCGGGGAGGCACGTATCTACAGAAATCTGACAGGAGACTGATTTTTCAAGCTGAGCAGGAGTTAACTGTAGAATACTTGCCTTCTACTCCCTCATGTCCCTTCTATTTTGCAATGCCCCGACAGTTCAACTAGGATTATGTAAATCTTCTCAGTTTAAAGTGATAGGCTCATGGCATTTATGGGTCACTAAACAAACCAAATGTCACAGGTTAATGTGTACTTTCCTTAAAATAAATTCTCTTAGTTATTTAATGTTATGGAATATTTCCGATAAGACAGGTGGCAATTTCATAGCATTACTTAAAATTTAAATATTGGGAAAGAACCAGTTCCATAAGCATTAGATTACATATATAATCAAAGTTAAATGTCTGTACTGCACATAAACACTGAGTTTTCTTTGCACTAATATCCAAAAACTGAAAGAGTGGGCGTTCTTGAAGTAGATTTGTTTCTTTTGCGTTACACAACTTTAAAGAAAAGAAAAGGAAAAGAAACTACCAGTGGTTTCAGAGAAGTGAAATCCTGCTTTAGAGGCAATTACCTTTCTGGAGTTTTTTTTTTCAGTAGCATAATTTTTGGCACCTTTTGATTTTATATAGTTGCTGAATATATTATTTCAAAATATACATGCTTCATTTTTTTTTCATATTAACTTACTATTTTCAAAGCACTTGCACAGCCACAATCTCATTTCCCTCACAACCTGCATACTTCAATTTGCACTAGCCATTCTCATGTGACTACAATAATTTTTATTACTTATTGACATCTCTTGTTGAGTTATCTAAATATCTGAGTTAATATCTGTTCATCTTTGTAAATTCTAATCTTCTGGATGACATGCATACTTTAACAGAGAATTTAACATTTAAAAAAGTTACATGTTTAAGCATGCTTCAAAGAAGCATTCTTATTCTCACTATAAAATTTTAAAATCAGTTTTCCAAACTGATACAGGAAGGTTTTTGTTATTTGCTAACCCTGATTCTCAAACTTTGCGGTACACCAGAAATGTCTGTGGAAGTTGTTAAAAATGTAGATACCACTTTCCCTCTTGAGAACAACAGAGATGGAGACTGGAGTATTTATATGTTAAACAACTTTCATAGGTGATTTCGTGGCACATGAAATCTGAGATCCAGTACACTGTCAGTTTTTTTCAAACTATCTCTCCTCTGAACAACTTTGAGTTTTATTATGTGTCACATTCATTATAGTTTTTTGGCACAGTGAGAACATTAAATTCTATGATAGCTCCTAGAAAACTTTTGCCTGAGAACAAAACTTTTAATGTGAGTCTGTATAGACCACTGGGTTGGTTAGTCATCCAACAGTAACACATAGAAGGAAAGTGACTGACAAAATTAATAGGGAAAGTTTTTATTAAAATTATTACTCTATTGCTTAAATTGATGGCAACATGTAATTTTCTTCTTCATAGCCCTCAGTATAATTTGCTTCATTTAGTTCACTGAGAGGAAAGTTATATTTTTCTGTGATCACTGTAGCAACATCAAAAGAAGGTGCTTTCATGTGTTAAGCATTTTATAATGCCAACCAAAAGCCACATCCTTAACAACAAGAAGAAAGTAAAAGGTTAATTTCAATTATGATCATCCTTTGCTTTTGACCACTGAGTGATCCTGCTCAGATCATTCAGGGTGTACAGAATACACTCCTCCTACACATGCCAACATGTTATGGAGATATCCTGCTCTTTAAATGTTCCAGTCCTTAAAATAAATATTTCTAAAGATCAGCCTCAGAATTCAGAATTCACAGTCCCAACTTTCTTATTGAAAAAAAAAAAGAAATAAAAAGAAAATTGCTAAGATAACTCTCACTGTATTTGTTTTTCCTTGAGCCCTTGGTATCACTCCTTGGCACTGGCATGATATCAAGAATTTGTTTCCTTACCCTTAAACTCTAGATTTCCTTGGGGACTAAGAGCAATACATCTCCTGTAAAGAGAAAGTTGATTTCTGAGGTCATAAGATTCTCAAGGAGAGGAATGTATCTTTTACTTCTAAATCTGACTGTAGCATTCTCCAGCTTAAACCCCATGTACTATCCCAATAGGATTAAAGTGTTGTAAAATGTTTTAAGCCTCTCCACAATCTTACTTCCTCTTTCTCAGTCTCATCTCCTACCATCCTGCCTTCCCCCTGAAGTAAGGACCACACTAACCTGCTTGTAGCTCCCTACATATTCCATTTTGTTTCTTTTCTTATTACTCATACTCTGACTGCATTACATGTCCTCACTTCTTATTTTATTCCTCGCTGCTTCTGGAGCCAGATTACCTTCTTAAATTTTCAGAGCTCAGAAAAAGCATGTAACAAGAACCCTCCTTCAGGCTAGGTCCAGTGATATGTTCCGTAGTTCCATAATGCTTTGTGCGCATCCTACTAGAGCACATTTAAACTGTTTTTTTATGATAGTTCTCTCCCATTATACTGAGCTATTTTAAGGATAGGAAATATGTCTAATTCACCCTGACAATTTCTAGAGATAGTCTCATAGTTGCCCCTCAATAAATGTTGAATAAAGGAATTACGATATTTCTAACTCCTAGATAGGAGATATATATATATACATATATAGCATTATAAGTGTCAATAAGTATTTGTTGAATTGAGTAAATAATTGGATTAATGAAGACACTGTAATTACCAAGCTGGATGGGAAAGAAAGGATGTATAGGAAGTTGTCAAACACCAAGTCAAAGAACTCAATACTTGTTCTGAAATTTTGTCCCAGAGTAATAACATTTCCTTTTCACTTGTTCTAGAAGTCTTTTAATATATTAAAGATATAGATATAGTTATATAGTACATATATAATTGTTTGTTTGTTGAATGTTTTCCCCATTAGTCTATGAGGTCAATGACGTTATTGATTTTATATCCCAAAGGTGGAACATTCTTGGCTCACAATGGACATATAATAAATACTCGTTGAATGAGTGAATGAACAAATGAATGAATATACTCCACTGTTAAAGATTTGTTACTTTGTTAATTTAAGTGTGGATAACAGTCAATAATTAGGACCAGATCAAGTTGGCAAACAACAAAAATGGCTTGGAATTTAAAAGAAAGTTCAAAAATCACAATCAGCAATTTTGACTATTTGTATAAAGTCCCTCTCAGCTGACAGAGGAGGAAATACACGTGTGTATACTAATCTGAGTATATACACAGATCTATATTTCTATGGGCAGATGTCTGTATTAACATTAAGTGGGATATGAGTTGCTACTGATGTCTGCGCTCTAATCCATTACCACATGGATCATTCTAGCCTCATCCTCTTGTTTCCATGTAACCTCTACCCCAAGTGTGAGAAAACTGACCCCCATCATCCCCTTCCATTTACTTAATTGTGCAATTTCAGTATATACAGTGTTTTCAGAATTTCTAACCCTTATCCTTGTGGGAAACAACTTTATCAACTAGAGTAGAGCTTTTATGCCCAGTTCCTTTTGCTGTTAGTCTTACAGACACCACTCAGTTTGCAGTTACTTAGGTCAGCACCTCATTCCTCTACTCCAATCGGTGAGACTGTTTCATACCTTTCTAATACAGTTAGCTTCTTTTGTCACATTCCTCCTTACATCTGGAGATCCCCTGACCTCTCTTGCATACATGAAAGTTCACCCTTTGTGCAGTAAAGTTCTGTGGGTTTTGACAAGTGCACAGTGTTATGTATTTGCCATTACAGTATCTTATAGAATAATTTCACTGCCCTAAAAAAGTCCCCTGTGCTTTATTTATTTACCTTTCCTCAACCTCCATAGCCTCTATCAATCACTGGTCTGCTTACTGTTTCTATAGTTTTGCCTTTGCAGGATTTTATTTAAATGCAGTAATATACAATAGATATCACCTCACACCTGTCAGAATGGCTATTGGTAAAAAGACAAGAAATAGCAAGTGTTGTAGACGATGTGGAGAAAAAAGAACCCTCATAAACTACTGGTGGGAATGTAAGCTGGTGCAGCCACTATGGAAAACAGTATGGACATTCCTCAAAAAATTAAAAATAGAACTACCATATAATCCAGCTATTACACTTCTGAGTATTTATCCAAAGAACATGAAAACACTAATTCAAAAAGATGTATGCACCGCTATGTTCATTGCAGCATTATTCATAATAGCCAAGAGTTGGACACGACCTAAGTGCCTATCTACAGATGAATGAGTAAAGAAGATATGGTATATATACATACCTATACGTATACATATATATACATACACATTGGACTACTACTTAGCCATAAAAAACGAAATCTTGCCTTGTGAGACAACGTGGATGGACCTTGATGGTATTATGCTAAGCAAAATAAGTCAGATGAAGAAAGCCAAATATTGCATGATTTCACTCATATGTGCAAGACAAAACAACAACAACAAACACACACGTAGATGCAGAGAATAGATTGATGGTTACCAGAAGGGAAGGGGGTCGGGGAGAGCAAAAGGGGTAAAAGGGCACATTTGAAAGGTGACAGATGGCACCTAGACTTTTGGTGGTGAACACTATGTCGGCTATACAGAAGTAGAAATATAATGATGTACACCTGATAATCATGTAATGTTATAAACCAAAGTTATCTCAATTTTAAAAAAAAGCAATAATATACATAGTGCCTTTTCAGGCTGGCTTCTTTCACTTAGCAACATGTATTTAAGATTCATCCTTATCTTTGTGTGGTTTGACAGTTCATTCTTTTTTATTGCTTAATAATATTCCATTACATGGATTACCACGGATTGTTTATCCATTATGTGTCGCAGGACATTTTGGTTGCTAACAGTTTTGGGTGATTATAAATAATGCTCCCATAAATATTCTCATGCAGGTTTGTGTGTACTTGTAAGCTTTCAGTTCAGTTGAGTGAATACCTAGAAGTGCAATGCTGGAGCATATGTCAACACTATGTTCTGCTTTGTGAAAAACTGCCAAACTGTCTTCCATAGTGGCTGTACCATTTTGCCCTCCCATTGGCAATGACTGAGAATTCTTATTGATCCACATCCTTACTGGCAATTGCTATTATCAGTTTTTAAAACTTTTTATTTTAGGGACTGGCCTGGTGGCATAATGGTTAAGTTTGGTGCACTCCACTTTGGTGGCCCAGGTTGGGTTTCCCGGTACAGACCTATACTACTCATCTACCAGTGGCCATGCTGTAGTGGCAGTCACATATAAAATAGAGGAAGACTGGCAGTGAATGTTAGCTCAGGGCAAATCTTCCTCAGCAAAAACAAACAAATAAATTATTATTATTTTAGCCATTCTAATAGATAAATAATGCGGTGTTTTATCATTGTCATTTTAATTTGCATTTCACTAATAACTTGTAATTAAACATCTTTTCACATGTTTATTTGCAATATTCATACTTTCTTTGGTGAGGTATCTGTTCAAATCTTTTACCCATTTTTAAAATGAGTGGTTTGTTTTCTTATTGTTGAATTCTAAGGTTTTTGTATATTCTGGATGCAAGTCCATTATTATGCATTTTGCAAATGTTTTCTCCCAGGCTTTGGGCTTGTCTTTTCATTCTCTTAACTGTGTTTATTAGTCTACTACGGCTGCTGTAACAAATTACCACACATGCCTAAAGTAGCAGAAATTTATTTTCTCACAGTTCAGGATGTCAGAAGTCCAACATCACTCTCACTGGCTGGAACCCAGGCATTAGCTGGGCAACTCTCCCTCCAGATGCTCTAAAGGAGAATCTGTTCCCAGCCTTTCCCAGTTTCTAGAGGCTGCTAGAATTCCTCAGCTTGTAGCCACTCCAATCTCTGCATCTGGTTAGATAATGGTCTCCTCTTCTGTCTATGTCAAATCTCTTTCTGCATCTCTCTAAAAGAGACATTTATGATTGCATTTAGAGTTTACCAAATAATCCATGATAATCTCCACATCTCAAAATCCTTAATCACGTCTGCAAAGACCCTTTATCCATATAGGATAACATTTACAGCTTGCTAGATTAGGACCCTACGTCTTTGCGGAAAGACTACTTAGCCTATTATCAGTCTTTTACAGAGCAAAAATTTTAATTTAGTCCAATTTATCCATTTTTTTTCTTTCTTTAATTGTGCTATTGGTGTTATATCTAAAAACTTAGTAATAAACACAAGATCATGTAGATTGTATCCTATGTTTTCTTCTAGAATTTTTATGGTTTGGCATGTTACAGTCTAAGATCCATTTTGAGTTATGTTTGTAAAGGATGTAGGGTTTTGTCTAAGTTCACTTTATTTATTTATTTACTTTTTGCATATGGAAGTCCAATTGTTCCAATGCCATTTGTTGCAAATATTGTTTCTTAATTATATTGACTTTATACATTTGTTCAAAATCAGTTCACTATATTTATGTCCATTTCTGGGTTCTTTGTTATGTTCCATTGGTCTGTATATTTATTATTTCTCCATTACCACAGTATTTTGATTACTGTAGCTTTACAGTAAGACAAAAACAAGTAGTGTGAACCTTTTAACTTTGTTGTTCTTTAGTATTGTTTTAACTAGCCTAGGGTATTGTCTTTCCATATAAACTTTTGAATCTGTTTATAGACAGATTCAAACTACAAAATAGTTTGCTGGAGTTTTATTGGAACTGCATTGAAGGTAAAGATCAAGTTGGAGAAAATGGTCATCGTAACAATATTGAGTCTTCCAGTCTATGAACAAGGATTCTCTCTCCATTTGTTTAACTCTTTGATTTCTTTCATCAGTGTTTTGTAGTTTTATACATACAGATTCTGTACGTATTTTGTTAAATTTGTACCTAAGTAGCCCTTTATTTTTGTTGATATTTCAAATTATATATTATTATATAAATATGCATAATTATATATATAATTTGAAACATAAACAACTCTCATTCTCATACTTAGTTCTCTAGACATGGTTTCTTTTAGTTCTTTGAACATATTTAAGATAGCTGAGTTAAAGTTTTGTCTAGCAATTCCAATGTCTGGGCTTCCTTAGGAACAGTTCCTATTAATTGTTTTCTGTGGTGTTTATGAGCCATACTTTCCTGACACTTTGCATGTCTCATTATTTTGTGTTGAAAAATTGACATCCAAAATAATATAACATGGCAATTCTGGAAATCTTTTTCTCCCCTTTCCCAGGGTTTGCTGTTGTTGCTGCTTGCTTTATTTGTTTGTTTTAGTGACTTTTCTGAACTAATTTTGTAAAGTCTGTATTCTGTATTGTGCATGATCACTGAAGTGTCTATTCAGTTTGTCATTGGTCAGTTGGTATTGGACAGCAATTTTCTCAATGCCTGGAACCAATAAAACTCCCAGTCTTCGCCAAGAGCTCTTTGAGCATGCTGAGACATGCCACCTACACTCAGCCAAGCAGTTGACATCTCTGTCTTGGCCTTCATGTCCTGCTTTCACTGAGACTTAAGGTCAGCTAGAGGTGAGAGCTTCTGGCCTTCTCAAGTCTTTCCTGAACATGTCCACAGCCTTCAGCATGTCCTTAGCATGGATGTGACTTTCGAGATTCCTAGGACTATGTCAGAGGTTTTCAAAGCCCCTATGGATATATTATTCTCAAGAATTTCTTTTTACCCTTTTCAGTTAGTCTATTGTTTGTCCCAGCTGTTAACTACCACCTCAGACAGCTATGAAGTTGAAATGCTTGATGTAATTGTGTTCAACAAACTCCTCTGGGGAAAAAAGCTTTTGGCGCTGGGTATGCTCTCTGTCAGGTCAATACAAACAGTCCTGCAAGTGGGGGCTTCTAGGGAACCACCAGACAGCTGAAATAATGGCAATTCTTTTCGAACAAGGCTGAAAGCACTCAAGGTAACTTCTCTCACCTTAGGTGGTTCCCAGGTTGCCCTGGGAATTTGGGCTGTTGTTTTTTTAAGGCTGCTAGCTACATAGGTGGAGAGAAGAGACCGGACCAAGGCAAGTTAAAATTCCACAAAGCTCACCGTTATTGCCAACATTTGGCTGTTTTTCTAGAATAAATGCTTCCTGGGCTTCTTCAAGCCTTTGGTTAGTTTCCAAAGTCCTGGAAAAGTTGGTTCTGACAAATTTTTCAGTTTTAGGGAGGTTGTACTTTCATGGCAGAGATAATTTCCAGAGGTCCTTATTCCACTATTATCACTGACATCAAGTTCCATTGGTTTTTGCCTAACAAATTTTGATGTTCTGTTGTTGACATACAGTTAGGATTGCTATGCCTCCTTGGAGAATTGATCTCTTTATTGCTGTGTAATGCTAATCTTTATCCTTGATAATTTTATTTGTCCTGGAGTCTTCTTTGTGAAATAAAAATAGCTACTATAGCTTTCTTTACATTAGTGTTAATATGGCAAATCTTTCTTCTTCCATTTACTTTTAACCTGAGTCCTTACACTTACTGCAGGTTTCTGTGGACAATATACAGTTAGGTCTTGTATTTTTATCCATTTGGAAAATCTCTGTCTTTTAATGAGTGCATTTTGATCATTCATATTTTAAGTGAATATTGCTTTAGATGGATTAATATCTTCCATGTTTGTAGCTGTTTTCTTTTGCTCCCTCTTTTTCTGCCTTCTCTGGTTTTAATTGAGCATTTTATATATTAATCCATCTCACTTCATCTCTTAGCATATTAATTATACTTTTAAAAAAGTTTTTTAGTGGTTGCTCTAGAATATACAATATATATTTTTAACTAATTTAAGTCCACTTCCAAATAACACAATACCCTTCAAATAGAGTTCAGGCCACTTAGAATAATGTATTCCCAAGCCTTCTTTCCCATCCCTTGGGGTATTGCTATGTCACTTTTTCATATGTTATAATCATCCAATACCTTGTCATTATTGTTCATTCAGTTAAACAATTATATTTTAGATAAATTAAGAATAAAAATTAATATATTTCTCTGGTGCTCTTCCTTTTATAATACAGATCCAAGTTTCTGACCTATATCATTTTCCTTTTTGCCCGAAGAACTGCCTTAAACATTCCTTGCAGAGTAGGTCTGTTGGTGATCAAGTCCCTCTGCTTTTGTTTGTATGAGAAAGTATTTCTCTTTCACTTTTGAAGGATAATTTTGCTGGATATAAGATTCTAGCTCTGTGGGTTATTTTCTTTCATCACTTTACATATTTCACTCCACTCTCTTCTTGTTTGCATGACTTGTGACAAGAAATCCACTGTGATTCGTATCTTTGCTCATCTAGAGGTAGAGTATTTTTCTTCTGTGGCTTCTTTGAAGACTTTCTCTTTGTCTTTAGTTTCCTTCAGTGTGAAAATCATACGCATAAGTGGTTTTTTGTTTGTAAGTGTTTCTATTTTTATGCTACTTGTTTTTCTCTGAGCTTCCCGGATCTGGAGTTTGTCATTAATTTTGGAAAGTTCTTGGCCATGTTAAGTCAAGTATTTCTTCTGCTCCATTCCCTTTCTTCTCCTCATGTTACAATAACATGTATATTATTCTTTTTGAAATTGTCCCATAGTTCCTGAATGTTCTGTTGTATATTTTCATTCTCTTTGCATATCAGTTTGGTAAGTTTCTACTGACCTATTTTCAAGCTGTTTCTTTCCTCAGCCGTTCCAGTTACTGATGTGTCCATCAAAGGTATTCTTCATTTCTGTTTCTGTATTTTTGATGTGTGGCATTTCCTTTTGGTTCTTTTTAAGTTTTCATCTCTGTGTACATTACTCATCTGTTCTTGCATGTTGCCTAATTTTTCCATTAGAAGTCTTAACATTTTAATCAGTTATTTTAAATTCTGTCAGAGAATTCCAATATCTGTGTCTTATGTGAGTATGGTTCTGAGGATTGCTTTGTTTTGTTTCTACATATTGTATTTTATTTCCCTCCTGGGGTATCTCTTTTGTTAGAGGTGAGGTATGTTGTATTAGTATGTACCTGCTAGTGACTGAGGTAAATAGGCCTTTAATGGGAGAATCTGTGGGGATCTTGTTAGGCATGGGCTATGTTGAATGTTTGCTGTAGCCATGGGTGCCTGAGGCTTCACATTCTTCTACTGTCCTTGTTTTTGTTTTCTCTCTTTTCTTTGGACTTCCCTAAGTATCCTCTTCAAAAAGAGTCTGTCTTGACTTCTTTCAGCTGTGATTCACTCTTATAACACTGGAGCCCTGTTGGAGAGGGATATTCCTATAATCTTATGATTAAATATCAGTCTTTTAGTGGTCTTGTGTGGGCTGTGACCGCCACACATGTCTTTCCAGAGGTAAAGCTCTCCTCCTACACACACCTCTACTCCCATCCCTAGGGAAGCATTTCCAATCTATTTCCTTGAAGCCCTGATCCTTTTTTACTGTTTCCTCCCTTCACCCCTTAGGTGAGACAGAAAGGGTACGGAGGCTGGAGTGGGAGGAATGCCCTTCTTCCAGATGAGATAAGGCTCACAAATTACTGTTTCCTGGAGGGCAGGCCTTTGCTGTGCAGAAGTACTGAATGTATTTCGTAATGGTTACTTTTCCCTTCCCCCTGTCAGATCCAGATCTTCAACATGAGACCCCAGTGGCATTCCTGGAATTGAACCCATGATGGAGTGGAGAGCCCCCAGGATTGTAGCCCCAGGAGTTTCTCATTCTCGTGCTAGTCCACACTCAGCCTCTACTAATGTGTCAAAATTACGATGTAAGTGTTCCACTAGTTTGTTTATGACTCCAGTCTTCTGCTCTAAGTAAGCATATCTCAGATGTGACTCTCAATGTGCCTTTGCTTCTCTAGATTGCAGAGTGTTGGTTTACCCTGCGATCTTATTTCTCTGATGGGTCCAAGAAAAGTCGCTGATTTTCTGTGTGTCTAGCTGTTTTTGTTATAAGGACAAGAGGAAGAACTTCCAAGCTCTTTACAGGTTGGAATTGAAACTGAAACAATTCCTTCCAGATCATTGTTTTCTGATATCCATGATATTTCTATGATTCCCTTTTTGGTAAAGCAGTAGCTGGTCACTTCTCTTATTTCCTCTTATTAGCTTCTTAGTTCAGGTTCACTGGATTTCTAATTAAGGCCTCAATTCTCATGGTTGTGTTGACAGAATAATTTTATCTTCAATAGTCTCTGTGTCATCAGATTGTTCCCCAGTACTTAGTGATGACAAACAAACAAGCAAAAAACTCCATTATTTCTGGAGTTGTTTACTGTATCTCACTGTAGGTGTCTTTTAAACCTAGGGGGATTTCAAAGTTGTCTCTGATGATGTGAAGATAAAGATTTACGCTGTTATAAGCAAATCACAGATGCATACCTCTTCCTTGAGTTGATTCATAGGAAGGCTGTGTCCTACTTCAGGGTTTTTTGAAATGTAGTCTTAAGACTACCTCTAGCAAAATAACGTGGAGGTTTGTTCAGAATGCAGATTCCTAAGCTGCCTATTTAAACTGAGCATCAGAGTGTAAGGCCTGGGAATATGAATTTCATAAGCTCTCCAGGTGATTTATGTATACACTAAATTTTGACAACTACTGTTTTTAACATTCATCATTAACTTTTGGTATTAGCTATGGTAAGTCAAGATATATCTAAGCCTACATTTTTCCAAAAAAGTGATTATTCACTCACGTATTATTCTGCATAACTAAATGACAAGTGTAACCCAAATTATTATGGGCTGCATGAATCACCAACACAACGCTTATTTTTTAAATCCCTTAATGTTTTAAAAATTCATCCCATGGAACTGTTTATTTCTTCAAGCAGGGCAGAGGTGTGAAAGCTTTCTTCACAATTCTTCTAATTATATAATCACACTATCAACCATGTAGAATGAATCAATAATGCAATGTTGTTTCAGTACACTGCTTTTGGAAGAAATGCACTATGAAGCTAAGCCATATTGTCAATCAGTTAAAACAAAACTGATTTTAGACTGAAATGAAACAGAGCATCTCAAAATCAAATATAGAAGATATCCTACTTTTTTTCCTCGTGACATCCTCAGAGAGGGAGATAAAAGAGCTTATAAGGGACCACTCAGTATCACTTTTAATATTCAAGTTTACTCTCTTTACATCTTAATGAGATATTACCACACAATGCTCTCCTTATTCCATTAAAATGTATTTAAAAAATCCTTGGCATTTTACATTTTTCAGTCCATTTTTGGAACATGAGTGTAAGTAAAAATTGGGTCAAAATGTTCTCTTAGTCCTACTTCATCTTTCATTTTTTCATCCCAACCTACTTTTCCCTGTAATCAATCAAGGACTGTGTGGGAATAATGCAAGAATCAGTCAAGGTCAAAATGGAAATTCTTCAGAATGATTCAGTATAGATAGAACTTTGCTGAGAAATAACATTTATGAATTGATATAGTTCTCTTATTTCAGGGAAGGTCAAAGGACATGCATAACATGGAAATTCTGCCTCTGATTAGGCTGAAAAAGTTCTATTAAACTAGATTTTACCTTGTTTGTAATTTATCCACAACTGGTCTTTGAAAGGCAAGAAAGATTCCCACTTTTATTGGTTAGAATTTCAAGAAAAGAAAGAACTTTCTACAACAAGAGATTCTGTGGCACTTAAAAACCTAATGTATTGGCAAAGATGATGTTTCTATGATAATTAACGCTGTTGTTTTCAATGTGCTACTAGTGAAATTTGGGGTGTATGTGGGGAAAATAACCTGTCCTGCCGCAGTAATGCAAAACGCTGTCTGAACGTGGGATAAACCACTTTGCAAAAAGAGTAAGGAGATACTAGGCAGAGAAAGATGGTATCCATGTTGGAATTTGCATTTATTAAGCACTGACTATGTCAGACTCAATGCCAGAGTTTTATATCAATATTTTATTTAACAGCTATATCATTCTGGTGAAGCATTATCATCATGGAAACTTACACATGGTGAATCTAAGGGTAACCAAGTGAGCACTAGGCACAGAAGGGATTGGAATCCAGATCAATCTAACTTTAAAGCACATCTGATGTGCTTTATGCCTAAAGGATCATGGATTTGCACTCAATTTGACCTTCGTGGTGTCTAGACCTCTGTGTCTCCAAGGATCACCAACCTCCTCAGCTGACCCCTTAATTTTGCCTTCCATTCTCTTTTCTCCCAATTCAGAATTTAGTAATTTTGTTGAACATAAAACTCTTTCAATCCTAACAACAATAACATTAAATATATTATAATTCCCTTTGATTTGCAAATCACTTTGGATAGAATAACATAAAATTGGCAATTAATAGCAATGGGTCCTGAAACATTTGTGTTTCTTTAACATCTTCAGCACACTTTATTAAATGTTTGGAGCAATCCTGTGTGAGCCTAACTTATATAGCTCTATATATAGCTCAGGGGTAAGGAAGTCTCATTATATCTGTTCTTACATTATTTATCTTATCAATGTGATCATATAACTTAATAGCAATGCCATAATCCAACACTGTAAGACTGATAGAAAAACCATATAGTTGTCTTCTCGTCTTCCCTCCTTTTTTCCTTTCTTTCCTTCTTTCTCTGTCTCTCATCAAAGAATTAATGAATGTCTACTGTGTGCCACACCCAGTTCTAAGCAAGGACCTATAGAGTGAATGAAAGAAACTTCCAAACTTCAAGGAGCTTTCCTTCTAGTGGAATTTTATTCATATAAAAGTAGAAGTGAATTTCTATTTAGATTTTTCCTTTTAAATTTTGCATATTTTTTCAGAAAATCAATATGGCAAAATAAGATCTGTGAGTATTCTTAATGATGTTGCTTAGATGGAGAAAAATTGAATCTTAGTGTCATGATGGAAGGAGTGAGGTCTATTCAACCACTTTTGTATCCTCAGAAAGTAGCATAGTTCATGGTACTTAGTTGGCATTCCATAAACATATTTATGAACTTAAGATATTTGTGTCTTGGATTGCACTTTCTAATATAGTGGCCGTTAGCTACATGCGGTATTTAAATTGGTTAAAATTAAGCAAAATTAAAAATCCAGTTCTGCAGTATGATTAGTAACATTTCAACTGATCAATAACCACATTTGACTAGTGGCTACCATATTGAGCAGTGTAGAGAACACTGCTACTATTGCTGTATGTTCTTGTGGGCAACACTGCAATAGAATTCCACCATTAAAAGTGATGTCTACTGTTGGTCCAAGTGGGTAATTTTCACTCATGTTATAAGAAGCATGTTTTAGGAAATAATTTGCAGTGCTTTTGAGAATAGATGTTAAATTTCTTCAAATGAACTGAGATGATTATAGCTTTTATTAAAAAAAAATTCTCTTAAACATCTTTGTATGATAGATTTAATAAAGATATTTTTTCTAATATTTAGTCATTCTTGATTTCCTGGGACAAACACAATTTGTTTGTGGCATCTCTTTCTGCTATGTGAAATTCTCAAAGATTTTTTCAGGAGTTTTCCTTCTATACTTTATGTTAAAATACAGTTTTTTCTTTGCTTAACGTTTTAAGTGTGCATATCAAACCATTTTTAGCTTTCAAAAATAATTCTGGGAGGATTTAATCTTTGTTAGTGATCTGGGATATATCAAATACCTAAATAAGTACCTATTTCAAAAATTTGGTCTGATACATATTTTAGGTATTTTTTTAATGGTTAATTGATATCAATACATTTTAAGTCAATTTTCATAATTGATACTTTCCTAGAAAATCACTACATTTATTGACATTCTCCCAGTGTATTAGAAGAGATTCTTTTTTTCTTTAAAAAAGCTTCTTTGCGTTTTGGTTATAATGTCTTTCTTATTCGTGATGTGTGACACTAGTGTTTTCTCACTTTTACTTAAATATTCAGCCTGAATTTGGATTTATTTATAAATTTGAATGCACTTCTAATTTTAACAAATCAATTTTTAATTTTAATGTTAATGTCTTTTTAAAAAGTTTTGGATCCAAGTGCTTAATTTGTTTCCATTCCTTCATGTTTAATAATATAAGCATTTTTCACTATGCACTTTCCTCTAAAATTCAGTTTTGGGGTACATTAGTCATATTTCAAGTGCTCAATACCAACATGTGGCTAGAGGCTACCATATTGAACAGTGAAGAAAACATTTCCAACATTGCGGAAAGTTCAACTGGACAGCATTACTAAGAAATTTCGCTATTAAACTTGATGTCTACTATTGTCCAAATAGACAGTCTTACTGGAATCTCATAAATTTTCATATGCAATGTTCTAAAAGTAAATTATGAATAGTTTGTCAACATAATTTGAATTTCTTTTTCTGCAACAAAGAATTAAGACTGCATTTTTAAGTTTTTGTGATTATTTATTTGCCAAATTAAAAAAAAATTCGTACTCTAGTGTTATGTTACAATGGCCAGAGAATGGGGCTGGTCAAATTTCTACTTTGTGGAATTTTCTAAACTGTTTTCTCTAGCTTAGCATGAGATCTTGTTTGTAATTGTTGCATCAACATTTGCAAAAAATGTTCCATGAACATTTGAAGAGATTACACATAATCTCTGTAGGGTGCAATGTTAAATATTTAGCAGATATGTTTTTAAAATTGTAGTAGTATATCAAAATTCTTGATTATCTCATTTAAAGACTTATTATTCTTTCAGATTTTTTCCTAGGGTGTCAACAATTGTCTGCAGTTACATGTAAAAACACATTTTCTCTTTAAAAATCAACTCATGTGAGCCAGCCCTGATGGCTTAGCAGCTAAAGTTCAGTGTGCTCTGCTTCAGCGGCCTGGGTTCGGTTCCCTGGGTGCAGAACCACACCACTTGTCCCTCAGTAGCCATGATGTAGCAGAGGCTCACATAGCAGAAGAACTAGAAGGACTTGCAACTAGAATACAGAACTATGTACTGGGGCTTTGTGGAGAGGAAGAAAAGGAGAGAGAGAGGAAGATTGGCAACACATGTTAGCTCAGGGCAAATCTTTCCCAGTGCAAAAATAAAAAAAAGAAAAAGAAAAAAAATGGACTCTTGTTAGTACCCTGAGGTATCTTCCAAGGATGGTGTGGAGGGGTATGTGTTCTGTTCCCTGGCACACTAAATGAGAAATGGCCAAGAGTAAACTACTGGCATTTAGAGAGCTCACGACCCAAATATTTCTAATCCTCCATATAATCCACAATTTGAGAAGGGGTTGTCAACTTTCTACATTTTTCTTTTAGGCTGCAAGTTCTCTTCAAATTTCTAAGCCACTTTTAAGTCTTAGTTAGGGAGGCTGTTTGGTTTGAAAAGGAATAAGTTCCTAAAAGCTATTTTACGTTTTCTGCTTAAAAATAGAACATATCTTCCTGGGCTGAACCTGTTTGACCATCTCTCTGTGATGAAATAGTAGGTGTTCCTGCATCAGGAGAAGGAAGGGACTCAAAGAGCCATTGTAATTATATTTATTCTTTTGGTAAATACAGGATAACGAGCTCATAGAGCAGCACAGAAACAGGGAGGAGAAAGAGGTAATTCTTCACAGGGAATTTGATACATAGTAGGTGCTTATTCATTTTTGCTAAGTGGACAGATGAGTAAAATCAGGGAATGTTTGGACCAACAAAAGATATACAAAAGAATAAATGACAAGCATCTGAAGGTTAAGGAGAATGAAATAGTAGTCCAGAGATGAATGTCTGAAAAGAAAGTTAGAGAATGAGAGAAGCATATTTTCCATTTCCATCCAAGTGTATGGTAGTAGTTAGTAACGTCATTTTAATTATAAATGCTTAAATTAAACAATTCAAAATACTGTAAAATTCACCTGTCTTTAGCCAAAAGGCTAATATATTGTATTCTCATTGATTCCTATAGTGTAAAAAAGTACTGCGCATGTTTCTAAGTCTAGGGTAGTCTTTTCTTCTCCTCCCTTCCCTCACAGTAAAGAGAAAGAGGAAAAAAGACCGGAGGTAATACGGAGGGACATCTGTAAATGAATTTCTTATCAGTACAGATCATTACTGTGTAACACTAATGAGATTGAGGGCCAACATGGTCCAGAGTTTTCGGAAAATTACATTAAAATAAGTAACAACATTCCATCAGAAAAACAGTTAAATCTTTGCCGAGGCTTTAAACATACTCAAAAGTCAATGAATAGTGAAGGCAATTTTTAACACGTCATCACTAGACATTCTCTCTCTATCTCTCCCCTACGCCACACAGTAACTCCTGGAAATTATATTTCTCTCCCCTCTCCTTCTAGTGCCCCAACCTACCCCTCCACAGTGTGCGGTGTCTCCCTAACCCCTGCAGTATAGTGTGTGTGTCTCTCTCTCTCAAGTCGGTCTCTTACACTCATATTTTTCTCTACGTCACCTCTCCCTTCTATGTGCCTTCCCATAAAATGCTCCTGACTCCTTAAACAAAAATTTCCCCTTACTTCTCTTTTCCTTGAAAACTTTAGAAGCTATCTATACACTTGTGGACTATTTGGCATAAAGTAGTGGGGAAAGCTTCAGCTCTCGTACAGGTATTCCTGGGTCTGGGTCCTGAATTTGCCTATAATTGGCTCTGTGTGGTGCACAATGTTTTCCCTCTTTGTGCCTTAGATTCCTTATTTGTAAAATGAAGAAAATATATGCATCTCTTAGAGCTGTGACAAAAACACGATGATTTATGTGAAAAGATCCAGCATGGAGTTCAACAGTGCTTTTTCTTCTTTCCCACACCCCTCCACATTCCAACAGAGCTTCAGTGTCTACAGAGAATATCATGGTAGAAAATCTCATAAAACATCAACTGTTTTTAATTCAGTTAATTCAATATTCTTTTCTGTACACATTTGCAGCAAAAAAAAAGAAGTGATGCTTAAATGGAAGGCTTAAAAATAAGCAGGGTAGAATGGGGTTCATACAAGTCTGTTATGATAAGCTTGTAATGAGTCCAGTTTGGACATTCTTTACTTTACCACTTCTCCTCACTATGAAAAAGAAGGAAACTAACCAGACTAGAACCTTTATTGAATTAAATTCTCCTATTTCTAAATGCTCTTAGGGAATTCTATGCTGACTTTACACTTAGTTCAATAGTCATAGTAACGAGAATTCCTTGGAGAATGTAGCGAATGTTAGTCTATGAGAAGGTAAATATGTAAAGTTTAGGAGACATTGATTAAGGTTTCATCAGAATTTCTCATGTTTTAACAATAAAAAATATCCTTGAAAATACTTTAAATAAATTATTCACATTAATGAAATAAAGTATACATATTTTTAATATTTTTATGTAAAATTTAATGAAGGAAATCATTAGGAAAGAGTCAGCATTTTCAGCTTCAGCTTTTTTGAGAGGCTTTCTAAAAATGCAGCATTGTATTGGTTAACTGCACTGACACAGAAGTCACCTTCATGAGGGGGAATATGGTTCTACCCCTGACTGGGGCAAAGTATTAATCTCTTTATGCCTCAGGCCCCTCCTCTATAAAGGTGGGGTGATAAGCGGTGACTAAACATTGGAGAAACTATCAAGGGATTTATATAGCATCTAGAAAATGTTAAATAAAATGGCTTCAGGAGCTCGTGTTGGTGGAGAAGCCGCGTGTAGTGATGTTTTGGAAGTGTCGGCCGGGCCCCTGCAGCCACAGCCCCAGCCTGATCTGCTTGGGTGCTTCCCCTGTGACTCCACAAGGCTGGCTTCATCTCTCTGGGCCCAGAGCTTCTCATCTGAAATTAGCTTTAATTTTTAAAACTCCAGGAGCTATTATGTTTTTAACACTGTGGGGAATAAGATGATTGAATCACAATCTGACGTGTATTCAACATCTGCTCTTTGAATCCACATTTAAACAACTAAAATAAATTTGGAAAGTAATGGGGCTGTAATAGTTGGGATCATATTCAGAAGAACGTATTAATGAATACATTATCCTCTGACAGAAGCTGAAATCTATTAAATATTGAATAGAAATAAATAATTCTCATCTATTCTATATACTGTGAATCATCAAAAAAGAAAAAATAATGAGAGTTGTGTAAAAATGCAGTTTGGGATGTGCTAAGATATGGTTCTTATCATTGTTCTCTTTAGAAATAAACAACTTTGTAGCCAAGTATGAAAACTAACTACATTTTTCTTTTGTTCTTAGATGGAAATGTCTTACTCTGGTTTAAATTATGTTGGGAGATGAGATCAATAAACTGATTATAGTAAATTGACTACATTTTCCAGGAAGACTACTTAGGAATAATGTAAAAAACCCCCACATTTAGCATAGATTTTCAAAAGGCCAACTTTGTTCTTGCATATATGTTTACAGATTCTGTTTCCATTCTGCTACCAAATTAACAATTATATGAGCCAGACGAAACCATCTAATTAAAGAACAAAATGTAATCTGTGCTGTTACACTTCCCTTGGTCCTGTTATAGAATTATCTGTGAAGATGATAAAATACTGCTCACTACTAAGTGATTTATGCCTATATGGCCATTTATCATTGGAGGTAATTGTGGCTTAGTGTAGAGCCTTGGGTCCTAGAACAATGCTGTATTAGCAATGGATCTTTGGAACGGTCCAGTGTAATCCCAATAAGATAACCTTCCTTATCTCCAGCATCCTTCTGCCCCACTTTTCTGGTGTTTTCCATCCTAGTAAATGGAAACATCTATTCAGAAGCACAAACTGAAAATCTGAGAGTCATTCTGGACACTACTCTCCCTTTCACCACCCCTCCCATATCAAATTTATCACTAAATCTTTACTGTTTTATCTCTTAAATATTTCTTGAATCTTTCCATTTCCCTCAATCTCCAACACTACCACATAACTCTAGCTGCCACTGTTTTGTCTCCTGTCTACTTCGGTTGTCACCTATAAATAGTTTTTCTTCATTCGCTCTTTTCCTCTTCAGTCCATTCTTCACCTTTATATTACCTTCTTTGTTCTTAGCCTAAGGCACAGTGACCTTAACAAGACTGATTCCTTCCACTAGAATATTCTCTCTCCATCACTTGCACTTTAGATAAATAGATACATCCTCAGGAATGTTTTTCAAATCAAATACTTTCCTTTATAGTATTTATTTCACAATGCATTCATATATTCATTTATGTAATCATTTGATTAACGTCTTTCTCCATTACTATGTAAATTCCCTGAGAGTAGCCTGGTTTTGCTAACCATTATTTGTCCAGCACAAAGTGCAGTGCTTAGAATGCAATCGGTATTGAATATTTTTTGAATGAATGAGTGAGTAAATGAAGGAATGATTGCCAATATCAAAACAGCTTTCTGGTTCATGGCTTAGCCCTGGACTAAGATAGATATCTTCTATCAGCTGATTTAGGATTAAAAAAATAGGAGAAACAGTTGAACACATAATTAAACAATCTAGATAAAATATTTCATGTATGCAAATTATCTCTGTGTTGGTGGTACTATGTAGCAATATAATTAAGAGATTAGGGTACTTTTCATTATTTACATCTATTTCTTATTATCTTAATGTAAACAAAGTTTCCTCAAAAGTTGTGAGCTTCAACTTAAAACTTCCATCAGGCTATAGTAATGTTATTTTATTATATATTTCAAAGTGTTGAATAACACGTAATTTTTACTTTAGATCTGGAATAACTACTGTTTTTATTTCTTCTTTCTTGTATTCGTTTCTTTCTTTATATTTCTTATTTTTTTTAACTGTAAGCTATCCTTAAGAGTGCCAAATAACAAATTTTCACCAGATACCTCGCATATGTTCCTCACACAATGTTACTCAAAAACAGACTTTCAAGTAGGCGTCTATTCTTTGGAGGCAGAACCCTAACAGATTGTGAGTCAAACCAAAAGCTTTCTTTTCTCCTTTTCTTTCTCTCCTTTCATCCTGATCTTTCTCTTCTTCCATCTTCTCCTCTCCCCTTCCTGGCTTCACTTCCCCACCTCCTCCCAAAGATTCCCAAGAGCAGCCCTCAGCCAATCCCCAAACGGCCGCCAGGCTCCTCCCTGCCCCTCAAACCACTCAGGACACGAAGACATGCCTCTCTGGTCTGCAAATACATGTCATTTCTTTCTTTCATTTATTTTTCTCCATCACATTGGACATTTGATCTGTTTTCCCTGGGTTTCTTATCCTTGTGTTTCTCATCATGCTTACATCTTAGCAATAATCCTGTTCTGTCACTTACTATCTGTGTGGCTTTTGGCTCTGTGTCTCAGTTTCTTCTACTGTAAATCAGATATAATACCAGTATTCAGGGAGAGAGGCTTTAACTAAGACAGTTTGAGGGGCAAAAATAAATTTAAAAATAATAATGCAAAAATTAAGAGTAAAGGAGCCAGCCCAGTTGTGTAGTGGTTAAGTTCATGTGCTCTGCTTCCATGGCCCGAGGTTTGAAGTTTTGGATCCCGAGTGTGGACCTACACACTGCTCATCAAGCCATGCTGTGGCAGCGTCCCACATACAAAAAAATAAAAGAAGATTGCCACAGATATTAGCTCAGCAACAATCTTCCTCAAGCGAAAAAGAGGACGATTGGCAACAGGGCCAGTCTTCCTTACTGAAAAAAAAAATGTAAAAGTAAAAGTTGATTCCATGTGGTTATTTGAGAATAAGAAAAGAAATTAAAATAAAATACAACTTATTAAATGTTGATTGAGACTACAATTATCAACAAAATGAGGAAATAAAGTAACATTTGTGTTCATTAACTAACACTGCCTTTGTAATGATTTCTTATTTCAAATTTTGGCTGCAAACCTCTTGATTGCCTCTTCCTGTGATAGAAACATTGTATATCATTTTCCAGAGAGAAAATTTAAAAAGCTTTAGTTCTTCTACCAGAGTAGATCAAACTTTTTATTGATAGTTTAGCAACTATTGTTTTCTATTTGCAATCCATTATTGGCAATATTATATAGATCTTTAGAATCATCATCTAATTTGGGAAAACATTTGTCAAGTCTCTTTCATATATGCGCTGTAAGACTGGAAGGACTTTTCAAGACTGGCTTCCAGCTCTGTACCTTCCAACCCATGTTTCTCCTCCACTTTCTGCACACTTCCAGGGCAGGAAGTCATCAGGCCATTTACATCCTGACCCCACCTTCAGCCCTTCAAGCAGCATGTTAAGGGTTGGGTACAAACCATCTCAGACCACCTTAAATTAACCCAAAGTATAGAGTTACAAATAAAATCAAATTAGCAAATATTCTATGGTGTATAACTATTTACTTCTACATTAAGATAACAAGAAATAATAAAAGTTAACATAAGGTGAAAAATACTGTCAGTCCATTTTGTCTCATTTAAAGAGTCACTGAAAAAAATATGTCTGAGCATTTAGAATACTGTGATAATGATGATGATAATGTTAATAAATAACGTCTTCTAGAGCTTACTGTGTTACAAGCACTCTTTGAGGCACTTAACATAGATAGCAATCCTTTCTATAACTGTCCGTGGTATGTGATGTTTGCATTCCTGTTTCACAGATGAGGAAACTGAGGCACAGATGACTTCTTTTCTATCATATTTAATCTCTGTAGTGCACATATTTTTCTCCTTTAAACTGAAAATTATGATAATTTTATATACCATTTTATGGTGGAGTAAAATGGTAAAAACCTATCCAAGATCACATAACAACACTCTCCCAAAGACAAATGTACAGGTAAAAGGACTGGATATTTTTTCTCTTCTTTTTTAAACTTTTCTAAACTTCTGGTGATAGAATTAGCTAAACTTGAAAGTTCGTGGCAGAGAAATGTTATTACATAGAATTTACTGTTTAAAAATGACGTTTATACTCTATATCAGGTTATTTAAGAATTAGAGCCTTGCGTGGGCTACTATCTCGTTTGCAGTGAGCATCCCATCAGCTTCTCTGTCTTTTAAAGAGCTTCTCCTTGTTTGAGGATGCAAACCAAAATGTCTTCTTTGCAACTTTTCTCTCCATTCCTTTACTGAGGGTTGATTACGACTCCTTTAACCCATACCTGTATCTTGTATAAACAAAACTCTGTACAGTCATTTTCACTCAGTCAGAGGATTATTTGTTTCCTGTCAAGAAATAAAAGCTATCAGGGATCTTTTCTATTTGTCTTTATATCAGCACCAAGCACAGAGCTTGGTATATAGTAGAAACTCGAAAATTAGATGTTAAATAAGTGAATGAATATTGGAGGATAGGTTTGGAATTGGACCTTGGCAATACATAAAACATTCCAGATATTAGAAAATTATCTGGCAAAGAAGGACTAATAATTTAATGAGAGAACTTTTCTGTTTTTTTTTTCTAGAATTGATTATGAATTCTTAACTAAAAAATGAATCCAACCTCTCTCAAACAAGTTTTGCCAGAACGGGCGTGTAAATGTGAGCATTTGTAAGATAGATTGTTATTCTTATTCTTTTCTGCTACTTTTTAAAATTCTGTGCCTTTTGAACTTTTTTTTTTGTATGAGTGACAATATTCTTTATGAGCTTTAGAATAACACAGATGTATTTGGGAATCACTGTAATATACTTCACATAATTTTAAATCTAATGTATTATTTTAAAAGCTTCTTTGAAGATTTCTTTGGAGGTGTTTTTACATGTCATAGACCAGTAGTTAATAATTTGTCTCTCTTTAAAAGAGGTCTTCTGTCTTTTTTCACATCATTTACAACTTACTGTATTTTAATTTATATTTTTAGTTATTATTCATATTTATATACAGGTGTTATTTACTTTAAAAGTTTAGAATTAGACATTCACATTGCCCACTTCAATTCAACAAAGCCACAGTGTCATCATCAGCTAATAAAAGATGTTAAGCAGCACATAATAGGATCAGGTTTGTGCTTGAGAAGGTCATTCCCACAATTACATGGAAGGTAAAACTGCAGGTGGGGAGACCAGTAACAAGCCCATTTTACAAGTTGAGGTTAAAGATGGTGAGTCTTCAGCCATAGCAGTTGTGGTCAAGTGAAAACTAAAGGGTGGATCCTAGAGATGTCAAAAAAAAAAAGACAAAAGAAGGGCCAGCCCAGTGGCATAGTGGTTAAATTTGCTCACTCCACTTTGGCGGCCCAGGGTTGTAGGTTTGGATCCTGGGTGCAGACCTAGGCACCACTCTTCAAGCCATGCTGAGGCAGTGTCCCACGTACAAAATAGAGGAAGACTGGCAAAGCTGCTAACTCAGGGCCACTCTTCTTCAAGCAAAAAGAGGAAAATTGGTTACAGATGTCAGCTCAGGACCAATTAAAAAAAAACAAAAAAGAAAAAGAAAAAAGAGAGATTTGGTGGCTGACTAAGGAAAAAGATACAATCATGACATGCAGTAACATGCAACAAAGTTTACAGGATGGCACTTAGACAATTTCATGAGGGGGGAAGTCTCTCACAAAGGAGACTGTCTGGAAGCTCATGAGCTTCAGGAGTTCACCATCTAGCAGAGGAGGATTCAAGCAAACTCTCAGGGTAGAGGGAATGAGAGGGGTCTTAGTGTCTAGGCTGTTGCTCAGCTCCACGGTGGTGGAGTCTCCGGTGCAGAGAACTCTGAAGGACTGAGCAGCAGAGAGTGTTTTAAATACCAGACTCCATCATCTGAAGGGCCCGCGGACGTGGGGGCAGGTTTCCTTGGATATGTAAAGCAGAGAGGCTGTAAATGGCCCAAAATTGCTTGGTTGGGCTATTTTTAAAATAGTTGGATGTGTGAAAATTTGAGTTAGGTCCTGGTAGGCTTTTGAACCAATGGGTCTCAGCCTGTAGTGAAGAAATAAGCCACGAAGGGGACAATGCACAGAGGCCGTCTTTGGGTCATTTGTATAACTCTCAGTGACCAGGTAGACGTACACGGTGATGGGGATAAAGGTTGCTGGGGTTCTGGTTTGGATTTCTGTTGGCTCATGACACAACTGTGTATGTTCACCAACAAAATTAATGATACTTAGTGGGTGCTCAAAAATAACAAGTGTATATATATATATGTATGTATGTATGTGAATAAACAGAGTTCAGGGACAGCATTGATAGCATTTTTCAAGAATTATAACATTTACTTTATGTAACATCTTTACCTAAATGTTAGCAAACTGGGAATCATAAATTTACATACTTTTTCTTCTTGGATTTGGACAATATGTCCCTTTCTCTAGGGTCTCATCTGAACCTGATATTGCTAAGGTAATGTTTTATCCCTTTACCACCCTTTGATAAAATAATAGTCATAAAAATGAGTATCACTTTTATTTTCTTATGATCAAAAGAATGCTCTCAACAACAACTTATTACGTTTCTAGAATATAATTAATTCAGTAACTGGTTTATAGTCTATACTTCATCTACTTCAAAAATAAGATTTTAGTAGCTTTGAATGAATGCTTCTAGAACAATAGCTAGTATTATTGACTTATTACATATATTTAGCATTGCTCTAAAAGCTTTTGATGTAATAATTTATTTACTCCTCAAAACAGCTCTATGAGATAGGGACTGTTAAAATCTCCGTGTACGTGAGAAAGCTGTGGCACAGAGAGTAGTGCAGCTACTAATTTGTAGAAACAGACTCTGAATTCCAACAGCCTAAGTTGGAAGTTTACCACGTCCATACACAGTGCAGCTAGAGTAATAAAAATGGAGATGATTTCAACCAAGAGAAAGATGAGGCATTTACTCTAGTTGAGCACTATTAGCAATATGCTTCATTCAACTATTCAAACTATCAGTATGTCTGGGTGTCACATTACATAAGGAGAATGGAGAGCTATGGAAAGTATGGTTCTTATCTACTTTCTTTTGTTTGGAGAATCCTAACTCTTACAAAAATAATAATACGATATAGTCAAAAATTTTCAAATACCTACCATATTCTGGCCAGTTATAAAAACTTCTTTTTTTATTACTTGCAGCCTGCACTCATCATTCATCCAACATAAATTTATTGAATATCAGCCATGAGTCAGACAATCTGCTGAATGCTGGAAACACAAAGGTATGCAAGAAAAACTTAATCCCTTAAGCCAGTTTTTTGCAAATAACCAGGAATTACTAAAAACAATTTCTACTTTTCTATTTTTTAGATTATGTAATTGAGGATCATAAATATGAAGAAATGTTCGCAGGATCACAAAACTTTTAAGTGGTAAGACTAGGACTTGAACCAAGGTCCCCTGTCTTTAAAAGTCATATTCATTCAGTCAATATGCATTGAGGGCTTAATATGTTTCAGACCACAAATGCAGAATGAACCAGGTAAAGAAGATAGCCATGGCTCCTGTCCTTTTGATGCACAATGGCTCTATCCATTGCATCATGCTCTAAGTACTGGCCTAGGTCCAGATAGAAAATTGGAAACTGCAATGAGCAACTTAATATAGAGAAATGGCTAAACATAGAAGAGCTGAAAAAGAAGTGGGAGTTTTGCAAGAAGGTGGAGACTGGAACCAATTACTAGGGCAATGTATGATTGCTAGACATTACTCATGGAACAAAAAACAAATAGAAATGAACAGGCCCCATATCTTTCCTTCAGCCTTACGGTCTCCCTCTAGTGCCTCCTACAGTCAGAATCTAACAGGAAACCAGTTGGCAAAAGAGAAATGTGGTTTGCAGAGCCCTAGACTTGAGCGCCACAGAACAAGGGTATAGAGTTGGGGGTTTGGAGTTGAGACACAATAGGTAAATGACAGACATATGCTATCACCTTATATTGGACAGAATACACTCAGTAATTATTGAAAATGTGGAGCTATGAAAGGCGGTAGGAACTACCTGGTGTGACTTTTTCAAATGAGAAAACTGAGGCCCAAAGAGATGAAGTGCCTTGTAAAAGATTAAAGCACGTGTAAGCATCAGAACCAGGTCAGGAATCTAAGTTTTCTAATTCTGCTTTTCACTGAAATTTCTGCTATTCAATACTGTCTCCAAGGATATTGAATGAATTAATGGACAATGTTTTCAAAAGATGAAAAAGATGATCTGTGAAGGATGCAAGAGATGAACAACATAATGGGCAATTCTTATATCCTCCCTAGATCAAAATAAAGATATGAGTGGCTGATAAGTTTATTTAATATGAGGGCAAACTTTGAGAACTTAGGGAATAGATGATAGCATGTCTCAGTCTGTTTCTCTCAAATTCCACTTTTTTGATTTGAATTTGAGTACCACTCAGTTTGAAATTAAGCTCCTGTCAGGACTGATGAATGATTCTCATCTAATTGTAAATTTTTGAGGCTATTCAGTTGATAATTTTGTTCTACCCATTGATTTTCAGATATGAGATTACAGAGAGTGAGACTGCACATAGTGCAAACAAGGTTGAAGCAACATAGCCTGCTTCTTCGTTCCTTCATCTCGAAGGACTCTGTGCTCATTGCACTGCCATGGCCTCACCGTTGTTAGTCAGGGCAAAATGAGCAGCTTGGTGAGCAACCGTCTTACAGCAACGTCTCCTCCCCACTGCAGAGCCAAATCAAGCGTCTCTATGGATTACAATCTATTTGAGTGGCCAAGATTTGTGCAATCTTGAAGGTTGTGGAAAGGTGAGTTTTACAGAGTTGTGTAAGTATTCCATTGGTTGTTTTCATGGATAAGCTATTGAAGAAAGAAACCTACACTTCAAATCCTTTTTAATCCATTTTATGTAAAGAAAAAACTCCCAGTGTATATTGAAATACTATAATACATTTTTGTCTTTGGTCAGGACTTTTCAAGGATTTACTGACTAACAGAGCACACGGTTTTGTTTGGGCATTTTCTCAGTGAACCTCTGATGTCATCCTTTTGTTTAATTTACTCAATAAGAGCTAGCTTTTCTTTTCAACTATTGACAATAAGAACTGCATTTAATTTTAGCGCTCTACTGTCTTAGCATAAAGCTGAACTTTGGCAGTTGAGAGAATGTTTTATGTTCAAAAAGCAGAGGATTCCAGAAATGTAAGTGGTTGCACCAGCTAATTTCATTGGGAATATTATACAGTTGCCAACCGATTAGCCTTTTTTGAGATGAGTTGTTCTGAAGCAACAATTAGTAGCATCAATTTGGGAAGCAGCTCAGTTTCACAATGTGGACTTTTTCCATGAACAATTACCATTCATTCATAAATGAAGTACTAAATATTACATTAAGCTAGAGAAGAAATCATCTAATTTTACCCCCCCCCCCCACCACCCCCGATAAGGATAGATTTAAGATGCTGGTGATTCTAGGGAATATGCAGCATTAGTGGATCAGCTCAAACTTTTCATTTAGGCTTAAATATTTGATTTAACCCCTTTTTGTTTGAGAAGCAAAATAAATATCAAATTAATGGTGGAATTATCTATATAACACACTGGATCTCTCATTGTATTGTCTCAAGGATTTACTTTTTAAATAAAACAAAAAATTAAGCCTCAGAATCAGAAAAAAATATCATTTTCACCTTGACATTCAAATATTTTCCCCTTGGACTTACTCTCTTGCTTCTAATTAAATCTTATATTTATCACAGAAAGATGAACTATTTTCAGCATCATCAGAAATCCCTGGGTTGTCAAAGATTATTCCAAAGATAGAATAGAACATTAGCTAGAAGAGAGTACTATTAGGTGCTTAGAAATGTGGAGGTAAAGGAGAATTATGGAAATGAGGGAGGAAAGAGAGAGGATGGGAAATAAAATGGATAACTACCTACACATTTCAGAGACAGTCACATGCCAGGTAAGAATCAGCTGGATCTCCACAATTTTATAATGAGCTGTTCAATATTAAATAAAGATTTAACCTATTAGGTGACGTTAATCTAAAATAGTTTTTGCAATTTATGGGTATTTCTTCTCTTATTTTAAACCTATTAAAACAAGAATATCTATGTTAGACATGGTTGGTGTTTTCACTTTGAAACTCAATATTCTCTTCCTGATTCAAGCTTTTGGATCAGTTTAATGAAAGAATATCCTGAGATTACAAAAACTATTTTAAAATTCTTTCCATAGGGAAAACTTACAAAGATGCAATAAGGATTTTTCTTGTGAATGTAAAACAAAATACGAAAAACGATTTTGATGCCAACATCAACAAGCGCTACTACTGCTATAACCCGCAAGTTGAAGATATGCTGAAGCAGCGTCATCATAGATCTTTCCATTTAAATGTCATAGTGGCTATTTATTCATTGGACACTTTTGCAAATGGCTTAACCATCTGAGCATGAATTTTAGAATATAATTTTGTAATTATTAGTCTTGTAATCTTAGAAAAGTATTTAGCCTTTCTGCTAATCTGTTTCCTTATTTGTAAAATGGTAATAGTGATAGCTACTTTTCAGGAATGCTGTTGGGAATCAGAATAATATATCAAATATAATACATTAAGAAAATAGTAGTTTTTCTGATTGTTTCTATGTCCTATCTAGGTGGAATGCAAAACATTAATCAAATATATTCTCTTTTTTCAAGGAGCTGGAGAGAAGGAGGGCAAGCATGGAGACTGGATTGTAATTAAATTATAACAATGCTATACTATCAGTACATTTTATCAAATTAAAGGTGATTTGATAATGAGTATTGTGTTTTGCAGAAAGTTTTTTTTAGTAGATTGGATGATAACTTTTACTTTAGAGGTCTTTCTCTCAGAATAAACTCTATAATAACATTCCTTATACTTTCTGAAAGCTAAGTTTAACTTTATGAATCATGAGAAATTATTGGTCTGAGTGATGGCAATATGACCCAGTAATAGCAACACAGACCACCAATACAACAGGGATAAGTAATATTTATTGACTATGTGCCATGTACTTTTGTAAGTTCTTTATATTAATCATCTCCTATGATTTCTCAACAATCCTGTGAGGCAGGGTCTATTAGCACAGAGAAGTTAGATAAGTGATCTAAGATCTCACAGCTAATGGGGGGAACAAACCAAGGTTTGAATCCAAGTAGTTTTAACTCCAGTTCCTGCCTTTTTTTTTTTTTACTATCAACTCAGTTGTGGTGTCTATGGAATCAATGGATGGACAGTGGGACCTCCATGGTGCCAGAAAACATCCCCAAACTAGACCAAACCAAAAAGTTCAGGGAGATAAGAAGACAGCACACTTTCTTGGGCTTTGATGCAAAAGTTTTCTAAGGTAAACTTCTTTCTGTATACTTCTTTCTAATTATAAAAATCTAACGCAAATAATGCCTAACATATATTTAACTTCTAATCAACATCCCTTGAGATTCAAAATATTTAATGAGCATTATGACACCAATCAACATGAGCTAAAGCAGAGTCCTAAAGGCCCCCACTGTTTCAAATGTTACCTCATTAACCCTGGATCTTGCTGAATGGATGGACAAAATGCTGGGAGAGATACTGAGGTGGCTCCTTTTCTTTCAGTTCAGAAATACTAATATATTCTAATATCTGGAACATCTGCCATGATTGAAAATTGTGCATATGAACCTAACAGCAGCCTAGCTTTGAATATATATCATTCAGACATAAAATATGAGAATAAAAATCTTATTATTTATAAAATTGCATGATAAAGAGTAACAATAGTATTGTTTTGTGAACTCAGGTGTTGCTGCTTTTTAAAGATTTGAAAAAAAGAAGGAAATTCTGTAATCAAAAAAGAATTGTATATGTAAGCCTGCTATAAAGAAAATCTATTTTTAAAATGCTCCTTGGAGATCACAAAACTGCAATATGTTATGAGAGAGACACTGCCTCTGAAGTCTTTTTTATGATAGTACCTACTCTACAATACCTCTCCGGACTCATTGGAACTATAAGTAGGATTGTGTGGGATCAATTCTTTGTTTATGACCACATGTAATCTAAATAAAGAAAATCATTGCCGTCCAATCCTTGTTACTACTATGATAAACTTCAGCATCCACAATAGACTGAGTATCATGTGTTCTTCTTTTTTTTTCAAATAACAGTCTTCTTGGTTTAAAATCAATATTTCGACATTAAGAGGTATAATGTAACTAAAATGATAAAGTAATGTGATTTTGTCTCCTGCTTTAAGAGACCGATAGATGGTGTAGAGGTCTTAGGGGCGAGCAAAGAAGCAGTTCACCGCAGGAATTTAAAAGCAGCTGGGATTGTTAAGAAATTCAGTGTTTCCAAAGTCAAAGAGTAAAAGGTGAAACTAGCATTTGGTGTTACCTTAAATATCATTTTAATAGTAAAGTATGACATACTCTTATGTGTTAGTATGTCATATTATTAAAATACATGCTATTCATAATTGTATACAGATAAAATCACTGCATCCCTTCCCCTAGCTGCTGTGCTATTTCCTAGAGAAAGCCACTTTTACCATTTGCTGTGCCTTTTATCCAGATATTTTATCTAGATATTATTTTATTTATGTGCATGCACACACACACACACACACACACATACATACATAGATTCAACCAGAAAGGAAGATCAAATTATTGTGGAAACTTAAGGAAAACGTGGATGATGTTAACATACCAGAGGGAAAAAAAAGGCCTCCGTGAAGTAATGATATTAAACTTCTATTTATATCAAAGACAACTTGGGTTACCAAGAGACTGATTAGCAAAGGTCAAAAGAAAAGAAATGTACAGTTTGCATCAGATTGGCAAAAATGCCATTCTTATGTCAAAGTTAATTTTTTAATTTATTGAGAGCAAACAATGCACCTAGTATTTTTCACACGTAACAGCATAAATCTCAAAAGACTGTGCTAACTAGGTACTGTTAGTCCTAATTTACTGATGACTAAACAGACTTGGAGGCATGATGACTTTCTCAGGTTTACATACATAAGGAGTGGGAGAACCAAGTTTTGAGTTCACTTTGTCTAATTTCTAAGCCCATACTGTTTCCATTAAAGTATATTACTTCCCTTCTAATTATAACAGATGATTAGAAAAATATTAAAAATTACCAAATTAGGTCAAAGGTAAAAATATGTAAGGATTTGCATTAGCTGATGCTAGCTTGAGAATTATCAACTACAGAGTGCTAATGTTAAAATCACTCCTTCAATTTCATCTTAAGTAGTAAAGCAGTTTCTATCATTTCGTAGATTTGTGCTTATTTTCCCCCTTTCTCCCAGACATCTGCAGAGCAGTTTTATAGCTAAAGTTTTACTTTAATGTACTAACTTAAAAAAAAATTATAGCCCATACATCCAAAATCTTGAAATAATTAAACAATAAAACCAGTGCTATGAAGTGAGGAGACATTGCTAAAACTATAAGAAACGTAAAATATAGTGATGCACAGGAAATCAGACTTTTGTGCACATGGTGATAATTTTCAAGTTGGACCTCTGTGAGATTATGTTTCCTTCTTAAAACTATCCAGAGAAGAAAAGGAAAACTCACCCTCTACCCCACCCCCTGGCACCTGTGGATTGCAGCAGCATAAGTAGATTACCAATTTAGGGGGAAAGAGATCTGCTGCAGTGATGTTGCAAATCCAAGCAAAATGTTCACAGAGAGAGAAGGAATAGAAAGGTAGAGTGTCCTGTGTAATGTCCAACACATCTTTTCAGTGGAGGGCAAATTGGCACTGACATTTTGAAAACTATATTGAAAGGGTAAAAGCCAGTCTTACCTTTGGGCAATTAAGAACGCAATTAGAAACAGAGTTATATCAATTCAAACTATAACAGTTCTTTAATTAAAATTAGATTTTGAGGAGCTTCAGATCTAGAGACAGAAATCCTGATATTAAATGTTTTTCTGAAGAAATGACATAGATACAGAAGAGACCCTGGGTAGGGAAAGTTTAACTGTACTTGACCAATGTGGACGTAATTGACCTTAGCCACACATAAGCAACAATTCCTACAAAGGAGGGATTGGAAATTACAACAGACATATTATATAGCACTGGCAATTTTGTGTGTAGTTGTCATTTAATTAACCATATAGCAAACTATATATGTCATTGGTAATTAAACCTATGTTTGCATATCAGGGAAACTCTTCTCCCTTGGAAGGAAGATATGTACTCAGTTTTCGGCAATGGGGATTTACTCTCTCAGTGCAGGGAGAAGTGAGCAACCGTGCAGAGCCATCTCAGCAGCCGTGCAGTCCCTGGATCCCACTTGCAGTTTCTGTGACTCAAATGTGTACTAGCCTCAAGAAGAATAGAAATAAAATGTCTCAGTGTGATTCAGGCTAAACAACACCTCAGATGACCATATCATGTTCATTCCCCTCAGAATCAAGCATCCCCTATTTAAATCTTTGTGTGTATCTCATTTGAAAATCACAAGAGAGTATCTAACTGAGCCAGTGTAAGACCATTCAATGAAGACTCCACTTACGAGGCAGAAACTGACCAGACATCCTATGGCTGTTGTTCTCTGATACCCAACATTTCCATCAGTGCGCTTGTCTTGGAGACCATTCCCTAATGATGTCTTTATGTCCTAGTGCTTATATACCATGATGGTTCCTACTGATAGATCTCATATTTCACAGGCAAGACCAAGGTAGGAGAATACTGAATGTTAAGGCATAAAACTTAGGACAAGAAACACCTCTACTGATAGTTTAGAAGTAGGATACCCTGTAGCTATCTAAAACAAAGAGCTAACCGCGCCATCCTTAGCACAACGTTAAATCGTATTCTGTGAGTGACCCAAAATACCAAATAATGGCCATTTTCAGGCTCTGTTATTTTCATCCAATTGTCTAGTTTACCTTTTATCCATACCTTCTTACTTGTATTTATATTAAAATATACTTGGTTTTAGTATAATTCCTTTTCAGTTACGTATTTTCTTAGTGCATAGCTGCTGATCAGCATTATCTTAAAATTAATAAAACACTCTTCTGAAGGTTCACATTTAAGACACTTTAATCAGCTTAAAGGATTTTTTTTCAGACGCTTTAAGAAGTTTTACTCATTAACAGAGGGACAGATGGTTATGGATTTTTGAATTGTTCTTTTTTCATCCATTATTTTAACCATAGCTGACCACTTTTAATCTTAGAGTTTCAGTATTCCCAACACAAAAATTTGCATTAATAACAGCTTCAATAAGAAAGAAATTAACTAAATTTCTTAAGAAAGGAACTTTATAATAGACACTAGAATTATTAAAACCAAAGAAAGATTACTGGTTTATGGACTGTTCAGAGCAATAAACTTCCCTTTGATGTAGGAATGTGAGGATTTTCACACATCCTGCCTAAACTATGGTAAGTGAATTGATGAATTAGTTTAACTTCATAGGTCACCATATACTGAACCTTTTAAAAAATTTTAGTGTCAGTTACATGATCAATACCTATTAGAGGAGTTGACTATTTAGAGTAAAGTTACATGCATAAGAAAATACTACTGGGAAACAATTCTCGATCAGTCTTTCACATTTTTCATGTGTTGAGATCAGAGGCAATGCCTTTTTTCCAGACTATATTTTCCAGAGAAGCAAACAACCTTGAAAATAAAAGATAGTGTCTCCTTCCAGAACAAAGGTCAAGCACACTTACTTCCCATTATAAAATATTTGGGTTCCCCAAGCTTAGGCTTCCACTTCTGTAATGCAACTCACTGCATATATAGGTGTCATTTGGTTCTCTTCATGTCCCCCTGTGAAAATTGATGCTCAGGGAACCAAAGCATAAATGATATGCTGTTACTAAGAAGCAAACTCTCCTTAGTCTGTAATCCAGGAGTCTTGTTTCTTGTACCAGCACTTATAAAGCTGTGGTAGGCTAACTTCTTACCTTGAAGGAGGGTAAAATCTCAGATCCTTTACAATTCTTAATAATTCCACTATTTTTATCAAAAGTTTCCTAGTAAGTACATTTTTTCTCCCAATGGTCCCTCAGGTTTATTAATATATGTTTGTTGATATATATTATCATAACTAATTTAAGAGCAGAAAAACAGTTATGACATTACTGATGATAAATAATTTGCAAAAATATTAAAGTTTATAAAATGTTGACTGATTGTTAATATACTTAGAAATGGGGCTTTTAAAAGATTAATTTGAATGATAAAAATAGGCATTGTAACATTTGTTTTAATGTACTTTTCTTGGGGGAAATAATTATCTCTATTCAACATGTCTTTTCAAGTTAGACTTCTAGTTTTGTGGAAGATTTTCAAAACACCTTCTCAGTATGATGTACTTAGATGACTTTGAAAGACAGAATAATTTGTCTAGTAAATTAAACTTAATTCCTGAAACTTTCCATAGAAACTTCCAAGAGCTATTAAGTGCTTTAAGAAAGACAACTACATTATGATAATAAACAAAAGTTCTCAGCTACAGGTATCACAAATGACTGAAAATTCACATTTTTAGTTGAAGTTACTCTTCAGTCCCTTGATAATCAGCTCCTGTTGTCAAAGCTTCAGTTACAATTCGATTAAAAAAAAATCCTAAATGTCAAGAATCATGTCGTCTGATAACTATGGATGACATTTTTAAAAAGTGAAGTAGCTAGTATTTACAAAAGAGGAGGAGAAGTGTCTTTGTGTTGCATTCATTAATAAAATACCTTATATCTCAGTCACATAATTATTTGCTCTTCTAAATGAATGCAACCTTCTCTTTATGTAAGAATGGTGTAATGCCTTATTTCCCCAACTAAGTAGGTGGGTGACTTAAATCTGAAAAGTTTACAAGTAATACCTTAGACCTAAAAATAGACTATTCAAAAGGAAATCTATAGTATGTATAAGACATTCTGTTTATTGTTTGGAGTCAGATGCAGAGAGCTCCCCAAATTATGAATTTTTTTCTAAATTTATTTTATTTACTAATTGAATCCTTGAGACTACATCAGTGCATATTCATTAATTATTACACTATATAATTCAGACCTGCCATTTGGGTAAGCAGCCACTTCATATCAAATCAAAGGCTTACTAACGCTTCGGAGGTATATTGCTAAATTGAGTGATAAACAGCAGGTGGAGCTCCTATGTACAACAGCTTGGGAGAAACAGCTGCTTGTGAATTTTTAAAATATCGAAGCATTTTACAACTTAATTCTCAAAGATTTTCACCAACTCTATTTTGCATTCCATTTTGATCTGTAGTACTTGATGCTAGCCTTTCTCTGTACTGATCCTGCTACTTCTTGTTAGAAAGTTATTATGTAAAACCACCACGTGGGCAAACTAAATAGAAATAATTCAGTTAGTTGTAGACATGAAACATAATTTTTCAAGCCTTTAGGTTAACACAGTAAATGAATATACAAATTTAATTAAAACAGATCCAAAGCTATGAGCCAATAGTTCTACTATTTCTTCTTTATTTTGTTGTTGGATTTAAGATGTTTCTTTTGATAACACATATCATTGGACAAAAAGTGAATACAAAGGTAGGTGCAAACTTGCTGCCCTTTATCATAGCAGGCCTCTACTCATTAGGTGACCCTGTTCGCTGGAGGTAGAGAAACTTAGTAAACACCTGTTTCTGATTAATTTTGCTTCCAACAATGTGCTTTATTGATTTCCTAAAAAAAAAAAAAATCATCTGAGATAGGTCTGGATCAATCGTCACATATGCATATTAAAACTAGTTTTATTTTCTCTCGTTCATATTTTAATAGCTTTATTGAGGTATATTTGATATGCAATAAGCTGCAAATATTTAGTTATGGCATTTGTATACACCCAGGAAACTATCACTACAATCAAGATCCTGAAAATAATGTAACCTTGAGATGGTAATTTTGTGTGTCAATTTGGGGGCTGTTTTTGGATGAGACTAACATTGAAAAGACCAGCCGCCTAGAGCAAGAGGGAATTCAGTGGACTGTCCTCAGACTTGGTCTACACCATCAGCTTTCCCAGGTCTTGAGTCTGTTGGCCTAAAGTGCAGATTTTGGACTTGACAGGCTCTATAATCACATAAGTCAATTTCTTAAAATAAATCTGTTTATTTATATATCCACACATCCTACAGGTTCTTTTTGTCTGGAGAACCCTAACTAATAGACTTTGGTAACAAGAAGTAGGGTACTGCTTTAACAAATACTTAAAAATGTGAGAGTGACTTTAGAACTGGGTAATGGGTAGAGGTTGGAAGAGTTTTGAGGTGTATGTTACAAGAAGCCTAGATTACCTAAAAGGGATGGTTGGTAGCAATATGGACATTAAAGGTGATGCTGGTGAGGTCAGATGGAAAAGAGGAACAAGTTATCAGCAACTGGAGAAAAGCCAATCATTTTTATAGAGTGGCAAAATACTTGGCTGAATTGAGTTCTAGTGTTTTGTGGAAAATAGGAGTTAAAAATGATATTCCTTCTACTTCTTGGATATTTCACTGAAGATATCTCCAAGCAAAGTCTTGGAAGCTCAGCCTGATATCACCTTACTCCATGTAGTAAAATGTGAGAGCAGAGATAAATTGAAGGAAATGTTAAGTAAAAAGGAAACAGAACTTGAAGATTGGAAAATTTCCCAGGAGAAAGTGTGTTCTGGAGAAAAAGGATGTGGCTGGAAAATCATTTAATAAAGAAATCATGGATGTGACTTATGGATTTAATCAGCCATCTCAGCAGAAACCAAGAATAGAGATGGAATTATACCAGCAGAAACACTGCCAGCTGGGACTAAAGGGAACAGAGATGGGACAAAATGAGAGAAGGCTATCAGACTTTTTGGATTCCACAGGATGGGACAATAGAGCTATTAGGCTATGATTGCGCATTATTCTTCCAGAAAAGGGAAAAATGACCTTGAAGCTGATTCAGAGATCAGCAGGGCTGCCACTCCACTGCAGGCCTAGAGTGCACAGACCTGAGGTAGGGCAGGGAGTCAAGACTGTTTCCTCCTTGGTTTCAAAGGGCCAGGCTGCCACTTCCCAGTGCCTCAGGGACAAGGCTACTACCTAGAGTTGTGGGAGTGGGACCACTGCCCAGGGCCATGGGAGTGATGCTGCCTCCCCAGTAGGCCCAGAGGGCAGAGCATTAAGCCAAATAGTACTATTCTTGATCCTTAAGATCTAATGAAATTTGTCTTGTTAGATTTTGGACTTGCTTGGGTTTTGTCACTCCTTTTTTTTTTTTTTGATTTCTCCCTTTTGGAATGGAATGTCTTTCCTACCCCTGTCCCACCATTGTATTTTGGAAGCACAAACCTTCCAGTTTGGGAAGTACAGAGATAGTGAGAAATTGTGCCTCAGGATGGATCATATCCCAAGTCTTACTCACACATGATTTAGATGTTCAGATGAGACTTTGGGCTTGGGTTCATGCTGGAAAGAGTTAATACTTTGGGGCTGTTGGGAGGGGGTGAATATTTTGTATGACAGAAGGACATGAATTTGGGGGGCAGAGAATGGAATGTTATGTCCTGAATCATGCCTCTCCCAGATTCACATGTTGAAGACTTAACCCCTACTATGTCAGTATTTGGAGACAGGGCCTTTAAGGAGGGAATGAGGGTTAAATGTGGTCATAAATATGGGGCCCTAATCCCATATGACTGGTGTCCTGATAAGAAGAGATCAAGATACCAGGGATGCTTGCCAGGCACATAGGAAAAGCCATTCAAGGACAGCAATAAAGCAGACATTGCTGAGCCCAGGAGAGAGGCCTCAGGAGAAATCAAACATTCTAACACTTTGATCTTGGACTTCCACCTTCCAGAACCATGAGAAAACAAATTTCTGTTTTATAGGCCACCTTGCCTATGATATTTTGTTAAGGCAAATCTAGCAACCCAATACATCCCCCAAAATTTCTTTTGCCTCTTTTTAATCCCTCCCCAGCCCCTAAACCCCATTCCTAGTCAACTAATGATTTGCTTCATTCCACTATAGATTGTTTTGCATTTAATAGAATTTTATATAAATGAAATCATACAAATTATTATTTGTTTGACTTCTTTCACTGAATATTTTTATATTCATTCATGTTCTAGCTGTGGATCAATAGTTCATTCCTTTTTATTATTAACTATTATTTTGTTGTATTGATTCACCTTTTGAAGAATATTTGAGTTGTTTCCAGCTTTTAGCTATTACAAATAAAGCTGCTGTGAACAGTTGTGTGCAAGTCTTTTCTATACTTTCATTTCTTGAGTAAATACATAGAAGAGAAATGGCTGGATCATATGTCAGAAGTATGTTCAATTTTTAAGAAACTGCCAAACTGATTTCCAAAATGGTTAAAATTTAAAAAGTAATACCATTTACAATACCACCAAAAAATATGAATACCTAAGGATAAATCTGACAAAATATATGAAAAATATGAAAACTTCAAAAAATTGCTGAGAGAAATTAAAGACCTATGTAGAGAGATATACCTTCTGAGTGGGTTGGAAGATTCAGATCCTTTTTTTCAGGAGAAGATTCACGCTAAGCTAACATCTGTTGCCAATCCTCCTCCTTTTTCTTCCTTTTTCCCCCCTAAAGTCCAAGTACATAGTTGTGTATAGTTGTAAGTTCTTCTGTTTCTTCTATGTGAGCCACCACCACAGCATGGCTACTGACAGATGAGTGGTATGGTTCCATACCTGGGAACTGAACCTGGGCCACCAAAGTGGAGTGCACCTAACTTTAACTGCTAGACAATCAGGGCTGGCTCTCAGAAATTTTAAGATATCAGTTCTCCCCAGTTGATCTACAAATTTAATTCAACCCTGATCAAAACTGAACAGATAATTTTACAGATATTGGCAAATTAACACTAAAAATTATGTAGAAATGTAGAGAACATAGAATAGCAAATAAATTTGAAATAAGTGGAGGACTAACACTACCTAACTTCTTAGAAACCTCGTCCCAAACCTCTTAATCTCAAGTTTACATGCCTGATGGCAATAAGCCAAAGACTGAGTCATTGGTGCTTGGAAATGGAGAAAGGTTTATTCAAACTGGCCAAGATGAGAAGGTGGGAGCATGGGCTCTCTCAAATCTGCCTTAACAAGATAAGTAGGCAGGGAGTTTATAGAGCTAAGGGGAGTGGCAGGAGGAGTTTCAGAGAAAGGAAGGGGAAGTCTGTGTTTCTTTCACTCCTGATGAGCCCCTGGGCAATCTGACTTTTGGGTACCAAGGGCAGCTGGGAGCTGGTTATCTGGTGATCCTTGAAGGCATTCTCTTTATCCTGTAAAACAAGCTCATAAATCCTTGTAACCCTTGAGTTACCCCTCCGGTTAAACAGGAAAACAGTAAATTGACAAGATTAACTTCCTTTCACAACAAAGTCAAAAGGTAATTTTATTGAATATTTACAGTAATCCTCAGGTACAAGCTTCAAAGTTACAACAAACAGGAAAGTGTGATATTGGTGTAAAGACAGACAAACAGATCAATGAAACAAACTGGAAAGTCAGAAATAGTCCCACACATATATGGACCACTGATTGTCAACAAAAGTGCAAAAGCAATTCAGTGGAGAGAAGATGGTTATTTCAATAAATCATGGTGGAACAACTGGATATGCATATGAAAAAGAATAAACTTAATCCACACCTTGCATCACAGAAAATATTAACTCAAAATGGAGCATAGACCTAAATGGAACACCTAAAACTAAAAAATTTCTAGGAAAAACTTAAGAGAAAACTTTGTGACTTTGGAGTACGCAAACACTTTTTTCTGAAAATTCAATTAAAATTCGTATGGGGCGTATGATATTTTCTCTCAACATAAACAATTCAGTAAAATGGAATTCTTATTTCCTTAAATATCTTGAAAACTACTTATCCTAAAATTAATTTAAATGTTTTATTTTGCTGTTTATCAAAAATTATTTTGCTTAAATATCTCCCAATGTCTTACAATGAATTATACAAAAATAAAAATAGAACCTATTTGCTTTACTGTTTAAACCTACTTACAACTATTATCGCAAGGCCACACAGCAACCCTGTGGGGAAAGTGCGGTTATTTTCAACATACAAAGATATCGATGGACAAGTATAGAGTCATTTGCTGTAGATCACTTAGCTGACAAAACAAAAGCTATGATTCAAACTAAATTTCATGGATTCCATGGACTCCAGAGCTTGTACTTCATCACTGTGCCACATGCGACATTTTTATTTTAATCTCCTACTCTTAGTAAGCAATGGTCTAATAAAATGCTATTAATACCTGTACTTTGTCTATAGACACTGAGTTTTTTAAGAGGGTAAGTAGGCAACTTAGATGTGTGGTGTGAATTCACTTCTGCCTGCCTAGAAGAAAAGGAAGTATATGAACCTTTATCTCCACACAAGCTCTATTGCTGAATAGTGTTGGATATGTATTTGCAGTTATCTTGTTTGATACTGAGATATGATGAATTTAAAAGAAAGTTCACAAGTATAATTGCCTACTAATTTAGCCATGTGCACGTATTTCCTTTAAAGTTTACATTTTTAGAAGCTAAGAAGTTACCTTTCTATGAGAAAGTACTCTATTCCATTCCATTTATCTCCAGTGTACACAAAACATTTTATTAAAATTTGTAACCTCTTTATTGAATAAAAAAATAAAGTAGAATACTTCAATCTAATCAATTATTACTTATCTTGTGCCTAGTACAATCTGTTCATAGATGGTGCTGCAGGGAGGGCAAGCAATTATTGAAGATTCCTTCCATGGAATACAATTAAAGTATAGAGTAGGAAGAATAAATATATTATAAAAATTAAGGCAGGATGTATTACAGCAACACAGCCAATAAATTCCAAAGTAATTCAGAGATGAGAGAGTTAATATATGAAAGTATGGTCTAGGACTTCTTTGTGAAGAAGTGGAATTTGACCCCAATTATAAAACAAACAGTAATATTTAGGAATGGTATATGGATGTGGAGACTACCAACACTGATTTTTGATGTTAATAAATTACATCCATTTTAACTAACTAATCTATTGGTAACAAGCTGCATGTCAATTCAAATAAAGAAGGTGAAAAGACTGCAACAACAAGGGGAAAATAGTAATTATAATTTGTCAAGTAGTATATACTACCACCATATTCTCCTTGTTGTTGCAGTTATTCAAACAAACACATTTTTTAAAATCTATGTTGGAATTAAGAGAACAGAGCATTTCAGGCAAAAGGAAGTCAGCAAGGCATTTCATCAATTTTTTCTTTATAACTCTCCAGTTTCTCATTCCCTCCTGTCTGGCTTATTGCAATAACCATCTCAATGGCCTTCTAGTTGGTAAGCTCGCCTGGCTTCTAATACACTCTATTCACAGCCACTGTGTTTATTTCCCCCAAACACCCATTTGTTGATGCCAATCTTTTGATCAAATGACCTAAGGCATCAATTTTAGGGAATGTTACTACAGTTTGGGTAATATTAAAAATTGTTTCTCAAAAAAAGTTATTGCAATCAAATATATCTGAAAAATATTGTTTAAAAAAGCTACACATGTTTGTGTGGAACTTCTAAAGACTTTAATGTGCTAATATATGAAATAAATCTTCAAAGAGGAGGTGAGAGAGGATATGACATGCAATGATTTTGGAACATCCAGTTGGGAAAAGTTGACGTAAAATAAAGATTGTAGTAAATATTTCAAAATGTATGCACATATCAAATCATCAAGTTATACACTTGATAGACAATTTTAAAGATAGACAATTTTAATTGTCAGCTCTACCTCAATAAAGCTGGACAAAAAGCGAAATGCATAAGGAATCCACAAAAAACAAAGTTGCAGGGCATAAGTTCACTATAAAATAATATATTTTATTTCTGTATACTAGTAACAAACAATTGACAATTTAAAATTAAAACTAATACAATTAAAAAACAACTAATAGCATTAAAAGATGAAATACTAATAAACAAGTTTGATTAAATATTTGCAATTCTTTTACAATGAAAACATAAAACATTGCTGAGAAAAACTTAAAGGGATATTTTTTTAAAATGCAGAGATATACCAAGATCAGATTGAAAGATTCGGTATTGTTAAGAGATTGATTCTCCACTATTTGACCTATAACCCAACACAATCCCAATCAAAATCCTGGAAGCCTTTTTTGAGTAGAAATTGACAGGATAATTCTAAAACTTGTAAGAAAATGCAAATGTTCTGGGACAAACAATTTTGAAAAAGAACAACAAAGTCAGAGGAGTTATGCTACCAGATTTCAAGAAGTACTGTTAAGCTACAGTACTCTACACAGTGTAGTACTGGTGCAAAAACAGACATATAGAACAATAGAACAGAACGGAGAGTCCAGAATAAGACTCAACTTATTTTTGACAAAGGTGCACGGGCAATTTTCGATGGGGAAAGAATAACCTTTTCAAAACATAGGGCTGGAGCAGTGGGTCATCCACATACAAAATGATGAACCCAGACCCTTATCTCATACCATATGCAACAATTTACTTGAAATGGATCATAGGTCTGAACATAAGTGCTAACACTATACAACTTATATTAGAAAACACTGGAGAAAAAATTTGTGATTTTGTACTAAGTAAAGGTTTCATACAAAAAACACTAAAATATGAGCCATAAAACAATTGATAAATGGAATTTTATCAAAATTACAAACTTCTACTCTTCAATACCCATTGTTAAAGCAATGAGAAGGCAAGTCACAGACTAGGAGAGAATATTGGCAAATATATAACTGATGAAGAACTTGAATCTGGAATATACAAAGAATTTTTACAACTCAATAATAAAAAAAGACAGCCCATGAAAAAAAAAAAAGAAATTTGAATGGATACTTCACCAAAGAAGATTTCCTAATGGCAAGTAAACACAACAAAAAATGTTTGAGATCATTAGTTATCTTGAGCAATTAAACTGAAGTACAAAGTCAAAACACAATGGGGGCCAGCCACACTGGCCTAGTGGCAAAGTTCAGCACACTATGCTTTGGTGGCCTAGGTTCGATTTCTGGGTGCAGACCTACAACACTTGTCTGTCAGTGGCCATGCTGCAAAGGCGGCTCGCATACGAAAAGAGGAAGATTGGCAACAGGTGTTAGCTTAGAGCAAATCTTTCTGAGGAAGAAAACCCCAAAGACCCCACAATGGAATACCATAAAATAAAGACAGGCCATAACCAGTGTTTGTGAGGAGGTGGAGCAACTAGAAGGTTCATAGACTGCCGGCGTTAACAGAGTCTTACAAAATTAAATGCACAACTACCTTATGACACAGCATTTCCACTTCTAGGAATTTACTCTAAAGAAATTAAAGCCTATTTCCACATAAAGACTTGTTTATACAGAACTGTTCATGGCAGATTTATTTGTTTGGAATTCTTTATTAAAAGCTAGAAGCTTTTTAACTAAAACCTAGAAACAACCCAAATGACAAACCACAGGTGAATCAAATTGTGCTATAATCACACTGGAACACTATTCAGTAATAATTTTTAAAAAGGACTACTGATTCATATAACATGAGGGATTCTTTTTCTTTTGTTCTAAGCTTGTAGCACTTTTTTTGTTTGCTTTTCTTTTTTTTGAAGATTAGCCCTGAGCTAATACCTGCAACCAATGCTCCTCTTTCTTGCTGAGGAAGACTGGCCCTGTGCAAACATCTGTGCCTATCTTCTTCCACTTTATATGTGGGACACCTGCCACAGCATGGCTTGACAAGCAGTGTGTAGGTCTGCACTGGGGATCCGAACTGGCGAACCTCGGGGCATCTAAGTGGAACGTGCGAACTTAACCACTGCACCACCAGGCTGGCCCTGAGAGAGTCTTAAAACAAATATAAGTGGGAAAAAAAGGCACATTCTCTTCCCCCATAAAAGTGTATATAATACCATTTATGTAAAATTCTAGAAGATGCAAATTAACATATAATGACAGAGTGCAGATCCGTGGTTGTCGGGCCTGTGGGTGGTGGGAGCGTTAGATTATGGAAGAGCACTAGGAAACTATAGGAGTTTCTGGAAATCTTTGTTACCTTAACTGTGTTTCACGGGTATATGCATATGTTGACATTTATCATATTTCAATATGTGCAGTTTATTGGATATCAAATATACCCCAAAAATGCTATAAAGAAAGAGTACGTAAGGAAATAAATAAAATAAGGACAAAATTTCTTAGCTTGGTATTTATTGCTCTCTGCAATCTGATCAGTCTCTGAGAATACTCAAATGACATTGGACCATACTTTCTGATCTCTGTGGTCTGAAGATGGCCTGGCTAAATATTTCTCCCTTTTTGGAACTGTAGTATGTTTTTTTCCCCTGAAACTTGTGGGACTTTTTCTTAAATCCTCAAAGTTTAGTTATTTCATCAAAACAAGCCTTGGAGTTAACTTTTCCTAGAACATGATCTGAACATATACTGATCCATCTGTTATTTGATTTCAGGGGTTACTCTTTCATGATGTCTTTGAAAGTATTTTCTATACTCAACTGTGGATTGAATCTTCCTTGTCTGGACTTCCATATGAACTCTATTATCATCTATATCGACCAAGACAATGCTAGCGTTTCCCTCAGCTTGACTAAACTTTAGACAGGCTTCTTCCTGCCTCTGACTTCTCTCTCACCTGCTTCACAGAATCCAGATGGCCTAACCACAGAGGTCCCTCCCCTCTCTTTACTTACAGCATTTACTTTAGAAAATTTGTCATTATAAATTCTTTTACTGTTCTTTTGAGATTTAAATCTTTTTAGAAGCTTCTTGCTAGTTTTACAAACCAGGGCTGTTTTTCTCAAGGACCTGGAAGTCCCTTTGAAATGTAGTCATCAAGGGAGAGAGGACCCATATCTCCCAGTTCTGTGGGAGGGTAGGAGCCTAACTGCTTTGCTCCAAGTTGTAACACTCTCTCATGTCATGAAGATACGAAAAATTTCACTTTTCCTTTGGGTTAGATCAATTAGCAAACACAGATGGCCTATGGTCCCTCACACCTCAGCATTTAAAAACACTCCTACCTGTTGGGGCTGGCCCCCTGTCCTGGTAGTTAAGTTCTGCACACTCCACTTTGGCAGCCCAGGTTTTGTTCTTGGGTGCAGATCTACATCACTTGTTAATGGCCATGCTGTGGCAGCATCCCACATACAAAACAGAGGAAGATTGGCACAGACGTTAGCTCAGGGAGAGTCTTCCTCAGCTTAAAGAAAAAAGACAAGACATTCCTGCCCTTTTTATCAGCAGAGTTGAGTTTGGATAGCATTTTGGTCTTTCTCCTCTATCATAACATCCTTTAGTAAGGTCCTCCTTAATTGTCTAACTTTGTTTAGTATAATTTTTGCATTGACAATATTCTTCATTTCTTTTCCCTTTCCCTCAGTATTTACTTACACTCCACAAGTATGTCTGGTTAGCCATAGAACAAATCCTAATAATATAATTTTTCTTTTTTTCAATGCGTTTTTGAAATTATCTATTTTAATTTATTAGTTCTGGTAGATCATTTTCTAATTGAAAACGTTTGACATTTTGTATCTAACCTTTGACGTCTTTAATTTACCTGAGAGGGTAAAGCAATTCTTTTCTAAAATTCCACAATCTGTACAGTAGACCATATGTATCCACAAGTTCTGCATCACGCATTGAACCAACTGTGGATGCAAAGGCCTACGGCTGTTATGTCTGTACTGAACATGTACAGACATTTTTTCTTGTCATTATTTCCTAAATAATACAGTATATCAACTGTTTATGTAGCATTTACATTGTATTAGGTATTAAGTAATCTAGAGATGATTTAAAGTACATGGGAGGATGTCCCTAGGTTATATGCAAATATTGGGCCATTTTATATAAGGGACTTGAGCATTTGTGGATTTTGGTATCCAAAGGGGCTCCTGGAACCTATCCCCCACAGATCCCGAGGGAAACTCTACTTATCTATGCTTTGCACACAGCTTTATCTTCTTTCATTTTGTTGGAGAGCTTTTGCATCATTTTATTTCTGTACTTATTTTAATTTTGCCTTTAATAGAAAAAGTCCCAATGAGGCCAATATTTGCTCCTAAATATTGTGCAGAGATTCTCTTTGACTTTCCTATCTCTTACTACGGCATTGCTTCAATATCTTAAATTGGAGGGCTCAATGTTGTTGATGATTTTATCCTTTCTCCAATTGTTCAGCTTATTCAGCTCTTTGGAGGAGTGAGTACTAAGGGAAATAGGACAGTAAGCAGCTGACTTCTTGCACTCTTTTCCTACAAATTTACTGAGCTCTATCTCCTATTGACATGTCTGGTCAAATAGGTGTGAAGTCAGGATGGGATCTCAAGTTCCAGGCTTCCCAGAGTGAATATACCTTGGAAAAAGTCCCATCCCACATGAATCTCTTCAGCTCACAGGATTTTGCTACTGGATTTGTACACAGAAGACTCTGTTGACCCCAAATGCCCCCATACTATTGTTCCCTTTTTTCTTCTTTGACCCAGCTATAGCCGCAATCTGCCCCTTTCCTTTTAAATTAGAAATCATGGTTATTTTGTGTGGTCAGATCTCTTGCACGGCCTCACTCCCCTTCCTGTTCTATGGAATGAGAATGAGTCCACAAATATTTCTCACTATTAACTCCCAAGCTAGAGAATTTAGCAGTACTCTTCAGAATGTTCCCATCCACCTTCTAAACTCTTTGTCACATTTAGGATTACAGGTAATATTTGTTGAATTGTGGAGTACTTCATCTAGGTATAAATTGTATATTATCTAGCAGATAACCTTTAGAACTTGAAGTATGGCTTTGCTGCTACTGTTAGTTTCAGTATATACGCAGTTTATATACAATTTGAAGTTGTTTTTCTTCTTTGAAAGAGTTTGAAATAGATTAATGCATTGTACGCTTTGCCAACCTTCTCGGAAGTCTTCCCAAATTAGCATTAAAATCACATTCAAATTTTCTCTGTGAGGCAAACAAAACATTTGATCAATTCAGATGAGACATGATTAGCACCCATTTGCCTAATCTCTTTTAATAATTGACAGGTAATAGCCTCCTAACTGGTCTCTCTGCTTGAGCTCGTGTTTCCTCCTTCAGTTTATTTTCAGCAGAGCAGCCAGAATTATTCTGTTAAAAGGAAAGTTAGATCATGTCAGTCTTCCACTCAAAATCTTCCAATAGCTTCCATTATTCTCATTCAGAATAAAATCTGACATTCATATTACAAGGAATTTTCATGGTCTGGACCCCCTTTAGTTCTCTAACTTAATCTCTTATACTTTCTTCCTGATTCACACCTGCTCTGTTGCTGTCCTGAACAAGCTATGCTCCCCTCTAGCCCTGTGCATTGGCTCTCCCCCTAGCTTAGCACATTCAGATTACAAGTCAACTTCTCAGAAAACTTTCCCAACCACCATATCCAAAATGTCATCACCCTATATATCCTAGCCTTCTTTCCTGTCTTTTATCTCCCTTAGGACTTATAGTCTATTTATTTTACTTATTTATCTTGCTTATTATCTGTCTTCCCTAGGAGGCGATAAGTTCTGTGTGGCCAAGGCTTTTTGTCTGATTTATTTATGCTGTATCTCCAGTGCCTACAGCAGTGTCTGGCTGCTATGGATAAAATGTTTGTGCCCCCTCAAATTCCTATGTTGAAGCCGTAATCCCCAACGTGATGGTATTAGGAAATGGGGCCTTTGGGAAGTGATTAGGTTTAGATGTGGTCATGAAGGTGGAGCCCCCTTGAGGGGATTGGTGCCCTTGTAAGAAGGGAAGAGACACCAAACCTTCCTCTCTCTGCCATGTGAGGACACAGTGAGAAGGCAGCCATTTGAAAATTAGAAAGAGGGCTCTCAGCAGACACAGGGATGCTGGCACCCTTATCTTGGATGTCTAGCCTCCAGAACTGTGAGAAAATAAATGTCTATAGTTTAAGCCACACAGTCTATGGTATTTTTACTATAGCAGCCCTAGCTGACTAAGCCACAGGCCCATGAAAGATAGACAATAGTTAAATAAGTACATAAATAAATCAGGGTCTGCAAAGGAAATACACTGCTAGCTTGGGTCTGGGGACCATCTCTCTAAGAAGGACAACTCAGCTGCCAGGACTACTAAAATGATCCATGTTATCAAATTTGGTGGTAAAAAATGAAACCAATGACCTGGAACTATTGTTGACAGTGTTCTATTCAACATTACTTATTCCATAGAAACACTATGGTGTATTGAATATAAGTGCAGACTGCAGAGCCCAAATACCTGGGTTGAATTCTCAGTTTGACCACTTACTAGGGCTTTGTGCAAATTACTTAATCTCTTGTGAGCCATCTGTAAAATACGTATAACTATAATAATACCTGCCTCAGAGAATTGTTGTGAAGATTACATAAATTCATATACTGGAGGATTTATAAATCTTGACACATATTTAGAGATCGATAAATATTAGATATTGTTAATCAATTGTTGTAAAGTTGCTTAGCTTTATTCTAGGATTTACAAATAGTAAAGATGTGCCTCTAAACCAAATAGCTACCATTTTCAAACCACCCGGGTTTTTATATCCTTTTCAGATGAACAAACCTATACAGAATGTCAAAATTCATTCTTTACAAGGAATGAGCCAAGCATTTTAACCTTCAAAAAGAAAAGACCATCAATTTTTCCTGATGCTCCTAAATCTCTCAAAGGTCATAACTGCCTAGAGACGAAACCAGAGTTCTGAGAACTTTTAGGTAGGATGTCCTTAGGTAAAGGTACTATGCCTACTTCTCCCCTTTGCAATCAGCAACATCTGCAATCATACAATAAGAGAACATTAAAACTATCAGAGGTGTAGGAGATCACATTGGTCACATTCTTCATTTTTCTGATGAGCGAACTGAAATCCTAGTAGAGAGCTTTCATAATGGGTGTTCAATATGTAACACAGCTCTTAGGATTTAATCTAAATCCTATTATCTTAAGAAGAAATAACTCATAGTGGTGCACTTTCTATTTGCTTACACCAAAATTAAAATTGTTTCAGCTACTAATAAGTAGACTATTAAAAATTCAACATATATAACAATAATCAAGTACTATAGTATACTCAAACATTTGTGAGTAGGAGGTCAAGTGAATAAATATCTATTGAATGCATGTGTTTTACATGAAATCCCGCATGCCTATGCATAAACGTGGTTACATTTAACACACGATGAAGACAGTCCATCACTTTTATGAATTCAATTTTTGCCTTTAGATGCAGATCATCCTAAATTAAACTGAAAACAGAGATTGTTGTGGTTGAATGACAGAAACAGTAGCATGTGATTTTTGTACTAAGAGTATTTGGTAAATCAAAATCATTTTCAAACTTTTATATCTTCATGCAATTGCAAGCAATTTAACATTATGATTTCTCTGTTGTAACTAACTAAAATGAACCATAAAAGAAATAGTATGTAATTAAGTGAAGAGAAGGTATTTTAGAGCCTTTTTGCACTGATCACTCATTACTCACTCTGAGGACATACTTATCCCCAACTGACAGTGAATCTTGCAAAAACCACTCTACTCTTTACCTAAACAAGAACTTTGTCTCCAAACTACATGCAGCTTATTTGTCTTACTTGCTGTCTTTCTCTACTCGTGATTTTCTCTCTGCTTGCAGGACTTGATATGGCAGTGCCTTTAGCCAACACCCTATTCATACAAAAAGGAAATAGCTCTTACTCTTGGGAATGTTTGGCAAAAATACCTTACATAGGACAGATTTTTCCTTTTATTAGGATGTCTGAATACTAAATAGTAAGCTGCAGTCATTGAGTTATTTTTAAATGGCATCACTTAAATATTTCTAATTCTTTACAGGACCTTGGGGATACAAGGCTGATTTCCAGTCCAGTGATTTATTTATTTATTTTCACATTAGCAGATATCATCAATTGCTATAATACCTAAGTTGATATCCAGTAGCGCCTCATCCAAAAACTATCACATTTTCAAATGTCTATGTAATACTGACAAAGCTGAAGCCAGTGGTTAGTGTTTTTAAATTGTCATATTTTATATCAAGTAGGTATAAGTATATTTTTATATGCAGTAATAGCACTTATGCACGATCCTTGATTGAATCCCAGTTCTCAAGGATCAACTTCTTCCTAGATTAGCTGAGTGCATTGGGCCTATTGAGCCATTAGCTTTTATTGAAGGATAGATGAATATCAGTCCCTACAGAATAGTGAATTAGCTCTTGCCTTGTAGCAAAGCATTTTCCTGGTCTCTCTTCATAATGGGACTCCTTTAACCATGGCTTTTTCTAATGCAGCCAGAGAGTACAGCAGCAGTCAGAAGAAGAAAATGAAACCCATTGAAATGAAATCATCAAGTGAGCATGGCTTTAGCTTCTCACAGTAGGGTGATCTGACATGGTTAATCTATAATGATAAAGGTGACCCTTTGGGGGTCCATGGCAATATCCCCGAGTACTGAAGTATACACATTCTAGAATGGAAGTAATAGCTGTCATTCATGAAAATATTTTTAAAAATTACTTAAAAGGATGTAATATCTGATAAATGAATCTTATGATGGAACAAAACGTTCTCTCATTCTTCAACTATTTAAAAATATTCTATACACCAATTTATAGCACATTTTATTATTTAAAACAAATTTTTAAAGCAGAAATAAAGATAGAAGTGAAATAAATACTCTGTATAACCTTAATTTGGAATTAGAAAAATTAGCAATTCGTTTAGAGAAAGAATTAAAATGGTTAGCTAGTTGTTTTCTTTCCTGGAAAGGCTAATTATCCTATATTGCTCATTTTATTTTTTTAAAGTATTTTTTCTGAGATCTTCAAAAGTAGTATGCCAAGATTTTACTTAGGGGTAATTTAGGAAAATGGACAAAGATGCTAAGGATATCTGAGTATTTTTTAAACCGCATTAGCAGAACCTTAATATTTTCAAAGGCGTCTACTCTAAAAAAACCTTAAAATAGACTTCCACTACCAGGTAAGATGTGGAGAATTTGAAAAACATTTTCTCCTATGGTAAAAATAAGAAAAATTAAGACAAAACAAAAATCATACTTCTCTGCGGCATTAGGAGAAATCAGCATTTGCAAAGGAAGCTTTATAAACTGAATTCCTGAGAGAAATCAGCCTTCATAGTTGAACAGAGTATAGTGACAGCTTCCACACAGTTTTTAGAGAAAATATACAGACCTGGAAAAGAAGAAAGTTCTAAAATTTTCAATCCAGTTTCCATCATAAAAAGCTAAAAAAAATATCATTAGGTTAAACCCAAAGTAAGCAGAAGAGAAAAAATAAAAGTAGAAAATTATGAAATAGAAAATAGAAATGAATAGATAAAAATCAATGAAACTGAGAACTAGTTTTTGGAAAAGAGAAACAAAATTGATAACACTCTAATTACAATGAACAACACCACCAAAAAAAAAGAGAGAGAGAGAAAACACCAACTGCCAATATCAGGAATAAAAAGGAAGAATTACTATAGATTCTACAAGCATTCAAAAAATAATAAGGGAATATTAGGAATAATTTTATGCCAATAAATTTGACAACTCAGATGAGTTGTCAAGGACAAATTTCTTGAAAGACACAAGTTACCAAAACTAATCCAAGAGCAAATAGAAGTTTTTGAATAGCATTATATCTATTCAATAACTTGAATTCATAATTTCACACTCTCCTACAAATAAAACATTAGGCCCAGAGAGTGACATCAGCATCATATCAGAATGAGGTCTTCCCTTAGACTCTCCCCCTAAGACACAATGAAAAGAACATTCATAAACCAATAGAGGACATTCATACAACACAAAAGATGTCTGAAAGACCCATGCAGCCATACACCCGAAAGTGGAAGTGGAAGTACTGGATCCCCCAGGAGGAAGTGGAAGGAGCTAAAGTGATCTCCTCTCCCTTCCCATCAGCAACCTAGAGCATGGGACTACATGTGGCTCTGAGAGGAGAGGGGAGAAGGGAGAAGGGCAGCTCCCCATGGGAATGCCTTCACTCTCCAAATTGCCTCCCAGCTGTGGGAAAGCTCCATACAGAGGAAGCTAAGCTACTGTGGGGGTGTCTTCATCAAGCCAGCACCCCAGGAGTGCAGATAGCAAGGGAAGAGTGAGAACATCCTTGGGCTGGAACACGTGAAAGAAAGTGCCCTCCCCCTGCCCAGTGCACCAGCTTATCCAGGTGGCCAGAACAAGGGACCCCCACCAGAATGCCTGTGCATGTGTTAGCAAAGCAGCACCCGTGATCAGACAATCACAGATGAGTCCTATCAGCACAGATTCCAAAGGACAGGCACAGATGCCAGAGATTGCAGTGGGTTCAGAATACACAGCTCCTGCCCCCCTCTCCCAGTGGCAGCAGGTGGAATCTGCAACCAGATACTACCAATAAGCAAAGGCACAAATCCACCCCATCAAATAATATGAAGAGATATATTAATATTCTATACCAGAAGGAAATAGACAAACACCCAGAAATCAATCCTGAAGGCACAGACATTTACAATCTAAATTAGAGAGAATTCAGAATAGCTATCATAAAAAAACAAGTCACAAGAAAATTCAGATAGACAGTCCAATAAAATCAAGAATACAATCAATGAGTGGAGGGAACTTTCCACAGAAGAGATTGAAACTATAAAGAAAAACCAATCGGAAATGTTGAAATGAAAAACACAGTGAATGAGTTAAAGAAAAATTTGAAGTCCTGGAATAACACAACAGGTATTATGGAGGACAGAATTAGCAGTCTGGAGCATGGAAATATAGAAATGCTTCAGATGGAGAAACAGAGAGAACTAAGACTAAAAAGAAATGAAGAAATTCTCAGAGAAATATCTGACTCAATTAGGAAATGCAACATAACAATTATAGGTATTCCAAAGGGAGAAGAGAGGAGGATGGAGCAGAAAGCTTTTTCAAAGAAATAATAGCTGAGAACTTCCCAAACCTGGGGAAGGAGCTGGAATTACAAGTAAAAGAAGCTAAGAGGACACCTAATTACATCAATGTAAAAAAAACCTTCTCCAAGGCATACAGTTGTAAAACTGGTAAATGTCAATTACAAAGAAAAAATATTAAGGGCAGCAAGGCAGAAGAAAATAACCTACAAAGGAATCCCTATCAAGCTTTCAGCAGATTTCTCAGCAGAAACTTTACAGGCTAGGAGAGAGTGGAATGATATATTTAAAATTCTGAAAGACAAAAATCTTTCAGCCAAGAATACTCTATCCAGTGAAAATATCCTTCAGATATGATGGAGAAATAAAAACTTCCCCCAAATAAACAAGAGCTGAGGGAGTTAATTGCCACAAGATACCACCTACAAGAAATGATCAAGAAGGCCCTCATATAGGAAAATAAAAAAAAAGAAAAAAGAAAGAAAGAGTTTACAAAACCTTGAGCAGGGAGATAAATAGGCAGACAAAATCAGAAAATTGCAACTCTATCAGAACAGGTTATCAAGCAATTATAACATTAAAAATAAAGGGAAAGAATATATCAAAAATAGCTAAATGTCATTTTAACCAGAAACTCACAACACAAAATGGAATAAGTTGTGACAACAATAACTTAGAAGGGGAAGAAGAAGGGGCCTGAACCTGGAGATAGCTGTGTGTTGGAAGGAACTTGGTTATAGATGTTAATTGAAGCTATTACAATCATCCAAGAGGAATGTAGAGTATGAATAGCAGGGACAAGGAAAGAACACGGAATAACTTGAACTTTTAAATGGAGGAGTTAAAAAGAGGGAAGCCCACAAAAACCATCCTGGAAAGAGCAGCCAATAAAGGAGGAGGAAAATCAGAAATGTTGTTATAAAAGCCAAGGGAGAAACACGTAGAGAAACTTAGTCAAGGCTGCACATTGTCTGACTAGCCTTCCCAAGAGACAGTATGAAAGCAGAGCCCATTCAGCCCTGATCAACACTTAATGGATCCCTTGGCAGGAACTGATATTTGGTAGGAAGCAGAAATGGAGTTATGCATAATTCTTACCATGGCTGAACCTATATCCTACCACAAGCCTTCTTCTTTCTCTCTCGTTAGCAGAAATGGTTGTGGTATTGTGATGAATTTTGTTAGGTCTTTTTTATGACTAACAGTTTCTTTTTAATATGCCATTTGGCTAAGTATGAATAAGAATTGTTTTCCATATACCATCATGACCCAACAAAATGGGCAACTGCCTAGATTTTAAGTGGCAGAGCCAGCATTTGAATTAAGTCTTATAAGTCTGAGCCTTTTCCTTCTATACCGTGATACAGTATACCTCCTGCCTCTACCACCAACTTTGTAAGAAGGGTAGCTCAGTCCAAACAGTAAGAGTGATACAGGGAATTGCAAATATTTGAATGTACACATCATAAATCAAAAGATTAACATACATTCTTACTTTATAATAATAATGATCTTTGGGAACTGATACCACACGTAATACCAAGCATCTTTCTTTTTCCTTCAGAAAACAGAAAAAAGTGTAGAACTACATAAATAACAGCTAACTTTTATTGAGTGCTTGCTGTGGCCAAAATGGTTTTAAGCACTTTAGACATACTAACTCCTCTAATTCTTCAACCATGCTATAAGGAAGGCATTACCATCATTTCGACTGCAGAGATGAGGAAACTAAAACCATAGAGATGAGGTACTGTGCTAAAGTGCGTTTCCATAGCTGCATCTGAGTGTATGTGTGGAGTAAACCCAGGACTCAAGTGCAGGCAGGCTAGAGCCAGTGACTGTATTCTGAAGAGCAAAGTCATGCTGCATAACTAACAGTCAGTGAGGTCGGGGAGAAGTGCCTAGACTCATCTGCCTCAAAACAGTATGCTGATCCAGGGGTTATACTGCCTGAAGTTCATTATTAGAGTCTTGTTCCTGGGGGACGAGCTTTGCTTGTTCCAGACATCATCCACCAATATCAACTCACTTTTACCTTTATGTGAATTAGATTTAAAAACATGCAGCTAGTGATGGAGCAGGTAATATGTAGAACAAAGAGATGCAGGAGAGGGATTAATGAAGACAGAAACGAGGTTAAATGTTTGCCTGGTGCCTTTGGTTTAAACAGAGTTTCTAATAAACAGATAGGAAGGGGGTGGCAGAGCTCAGCCCTAGAATTCAAGCCTCAATTCTAGTTGTTAATCTACCCAATAGAGCAAAACTTCTTTCCCTTTTGATTTGTTCTGCTGCTTAAGTTTCCTAACTGTGGGGGCATATTTATTCACCTTAATTTAATATTCTGCTTGTGAGACTGGATTTTTGGCAAACCATGACTAATTACCTTTGGTCTCTAGGAAGCAGAATAGCAGAGTCCATAGCTCCACAAATTTCAGCTGCGGAAAAAAAGGAAGCTCATAAAGTTTGGCTGATTGTTTATAGTTAACTAAGAAGGGAAATGGTCTAATTTGCCAAATAAGAAAACATGATCTGTCTCTTCAATGTGTATCTGCTAAAACTGAGCATGAGCAAATCCTATTACCAGTGTTCTGAAAATGATTCAGCTCTATTCTTTATGCCTCTTCTCACGTCTTTGGTCTTTTCGGTTTTCTGTGGAACTCCTACTTGGAAAGAGGAAAGAAAAATCAAAGTCTGAAACTTCAACCAATTCTTTTTAACACTTAATAGCTCTAGAAAAAGATCTTTTTGAAAAGGGTTAGGTAGAAACTGCAAATAATGATTTAAAAAAAGTAAGACCGTGTTATATCTCCAAAGCTTTTGTTCTATATGATATCTAATACCATGGAAAACCAAAGACAGATCCCCAAGTGGATAAGCAATAATCTGCAGATCTGGGAACTGACACCTTAAATTATATTCTTGACTTGATATTCTATTTTCTAATAAAATCATTATGTATTCCTCAAGGAGTGAAGATTAAGTTAAAGAATACATTATGTTTGTTGTAATCATAAAGTAGTAAAAAATGACTGTAGCAAAGGAACCAGAAAAGATGTTCTCTAATAAGAGCTATTCCCTTCAATAAGTAAATATATACTCCTTCACTTAATCAGCTGTACCCACTTAACCTTTAAAGATAATGTCTCATTGGCCTACATCTTCTTCAGTTTCTACAGTGTAGCCAAGGCTACCTGGGCAACACAGGAGACAGGAACAAGATGGCTCTTCCAGCTAAAGCTCTGAAGCCATTTATATCTAGACAAAGGTACGTAGTACCTGTCCTAACACTTCTTCAACTTACCCTAGAGTAAGGCTCACATTTTCCTTCTCCATCTAAGCTGGTATTACTATTAATGTTCTTGTTGATGCCCTTGTCCCTCTAAAAACAAGCTAAAAATATTATATGAAGAAAAATTAAGTGATTTCTAACTTTAAAATTGATGATGCCAATATTATGGATTGGAAATCCACACAGAAACTGTCTTCCTACTACTTAAAATCCTTCAGTGGCTCCCTATTGCCTACAGGATAAAGCCCAAATTCCTTGACATGGCAATAAGCGCTTTTTATAATCTACCTGCAATTTGTTCTTCCAGCCTCATCTCTTCCATTACCTTACACCAACCCTTTGCTACTAAGAGAAATCACCTGGCTTTTTGAGCAGATCGTGGATTTTGTCACCCTGTCTTTGTGCATACCTTCAGCTAAGCAAAGTCTTGCTGGTGAGAGGAAACAGCATCATCTGGTGATTGTAAGATCATGAGATCTGTCCTCAGACTACCGGGGCTTAAATCCTGGCCACATCACATGTAAGCTATGTGACTTCAGACAAGTTATTTGTCATCTCCATCTCAGATTATTCCATATAAAATTAGGGAAATAATTAGGTTTCTTTCATAGGATTGTCAATTCTATAAACATCTTAGAAGGGTACTTCCCCCTCTTTGATGCTTTTTCTGAATTAATCATTTGTTTTCCTATTATTCTATTCATATCTCTTTATTTTATTTTATTTTATTTATACCTTATCAATTTGTTATTGGTATCAGTGTCTTGATAACCTTTTTTCTGTAGTGCCTAAAACAGATTGTAACAGACTTACAATGACTCACTTGATGTTATGCCAAATATAGCAGTAGTAACATGTTATTTTTAAGAAATAATAAAATTAACCATATTATTACAATTGTGATATTTAGAATATCAGGGATGTGCATGCCTAAAAGCACCATCAGGCTTAAGTATGAAGAAATTTGGAATTATCTCAGAGTGATGGGATTATCAGTGATTTTTATTTTCTTTTTGGTTTTCTGTAGTTTGCAAATTATTTACAATATTGTTAATATGAAATGGTATAGATATTTTTAAATTTTATTTTGTTGTTAGAATGTATTTTTGTTAAGAATACTTTACATGAGATCTATCCCATTAATGAGTTCTTATGTACAATACATAATTGTTAACTATAGAGACAATATTGTGAGGATCTCTAGAGCTTATTCATCTTGCTTAATTGAAATGATATGCCTATTGATTAGTAATCGCCCCCTTCCCCTACCCCTAGCTTCTGGCAACCACCATTCTACTCTTTGGTTCCGTGAATTTGACTATTTTAGATATCTCCTATAAGCGGAGTCACACAGTATTTGTCTTTCTGTGAGGGGCTTATTTCACTTAGCATAATGTCCTCAAGGTTCATCAATGTTGTCGCACATTGCAAAACTTCATTCTTTTTAAAGGCTGAATAGTATTCCATTGTATGTATATACTGCATTTTCTTTATCAATTGTTCAGCTGTCAATGGACATTTAAATTGTTTCCATATCTCGGCTACTGTGAATAGTGCTACAATGAACATGAGAATGCTAATATGTACCGAATGAGAGAAAATATTTTCAAACCATAAATCTGATAAGGGGTTAATTTCCAAATATAGAAGAAAGAAAACATTTTCAATGTTTTAAAATTCTGACTCATTGGAGCCTCAGCTAAAGCAGACTCAAGTAAAAGTGACTAATGAGAAAAATGGGGAATTAAGTCTATAATCTGCTTGGAAATGGTGGGCAGTCATGATTTATTATGCCTATTTCATTTCAAAATATAAACGTGTCTTTTTCCCTGAAGCAGGTATTTTTACTAGCATGACACTACAGCTCACAAATGATAACTAGAGTAAAATTTAGTTCATGTATGGAACAAAGAAAGGAGAAAACATCTAGGCCAAAAAGAGAGTGAAGTATTTTCTGGAGGTAACTGGAGAAATTAGCAGAGATGGGATAGTGGTGAGTCATGAAAAATTTACACTGGAATGAAATGGTCTGTTAATGGTGCAACACATGGGGAAGTTGAGTAGAGTGGTATGCTCTTGTTTCTACTGACCCTGTCTATTTTCTTTAATGACACTTTTTCTTTGTTTTCCACTCAATTTTTTTGTTCTTTCTGTTTTTACATTGTTTTCTTCATTGGATGTCTTTGTTTTTTTCTTTTCTTCTTTGCAGCATTCTTATTCTGCCCGATGCTAGCTCTGAATTTCTCTACTCTCCTCAAGTCTCAGGACTCTCCTCCTCAGCCTCACTCTCGGCTGATGCCATTGAATGAGAACTACCTCAACTTGTAGTTATTAAAATTTCCTTTTTCTATAACTATAATTTTTCTCATTCTTTCTAGTTACAATGGAAGAAATGAGAACAACTCCTCTGCTTATGTTTGGAATCCTATCTGTTTGTCCTCTCAAAGACTTTGTTGTTTCACTTACATCTTTCTTCTCAAATTTTAAAACTGACCTTTTTTTTTTTACCAGCTCCTTCCAATTAGCATTTTAACAAGATCACTTTTCATCTATATTTAAAAACAAATAAACAGACAAAAACCATCCCTCATTTAAGACCATAGTCTCTTCCACTTACTGCTCTATTTTCTCATTAACAGTCAAACTTAGCAATAACCAAAAAAGTAATTTATGCTCAGTGTCTCAGCACCTTCACGTCTCAGCTTCCATAGGTTGCAACTCAGCTTCTCTTTCCATTCCACTGGAACTACTCTTACTGAGTTCACCAGCGAGCTCTACATTACTAAATCAGATGGATGTCTCTAAGGACTCATTTTCAGGACTCAGTTGTGTTTGATACAGCTGATCATTCCATTTTACTAGAAATACCTTCTGCCCTTGGCTTTCACATTACTACTTCTCCAGATTTTGCTCCAGAATCTGTCATCTATTTATTGGTCTCATTATTGGTTTTTTCCTTCTGGACTATACTATTAAGCATTAAAAAATATCAGGATCCTTGTCTAGACTCTCTTATCATTCTATACACTTTCATCGAGGGAATGCCATGCACTTCCATGACTTCTCTTATAATCCGAATGCGGTATTTCTAGAGCTTTCACATTGCTTCTGATTTCAAAATTCTCATATATAACCATCTGTTTGACATTTGGATAGCTCACAGTCATCGCAGATTTAATATGTACAAACCTCTACTCACTCTGTAAATGACACCATCTTCTACCAACTCAAGCTAGAAATCTGGCACTCTTCTCTTCCTTTCCATTCATATCTATTTAATTACCTAGTAGTGCTGATTCTACTTTGTAAATGCCTCTCAAGAGCTTTAGATCTTCACTGCTAAATAATAGTTTCTAAATTATAAACTTATCTATTGTGTTACTATAATAGCCTTATAACTAGTCTCCAGGATTTTCCTTAACCTATTCCTTCTTGGGTATCGCCAGACTCCCATGACTTCCATCCAACATGAAGCCCTACAATGTGCTAAATACTGTGTCAAACACTGTAGATACTACAGTAAATTCAATTATGAGGTTGGGCTCTGCTGCAGATTAATTTACAGGCTTGCTAAGGATGTTGGAGATTAGAGGGAAAAATGAAGAAGATAGACAAATTATTTGACCAATAATTTCACATCTAGTTCAATGTCTCTCATGGTTTTGGACCAGAATAGCCAACAGCCTATAAGCAATTCTAATTCTATCTAAATGCCAAAAATCAAATAAATTCTCTTCTCCCTCAGATATACTAGAACCAGACTATGGATTAGCATGCTGAATATTTATTACAACTCTGTGGAAAAAGGAATAACTTTTTAAACGTGAGAAATTAATGTGCACAAAGCAGAAGATTGGAAAATTAATGTTTCATTTGACATGAGCTATAATTGTCTCCATTCAAAGCAAGAGCCTACAACTTCCATGTGGGTGGCATGTGAGAGGTGTAGCTCACAGGTAGAACTGGAGACTGCGGTATGTAATTGGTCATTCATTTTGATAAATGGGTCATTTGTGTTGAGGCCGGGTGCTCATAATTCAGGTGTTGGTTTAAAACATAGTTTAGTAAAATTTTAAAGCTAATGAGAACGTGGAGATTACCTGACCCAACATTCCAATTGGAAAGGACAAGAAATTAAAGTCAAAAGGTTAGATGATTTACTTGCCTGCGATTACACAATAAGCCTTTGTGAGAGCCAGGACCCAGATCTGACTCTTCAAACTCCCAGTCCAGCACTTATTCCAATTCGCCTCTCACCCTCTTTTCTTTCAGATTTTTTGCCTTATAAAAAACTATCCATACATTTCTTTTAAATTGCAAGCTTATCATGTGAACTTTAAATATATTTTAATATTATAAACTCCAAGTTGAAGTGGCTTAGTTAAATTTATCTTGGAATTTAAATGTTTATATTAGAGGAAGACGATAATTGACAAGGTCTTCCCAGGGTGTCAGGAACAGACTAATGATATTAATAAAATCAAAAGAGACAGGAAGTGATTTTGAATGACAAGAATCTGGCTAGGGCTGTTTGTCTAACTAAATCAGGTCCAGGCTGAAGGCAAACAAACAAAAGGCCAGGTCCAGAAACAGAGTGCTAAACGGGTTAGCGACTCTGACAGCAAATTCAGGGCTCTGGTAGCTCCCTGAGAGACAAGCAGGAGGGCACATGGAAAGGCTCCTCAGAGTGCCAGGATGACTCAGTGGGCCCTGTCTTCTCTGATATACTTCATGTTAAAGGAATTTACCCCTTTCACGCCAGATGCAACATTTTCAAGGTTAGTTCATTAGTAATTTTGATAAACAAGCCCAGAGAATGCACCCTTTGGTTGTGGTCATTACATTGCTAACATTTTTAGAGAATGCGAGAGTCTAATTGGATGATATTTATCTACCTCTTCTTACTGGCCATTGCACCTTCTGGAGGAACTCACTTTCATGGATCTGAAGCCAGAATTTAGCCTAATTTGAGGGCCCTTGCCCCTGTCCCAGATCTCTTCTCTTGAACAGGGAAAGGCATGGACTAGAGACCTAGAGATGGTTAACTCAACAAAGTACAAAAGGACCAATCAAGCTTGCCTTTGAGTCTTAACCTCTGTCATTCCACCAGATATTGCACTTGTCTCATGTTCCATGATTCTACAGTTTGCATATTTTATATGTTTAATTTATATGGCCTGAGGTCAGGACTATGCAGTCTCCGTGCGGAGAGGTGATTAGTCATGTTTGACAAGCTTGATGAGGAAATAATGGGAATACGTTATTGGGTACTAGAGATTTAAAACTTAAAGGCCTTGCAATTGATTACTTTCTCAATGAGGACAAGCATGACAAATTGGTTATGTGGTTTTAGTCACAGTAAGCCTTTTTATAGGATCATATATATAGACATAGTCTTAGATGTGGAAATTTTCATGAATCTAATGTAATGGCCATTTACCTTTGTCTGTGACTTATATCCCAGTCAATAATGGTTGAGGTAGAAACCATATTAGGTAGCCTGCACTTTAGTCACATGCTAATCTACCATTCAGATGCAGCGTCTCCTCAACTGGAAGAAGTGTGAGAGGTCTTGAGCACCAGAGGAGGGGCAGCTGACCCAGCCTGCAGGGTCAGGGAAGGTTTTCAGAAGGAGGTGGTACCTGAAATGTTTAGGTTTGGGAAAAAAAACAAATTAATTAAATAATTATATAAAAATAACTTAATTAGATAAATTAAGCTAAGTTTATTTCAAGCTACTTAAATCAATTTTTAGTGGAGGAGTGAATTGAACCATTGTACATTGACAGCAGAGAACCATAGTTCAATTTTTGCTATATCAAATATGATATAATGATATTATTAAAGAGAACCTGGTTTGTTGTTTTATTGCTGATATCAGAATTGAAAAAAGAGTTTGACCAAAGAAAAGCGTGAATTAGGAACTTGTTCTATAATAATTTATTTAAAGAGATGGTGGAAATGGAAAATATTGGGGACAAATGGTCAGGATTCCACAGCATACTTTAAGATTAGCTTTTCTTACCACGGCTTTCTCCAGGATGGAGGTGGTAGTTCATAGTTATAAAGTAACAAAATCACATGTAAATGATCGGTGGTTCATTAGATAAGGAGTCTTAAAATGAGTAATGGTGTTCCACTCCTTCAATCAGGCATACATTTTGCTATAAAAAAATGGAATTATGCCCTCAAGAATAAATTGGCCAAAGAAGATTTGGATAAGACTAGTAAGAAAAAGTTATCTGCAATAGTTCTTCAAGTATAAAAGCATGTCAGAAGTCTTTGGATTTTTTAAAGGACTACTTTGGAACAATATATAGAGACTTTCTGAGTATCTTTGTTAAATATCTAAGGTGAGAGTATGACCTTGATAAGGATGATGATGATAATGATGATGTCCTAATATAATAATTTAAAAGCTCAGAACTTTAATTTTTCTTTATTGGTATAAGTAACTAAACTAGTTTAAAATGAAATATATAGACTATACATTTGATGGGGTTTAAGGAGCTACTTAGCATATCATAGACATTCATGATTGTGCATTTATTGAGTAGGTCATGGAAGGTGTTATACCCAGAGAGCTGATTGCAGAGGATAATTGCATTAATCATTCTACTTTTACAAATATAATTCTCTGCCATACTCATTGAAATAAAAGGTCAGCTATTTTCCATTACAAAATGCATCCATGCAAGAGATTGTGAGAAAAAAAAACGCGGTTAAAGAAATAAGACAAAAGCAACTATTTTCCCTTCCCATAAAAATAGCTATAATTAATACTTGGTATGTATCCTGGTTTCCTACACATTATGTTTTGTTTTTAATTTGTTATATAAAGAGTTATGTTCATATTGTATAAAGAAGTTAGTATACTATTTTTTGATTTGTCATAGCAACATTTCCTACATTATATTAAAGTATTTTGAATTAATGGGAACATCAATTTTTACAGCTGTGTGAGAATACATCAAGAGAATGTTTATCCATTTGGTATTGCTAAATATTTATGTTGCCTCCTATCTTTCATTTGTATAAATAAAGCTAGAAAAACATCATGTGCTTAATGCTTTTTTTATACTTAATTTTTTTGCCTTGGAAGAACTTCCTAAAAATAAATTATCAGGTTGAAAGAATGACTTTACAAAATATTTCCATTTAAATTCAAATCAGTAAAATATGAGAGAGTAAATTTTTCTAATAATATATAGCAAAGCTATTGAATTTTGTTCATGCCATTTTTCTTTGAATATTTTAGGTATATACACATTGCATGAAAAATAAAATATTCTTGCTGCTTAATTTCCAAGAGTTCTACTTATTTCTATTTCCACTCTTAACCATCTTATTGGCCAGAACTTCCAAATTATTGTTAGATAAGATATAGACAGGTATAGTGCACAAAGATCACGGATTTTGGCTTAAGAAAACCTGAGTTTAAAATGCGAATTAGTATCACAGTAGAATTGCAAAACACCTCAAGTTTCAGGTCTTTATTGAAAAAATAGAGGTAATATTAGTTATGTTAAAAGATTACTGCGAGGATTAAAACAGATCTTTCTAAGCAGTTGCCGTGTAGTAGATGTTCAATAAGTGGTTACTTTGATTATTCTGATTCTTATGTTTTTTGCTGTTGTCATTGATGTTTTTATTGGGATAGCCAAAAAATATGGCAGGGACGACTAGCTATTTACTATGGTGAAGTTGTTTTTGAGCAGTGCCCACCCAGCCAGGAACTATGTTTCCCAGCCCTCCCTTCCACACATCCCTTTCACCTAGGTAGGGCTCGTCATGTGATGCTGCTTTCAAGCCTGGCCCATTGAAGCATTCTGTACACCCTCCACATACAGTCTCTTACCACTCCTGATGTTTGGATTTGAATGTTGATTCCAAGGGTGACCTGAAAACCAAATGTGGATAGCAAATCCTTTGTCAGCCTTGGTCTCTGAATGACTGTGTAAAGTAGAACTCTCTCCCTCTCTGTTACCACTTGGCTTTGATTTGGGTGAGACACCATGTTACTGTGTTAACCCTAAGACTCCAGGACTTTCTCTTACATTTCCAGTGTTTATTTATACTGACAGAGAAAGTGGTATGAGAAGTGGTGTTACGTCATTAAAAAAAAACTAAAACATTTGCCATTGGCTTAGTAGTTGGGTAGTGGGTAACAAGTAAACTGACATTGGTGTCTGGAAAGCTGTTGATCAATGCTATGCAGTGACAAAACATTGGGTTAAATTGTCACACAATAATTTGGAAGGCAGACAACCCATTGCCCATAGCTCTTAGAAAAGATGATAGAAATAGAATCTTAGAAGTTCCACAGGGTGAATTTAGCTAGCACTGGATGAAAGAGAGAGATCAAGAATTGGCCAGTTTGCAAATTTCACAAATTTCAAATGTTGCAGGTGGCCATGGTGGGGATTTCTACTCCGCTTAATCAGAAATCCAGCTGAAAGAAGCTTGCCATCTTCTAAACATGGTTTCCATTTTTCCTGGGACCTTGACAAGTTGTTGAGGAGGAAAGATAGAGCATACATGCATACATGAAGTAGGCTGTTTGTTTTTTAAGGGATAGGCCCAGTAGGGGGATAAGTCACTTCCACCAACCTTCCACTGGTAAGAACTCAGTCAGATGCCCCTTCCTTCATTCCACGGGGCTGTAAAGTAAAACTCTTGCCTGGACAATTTCTTTCCAGCAAGAACTCTACTCCAAGGAAGTAGAATCCACATTTTTGCTTGACAGATAGACAGTGCCACTATAGCTATTAGATTAAGCCTCTAATATTTCAGGATTTATCTGTTATGAAGATAGTGCTTACTTTAAGCAGTACACAGAGTTTATTAGAATTTTTATCAGCAAGTCAGTAATAGAGCGGAAATAATTTCAAAGGCAGCTGATCTATCCTGGCACACAATTGGCAGTGTTGAAGAGAATGGGATTGTGTTCTAGTGTCGATAGGGGCTTGTTTCTGTATTGTAAAGGCAGTTCAGGTACCTGGTTCCTAATGCTCAGCTCTTCCTCTGTGGCCATGATACTTGGTTTCCTCATTGACTTTGGTTGATATTCTCCCTCTGGTTATGCTGTCTTTGATCAGCCCTCAGTAATCTTATATAGTCTGTTCATCCTAGATGTCTACCCTTCTCCATCTGGGTAGTATCTTATAAATGGGACTTTCAGTGGGTTTGCCCTGGACACCTATACTCAGATTTGATCAGGATTTTGTAGTTAGACTTCATGAAGGCAAGAATTGAAAGGTCTAAGGTCAGGATATACAAAAGAAACTAGATTTTTAAAGTATGAGTTTTCTATGAACTCAAGAATCCTCCTCCAACTTTGTCAAAGAAATGTCCTTCCACTGGAGAAAAACTAAAGCTCCATTAGGTGCTCCTGCTTTGATAAATTTAATAGTAATAGGCCTACAGACAGGAGACAGACGCTCCTGTACTTGAAATACGCAGCTGGCGTGCCAGGACTAACACCTTCCTTCTTTGCTACCCTTGGTTTCATTAACCTTCAGAACTCCTTGTATTCCTCTGTCTTAAACTACTTTCATTATTCCCTTAAGGTCTGGCATGAGCAACAGAACATGTGCAATATCAATAATTGTGTTAACCAATTAGGTTATCATTTAGTGGGGACCTAAAGTTTAACCCCAAATCTTAGATATGTGTGAAGGTAAAACTGGAGGATTTCATCTTAGCTAATGTGATACAATTTCCTAATATATCTTTTTCCTCATGTCTAGATAAATTTTGTTCAATCTGCATGAAGAATATTGTCATAATTCCTAATGATGCTGCATACTTGAGCTCTCATAAAAGCACACTGGAAAAATAGAATGAGAGTCTTGTTATTTTAATCTCTCCTCCATGATATTATATTATCAAGGCTAAAAACTACAACTTACTCTAATAATATTTTGCATTTGTTAGGAATATGATAGAGAATTCGTTAGGAAGTAGGATATCAAAAAATATAGAAAGATCTCTGAGTACTCCAACTGTTTATTTACCCTGCTCATTATTCTATTCCTAATCCTCACTTCCAGTGCTTTGTCTAGGTATTCTGAATATTCCTCTTACTCCCTAATTTTATTTATATAGGTGGCTATATCTTAATGGTGGTCAATATCAGAGTATATTATAAAATGGAATTAATCAAGTCAACAGGCTTGATCCTTAGGCAAAAACTTTATGTGTGTATGGAGAAATTGTTTTGTGGATGTGTGTGTCTATCTCTGTCTGTCTTCTTTGGTCCATCCCTGTATGGTGATCTGTCCCACCATTTGGCAGCAGCTCCCAAGGTGTTTTGATTAAGAATGTGAATTTTATTTTGGAAGACTCGTAATCTTCATAATTTAACGTCTACATCTCATTGATAGTGGGTCAGGAAACATCTTTAAATATGAAGATTATAAGCAATTTTCTCCCCTTTTCTAACAATAGAAACATACATTAGCATAGTTGAAGACAGTTTTAGTATTTCCTTTCACTTAATATTCATTCTTTTCATTATTTTAAAAATTTTATTAATTCCTCTCATTTTGATCTTTTTCTTGTTCTCTGTACTTGCTTTTCCTTACATTTCATACTCACAGTACTTTCCAGTATAGCAATGGCTACTATTCTCACTTTGTGTTCAGTAAAAATGTTCCTTTTGTGACAGACATGCATGCCTCTGGAATATACTACCATAACCAATGAGTACTCAGGTTTTGCAGCCCAGTTCATTCTAACCCATCAGACTTGTCATTTACTAAAAATTAATCTAGATCCCCTGAGTCTGCCTTTTCTGCTCTGAAAAAACTGGGAAAATAAGTGCTTTGCATAACTCAAGGTTGTTGAGAAGATTAAATAAAATAATGTACTAGCAAGTAATGTGCAGTGCTAACAATATTTGTTATTATTTTGTTATTCAGATGAAAGAAATTATTACCTTGTAGGCAATCAGACTGATACAGTCCCAGTTTGGGGACCAAACACTTATGGCTGGAATAAGTCATGTGTTCACGTCCTATATTTCTGGGATGCTGAAAAGGGATCAGTGCCCTGAAATATATTTCTCCCTCCTGCTCACTGGTGCCTGAAGGTAATTCCCTAGAGTATCATTATTTTGACTTAAGGTTTCTTGGTCTCTGTTAACATGCAAACAGCCTGGGGAGCATAGACATATTTATGTCGTACCTCTATGCATGATATTTTCAGTAACTTTCCCATGCCTGGTTTCATTATTTAGGAATTAAGAGGTTGAAGGGACTAGAAGGTTTAGAGCAGTGTTCAGTACCATAATACTGCTATATTTTAACAAGGTTATTTTCTTCTAAAGTTTAGAATCCTGTTTCCTAGTGACTTATAGTTTTTTATATTTGTAACTAGTCATTGTACCCTTTGGCCACCAAAATGACAGAACAATTTAACTGAATGCCAGAGAGAATTCCAGTAGGAAGTTGAAGCATTTTACCATTCCTTTAAGCTGGAAATCAAGCATTAGGTTCAGATGCTAAATTGTGACAGACGTATTTCTAGTGGCATATGGCTCTTTGGAAGGCTTCCCTGGTTGGGAAACTGGCAATTCTGAAGTCACCTCTAGTTAGTCACATGGCCAGCTTGCTGATGGGCTGTCTGAAGCTTCCAGCAGAATTTCAGAATCATCAAAACATATTTGATTCACAGTGAATCTTTGGTGTCACTATAAGCGATAGAGTTATTTCTTCTTGTATCAAAAGTGCTTAAAATTTTAGCATGAGACCTAGTTGAATATATTCCTTTTTAAATATTAGAGCGCTCCACCCCAATTTCCATTAAACATCAGATATCCAAATATTCTTCCCTTAGATGGAGGTATCAAGACAGATGTCTCAACTCAGCTGGTGGTAATTGGGCTGAAAACTACTTCCCTCCTGAATCACCTCAGATAGGGGCCTAAATAAGCCTTTCTACTTCAGCCCAATTCGCTTCAAGAGAAGAGCTTTTTACAGCTGTGTGGCTCGTGAGGCCCTGGGGACTCAACTGCACAATATGTTCAGTTTCTCTGTGCAAAGTCCACCTGAGTGACAGAAAAATCAGAAAGTATAATGTTGATAACAGTCGAAGACTTAATGATGTGAGATATTTCTCAGGGGGTAATTTGTAAGCAATTCAATATCCTTACTTTTGGAAACAAAATACATCTGTTCTCATTTGCACCAAATGTTTATTTTATAATTTGCTTTATGGCTAAATATTGGGTTAAAGGATTAAACCAACGAGTAGGGTAAAGGTCAGTAGCAGTACATATAAAACAGTGTAGCAGATTTGTATAATTACTAACTGCAAACATAGCCGGGATCTTTTATTGTTTTTAAAAGAAAATCCACTTTCTCACATGCATATTTTCCCCCACAGAAGTTTAAATAGCTTTGTAGTCTTAAAATGGGCATATGTCCCTAAATTTTATTTTTTGGTACATTTTTGGCTAGATAACTATAAATGAAGTGCTTCTAGTGGAAAGGGTCACTTTAGGGTAGCAGAAGGACTATATCTTTTTCTAGCTTTGTCACACAGAAATTAGTAATTTGAGATGAGTTCTGTAGCTTCACTAGACTTCTCTTTATTCATCTGTCAGTTGGGTGTTGAAGTATTAACTCACAGATTTCTTAGAAGGCTAACATGAGATTAAAGCAATAAAAGTACTTTAAATTTATAATGTGATATCTAAATGCACAGTTATTTAGTATATTATATGTCATTAGCCAATCACCTTTCTTGATTATTCAATCATAGATATGACTAGTCCTATACATAATTATGCCTCTCAGATCAGATTTCATCTGGATCTAGTCTGTGGATTGAAAAAACAGACCAGAATTTGCAATCAGAAAACCCAAGTTCTCCTTTCCGAGAGATTGATTTCCATCTACGAGCCTTTATTCTTCTGAGCCTCAGTTTCCATCTCAGTAAGAGTATCATCATGGTAGTACCGTATCAGTAGTGGTCTCACAGGGGCCTTGTAAGGATTGAATGAGTTTGTGTGTTAGTATATAAGCATATACACATTCACTGTATTTCGTAATTTATGAATATTATGACAATCATAATAATTATAACACGACTTACACTTTTAAAGCACCCACTCCCCAGTATATTCCATGATATCATGGTGAGAGAATAAAGGATATAAATTAACAGCAGCAGTTGAAAAAAATTAGCCCCCAGCCAACCACATAGTATAGTTTATTTTCTGGCGATAGTTTTAGTTTAGCATATTGTAAGTCTCTGGGTTTAAAAAAATCAGAGCTAGTTTACATAAAGTTCAAAAGTATCCTGATCTTGTACATATTTTTTAAAAATACCATTGTAAACTACAAAACCAAAAAACCCATTTGAAATTAATTATTATATTCAAGGGGATTATTTTCATTTGAAGTACATTGCTTTAATATCACCTCTCTGATTACTAGACAGACTGCATATTAAAATCTTTAACCTTACTATGGATGAACACAAACAAGGAATTATTTTCTGAAAGTTTTCAGATTTACTGTAAATTTTCAGTGACCCACATATTTGACTACCTACATACATAAAATCTCCAGTTGTGTTTCTATAAGATAAAGTTTAATCTTGAGTTTTGATGTAAATCCTCTCTTGAAAGCTCTGTTAAGAAACTGAGAAAGTAGACAAGAAATTCCTGTCAATGACAATTATAAGTGAGAAGAAAAACTCTTTTTTTAGTTAATTTTGTTCTCCATATTTTTCCCTCTTCTCTCTATTCCTAGCCAATGAGCAAGGCCCAGTATTTCTTTGCCTGGCAGAATCTTGCAGAACTGGAAGCAGCACTGTTTTAGAAGATAAAGAATCTTCCTGTCTCTGATAAAAGTCTATGCCCAGCTGAAAAGGAGAGAGGGGGCAAAGGAGCTTTAGGCACATGGAAAAAAATTTCCTCAACTGTGAGCTGAAGCAGAGAACCACATCCACCCTGGCACTGCTATCGGGCCCCCAGGATGCAGAGGGACAACTGTCCTTGCAGCTGGAGAAATAGAAGCCCAAGCATTGGGGAAGGCCAGTGCCTAGTGTCAAGGTGTACTTATGGCTGACAATGGGACATTGTCACTGAGACTTACATGCTTTTACATCTCCTAAAAAGATACAGAACGAAAAAAAAGACAAAAAAGAGAAAGAAGAAACCCCTCCCCACCACCAAGAGCAACTGATTTTACATTTAGATGGTTCTTCAATACATATGTTGCAAAATACCATGCACCTTTATCTCCTTCTCCTGTCCAGTCCTTATATCCTTTGTCCCTGTCCCCAGGCAACCATTGATCTGCTTTCTGTCAGTATAGATTAGTTTGCATTTTCTAGAATTTTCTATAAATGGAATACAGTATATACTCTTTTTTAAAAAAATCTGTCTTCTTTTACTTGGCGTAATTATTTCAAGATTCATCTATGTTGCAGTGCGCATCATTGGTTCTTTCCTTGTTATTGCTGAGTAGTATTTCAATGTGTAGACATACTACAGTTTGTTTATCCGTTCACCTGCTGATGAACATTTGGGTTTGTTCCCCATTTGGGGCTATTAAAAATAAAACTGCTATGAACATTTTATTTACAAGTCTTTGTGTAGACATATGCTTTCATTTTCTTGGATAAAAATCTAAGCGTAGAATGACTGGATCATATGGTAGGTGTATGTTTAACTTTCTAAGAAATTGCCTGACTGTTTTCCAAAGGGGTTATACCATATTGCATTCCCATAAGCAGTGTATGAGAGTCCCTTTCCCCCAAATCCTCACCAACATTTCACTTGGTTGGTCTTTTTCATTTTAGCCATTCTAATAGGTATGTATAGTAGTACCTCACTGTGTTTATTTTTTTATGAGGTAACTTTGTTTTGTAACATTATATAAATTTCAGGTGTACATCATTATATTTTGATTTCTGTGTAGATTACATCATGTTCACCACCCAAAGACTAATTACCATACGTCACCATACATATGTGCATATAATTCCTTTCCTATTAAGAATTCTGGTTATTTTATATGTGTGGATAGATAGGTAAATGGATACAAATATATTAATATATTCAAATAAGTACATGTAAACAAAATCTTTTGGAAGATGATAGGGAAATAATTCTTTGTTCTAAAAATTAGTAAATAAAAGTAAAGAATCAAGGACTTTTATTGTATTTTGTCTGGAGTATGGCTTTGACATGAAGATTTTGTAAAGTTCCTCAGTGATGTTGTTGTGTAGCCAAGGTTGAGAAACACGATTCTAGATATACTATCAGTTCACAGGGTATCACGATGTACAGAGGAATGTGGCAAATGATATCATGATGACAAAATTAGCAAAATCCAGAATGCGAGATACTCTATGGTCTTGTTTCTAAAGTGCGGCCCTAGGACCAACAGCTTTGACATTAGGTGGGAACTTGTTAGAAATGCAGACTCTCAGGCCTCAGCCCAGACCTACTGACTCAGCTGTGCATTTAACGAGATTCTCATGTGATTCACAGGTACGTACATAGTAGAGAAGCACTGCTCTACGGCAACAAGAAAGTGGTTTCTTCAACAGCTTAATAGTTGGGAGGAAATAAAAAGCAAAGGAAGAAACTTATTAAAAGATACTTAAAAAACTTATCAACACATGAAATGTGGAAATTATTAGGACACAGATTCACACAAATTAGCTGTTTAGAAAAGACGCATGCTTGTTTAGAGATAATAGGGAAAATTTGAACTGGATATTTGATGATATTAAGAAAGTATTATTAATTTTTGAGATGTCATAAAGTCATAAAAATAGACTTCTTTGTCTTTTAATGATACATGATCATGTATTTATGGATTAAAGTGATGAAGTTTGGGATTTGCTTCCAAACAGTGCAGAAGGAGAAGGGAAAAGAACACAGGGTATAGATGAGATAAGAGTAGACAAGTGTTGATAATAACTGACAATGGGTGCTGAGTACAGGAGGAAGGTTCATAACACTCTTCTCTTTGATTTTGTGTATGCTTGAAAATTTCCATTATAATAAGCAAAAAATGATATTAAATGACAAAAATACTAAATTCTTTTCCTTCTATCAAAAAGTAGCTGCCCAAGAACCTTTATGTTCTCTCCAACATAGCTGACCTTTAAAACTTAATTTATTGAAAAAGAAAATGAAAGACATCTGCTTTGCAAAATTAAGAAAACCATTTGGGAGTGTGTGGGAGGCAGTGGAACATCAGGGCTCCTCTCAGGCTTCAGCCAGTGGGCTCCAAACCCCGCAAGGGAGACTGTGTGGCCTTCCTCCTCACTTCCTCCATCCTCCATCCAGCTGGCTTCCTTGTTAAGTATGAGAAAATCACTGTTCCTTTGCACTTGGCTAAGAGTAGAATTTGTTATAGAACATTACTTTCTTCAGGTAAGGTGTGAGGGAGATGGTTCTTCGGATTCCTCTGTGATATCACTTTCAAAGTAGAGTCCCATTAAAGACTAAGTAAATTGGACATTCCTGAGAGGACCATCTGTGACAGGAAGTAGAAAGTGCCAACACAGAGCAGAGTTCCTGGGAATCTTTCAGAAATCTCGTAGCCACAGGACTTACAAGAACAGTTTCTGATATACAAGGAACTCAAACAACTCAGTAGAAAAAAATCCAATTAAAAAAAGGGCAAAGGATCTGAATAGACATTTTTCCAAGGAGACATACGGATGTCCAACAAGTACATGAAAAGAGGCTCAACGTTACTCATCATCAGAGAAATGCAAATCAAAACCACAATGAGATATCACCTCACAGCTGTTAGAATGACGGTTATCAAACAGACAGGAGGTAACAAATGCTGGCAAGGAGGTGGAGAAAAGGGGACCCTTTTGTATTGTTGGTGGGAAGGTAAATTGGTACGACTACCATGGAAAACAGTATAGAGGTTCCTCAAAAAATTAAAAACAGAACTACCATATGATCCAGCATTTCCACTTCTGGGTATTTATCCAAAGAAAATGAAAACACTAATTCAAAAAGATATATGCACCCCATGTTCACTGCAGCATTATTTACAATAGCCAAAATAGGGAAATAGACTAAGAGTCTACCAGTGGATTAATAGATAAAGAAGACGGGGTTTATGAATGTATGTAGAATGTATATATATATATATGTATATCTATGTATACATAAATATGGCATATATATTTATGGCAAAATTTCATTCTTTTTTCCGAATAGTATTCTATGTATATATATTTAAACTATATACATGTATAATGTATACATTATATACATTCCATTTATATAATGGAATACTATTCAGCCATGAAAAGAATGAAATCTTGCCATTTGTGACAACATGAATGGACTTTGAGAGTGTTATTCTGCATGAAATAAGTCAGACAGAGAAAGACAAATACCATATGATCTCACTTATATGTGGAATCAAAAAAAAAATGAGCTCATAGATACAGAGAACAGATTGGTGGTTGCCAGGGGAGGGAGGTGGGGGGCATGGACAAAATGCGTGAAGGGGGTCAAAAGGTGCAAACTACCCATTATAAAATAAGTCATGGAGATGTAACATATAGTGACTATGGTTAGTAATACTGTATCACGTATTCAAAAGTTGATAGCAGAATAGATCTTGACAAGTTATCATCATAAGAAAAAATTTGTGACTATCTATGGTGATGGATGTTAACTAGATTTGTTGTGATCATTTTGCAATATACACAAATATTGAATCATTATATTGTACTCCTGAAATGTAATGTCAATGATACCTGAAAAAAAAAAAAAAAAAAAAGAACAGTTTCTGCCTCCAGGCATCTATCTGTTCACTTAACAATGAAAATAAATACATGGCTAGAGGTTTAATTAAAATCATTAATTAAAATCATTAATGAGGATCATTTTTGCCTTAGTATTCAAGACGTTTTTCAAATGGGATCTTGCTACAGAAATCCTCATGTTTCTATGATTTCTCTCAAAATATAGGAAATTATCTAATTACTGATTCACCAGTGACTTGCACGCGTGGAAGCAAAAGTCCTATGCTTAAACTGTGTCTCTTATAGTTTGATAGCTGGAGGACAAACACTCTCAAGATGCTGGGATTAGGACTGGCAGCATTACCAAATATGAATTGCAAAGAAGTCTTCCAGGGTGTTTTCTGCCTTTTGTTTTAGGAAGAAAGGTGTTTATGAAGCATATCAACAGGAAGTCACAGAGTGAGAGAGCTGTGTTTAACATCTGTCTGTCAGCTTACTGCACTACTGCAGGGAGACTGGTAGAGTCTTTCGGCATTTAAGCAGGAGTCTCTGTGTTTGTCAAAAGTAGACTCCAGTCTAACGCAATTTTTCATGCAACTAGGGATGCACACCTGCACAACTCAGAGAAAATTCTCTATTCCTACCTTTATCTTTTTATTTATTATTTAAGAAACTTTTGGGCAAATTCTGAGTTGTTTATAGTATGTTTGTAGGCTCAAAATTTTCCATTGCCCTTTTTTGTATTTGAGAACACACTCCAATATAACCCAGTGTTTTTTAGTGTATTTGATTTTTAAAACGATACAATTTTCTGGGAAAAAAACAATGGACTAGAGTGTCTATTCCCCTAGGCGAGATCTAGGCATTTAGTTTTCAGGGCTGGCATGAAAATGTGCACAGAAAAGATATTTTTCTGTTTGAGTTACCTTAAAAGTAATATAGCTAGTTGGTTCTTGTTCTTCGAATTTGTTTTAAAAAGCCCTATGTTTGAAAGTCTATAAAATTCTGCTACATTCAACTACTAAATGAAATTAGCTATTTCATGGTTCCTGATTAAAGTTGTGATCATCCACATTTTCAGGAGGAGTTTTTAATTGTAGATTAATTTGTAAAGGATAGAATGCTCATCAGTTCATCCAGATCAAAGGCACAGATGGAATAATGCAGAAAATGATACTTTTTGAATAATCAGAATTATCTCAAATTAAAATAATAACACTGTTGCCATTTAATTTCATTTATACAAGAATGAAATTCACCAAGTATTATCTGTGAATTATTTAGTAAAATTTATATGCAATTCTAACCATTTTACAAGAGGTAAATTTAAGAAATATCATTATTAACTTTTATCCATATGAAAATGCAAAATCAGTATGTGGTTTTGGGAAGCAGATCATGGATAATCATGGCAGAGCCCATGCTCAAGTATCAAACATACATGATATGAAATCATTTATCAAATTATCTTTCTAAAATGATTGCCTTAGGTTCTGGTTCAAGATAAACTTACCTCCTCCCATGGACACACTGAATCTACAGATACATATGGAAGAATTTCCCTTGGAAAAAACTAAAATCTAGTGGAGTAACTCCTTCATATCAGGTAAATGAGAAAAAAATCACATTGAAGTAGGTAGGAAAGGCTGAGGCACAATCTTACCATAGACCCCACGCCCCCAGGATGGTGACCACAATCTAGAGGGAACTCAAAACCTGGAGCTTCTGTCTGAGGAGTTAAGGATTGGTACTCTACATTGGGCACCCCAACTTTTAAGACTTGCACCTGAGAGACAAATCCCCAAAACATCTACCTGGAAAACCAATAGGGCTGGAGTGAACTGAGAAACTGCTCTTTGTTGAATCAACTAAAGAGTCTAGGAAAATGTTAATTAAAGGAGTTTGTTTGATAACCAAAGTGAGGAATTTGAATTCTGGGAAATAGTCCAAGAGTATTCTGAGAAATTGCTCCAAGGTCTGCAGATCTGATGCAGATCATATACCATGGGGGGAAGACAAATCCTCTACCCTCTGGGTTCTTCAAGCTGGGCTAAGAATTAAATTGACATAAGACAGAATAACAGGAGAAAGTCAAACCAAGCTTTATCACATGCATACATGGGAGATACTCAGGAAAACTGAGCAACTTGCCAAAATCGCAGAGGCTCTCATCTTACATACCATCTTCAGCTAAAGACAAAGGAGGATGTTGGGGGTGGGGGAGTCAGTTATGGGAGATTACCAGAAACGCAAACAAGAGTAAGGTTATTATGCAGATTTAAGTCCTTGCCTTCCACATTCATAAGAGTCTCTAGAGATAAGGTCATCTCCTCTTCTTCCTGATACAGAGAGGGAGACACATTTACAGATGGAGATTTTTCTTACAAATGTAAATATCTCCTACAAAGGGTAACTTCTACTTTTCAGAGCTTCTCCCCTGTGTGCAGTTTTTAAAAGTAACCAGCCCAAAATAATCTTCATGCCAAAGAGAAACATTTTGGGGTGGCCAATTCTGATCCCCAACGATACCTTTTAACAAAGCAGTGTATGTGTAGGAAAGGGCTTACACATCTAATAGTCATATACTTCAAGGATAACAAGAACTTTTGGTCATATGTCAAACGAGTCTTGTAACGTTGGTGTTATCTATGTGTGGAGTGAGGCAAGGACCATGTTCATCAGTTTTTCCCACAGTCTCTAAGAAATGTAGTTGGGAAATGTGAGAGCAAGGTACCACTGTCTCTTCCTGTTGCTGACTCATCCTGCTGGTGTCTTCAGTCACCAGAGGAGGGACTGAAAGGTCATTTAGACACAGGCTTGGAGGCAGGCCTGCATGGCTGCTTCAGAAGATGGCATGGGTTTTGTACTGATTTGAAGCCTATGCAACTTGTTTGTTAGATTTGCCAGTTAGACCAGGGAGAACATCCCAGTTTCTTTCACATCTTAAAAGACTTAGCCCAGTGCCCAGCAAAGAAGCAGCCATTTGAAAAGCACCCAGACTTTATGTGGAAGAGGCTCATTTGCTATGTATGATGACAAATGTTAACTACAGTTATTGGGGTGATCATTTCACAATATATATAAATATCGAATCATGCTGTACACCTGAGCTAATATGATGTTATATGTCCATTATACCTCAATAAAAACAATTACTCTTCAGATTTGGGCCTGAGCAACAGGGTAAATGGTACAATCACTTATCAAGACAGAAAGAACAGGCAGGGGGATGTAATTAAGACTTGTTTTTTGAGATCCTACCAGGCATCCAAGCAGGAGTTGGTTAAATGAGTCCAAACTAAAGAAGAGGTCGGAGACAGAGTTATAAGTTTTGGACCCATCATCTTCTTGATAACATTTTAGAGTCATGGAATTGAATGACATTACTCTGGGAGTGAGCATGATAATATGTGTACAGGCATCTCTCTTAAGGAGTTTTGCTGTGAAAGAAGCTCCCAGAAAAGCAGCTGCCTGTGTCCCTGTGATAAGTGATGATGTGGGTGTACTAAAATAAGCCTCAAGTGATGGGAAAAGTCATTTTTTTAAATGTGCTAGAAGGCTTTTTCTCTTAAGGACTATAATATCCAAAGCTAGTATCCCCAATTCTAGTTTTCATCCAATCATGCCACACAATTTTCTAAACAAAATCAATGGTTTCTGGTTCAAAATGGTCTCTGATTAGAAGACTGCAACACAACCTGTCTTAATCTATCACTAAGATATCCATACAGACAGTTTTTTAAAAAGATTCAGCACAACTTTGGAAACCAAGAGTGTCATAAAACACAGTAACAGCATGTGAGAGGAAGTGACACTAGTTATTAAATAGATAGAACTAGAGTAGGAAAAACTCACACAGTACAACTCAACTTTGCTCGAAGTGTTAAAATTAAATACAAAAGGGAGACCAGACTTAAGAATTCCTGGAGCAGACAAAACCGTTTAAGCCGCACAAGCAAAACTAAATCTAGTTTATTTCATGAACATAAGCAAAACTTAGATTATTTCTTGCAAATGCCTCTGACAATCATAAAAGAAAGTAAAGTCAATCTTCCTAAAACTGGTGGGGGATAATCACTTTTAACCACTCCCCTGCTGTCTGGAAACCCTGATTGTAATAACCAATCATTGTAAAGATTAAACAAGTTCCTCATTTTCACTTTATGATCCATCCTATAACTTCACACCCCCGAGCTTCATATCTGTTTTTATTTTTGGAGGCTCCCAGTTTGTGAACTGTTCTTATATGCACAATATCTCTTACTAAACACTGTTTATTGATTTGGTTGTTTTAATTTTGCTATTTCTGGATTTTTGATTCAAGAAAGAGATAACTTGATAAAAGACACTTTTTCCCACTTCTGGATAAAGATGGGAGAGCGAAAACAGCCATTTACTTTTGCCTCTGTCTGAATTCTTATTGAAATGGATTTTGTTTAATATTTAAGACCAAAAGGAAAAAAACAAGATGGAAGAATAAAACAGCAGTACAATCTTTCAAATTGAAATGTAAATAAAAAAGAGCCAACTTACCAGAAAACTTAGAGTGCTGGATTCCAAAGCAGTTGTAGAGAAAGCTCAGAAACTGTCCAATTTATACCACAAACATTAGCAACTGATAATAAAGTACTGGTGGCACCTGGTGCCTCTGAGGTAGCCGAGGAGGTGGGGCTCCTTTGGAAGTTTGTTCAAGAAGCTGTTCGGATCTCAGTCTCATGTCCTACGCCACACAGCTGGATACATTTCCCTCTCCAATCCTGGCAGAAGGGAGAAGATTTGTTCTCTGAAAATGGTAAAACCGACATTCTTCAAACCAGGGAACAGGCAAGCACAGTTAAGGGTAGGAGTACCATACTGACAACAGGTGAATTAAGTGAATATTTACATCCAGAATGCTGAGTCCACTTCAAAGGCAAACGCACCTCTGTCTACATGTAAGAACTAAAACTATAAAACTTTTAAATGAAAACATTTTCATAACTTTGGATTAGACAATGGTTTCTTAGATATGACACCAAATGTACAAGTAGTCAAAAAAACAGATAAATTAGACAATTAAAATTAAAGACTTTGGCCCTCAAAGGACATGATCAAGAAAGTGGTAGTGGGAGAAAATACTGACAAATGATATATCTGATAAAGGTGTATTGCGAAGAATATTTAAAGAACTAACAATTCAACAGCAAAAAGACAAACAACCCAATTTCAAAATGAACAAAGGATTTGAATAGACATTTCTTCAAAGAAGATATACAAATGACCAATAATCACATGAAAAGATGCTCCACATCATTAGTCATTAGGGAAAAGCTAATCAAAATCACAATGAGATGCACACTAAGATGATTATAATCAAAAAGAGACAAGTTTGGGTGAGAATGTGGAAAAATTGGAACCCTCAAACATTGTTGGTGGGAATGTAAAATGGTGTAGCTGCTTTGGAAAACAGTTTGGCATTTACTCAAAATGCAAAGTATAAAGTCACCATATACTCCAGTTATTCCAGAGCTAGGTATACAGCCAAGAGAAATGAATGCACATGTCCACACAAAAACTTGTATGCGACTGTTCATAGCAGCAATCTTCATAATAACCAAAAAGTGGAAACAACCTAAATGCCCATCAACTAATGAACGACTAAAGAGAATGTGTATATCCATAGAATAAAGTATTATTCAACCGTAAAAAAGAAATGATGTTCTGATACTATGCTATGTTCTATGCTACAACATAGAGGAAACTTGATAACATTACGCTAAGGAACAGAAGCCACAAAAGACTACACATTGCATGATTCCATTGATATGAAATATCTGGAATACTAAAATCTATAGAAACAGAAAGTAGATTATTGGTTGTCAGAGGCTGCGGAAAAGTGGGTATAAGATGTGATTCTAACGGGTATGGAGTTTCTTTGGGGATGATAAAAATGTTCTGGAATTATATAGCAGTGATCAATATGCAACTTTGTGAATATATTAAAAACCACTGAATTGTACACTTTAACAGAGTGAACTATTTGAATTATGTCTCAATAAATCTGTTATTTAAAACAAAAAAAGAAAAAGTAAAAAAAAAAAAAAACGATTGTGTGGTTTTTCTTTGGCTCCTAGCACCTAGTAGTTTGTTCTCCAAAGACCAAACTTTGACCTCCTATCACTGTCTTTTTGTATTTTGAGTCAAAATGTCTTCATCTACTCTAATCTTGCAATTTATCTCCTCTGTGACAATTGTGTAGTTACTGAGTCCATCCAGTCCCACCACCCCGAATGCCTACTGAGCTTTGGTATTTAGATATATGACCACCACCTGTCTAATGCTGAATATACCTTCTCTCTGAATTCTCAGTTCTCAAGCTTTTTTTTTTTTTTTTTTGAGGAAGATTAGCCCTGAGCTAACATCTGCTGCCAATCCTCCTCTTTTGGCTGAGGAAGACTGGCCCTGAGCTAACATCCGTGCCCATCTTCCTCTACTTTATATGTGGGACGCCTACCACAGCATGGCTTCCCAAGTGATGCCATGTCCACATCCGGGATCCAAACCAGCGAGCCCCGGGCTGCTGAAGCAGAACACGCGCACTTAACTGCTGGGCCTCCAGGCAGGACCCTCAAGCTTATTTCTCATTTTTCTTATTTTGCACACTCTCTATGTCCTTCCCTATCATATTCTACTAATCTATCATGCAATATTAACAGGATGCAATGCTTCATGTTTAGTTCTTTTGGTGTCACTTTACTTTGGGATTATATCACATCAATGATTAATAATAATAGCTCTCTTAAGTGCACTCAATGCTTAAAATCAACCTTGTTTTCAAACAACCTCTATTTCACTCTGCTCAAATCTTGGGAACAATCTTGAATCTTGAGCTGAAGAGCATGTCACACCTCTGCTCAAAATGCTTCTGTGGCTCGCCATTATCTAAAGGATAAAATCTCAAATTCTCACGTTTTCGTAATTAAGACTTACCTTTCCTTTCTCATCACTCTTCTGTTGAATCTCTTACTTGAATCAACGACTTCACTGAGTTGACTTCTCTTCCACAATCTGTGCCTTGATTGTTTTACTTTCCAAACTTTATTTATGCTTCACCTCTTTCAATCTCAGTATTACTTCCTCTCACCATCTTGCTAGATACTCAAACATCCAAATGCAACCCAACCTTCAACCTTACGTAATTTCTCCTTTAATTCAAAGAATATTTATCGATCATAAGGTTTGTGCCAAGCACTGTTCTATGCTATTAAACAGCACTGTTGAGTAAGGTATCATCTCTGGATTCAACAAGGAGCATAGAGCTTGTTGAGAAAGTATTTATTACAAGAGTGTAAACAATGAAGGATGAAGAAACAAAGAAGAGAGACAGGAACCAACATTCATTGACCAGCTGTATCTGCCAGGCACGTTACGGGCTCTCCAGACAATCCTGTGAAATCAAGACAGTTATCCTCACACCTGGAAAAATGGAGGCTTAGAAAGATTAGGTAAATTGCTCATGGTCGCACAGCTAGCAAGCAACACCCTGGCAGGTGTGAACATAAGCTTCCATTGTCCTGTGGTGCAATGAAAACTTTGCCAGGCAATCTTGCTCTCCTTTGAATTCCTACCATATTTTGTTCTGTGACATATATTTGGCTTTTACGATACACTAGATTAATGGTTATTTCCTATATTAATTTAAAAAAAACATTGCTTGAGTACCCATAAATTGCCTGACATTAGACTCAGTGTTAAGAAAAACAAAGATCAAGGTGCTAAAATCCTTGACTAAAGAGACATTTACCAAACAGTGCAGCAAGGGCTCTATCAGAGCCATGGTTCTCCCTGTGAAATGTCAAACTCCTCTGTCACCTCCCATTTCTTTAATGGTTCACCCTGCTGCAAGACCTGATCCCTCCAGGCCTGGCTGAGTTTGGGCTTCTTTGGAGCAGAGAGGGTGGGGCCTTAGGATATTGGAGAAGGTTTGCTTAGCCAAGAACTGTTTGAACAGAATTTCAAAGGGCGACAAGTTACAAGGTAAGAAAGTGCCTTCCAGAGAGAGGGGGAATCACGGCTGAATGCAGAGTTGTGAAATAGGATGGCGTATTCAAGGGACAGCCTAAAATCCAGAGGAAGTGGTAAGAAATGGGCCTGGAAAGGTAGCCACAATCATTATATGCTATCGTAAGGTACTTAATTCTGGGGAGATTTGAAAAATTTTGATGCCTTGCCTCTACCCAAGAATAATTAAATCGGGCACTCTGAGGGGCACTGGACACTTTTTAAAGCTCACCAGGGTGATTCTAATGTGCAGTCGTGGCTGAGAATCCGTGCTGCAGCCAAAAGGATACCATGTAAGCTGACAAAGCAAAAGGCATGATTGAATCTGGGCTGTAGACAGATCATTCTGGCAAGAGTTCAGAAAATAAACTGAAGGGCTGTACAACAGGAGGTAAGGGATGTCGTAGAGTCTATTATAATAGTTCAGGCAGGAGATCATGAGGCCTTAAACTTACTTTTTCTGGATTTTTGCCTTAATGTTAACTGGATTGCAAACATGTTGTCCAATGGGTTCTTGTCATATTGTTTTCCCAAACAATTTTCTGCTCCGTGCAGCATAGATCTCCCAATAGTACTTGTTGAATTAAAGAATTTCATAACGAGACAAAGGTTAACAGTGAAGAAAAATTTTAAAAGTTATCTTTTTAAAAGTAGGTTTCATGATGTAACATAATGCATGATTTAAAAAAAAAACTTGGAAAATGCATACCAGTATCAACAAGAGAATGAAAATGGACCATTTACCCACCACTTTAAGATATGCACTCCTCCTATTTTGGTATGGTCCCTTTCTCTGATTATTGATTATTCTCTGACATAGTTGATGTTATTCTCTCTATATAATATGGAAAACTGCATCAAGCAGTATCATAGGTATTTTTTCAACATCATTAAAAGCTCTTGATGGAGTTTATTTTAAAAATTATATAATACGCTGTACTATAGGTTACATAGAACTTTCCAGTTGTTGGACATTTAGGCGGTCTCTAGTTTTTTATTATTATAGTCAATGGCCATATTTGACAGAGATCTTTGTTTGAATTTCTAATTATTTCTTTAGGCTGGATTTCAAGAAATGGATTTATTGCAGAAAATAGAAATGGAAGGTTTTTGATAAATAGTGAAAAATCATTTTCCTCAGAGTTTTCCAATGTCCATTCTTCCTAATCATCTAACAGACTTCTGTTTTACCTAAACCTTACCAGCATTATGCATTTTCATATATTTTGTTTTTCTTAAGTACTGAGAATCCCATGAGGCTGGCCCCTTGGCATAGTGGTTAACTTTGTGCACTCCACTTTGGTGTCCCAGGGTTCGCAGGTTCAGATCCCGGGCGTGGACCTAGCACTACTTGTCAAGCCATCCTGTGACAGTATCCCACATAAAGTAGAGGAAGATTGGTACAGATGTTAGCTCAGGGCCAATCTTCCTCACAAAACAAACAAACAACAACAAAAAATCCCCCAAATCTTTGCTTTCAAGATGCTTTCAGTGTAGTGTGAGAGACAGGTAAAGGGATATATGTCCCCTTAGATATACAAAATAATGTAATAAGGACTTTTTCAGAGTGGTGTCTCTACTTTTGAAATCTCAAAATCCTCTCTCATCTCCTCCTCCTTGGCAGTCGTCCATCTGACTGCAGCCTGTAAACTTTCCATGCCTGGATGTGTTTGGATTTCTTTGAAGAAAAAAATGGTAGGTGACAATATATTTCATTATTTTAATTTGCATTTATTTGATCTATAACTTTGATCATTTTTTAAATTGTATATTTCCTCTTTTGTAAATTATATGATATATACATTCCACATTTATAGAGTGGGACTGTAGGATGTTTCTCCTAGATGTATATCCGGTGATTTATAGTTCTAAAACAATTATTCTCTTTCTCAAGATATTGAGATATATTAGTATACAAGTTTGCTAACTGTATCATTATTCTTTTAAAAATCATCTTTGTATATCTTAACATAATTCATGTCTTCTTTACATATTTTCTGCTTATAAATCTTTTTCTTAATTGTATTTTTCAGTTTTTTTAATTTAAAGAATAATTTTCTTAACTGTACTGATTTTCAGTGTACTAATTCAGTATTTACTACTGTTTAGGACTTTTCTCTTGCTATCCATGACACTGATTTTTTCTTACTCACATTCTCGCTCCCTTTGTTGAATACCTTTTCCATTTTATTAATTATGTTTTTGAGGATTGCAATTTACTTTTATTTTTTAAAATCATGACATTTTCAAGTTCAGAGAAAAGCATAGAGAATAACATGATATGCCTACATGTAATTATCAAGTTTCATCAATTTTTAAAATCAATTTTTAAATTTTTGCAATACTTGTTGTAGATAATTTTTAAGCAATAAAAGACTATTAGTTTGCAAGGGCCGTCCAACAAGGTACCACAAACTGCGTGACTTAAATAACAGAAATTTTTCATCTCACAGTTCTGGAGGCCAGAAGCCTGAAATTAAGGTGTCAACAGGCCACACTCCCTCTGCAGGCCCTAGAGAAGCATGTGCTCCAAGCCTCTCTCCTGGCTTCTGGTGGTTCCTTGGCTAATGGCAGCATAACTCTAGTCTTCACATGACATTCTCCCGTGTGTGTGCCTCTGGGCTCAAATTTCCCCTTTTTATAAGGACTCTAGTTATACCACCCTATTCAGTATGATCTCATCTTAAGTAACTACGTTTACAAGGATTGTATTTCCAAATAAGGTCACATTCTAACTAGGGGTTAGGAATTCAGCATATGAATTTTGGGGGAACAAAGCACAACCCATGACAATGACAAATATCCCCGAAGCCTTTTATATAACCCTCTGAATGATGTTTTCCCTCTCAACCTGAATTTCTAAAATCTTTTCCAGTATTTTATATAATCTTACATATGAATAGCAAGATATGTTTGCTTGGCATATTCACAATCTTTATATAAATACTACATTATACTTATCACTTTGTAACTTGTTTCTTTTGTTCAATATTATGTTTTTGAAATTATTCGTGTTGACATTACCTCTAATTTAACTTTAGTTCATTCACATTAAATACTGTTTGATATCCTTATGTATAAACATACTAAAATTGACTTACCCAGTCTTCTGATAATGGATGTTTTGGATGTTTCCAATTTTTTTTTACTGTAAACAGTGCTATAGTTAGCATTGCTACATGACTCTCTATGTGCAGACATTGGAGAACTTCTGAGAGGAACACACCCATAAATGAAATCACTGGTGAGGAGAATATGCGTTTCTTCAATTTACTGATTTATCAATTTGCTCTTCAAAATTACTTTATCATGGATACACCCATCAACAATGGGGGTGTTTCTCCATTTTCTCACAGTACCTATTTTTGATAGCATTTTGAACATTGTTAATGTGACGGGTGAAGTGATTTTCCTTTTATGTTTAGCTTCTTTTTATATATTTCTTGGCCAATTGAAGTTTTGCTACATCGATTGCCATTTTGTTTTATTGTTGTTCATTTTCCCAATGTTATTATTTTTGAAGGGAGTGGTGTTTATAATTTGAGAGCGTTCTATATTCATTCTGGATTCTATCGTTTTATTGGTTTTGTGCATTTCAAATATCTTCTCCCCATTTATGGCTTCTCTTAACTCGTCATTCATGATTTTTTTGTTGTACAAAAGTCTTTCATTTTAAGGAAATAAAATATACAGCTTTAAAAATGATATGTATTATCGGGGTACTTTTTAAAAGAAAAAATCTTGTCTAGAAATCATAAATGTGTTCTCCTTATTTCTAAAATTTTCAAGGTTTACAAAATTTTTAATCCAATTAGAAACTGTGTTTGTGTGTGCGTGTGCGTGTACATGTGTAAGTATATGTATACTACAAGATTAGAATCTATCTTAATGTTTTTTCCATTTGGATAACCAATTACCTTGGGACTATTTTCTGAGCTATCTATTCTTTCCACACTGATTTGTAATGCTATCTTATTCATCCTTCAGCTTTTCATATACATACGGGTTTGCTTCTGGGCTCACTATTCTGTGCCTTCCCTATTTTGGCTATACCAAAATGTCTTAATTACTATGACGTTATAATAGTATATTTTCATATTTTGCAGAAAAAAATCATCATATTTTGTTGTTTTCCAAGATTACCCTGTTATTGGTCTTTTGTATATGTCTATGCCTTTTGGGTCAGCTCGTTCTGTTCCTTGAAAACACTTGTTGGAATTGCACTTGAATTTATAGATTAATGGGGATGATTTGATATATTCAAGGCATTGAGTCTTTCTATCCATAAACATTTTAAAATTTCCATTTATTGGGGTGTTCTTTTATGCTTCTTAGTGTTTTAAAGCTTTTCCATATGATCTTGTATATATTAATAGAATTATTTCTGTGTAAGCTAAGATTCTGTGAACAGTATTTTCAATTATATTTTCTAGTTTGATCGTTATTAGTATATAGAAAAATCATTCATTTTTATATTTTGATATACTATTTTTAATCTAAAAAAGATCTTGCTGAACTTTCCTATAGTTTTAATACTTTATATAAATTCTTCTGGATTTTCTGTGAACACAATAAAATGGAGGTGAATTTTTAATCTAGTAACTTGTACAAATCTTTTCATAAATGAACTTAATACTCATGTATATGATAATTAATTATATATTTACTTTTTCTGCCTTCTGGTGGCTTGAGAAAATTTTGTCACCTCTCACCCCTCCTGGTTTTCTCCTGCTTCTCTGTGAGTTACAGGTTGTAATTTTTTGTTATCCTGTTGAAACATTCCTGCTTAATTATAAATTATAAATGGTAATGCATTTAAAGTTATTTTACATTTTTATCTGTGCAATCGTAGTCAAAAATTTTAGCTATATATTTCAAATACAAAAACTATCACTATTACAAACTATTTTGTCAATTTACATACTCAACATTGTTTCTTCCTAACTGTTTTTTTTCATTAAAAAAATCCTTTAATACCTTTTTCAGTGAATCTCAAGTCTTGTATGGCTGAAAATATCTTTATTTCACCTGTGCTCATAATGTATCAAGTTATAATATTATAGTTTCACAAATATTGTCCCTTATGCTTTTAACTTAATTCATTTTTTTCTCTTGAAGAAATATATGTTGACTCTTTAACATTTTTTATTTACTGATAATTTGAATTTACCCTGTCAGCTTTCTAAGATTTGTCTCTGTATCTCTGATGTTCTTGGGTTGAATACAAGATGTTCAGATGTGACTTTATCTTTACTGATCCTGCTTAGTACTTGTTTACAGTGAAACTTGAAATCTGAGAACCTGTGTCTTCACTTTGGGGAAATTTGCAGTATTTAGCCACTTAAATATTGCTTCTCTACTATTTTCTCCATTTTTTCTTTGCAAATTCCTGTTAGATATTTGTTGGAGCTTTTCAAGCTATCTTTCAAATCATTGAACTCTTCAATTAAGAATATCTGTGCTGAATATCTGGTATTATACTCTTCAATTCATTAATTTTCTAGGATTGAACCTGATGGAATATTTATTTCAGTGAATATAATTTTTGTTTCTAATATGTCTAACTGCTTCTGCTTCATATATAATTCTTATTTCATTTCTACCTACTTTTGCTTTGTAATTTCTTGTTCATTTTAATGAATACCATGACTTTATACGTCTTTCAGACTATTAAATGGATTTACTTAAAGTTCTTATTGACCAGTCCATAAAATTAATCTCACCTGCGGTGGCATGCCAAAGGGATAGGGGTCATTGAGAGTAGTCTGCCCTGTGGTGCAGGCAATAGGGGGTATGTTAACTCTAGAGAATTTAAAAACAATTTTTTAAAGGCTGACAAATTTAATCTGCTTTTTATATCATCATAGTCTGGCATTTCAGAACCATATCAGTGAGATTGACCTAGAGGTCCTTAATGTTCCCCTAGGCTTGACTAAAATTTAGATAGGTTTCTTCCTGACATCAGGACCCTGAACTCCTCTTTCTTAGAGCATCCCCCTTTTACGACATAAATCTACTCCTAGCCTCTTGCCATTTTTACAACCCAGAAAGGTCTTTCTCAAGGACATGGGAGCTATCCTTTCAAAATGTGATCAAGAAAGATAGTGCCCCTACCTCCCAGCATCTGTGGGAGGGTAGGAACCTAACTTTGATAAGGGCCAATTAACAAACACAGATGGTGTAATCACATTGACCAAGCTCCTCTATAGCAATGCCTTCCAGTACTTTTCCATTAGCTCATCCCAGTGCTTAAAAACTTTCCCACCTTTTTTTTCAGCTCTCTCTTTCCCCCCATTGCAATTCTCTTGCATAAAGTTTTCCTTGCCTGTTTGACTCTGTATGGTACAATTATTCCTTGAGTTCTTTGACTGCTCCCATAGTCACCTGCAGTACTCTGCTATTCTTATTAAATGAGATTATATTCCAGGTGCTGGTTGTGTTTGTCTTTTTTAGCATGAGATCTTCTCTTACCATGAGTTTCCAGGACTGTTGTTGTTGGATTAGATATGTAACTAAGTGCGCTAATTTCCTACTATATATCTATTTATCGTTTCTTCCTTACCATTTAGTAGAGTGTGGCAATATTTTCAATTAAAAAATCATGCCCTGCAGGTAGCATTGGCCAGGTGGCTAGATTGTGGACAATGAGAAATAAGTGGAAGTTAGGAGGGTCTCTTGCCCAACTTATCTTTCTTGACAGCAAAATAAACCCCACCTTGCTTAATCTGCTGTATTTAGGTTTTCTGTTACATTCAGCTAAGCTCAAACCCTAACTGATACAACTTCCATGGCACATATATCTTGCCACAAAGAATTACTCCTTTAAGGAATAAGAATTTTAGTTTGAAGAACTAGCACTGTTTTGTTGCAGATAGTGACATGACTGTAGGTCAGTGACTGTCTTTCAATGATGCATCCCCTTTCTAGTCAGTCAATATTCTCTCCCAGAGCTTACAAAGCATTGATTTTATACTTACTTTTCAGGCACCCAATACAAACTTAGAACAGAATTCATCAAAAGTTTTTTAGAGCAATAAACATACAAAGTAGCAGTAGATTTGTACACTAACAGTAAAAAAAAAAAAAGGGAGACAAAACAGTAGCAGAGTGACATCTGGAATGAGAGAGGAGCAACATCAGACTGACCCCAGAGTGGTACTGTGTACCATAATGGAGTCTATTAGCTTGTAATCATATCAGCTCATTATCTTGCATTACAAGGTATTTTAAAATGCTATTTTCTTTTTAGATAGACAGTAGTGCTTTCACTTAACTCTCTCTGGCAGTCTCAGATGTGCAGGTGCATTACTCAGCATGCTCAAATTTCTAACCATATGGGAGAGCACTGAGAATAATGCACACTGATGGATAATTGGGCTTGCTGTTTTTCCTGCATATATTGGAAATATTCTTCATTCCAGGTCTTGGTTTCTGTAGTTCACTGTTAATTAGCATCCTTTTGATGTCTAATACATATTGTCTGCTCTCAAGTGAAGAAGTACTCTTTTACATATTAAGCCTTAGAATTAATATTAATTAAGCACCCAGTTACATGTTTAGTGACCCAGAAAAACATTACGTTTGTGGAAAATGGTTACTGCTGACTGTTTGAAACTCAACTCAATTATTTCATACTTACCAATGTCATTATTTGTAGAACACCCCCCCCCCTCCCCACTGCCATATTTGTTCTAACGGGGAAAAAAAAACCAACTAAAAGTCATACATAGTATTATTTCCAGTTCATATTTATGAAAGTGAGCATTTTGGTGAAAATTTTGGTTTAACAGATATTACACACAAGGAATTTGGAATTAAGAAAAAAATGGAATAGTTACATCCTAATGAAGATGATATTTATTATTTTTGAATTCCTAAAAAAATCATCTTATAAATGATCAATGTTTCCTATAATAAAATATTCCTAGAGAAGATTTATGAATCAGCATTTGGATTGACTAATGTATAGCATGGGCCATTGCCTCATGACATCATTTGAGGATCTCATTTTTGTGCCGAAAGACTCTCTCCCACATGCCCATGATGCCATATTATTTGAAATGTCACTGTTTGCTGAAGGGTTTAAGTTGCTCACCAGATCAATAGGAAGGTTGGAGAAGACTCTCCAGTAGGAACCAATGGAGGTAAGGCTCAACCAAGACTCAGACAAGGAAATGTATGCTTAGGACATGAGGCAGATTATATTGTGGTCTCAATTCTCTTATAATAACATTATCTATTCATACCCTTGCCAAGGTTCTTGATAGAAAAAGTGTGTTTCCTAGCCTCGTGACTTGGAGCTTGGCCGTGTGACTTGCTGTGGCCAATGAGATGTTAGTGGGCATGATACAACAAAGGCTTGAAACGTGTCTGGAATATGCATGCACCAGGTATCCTCCTGTCCCAGAAACATGTGAGGCATATGGAGAAAACCTAAACACTAGCCTGACCAGGAGCCAAGTCCAGCCATGTGCAGTGTAGATTAGCTGATCCCTTGTTAACATGCAATGCATGAGTGAGAAGCAAATGATTTTGTTGTATGCTGCTCAGAGTTTTGTGGTTTGTTGTGCAGTAAAAGCTAAGTGACACAGGAATACAATGACCCAAATACTACTGGACACTGACAGCCATAGACAGTGCTAAAAATAGCGGTAAATATCCGTGTACTTTCCTGGTGTTCCTTGAAGTATCAAATTCCCAGATGAAAATAGGTAATTAAGCATCAAGCATCAAAAGGAAATATAGCTCCTCTGCTTTCATGGTGCTGAGTAAAGTCCTGTTTCCAAAATACTTAAGGGTTATTCCAAAACAGGAAGGGTTTTCCAACATTGGATAGCCAAACCAACAAATATTCAATACAATACTCAAGTGAAAGGTGTAGGCATGGAAAAGAATCACAATTCAGGGAAATAAATAGTAACAGTTCAGTATTTTCAAACGAGATTCCTCAATAATCATTACAGCAAAATAATGATTCAATGTTTATCTTTTAAAATTTTTTTCGATTTTTTGAGGATGATTGGGCCTGAGCTAACATCTGTGCCCACCTTCCTCTATTTTATATGTGGAAGGCCTGCCACGGCATGGCTTAATAAGCAGTGCATAGGTCCATGCCCGGGATCCAAACCAGTGAACCCTGGGCTGTCAAAGTGGAACACATGAACTTAATTGCTGTGCCACCTGGCCAACCCCTCAATGTTTATTTTTTAAATCTAGAAAACAAAAGAAAAAATGCCATCTTTCTTTCAAGTCTTCTCTGAGTCTTTAAAATGTTAATATACTTTGTGATCTTCCTCAGTAAAGGAAAGCATAGAGTGACGTCACCAACATGATGAAGTGAGCTGCTCCCTTTGTCTCTCCCCTTTTTGAGCTACAACTAAATGGACATTCACTGACCAATGGAGGAAACCCAGAGAGAACAACAGGACACCTGAGAGACACATGCAGCTATACATCTGAGGGTGGATAAATTGGCCCCCTGGGGAAGTGGCAGAGATAGGTGAGCACTCCCTGCTCTCCTCCAGTAGCCCTGTCCATGCACGTGAACACTTTACAGCCTGGCACAAGTGCTTCAAAAGTGGGAACATGCACTAGGGGAATGGTAAGATGAGGCGGTGGCTGCCCTTAGCCCATTCATGATCACTTTCCTGGTGGGAAAGGGGAGCCCATTGTGCCCCTGCAGCACCAATGAGTGACCCTAGCTCAGTTCCAGTGAGGAGCCTTCCCTGCCAAACACAGTCACCTGGAAGACAGCAAGCAGATACTGCAGCAGATCTACACGTTGGAGCAAGCACACTCCAGGAACACATGAACACCCAGAGAACTGCTGAGCCCCGAAAGAGGGAATGTGTCCTGGGGCGGCTGTGGGAAGAGGTGGAGGTAGCCCTTGGCCAACTCTTGATAACTTTCTTGGCAGGGAGGGGAAGCCCACCATGCCCATGTTCTGCCAAGGAATGGCCCTTGCTCAGTCTGGCAAGGAGGCCACACCCACCAAACACAGTTCACACAAGCACCTGAACACACACTAGGCTTGGACAAGCATCCATAGTACCCCCACAGCTTCCAGCAGATGGGGTGGGACCAGAAACTCTGCCCCTGCTTCCCCCTAGTGATAACAGGTGGAATCTGAAACCTAATACTACCACAAATTCCCAGACAAAAGATCAGTTCACCAAATACCATGAGAAACTGCAGCAACAATTCACAACAGGAGGAAAATGACAATTCTCCAGAAACCAAGCCTGAAGAAACAGAAATTTACAACCTAAATGACAGAGAATTCAAAATAGTTGTCATAAAGAAACTTAAAGATTTACAAGAGAACAAAGAAAGACAGTTCAATGAGCTCAGGAATAAAATGAATCTCTTCACCAAAGAGATTGACACTATAAAAAAATATCAAGGAGAAATTCTGGATATTAAAAATACAATTAATGAAATAAAAAATAATCTAGAATCCTTAAGAAATACAGCTGATGTTCATGGAGGAGAGAATTAGTGATTTAGAGGATAAAAATGTAGACATTCTACAGGTGGAAGAGGAGAGAGAACTAAGATTTTTAATAAAATGAAGGAATTCTTCCACACATATCTGACTCAATTAGGAAAAGCAACATAAGGATTATAGGTATTCCACAGGGAGAGGAGAGGGAGAAAGGAGAAGAGAGTTTGTTCAAAGAAATAATAGCTGAGAACTTCTCAAACCTGGAGAGGGACACTGATCTACAAATACATTAAGCTAACAGAGCTACCAATTACATCAACACTAAAAGACCTTCTCCAAGGTATATAATAGTAAAAACGGCAAGAGTAAATGACAAAGAAAAAATAAAACAGCAGCAAGGCAGAAGAAAATAACCTACAAAGGAAACTCTATCAGGCTTTCAGTGATTTCTTGGCAGAAAGCCTAAAGGTGAGGAGAGAATGGAATGATATATTCAAAATACTAAAAGACAAAAACTTTCAGCCAAGAATACTCTATCCAGTGAAACTTTCCATCACATATGATGGAGAAATAAGAGCTTTCCCCAATAAACAAAAGCTGAGCGAGATCATTGCCACCAGACCTTCCCTACAAGAAATAATTAAAGATGTCCTCACACTAGAAACTAAAAAGCAAAGGCCTACAAAGCTCTGAGCAAGGAGGTAAACAGACAAACATAATCAGAAAACTGCAGCTCTCTATCAGAAAAAAAATGGGCAGAAGATATGAATAGACATATTTCCAAAGAAGATATGCAGATGGGCAACAGACAAATGAACTTATGTTCAATGTAACTAATTATCAGGGAAATGCAAATCAAAACTACCATGAGATATTATGTTACACCCATTAGAATGGTTACAATAACCAAGACAAAAAACAACGAATGTTGGAGAGGATGTGGAGAAAAGGTAACCCCCATACACTGCTGGTAGGAATGCAAACTGGTTCAGCCACTATGGAAAACAGTATGAGATTCCTCAAAAATTACAAATAGAAATACCATATGATTCAGCTATCCCACTCCTGGGTATTTATCCAAAGAACTTGAAATCAATGATCCAAAGAGATTTATGCACCCCTATGTTCACTGCAGCATATATATATATATGTAAACTCATTTATCTTCAAAATAATCCCAAGGTTAAGTATTATTCTTTGCCTCATTATAAATGAGGAAACTGGAGCACACAGCTATTAAGTAATTCACCCGAAGTTGCACAATTAGTAAACTGCAGAAGTGAATTTGGAGTTCTGGTCATCTTGTTCCAGAGTTCATGCTCTTAACCACTATTCCAGTGGCTTTCAAAGTAAATTATTTTTTACCTCAATTAACAGTAAGAAATATATTTCATGTCATAAATTAGTGTATGCACGTTTGTGTGTGTGTGCGCATGTGTGAATGTGTTGTATATCTCAAGTTCCACAAAATGACAGCTATCCTTACTCTGTGTGATTTATTTGGATATTTCTATTCTAGTTGAGCCTGTTGAATACTTTTAGAAATCCTAGTCACAAAAGAGTAAATTTATTTTGGAACCGCTAATTGATCATGGTCTACTGTTCAAATAATACCACACTGTGCCATAATTGGCATGTCTTTCTAAGGAATTTAAAATTTATCCTACATAAAATGGAGAGCAAGTGAAGAATTTTAAATAAGGGAATAACCTAATCAAGTTATATGTTTTATAATATCACTCGCAGCAGTGTGGAGGTTAAATTGGAGAGAGTTAGCGCTGGAAGTAACAAGCCTACCTATGAGACTGTTGTAATACCACAGAAGACAATAAAGTGTGAGGAGGACGAGGCAGGAAATATAATCAAAGGACACAGCAATGGACAGAAGGTGCAACAAGAATGAATTGAGAACAACTCCCAAGTTTCCAGTTGTGGGACTAGATAGATAGTGGAGTCATTAGTCAGGCTAGAGATTACCGAAGTAGGTTCTAAGAGAAAGATAAATTCAGTTAGTTGGAATTTTGCTGAGTTTCAAAAATGAAGTAGAGTCACATTTTGACATGACAGGCCTTGTAATGTTTTAATATAGTTAATAAACAACTAATTACTGTTGAAGTTGATCTACCATCACTGTATGGTTTAAGAACAGTTAACTTCTTTACTATATTTTCACAATGTTGACTTACGTTGAATTTATAGTCTAATAACACTCCTATTTTCTTTTCACATGAACTCTGGACAATGTTTTTGTCTCCTTGTTCCAGTTTATTAAGAGTCTTTAAGCTAAATCACTTCATCCACTCCATTCCTGTCCAGCTCTACCTTCTTAGGTCTTGAACTTATGTGATAATTATGCCAACCATGCTGACTTCTTAGTGAACCCATGTTGGTTCCCAGATATCACCACTTACTTTTGTAAGGCTTATAAACCATCTGTTTAGTCATCTCTTCAAGAGTTTTACAGAGAACTTATAGGTTTGCAAGTTTGATTTTTTTGGAATTTGTCTTTTTTGTAGTGTTAAAAACAGATTTTGAGGAAACGTTTCCCACCTCAATTCTTTTGGCATCATTTCTATTTTTGCAGAAGTTGAATATGATTACTCTTAATGACTCAATAATTACACTTGCAAATTCCTTACATAATATGATGTTTGATTAATTTGGTTTGGGGACTTGAATTCTTTTAAAGTGGCTCTCCACTTTGAGCATTTTATCAAAGACTGTCTAAAGTGTTCGCCATACCATTTCCTCTTCCTGGGCATATGGGAGGACTACATTTCCCAGCCTCCCTTGCAGTTATGTTTGAACCATGAGACTGAGTTTTGGCCAGTAAGATGTGGAGAGGCACGATCAATTGATCTCTCTCTCTCTCTCTCTCTCTCTATGTAATCTTACAACTCTGGCCATAAAACTCTTGTTTTATCCTCCCTTTCTATAGTGAACTTGGACACCATGTAGTTAAGATATCAGCAACACCAGACAGCATGTAAAGTTGTCTCCTGCCAAGGAAAGTCCCAGACCCACACTGGACTGTAAAATTGTGGGTTTTATTTTTACTGCAGTATAGACTTGTCTATCCTGACTTGTACAATGATTAATTTCCTATTTAATATCTGCTCTTTCCGTTTTGAAAACATTCACATTATGGATGAAGATAAATGTAAAGATAAACAGTTGTGCTTTCTTTCTGCTTCAGTTAACTTTATATCTCTTTCCCTAAGCAATGAATTTATTCCATCTTTGTTCTACTTGATCTATAGTTCATTCTTTCATTCAAAAATATTAGTACCTACTATGGGGCAGCTTGATGGAAAGAAAAAAAACAAGAAGAGAAGTGGAATGAGGAGCATGAAGAGGGAAATGGGAGCTTGAAATCTTAAAGTGGGTGGAGAGGGAAGATCTCACTAGGAAGGTGAGACTTGAACAATGACTGTGGGGCGTGAGGTCATTTGCGAGTTTTTTATTTTCTTTATAACACTTTCGAAGTTTCACCATCTTTGATGCTTCAATATTTCTGATTTTATTCATGTTAATTTTTATATTTATCCTCTTTAGGTGACCTTTGTACTTCTTTTTGACCAACAGTATTGAATACTTCTTATTAACCAGGCATTCAGATAATTGCTTTATAAATATTATCTAATTTAATCATCGAAAACTCTTTGAGGTAGATAATTTTATTATTCCCATATACAGATGAGGAAATAGATGCTTAGATTGCTTAGCTTGCTCAAAGTCACAGAGCTGGTGAGAGAGGAGAATTTCAAACCCAAACTCCAAAGATTCAAATCACTGCAGGTCTTAACCACTATACTATATATAGAAACTTGTTTTTACATATCTATTTGGAAACTTTAATTTATCTGTAAATTTTAGTTTGTTTGGATAACACTCCAGTTCTTCTTTATTGAGAATTCTGTAATTGTAGAGTCAAATTTCGTTTGTTCTTTTTTCCGGAGGAGGATTTGCCCTGAGCTAACATCTATTGCCAATCTTCTTCTTTTTGCTTGTGGAAGATTCACCCTGAGCTAACATATGTGTCAGTCTTCTGCTATTTTGTTTGTGGGTTGCCACCACAGTATGGCCACCAACGAGTGGTGTAGGTCCACACCCAGAAACCGAACCCAGGCTGCTGAAGTGGAACACACCAAACTTAACCACCAGGCCATGGTACAGCCCCTCAAAATTTCATTTTTTGATCATCTGATACTTCTTCAACTATATTTCTTTTAAGATTATCCAGGTAAAAGGATTATGACAATTTTTATCAAAATATTTTATTGCTAAAGTCTAAGGCATATTTCTAACTATCTTCTTTGCTATTATAAATTTCATAACAATGTAGTCATTTTCCCCTAAGAGACCCAGGACTACACAGGTAAATGTTATGGACCACTTTTTAGTGACTCTCATTGAAATCACAGTGACTACTAAAACAGATCAGTGTGAAAACTGATGTAAATAGAAGTCTATAATTCTGTGTATGTGCTTCTGAACGTGTTACTAGAATATTGCTTAGAGATGCAACAGGCTACTTTTAACTTTGAAAATTAATAATCAGAAAACAAGAGGAGATTTAACAAGCAACAGCTGCTCAAGAGCTATGTCTCAGGTGTTCAGGATAAGTCCCTGCATCTTATAATACTGTCTGAAAGAATGTGATAAAAGGAGCTGGAGAGAATTGTTATCACTTTAGAAATCAAATAACAAAAGTAAATTAATGTAAAAAAATCATAAATATAAGGAAGCAGGCTTTTTGAAAAGGTAAAATTTCCAGTACTGGCAAAGCTGTCTTCAACTCCTCAGGCATGACCACCTTCACATTTCAGTAATTAACTGTAACATTTGAACAAATGGGTATAACGTAGAATATGTAGAGGACCGAGACTTATAAATGTTTGCCATTATGTAGTGTCATGCAAATGTTTATCAAATTCCCTTCCTATATTTTCAATGATTCTATCTGGTAATAAATTATCATTTCATCTCAGTTTTTCCTACTTGAATACAGTGTAGAAGTGTCCTTCATTGTTTCCACTGTCTTTTGAAAATTTAAAGCATAAACAAAATAAATGAAGATTTATTAGATATGGTCCTCTTAGTGGAATAGTAGTTTTTGAATGCCATAGTGACATCAGGCTCCTTTATTTATTAGTAATGATTATTAATAAATTGTCATTTTTTGCTTTAAAGAAATACAAAAAGGTAAGAAAAGTTCATCTCTGATTACTGGTTGAATTGAAGTGTGGAGGTTAGGGCAGGAGCAGGACAGACTGGCCAGCCTGGAAGGCAGCCACATTTACTGCATGGGATGACATCTGATAGTCCACATTTGTTAACATCTACGTGGGATGCTTCTGGTACCTGATAGCATCATCCTGCCATACTGCATGATATTTCTGTAACCTTTCAGAATAAGACCCCCAACAACATAGATATCATGTTTTAGTTACACAGCAGCAACAAAACTCTCAAGGAAGTTTAATCATGTTAAGAATCAAGGAATAAGTGAGTCTTTGTCTGTAAGGTGAATTTTTACAAAGATGAACTCAACTTTAACAGATTCATTTTGAACTGCTTGTCCATCTAGGGCGAATAAAGTGTTCACCTGAAGAAAGGGTGCATGTTTATGTGTATGTGTGTGTTTTTAATTTTTTTTCCATATCTATCCACAAATGTATATTACTGAGTTCAAAGATAAATGCTCAATTTAAAATATCACGTTAGCTAAATATGTACAGCTTACCAGCATAAACTGCATTTAAATCATGACATGTATCCAGATTTTACCTATTAAAGAGGTAGAGAACGGAATGTTATTAAAAATGACATCTCAAGACCTATGTGCAAAATTTTAAAGAAAATCAGACCATAACATACAGGAATCCTCTCCATCTACCTATCCCTTCGTTATCTCTTAATAAAGGGATCTATAATGCCAGAAAACGTAAATGGCACATTGAGAAAAACTCTCCAATAGTGAGCAAACTAGAGGTATTAACCAGAGAGCTTTACTTGAGCTGCTAAGTGTATGGATTCATGTGCATAAATATGCATGGAATATGTACAATGATCCACTCTGAGGTCTTGAAGCTGTACCATTACCTATATAGCAATTGAGACTCATCCTTGGGTTATTTTACAAGGGAGATAATTTAAAATTGTATATATATTACATATATATACAATTTTATAAACACACACGTATGCATATATACACATACACGTGACTGGAATCAGAGCCTTGTCAAAGCCTACGACTGTAAATTCCTGAGGGCAATGACCAGAATGTTTTGTTCCCCACTCTGTCTCAGCATAACGAACTCCTCATAAGCACAATGAATTGACTTACCAACTCAGGCAGCATTTTGCATACATTTACTTAAAGAATGTTTATTTTAATTGCCTATTCCCTTTTTTTTTTTTTTTTTTTTTTTTGCATTATACTCTTGGAATCTTAAGCCTGAGGTTTGTGTCTTGTTCACAAGTGTATGCCTACTATTTAATAAGTTTGCCTTGCATATAGTAAATTCTCAGAAACGTTTGTTGAATGACAATACCAGAAGCCATTACTACTCCAGCCCATAGCTGGATGTAGACAGCATAGTGATCTGATAGTCTTGTTCCTGGTGTTTTTTGATCCACTTCAAGATTTGGCTCTGTACTAGGCAGCAGCTTTCTTGGTCCATGTTTTTCATCGATTGAATTATTTCAATTAAATTATTTTATTTATTATTAAATTATTTCAGATAAAACGTCACCTACTCTGAAATCTTGGCTGCCTTCTACCTTGAAATGTATTCTCCTGTCATCCTGCATTCCTATGACATTAGTATAGCATTTATCATACCTTATTGTGGCTATTTGATTATATGACTATATCCTACACCAACTTGTTACTCCTTTGAAGCATTTTACTGTATCTCTTTTTAATCTCTAACCTTAACACAGGTGTAGATACATGTGTTGGTCTCCATAAATGTTTATTTGATTTATTTATTGATTTATTTGATTTAATTACAAAAGGGCCAAAGAATTCCTAGTTTGGGAAGAAGTGTGCTTTATAATCTTTTCACTGTTAAATGGTGGGTCCTTGGTTATGGTTTAACAAGGGATGTGGCCTTTAGGAAGCGTGTGACTCTCAGCAGAAAGAAATTCCCAGGGAGCACCATGGAGGACCATTGAGTAGTCCTCAGAAGGTGCCTGCCAGTTGTAGAGTCTACGAAGCTTGAGAGTCACTGTTATGCTCTCAGGTCCCTTCCAAGCATTTGCTTTTGCACAGATTACCTCTTAACCAGAGAACGCCCGAGTGAACCTAGGATTGGCATCTGCTATGAATGAATCTGGCAAGAGACTGGCCACTACTCTATGAGCTGTGCTACCTCCATGTGTGTTTTCCTCTGCTTTTTCAAAGACCTATTTCCATCTTTCCCAAAGTGTTTTCTGGAACATTTGCTCCCGAGGATGTCAATAGTTGTTACTTAAAGAAAGCATTTCATGATTAAACAAGTTTGAAGAATGAATGGTAAATTAAAGCAAAGCAAAGCAAAACAAAAAAAAATTAAGATTCTTGAATTAGGATTTTTCAGAGCCTATAATATAGAAATGAAAACTGAATTTTCAAGGGAAATAATATGTAATGTTTTCCAAAATTTATTCAGCCATGGAATCTTACTATTTTTAACTTCCATGATGCAACTGTAGGAATACACTTTATGAAATACCAATCAATACCATTGAATTTTCCCTACTCTTAAATACCTTCATCAAATGTTTCTCATATTCATATTTACAACTCTCCCTGCATGACTCAGATCCTGAGAGCAGCTCAGGAACATTTCCTCAGCTGGTGCTAATGGCATTATAAGACATACCACATGAATATTCTTTCTTAAATTAAGTTTTAAATGAATATGTTGACTCAAAATCAATTGCTGCATGCACAAATAAAAATGTTATGCCAATGTACAAATTCCAAATCTATTAGACTTTCAAATAATATTATATCTCCTTTTATTTCTTTGTCTTTTTCAGAATCAATTTGCAATATCCTTAAGTATACCCTTATCACACAGTAAAAGCAGAAATTTAGAAATGAGAGGTGCAAATTAGCAAATGTACAGCAATAAAAAATGCAGAATGTGTTTGTGCTAACATATGAAAAATATTTTTGGCTAAAATCCTAGCTTTCATCTAACTTCTCAAAACACAGAAGAAGTTAATAAGAGTGATTTCAGAATCTTGCTCTGTGAACGGGGAAACATTACACTTATTATCCAAGCTACTGTGTGATTCCACTTACATTCCACTACATGCAGTTCTTATGTATTGCTTTCGCTTGGTAAAAATTCATATTCTTAAAATTCTGGAATTGTTTAATATTGCAGTGCTATATTCCAGAGTTAATGGTGTACTAATACAAAAAAATGGTTAATAGAAACTAGAAAAATAAGAACATGACTAATTGCTATAGATTCATTAAGCAAAACAGATATTGATAAGTAAGAAGAGATTGAGCCAAAACCCGTACCTTAGATATTACATAGATATACGCTTGAACATGATAACGTCAACGACATTTATTGAGAATGTCAGAAGATTCATTTGTTAACTCATTAACAGGAGACTGATTGTCTCTTTAAAATGAGAATATATCCTCTCTTTAGTTGCTTAAGCTTACGTTATAAAGGAATAAAAAGTATTATTCGTCAATGTAACATTTTTAGAATTAGTCATAAATTAATTTAATGTGTCAGTTTGGGATGCATAAAAATATTAATATAATTCAGACCCCAAGTTAACAGAATGAACCTCAAAAATGACATGTTAATATGTAATAGTGTATATTACTTTGTTTCCTCAGGCTTGCTAAACACCTATAATATATTAAATTTTAGTCATTTTTCAGTACTAAAATACTGGCTGCTTCTTTTCTTTTTTTAAAAAACCTTCGCTTACAAGCTTTGGTTGTTGGCATCTGTATTGATGAGTGTGAAACATCTCCACTATCAAAGACTGGGAGGCAGAGCTGCTCATATCCACAGCTGGAATGTATCTGCTTCTATAAAAATGGGAAGTAGCAGCTGCAAGGAACATAAATTGTGCAATTGATTTGATTTTGCAAAGCAAACACATTCTTCGTGTTATGATTTAGCTTGCTAATTAGGCCATACATAATCAAAAGAACTGTGGAAGAAAATAATTCTGGATTAAGCTTAATTTCTGCATCTTCTGAGATCTCCTTACAACATATTCCACATTTTCGAGATCAGTATATCTGAATGCCTTAAACAACAAAAGGATGCTTTGCAAATAATGTCCCTTTGGTTAAATGTGTCCAGTGTCAGGCTCCTATTACAAGTGAATAAAGGGAGAAATTAAACAGAAGAATATCAATTGATCTACGACACTTGGGTCTCAAGAACTAAACAAACCAAAAGCATTACATTTTTTCTTATTTTGTATCAGGTGTCAGTAGCTTTTCTGTAAAGGGACATAGTAAATATTTTAGGCTTTACATGTCATATACTCCATGTTGGAACTACTCAATTTTTCCTTTTAGGGGAAAGAAACTATAGAAAATCTGTAAACAAATGGATGTGACTGTGTTCTAATAAAATTTTATTTACAAAAATAGGTAATGGGTCAGATTTGCCAACCCTTGGTTTATTTAAATCTCTGAAATCAGAATTAATGATAACCTATGTCATAGTAGTAAATGTGACTTTATGTTGTCAAATCAACACTGTGTCATATGTATTTCATATCTGATATACATTATGTATAGAGAGAATTTACATATGTGGTATTTATATATGTATGTGCAAATGCATATATATATGTATATGTATATATAGAGAAAGAGAATATATATAGAACACATCTTATAAAGTATGTGTGGGATAAGAGTGGAAAATGGAAAAGTATTATGGGACAAGCCAAATCTTGACTAATGATGGAATGATAACAACTATATTAGCAAATTCAATTGAATTTGTTTATAATTTATATGTAGGTATTTAATCAATAAACATATATGTTGAGTATTTATTATGAGCTGACAACTCTTCTGCTGTTAACGGAAATAAAAGAAGTGAATCATTCTTGCTTTTCAGAAGCTCACAGTACATTTACATACGTGCATATATCCTCACAACTAGAAAAATTATAATATAAACAAATATATATGTACAATGTTATATATCTCATTATGTTATATATATACAGGTATGCATCAATTAACAACAGGGATACATTCTGAGAAATGTGTTGTTAGGCAATAACGTCATTGTGTGAACATCACAGAGTGTACTTACAGAAACCTAGATGGTGGAGCCTACTACACACCAGACTGTATAGTACTAATCATATGGAACCACCGCCATATACGGGATCCATCACTGACCGAAATAGCACTATGTGGCACATGACTATATACATATATACATGTATATATATCACATTAGTAGTACAGACAACAAATGTCATTGTCATTGAAATTGGAAAGGGAGAGAGAGAATTGTGAACTGTGTGGTGGTAATGAAAGGACCTTAAAATAACTTGGGCTTTGCAATGGGCTTTGAAATACGAGTGACATGGATTAGACTTACGTTAGAGGGAGGGGAACATTATTTTAGGTGGTGCAGAACACTGAGCACAAGCAACAGGTAGGAAATTTCAAGCTGGGCTAATGAGGGAGATAAGAATTTTAAAAAGTAGATTGGTTTGCAATTGGAAAAAGTACCACAAATATGAGATAAGAAAGTTTTAACTTTATTCTGTAACCAATGTAGACCCAGTTCTTGATCAGAGAAGCAACTAGATGAACCTGCTTTCCAAGGTGATTACACCAGGAAGGGTTGTAAAATATGATGAACCCAGAAGGGGGCAGAAGACAGTGAGACTGACTGGGGAGGTGGTCCCAACATGAGTTGAGAATAATTGAAAGAGTGTGGCGGCACTGCCAGTGGAACTAAAAATACATATCACTAAGGTAGTCTGAAGGAATCATCATAACACCTGGCATTTCATTTATTTGATGCAAACTTACTATTAAGAGCTAGGGAATATGCTAAGCAATGACATGTTTACTCGCACTCATATTTTATCTTACCAAAAAAAAAAAGATAGAACTTGCAAAACAATTGGGAGTTTGGGGCTGGCCTGGTGGCACAGCAGTTAAGTTCATGCTCACTTCAGTGGCCTAGATTCACTGGTTCGGATCCTGGGTGCTGACCTGTGTAGGGTTAGTCAAGCCATGCTGTGGCAGGTGTCCCACATATAAAGTTGAGGAAGATGGGCAAGGATGTTAGCTCAGGGCCAATCTTCCTCAGCAAAAAGATGAGGATTGGTGGCAGATGTTAGCTCAGGGCTAATCTTCTTCTTCTTCAAAAAAAAAAACGATTGGGACTTTGACCTAAAATGTCTAGCATAACATCAATAGATGTTTAAGGAAAAACAGCTCCAACAATAACAAATACAATTTGGAAGCAAACAAATTGGAGAAATTCTAACAAATTTTTTAAAAGATTGTTTAAAATAGGACTTGTCAGAGCTTTTAATATGCAGTTGTGCATAGTGAGTCTCCACACCAGGCCTACTTCTGGCTCGGTGTCTTTGTATTACTTCCTTACCTAGGATGTTCTTTGCTCAGCATCATCCCCTCCCCTCACTCAGGACTCAGCTCAGAGGTAACCTCCTCTGAGGTCTCCCCTAACCGCACACCCAATCTCAACTAGCCACTCTCCCATGACTTTCTATCCCATTGTCCTACTTTGTTTTTTCACAATTCTTAACACTACATAGTGGTATTTATTTTTTGCTTTTCCATGGTCTTTGGATGTAAATTCTTTGAAAATGGGGACCTTGCCTTCCTTGGTCATTGCCATATCTCCAGTGCCTAGAATAGAACTTGGCCCATAGTAAGCACTCAGTGTTTATTAGCTCAGTGAATACATGGGTGAAGAAATTTAAAAATAATTGCGCGGGTCAGCCCTGATGGCCTAGTGGTTAAAGTTCTGGGCTCTCAGTGCTTTGGTGGCCTGGGCTTGTTTCCCAGTCACAGAACCACACCACCCCATCTCTCAGTTGCCCTGCTGTGGCACATAGAAGAACTAAAAGGACTTACAACTAGATATACAACCATGCACTGGGGGGCTGTGGGGAGAGAAAAAAGAAAAGAGGAAGATAGGCAACAGATGTTAGCTCAGTGAATCTCTCCCAGCAAGAAAACAGAAAGAAAGAAAAAAATTGTGCATGTGAGCAGAATTAAACATTTCCCGTTACCACTGGCACCACCAAAAGCCTAGTGCTACTCGCTTCTTAGATAGGTTAACGCAAGTATCTCCTATTTCTCTTGAGTTTCCAACCTCCCATTTCAAATAGCTTTAAGCACTAAGAGAAATTAATCTTACTAAAACACTGCTCTGATCAGGTCAGTTCGTGTAATTGATCTCTTCCTCTTCTGTGAGATAAACTTGAAATTCTTCATCCAGATTCAAAGCTCTCAGGAATCCCACTCTACTTCAGCTATCCAGTGTCATTGCCTAAGACTTCAAAATACTTTCTCTTCTCAGGCTTCTTTCTTGAGGGTTGCCTGCAAACTCTAGGATTATTTTTGTCTTTGTGCTTTTACATGGACTGTTCTTAACATACAGAAGACACTTTCCATTCAAATCCATTCACCAAAATCCTGCAGCATGTTCACAGACCATCTCACGTCACTCATCCTCCGTGAAATCTTCTCTGACCTCTTATATGTTTTGTCTTCATCCTTCAGGTAAATATATTTTTTAATATTTTCTGCCACAATGTTTTAGGATGACTCTACAAATGTTTTGTCTTCATAGCAAATTTAAGAACATCTCAAGGGGATCGATCTTTGGGAATTACAAGGAAAATATTTATCTTATTCTCTGCAAGGAATCTGCCACAATAAGTAGTACTTATTTATAACTAGTTCTTAAATTCAGTTATAATTTACTTATTTGTTAATTTTCTTTTGTTATGTTTATTAATGTTTCTCTTTTTTTATAGACACACATTTTTACGATGTCATTTAGATGCACATATAGGAAGTCAAAAATGTCCCCAAGTTAAAATGCCTAAGGACTATTCCTTTGCAAAGATCTACCATTAAGAGAACCCTTTGGGCCACAGCTGCATCTGGTTTATGGGATCTACCATGACTTGTATCTTTACCTCTTTTCCCCATGGTGTGATCTACTTCATTTTGTATTGCTAGATGCAAATTGGTTGGTTGGTTTGTTCTTTTTCATTGCCCTACAGCTAAGCCACATCATGCTAGCTTGTGCCACAGCATGCTTTATCCTTTTTGCTTCTGCTTCTCAAGCAGGGAAATGTCTCACTTCCTCATACATAATTGCTGTTTGACGGTTTTATGACACTCTAGCCCCCGCACACACACTGCACAGTTGAGTTGTAACAAGTACTATGTCAGTGATTACACCCTGCCTGTGTTCTCTAATCCCACGTTGGGCCCTCTATTGCCATTTTATTGTACACAAGTCTTATAATTCCTTTGAATGTTGTATTTCAAAGGAGAAGTTTAATCAACATCTTCTAAGAGTCACACATTATGGATTATCTCCTTCCCATTACATCTTTAGTTTGGTGCCCTTACTCTGTCAAAGATGTTCATTTAAGGTTTGTTCTTTCTAGTTTTTTGTAACAATAAATCAATTCTCTTATGTAGCAATATTTAGTGACTTTTTAGATCACTAGTGAAAAGATGAATGCTGGATTCCTCTGTGTAACCTATAAATGTCTTGATACCGACCTGGGTATCAGTTTCCCCACATTAAACCCAGCATATATGGGGTTAAAACCAAAACACTCATTCCCTGCTTGCTCTCTGCCTTCCTGCCTCCAGAATCCGCTATCCTCCATGGAGACAGACACCACCAAGGACAAGCACCTGGACCATTTCCTCCCCACAAAGAGATACGAGCTGGTGGGAAAGCTGCTGACCAGCGAGGTCACGAGCTCCCTCCTCTCTGCAAGTGTCTCAAGGCCAAAGACAGGCTGGTGGGAAAGCTCCGACGAGCAAGGCCATATGCTCCCCCTCCCCTACCTAAAGCCCCAAATAAAAACCCTTCCTTTTAGCTTTTCGGAGAGTTTGGGATTTGAGCGTTAGCTGCCCTCTCTCCTTGCTCAGCGCTGTGCAAAAATATAAAATTCCTACTTCCTTCCACCACACCCGGTGTCAGAGATTGGCTTGCTGCGCAACGGGTGAGCGAACTCACTTCAGGTTTGGTAACAGTCTTATTCTGACCTTCGCATTTCGTGGTTTCTTGTATTTTTACGGACATATTTTAAAAAGAAATCATATCACATCTCCTCAATTACTGCACCAAGCAAGCTTCACCCTTTGCTTACATCAGTGAATATATTTACCACCCTCAATTAAATAAGGCAGGATGTGCTGTATAGACGTGCTTTAATTCACTTAATGACAGCGAATGATTGAACTGGGCTCCACTAATTGTGTTTTCATGGAATAGTTTTCGGACTGCAGAGTACTTCTCTAAAGAACCAAACTGCTGGAGCTAGGAGCTCAGACCTATTCTTGACACCAAACAGTCTTTGAAATTGTGGGTATAATTGAGAGATGTTCATAGCGCTCTTCAGTTTTTACTGTATAGCAAATATTGCCCTTTCTCTTTCTCACCATTTCCTCAAGCAGCATTGTGAATCTGGAACAACATACGAATCAGAAAGTAAGAATAGAGATATATAGACAAAAGATCCATGTAATGGAGGAACTACTCCAGAAGGAATTCAGCCAAGATTTTTCTGAAGATGAAAATCCAGAAATGGTGGTTTAAGCTGGTAGCCCATGTGATAATAAGCAAAAGGAGATTAAAATATGTAAGCAGCTTTTTTTCTCTTTCTTCTACGCATTTTACTTTGGAAATTTTAGACAAGAGAATATACAAACAATATAGTGAATGCACCAGCCAGTTTAAGTAGAGTGTAATCCTCTCTTATTTCATACTCTCCTCTATGAGAAGGAAATACCAAGCTAAATTTTTTTATCTGTAATTCTCACGCATATTTTATTCTCTTACTATCTTTAAGAAATAATGTTTTTATTCAATATAGTTTGTGAAATTCATCAATATTACCCTATGGCATTTTAGGTCACTTATTTGCACTGCTATATAGTATTTTATAAATGAGTAAATGTGCTACACTTATGATGGCTATTATAACGTTGCTACTACCCAGGCCTCTTTGTGCAAAGAGTTTCTCCAAACTGTATACCTAGAAGAGGAATTTCATAGGCTATACTCATTTTTGATCTACCAAATAGTGTGTGGTCAACTTTCTCTCAAGGGAGACTTGAGAGATATATTCCTGTCAGCAGTGTAGTTTTAATTTATCCATTTTTTGAATAATATTTTTGGCCAACTTGGTGTAAAATTATATATGATTGTGGTTTCAATTTGGATTCCTTTTATTATTAGTGCAACTGATAATCTTTTCATAATATTTTTGGGTTATCAAAATGTATCTTTGGCCACTTTTCCACTAGATTTTGTCGTTTTGTTGCTAATTTGAAGATGGTTTTCCTATAGTCTATGCACTCATCCTTTGTCAGTTACATGCGTTGCAACAACTTTTCCTGTGCCTGCCTTGTATTTGTCACGTTTCATAACAAAAATTTTTAATCTTAATGTTACAAAATGTAACTGTCTTTTCTTTCACAGTTACTGCTTACTTTCTTGTGTAAGAAAGGATTCTAAGAAATCCTTTCCTAACAAAAGCTATTGTAATATTTTTCTAGAAATTTTGGGTTTCATATTTATATTTTTAATCAACCTGCAATTTGTGTGTGTCTGTGTGTGTGTGTTGCAAGGTGAAACGCTAACTGTGTTATCTTTTCCATCTGATTAACCAGTTGACTAACTGCCACTTTTTACTGAATAGTTCATGCTTTTTTCTTAACCTGTAATACTTCTGCTGTCATAAATCAAATTTCACTCATAATAAATTTTAGTATTTTATAATAAATATATAATAATAAATCTTGGTAACTGGAAACTTTCATCACGTTTTATTCTTTTTCAAGATTGAGTTGTCCATTCTTGGCCATCTGTTCTTCAAAATATATATTGTTTTAATTTAACCTGTCAAGTTAAGGAAAAACCCACAGAGAATTTTGATTTGTATTGCACTGAGAAATAATTGTCACATCTAAGATAATGAGTTCTTCTACCTATTAATGTGATATATCTCTAGTTTTTTGTAAAGGTATTTGTAATGACTTTAAGTAAAGTGTCATTTTTTCCATACAGATCTTGAGCATCATTTACATTTATACCCAGGTATTTTATATTTTTGTTTCTAGTGTAAATGACCTTAAAAATTATATTTCTAAAAATTATGTGAAAAAGCCATTGATTCTTTTTTACCAATTTTGTATCCAGCCACCTTGCAATATTTCTATTTTTCTAATATTCTTTCTAGATTATTTTGAGGTTTTTATGTGGACAGCAGCCTGCGGATGATTATAATTCTTCTTCACTTGTGATCTGTACGTGCCTTCTCAACTCCACCTTTCTTTTTGTGTTCACAGAGCTTCCAGTCCCAGGTAGAATTAAAGTGGTGACAACAGACTTCGCTATCTTATCTTACTCTTGATTTTAAAGGAAATGCTTATCACTTTTGCCAGTGACACTCTTTAATTTAAAGTAGTTTCCCTTTATCGGAGTATTGGATTTATAATCTCTTCCCAGGTTAATAGAAATTTATTATTATTATTTTTATCATTAATGATTACTATTAATGAGTATTTAACTTTATCAAATACTTTTCATCAGTCTACTGAGACGGCCATATTGCTGCTTGCTTCAGTTATCAATGAGGAGAATTACACTGACAGATTTTCTCATGTTAAACCATTTTTGCATTGCTGGGATAAAACCATCTTGGTTTGATGCATTAATCTCTTATATATTGTTAAAATAAATTTAATAATACTCATTTCAGATTTTTGTATGTTTTTACAAATTAGACTTACCTATAATTTTCTTCTTCTATGTCCTCAGCTGGTTCAGTCATCAAGATGACACTAGTCTCATACAGAATTTGGGAATATCACTTCTCTTTATCTAATCTATACTACTGGGCCTCTCTGTAATCTGGATGTTTGTTAGAATTAATTTGTAAAACAATTAGGCCTAGTAGTTTAATATCTTATAGTATTTGATGGGTAGATTTATAGTTACTGATTAATCTGATTAAATTTCCTTAGTGATCAAAAACAAAATCAGATTTTCTATTTCTTTTCTAGTCACTATTAAATAAATTACTTTTTTCTTTTAGGAAATATATCATTTCATATTTTCAAATTTAATAGCCTACAGTTTTTCCTAATGTTTCCTTTAATATATGTATTTTTTTATTGAGATAACATTGGTTTATAATATTATGTAAATTTTAAGTGTAGATCACTATATTCCGATTTCTGTGTGGAATACAATGTGTTCACCACTCAAAGACCAATTACCGTCCATCATCGTACACATGTGCCCTATCACCCCTTTCTCTCTCCACTCTGTCTCCTTCTCTTCTGGTAACCACCGATCTAATCTCTATATCTTTGTATTTGTTCGTTGTTGTTTTTATCTTCCACTTGTGAGCGAGCTCATATGGTATTTGATTTTCTCTGCATGACTTATTTGAATTAGCATGATACCCTCAAGGTCCATCCACGTTGTTGCAAATGGCAAGATTTCATCTTTTTTATGGCTGAGTAGTATTCCATTGTGTGTATATACCATATCTTCTTATCCATTCATCCCTTGATGGGCACTTAGTGCGTTTCCAAGTCTTGACTATTGTGAATAACACTGAAATGAACATAGAGGGCATATATCTTTACACATTCATGTTTTCATTTTCTTTGGATAAATACCCAGCAGTGGAATAGCTGCATCATATGGTAGTTCTATTTTTAATTTTTTGAGGAATCTCAATACTGTTTTCCAAAGTGGCTGCACCAGTTTACATTCCCACCAGCAGTGTATGAGGGTTCCCTCTTCTCCACATCCTCTCTAACACTTGTTATTTCTTCTCTTGTTAATTATAGCCATTCTGACAGGCATGAGGTGATATCTCATTGTAGTTTTGTTTTATTTTGTTTTGTCTTTTGGTGAGGAAGATTCACCCTGAGCTAACATCAGCCCAATCTTCCTCAGCTTTGTTTGTGGGATGCCTCCATAGCATGCCTGATGAGTGGAGTAGGTCCACGCCTGGGATCTGAACCTGCAAACCTGGACCGCTGAAGCAGAATGTGTGGGACCTTAATCACCTGGCCACAGGGCCACCCCATCTCATTGTAGTTTTGATTTGCATTTCCCTAATAATTAGTGATGTTGAACATCTTTTCATGTGCTTGTTGCTCATCCGTATATCTTCTTTGGAAAAATGTCTGTTTTGTTGTGAGTTGTATGAGTTCTTTATATATTTTGGATATTAACCCCTTATCAGATATATGATTTTCAAATATCTTCTCCCAATTGTGCGGTTGTCTTTTCATTTGTTTGATGGTTCCCTTTGTTGTAAAATTTTTGCTCTCTGTTCTGCCTGTAATTATATTTCCTTTTTCATTTTTAGTACTATTTATTCATATATTTTCTCTTTTTCCCTTGATCATTCTTCTCAAAAATTTGCCTATTATATGTCTTTTTTATTTTTAAATAAACTTAGGGTTTTATTGATCTCTAATATTTGTTTTTATCTTTATTTTTCCAGTTCCTTCACTCTGTTTGTATTTATTTTGTTGTTTTGTTTCTAAGATCTTGGGCTGGATGCTTCCCGTGATAGTCTTATCCAATGCAAGTGGTTAGGCATGTGTTTTCTTCCATGCAGAACTTCAGTTTTTTCATAGACTTAATATATAATGTTGTAAAATTCAAATTATTTTCTAATTTTTATAATACTGCTTCTTTGTAGTGTGTTTTAAATTTCCAGTTGCTCTTTTTAATTTCGTTGTTATTGGTGTCTAAATTGTTGCATTCTGTTCAGAGAATAAACAATTGTTATGCACTATTTCATGTGTACTGGAGAAGAATATATTTTCTTAATTGTTGGATACATTTCTCTCTTTTTTTAGTTTGTTATATTCTGTGTAATATTCTCAGATTAATTTTTCCAGTTCACTAATTCTATTTTCAGCTGAGTCTTGTGCATTTTATCCATTGAGTTTGAATTTTAAAAACTACAGTTTTCACTGCTAAAAATTCTCTTTTGTTCTTTTTAGATGCAACTTGCTTACATTTGTAATTTCTTTTCTCTGTATAGTTTTAATAAACGTTTTATACTCTTTTCCTGATATTTCCATTAAATGATATTCTTGCAAGTTTAACTATACTGTCTGTTGCTTCGAGGACTCCCATTCATGGTGGGTTATTTCTTTATGTGTTCTATAATTTTGGTTTATGAATCCATGTTTCATGGGGCTTTGACTGTGCAAAGTCTTTGAGACCTGGCTTGAAGGTGTGTCCTTCCAGAAGGGATTCACTTTTCCTTCTGCTACAGAAGTCTGGGGGCTACCAACTTGTGATCACTGCAATTTATTCATTTTTTTCTCATTTCCTGTATCTCGCAGGTAATATAAATGCAAACCTCAAGTTTGCATAACAGCAGTACTATGGATTTTAATTCTCAGGAACTTCCTTTTTTCTGTGTTGCAGATCAGCACGGACTAGTTTCCATGTCACTTCCTTAGGGCAATAAATAGATTTTCTTCAGTCTTCCTTTTCACTGTGGCTATAGTCTGTCAAGGTCCCAAGGTTTCTGTGGGGATCTTAGTTCTTTATCATTGTGATGGCCCAAGACTTTTTTTTTTTTGACTCTGAGTGGCTTTTACAGTCCTAGGTTCTCAGTTTCTGAGATCTATAAAGGCCCTTGGGGCAGAAACAGCTTCAGTTTCAACTGACAACACTGGTTTCCCGACTCTTTGATTTTGGAGCCTGGGTATTTTCCTTTACTTTCATGTGAACTCAGCTGTGCATTTGAAGGATTGTTTGTTATATTTTATAGAGTATTTCTAAATGTTTTATAGAGGGAAGAATTTTTTTTAGCCTGTCATAGTACTGCAGATAAAAAAAATCCTCTCTTTTGAAGTTCTCAGAATGTGGGCTTTAGAGTTAACATCTATTTATGAGAATAAAATAAAGGCATTTTCACTCTAACTCAAACATTAGTAATAACAAAACAATAATAATAACAGTAAAATCCACAAAACCTCCAACCTCATAGGCTTCCTCCCCATTTAAGTAGACAAATAACTCATTGATTCATTACATTTGCTTTATTTTCTATTTTTATTTCTGTGGAATCAAAGATAAGTTACTATTACATTATAAATTTACTTTCTGAGCAAATAAATTTCTTCTCTAATAATTTGCTTAAATATTCAGTCAATGATTGATTCTCTAATTGTCTTTGTCTGCTTGAGGTACTTCTGAGATAATTTTACTCTTACATCCACCAAGATATGTAATACATAGTTCTAATTTGAGTCACATCCTGAAAATAAAGTAATCAAATGGCTAATTAGATTCTGATGCCTAATAAACTAATAAAACTAAAACAGGAAATGTTACAAATGACAGGGATTAAATTTATTTCTTATGTTTATTTTCTCAAGACCACTGTGCAACTATTGTTTACTTCTTTGATTGTAGGCAATCTAGCCAATATGAAAAGTGCTTGAAGTGAAACTTCCAATCTTCAGGCATGAAAAGATTTTATCGGACACTGTGATCTTTTTCAGCCCTCAACCCTCTTACCAGATCATGAAGATGCATGGAGATGCTGTATTTGACTATCTACTGATCTGCTTGGATTGTTTATATAAGAAATCTGAATGGAAGCTTATTTTATTGGAGGAGGGAACAGCATCAGACTTAGTAGAAAAAAGTTAAGTAAATGAAATTACAGAAAGCAGCACAGATCAGCAGAATATTGTAGGGAAAAGGCAAAATAAAGAGAGTAATTATACAAAGTTCGAATTCTTGCACTTGAAATAATGGGGCAAAAAAAGCACAGTTTAGCCAAGTAGAGTTAAGGTTTCAGTTACTGCTATACAAAGTAGCTATGGCTTTTGGTTGTCTCAGCAATTGGACTAGTCACTATTTCAAGGATATCATAATGGGGAGTACTTATATAAAACTGAGGAATCAGGTTGTTTCCACCACTTAGGGCAAGCATTGCCAAACCACGGCCCATGGGACAAATCCTGCCTCCTGCCTATTTTTGTAAATACAGGTATATTGAAACACAGCAACTCTCATTCACTTAGGTATTGTCTCTTAAGACTCTCATACTAAACATGGCAGAGGTGAAAAGTTGTGACAGAGACCATCTGGCTTGCAAAGTATAAAATAGTTACTATTTAGCCGTTTACAGAAAAAGTTTGCCGACTCTTAGCTTAAAGAATGTCTGTGGAAGAGTTTGGGAGGATTTTTCTTTGAGGCAAAGACAAGCTATGTATGAAAGAGTTAAACTGTACTGGTTTGATGCAGAGATGATTAGATAACCGTTAACATCTCTTGTAGTTATTGTTGACAACAAAGTCAGTTCTGTGTTCTACTCATCAACATCACTGTGATGGGAAACTTTACACTTTCCCAGGTCGGGGAATGGAAGGGAAGGAGCTATAAGGGGGCACTGAAGTTCTTGCTGGACTGCTGATGTCATAAACTGGGTTCTAAATTGTATGACCCTGGCCAATATTTACACTGACTCTCTCATATGGAATATTTTTGTATGTTCTTCAGAAATCCCTGTTTGTTGGGGCCATCTTATCTGCATTTCCCTTGACACAAATGATGTATATCAGCTCATTTTTTAATGCTATTCTACAGTCAGTAGATATATAGCAAGATTATTTAGGTTTCTTCTTCTTTGTACAGGATCAAATATAACCCATGCTGCTGTGCTTACTTATATAGCTCCAAAGCTCCAAAGCATTATTTTCCACAACCAGATCATAATAAAGAAGCAACTTCTACTTAGTTTCTGCAATCAAATCAGCCATCTCTGGCTTTTGAGATTTTCCAATGGGATTCAGGAGACAAATGATTCCTGAGTTAATCCTATAGAAACCATTCTTTCTTTCTAGGCTTTTGGTGATGGGTCAATAGCTGAACTCCTTTTCCTTTTGGGAGTGGGGCTCAGAGGATAGCTTACAAGAAAGAAATTCTTTTCCCAAAAATAACTCTCTCACTCTTAGTTATTTTATAACCTTACTATATGTGAGGAGTTAAGAGTATTTAACTAGTTCTTGGAAAATCATTTTAAAATGTATGCATAATGATCTGTCTCTGGTGCCTGATATCTTTTTAACCACGATGGCTCAGACAAAACTGGATGAGTTACGTTTACACACACCATTTGTGCATGCAGAGCATGTGTCACTCCAGACCTCGAACTTTTTGCCATGGTTGCTGATGATTTTGTAAGTTAGGAACTGCCTCTGGCATGGCTATGTTCTTCTTTGAAAAGTACCTATGATGTAATGTAATCGTGAGGATTTAAAGAGATAACATATAAAAGCTACTTCTACAATGTCTGGCATAGAGAAGAGGTTTAATAAATGCATGTTCCTTTCCCACAAAATGATTATACCAAACATTTTCTCAAAAGTCTCAAATTCACAATTTGTAAGCTGAATTCCCTGCAAGATTATAACTAGCCAGAGCTTGGCACTGGAAACCCCCTTTCCACAAGGCCTTTACTCTCTGTGTCACCACTTTCCACCAACATGCCTCACACATTTTACTTATCTGCCAGTCCAGATATGCAGTTACATTCTAAAACTTTGTCCTATAAAATAAGATCCAAAATTCCTTTTCTCTCTGTTCACTAATAAAATCACCATAGCAATGTATGTGAATGTATAGCTTGGGAACCTGAAATCCCAAACCGCAACCCATTCCTAGCTACCTCTGGCATTGTTTCTTACCTCTTCTCTATCTTTCTCTCTGCTCTGGTCACCTTGGCCTCTGCTATTCCTTGAACGCAGGATGGCAGAACCATCTCAGGACTTCTCAATTGCTAGTGCCTCTGAATAGGACACATTTCTCTCAGATATCTGCCGAGCTTGTCCTAACACTTCTTTAGGTTCATGCTGAAACAGAAGCATCACCTTTATGGACAGACTTCCCTGACCACGCTGTCTCACACGGTTCTGCCTACTACTCTCTACACTAACAGCCTGCTGTGTTTTTCTTTTTAGTAGTCGTTACTACTTTATCTTATATTATGTTCATTTATTTATTTATTGTTGCCTATGGTCCTCAATAGGATATAAGCTCCACAAAAACAGGCTGCTATGGCCAGTGGCTGGAATAGCACATAGAACCTAAGAAGCACTCGATATATATTTGTTGCTGTTGTTTATTGATATAACTGGCATATAACATATTAGTTTTACGTGTGCAACATAATGATTTGATACATGTATATACTGTAAAATGACCACCATCATAAGGTTAATTTACATCTATCACCACACGTAGTTACAATTTTTCTTGTGCTGAGAACTTTTAAGATTTACTCCCTTAGCAATGTTCAAATACACAATGCAGTATTATTAACTATAATCACCATGTTGTTCACTACATCCCTAAGCCTTATTTATTTTGTAACTGGAAATTTGTACCTTTTGACCACCTGCACCCATTTCCCCCATTCCCACCCCTCACTTCTGGCCATCACCAATCTGCTTTCTGTATCTATGAGTTCAGGGTTTTTTTAGATTCCACATCTAAGTGAGATTATAAAATATCTGTCTTTCTCTCTTGAATTTATTTCACTTAGCATAATACTCTCAAGGTCCATCCATGTTGTCACAAATGGCATGGCTTCGCTTTTTTCTGACTGAATAATATTCCATTGTATATACACACCACATTTTCTATATCCATTCATCTGTTGATGGACACTTAGGTTGTTCTATTTGCTAATTAATCAAAATTAGAAACACTTTAGTGAATAATACAGAGGCAACATTAGAGCATGTGTTGTTTGTGGTAGGGTGGCAGTGATGGGGATTGTGACTTGTGAGTCTGTAGTCAAGTCATACAAATTCAAAAGATGAGCCTTGGACACAGTTCCCTCCTTAGCTTTTAATGAGGCCTAAAGTAAGGCAAAGAAGGAAACTTTTGACTTTTGTGATGGTTAATTTTATGTGTGAACTTGGCTGGGCCATGGTGCCCAGATATTTGGTCAAACATTATTCTGGATGTTTCTGTGAGGATGCTTTTTGGATGAGATTAACATTTAAATTGGTAGACTTTGAATAAAGCAGATTGCCCTCCATAATGTGGATGGACCCAATTCAATCAGTTGAAGACTGTAATGAGAAAGAAGGAATTCTGCCAGCAGACTGCCTTTGGTTTGAATTCCACGCTGGCTCTTCTCTGGGTCTTCAGCCTACTGGACCACCCTGTAGATTTTGGACTTGCCTGCCTCCATAATTGTATGAGCCAACATCTTAAAATCTCTCTCTCTTTGTCTCTGTCTCTTTCTCTGTCTATCTCTTTCTCTTGTTATACTTCTATTGGTTCTGTTTCTCTGGAGATCTCTGACCAATATAACTTCCAAAATAAGCCCATCAACTGAAATATCTAGAATTAACATTGAAGCCAAAAAACTCATATATTTATGCTCTGTAGCTTATATGAGACTTAACCACTTTTGAAATTGACCAGCAGATGACAAAACAAACTGAGAGACAAAAATAAAAGAATCAAACTATGTTAATAAAAATAAGCCTATCTGTCCATACAGACTAAAAAGTCTATATCCTGAAACTTTGACTTTTTAATGTAAGCTTTTTCTTGTCCTAAAATAATTTATTTCTCAATAATATAGTAACAATAGGAGCTGCACTTTTGTATTATATTATATATTACCTGGTCTAGGAATCTGGTCCTAAGCTGGCCTAGAGAGTCCGCTATACAAAACAAGAGGAAAGAGAGAGGAGAAGGCCTCCTCTAACTGAAGATAACTTAGCCCTGGCCCTCCAACTGCAACATCAGCAGGAATCCAGGTAATGAACAAGATAAAAGGTCACAGAAGCATTAGGAAGCAAAAAGTGTGGATCTGAAGAGTGAATGTTGGACTAACTTGTCCATCCATTTGCACTCTCAGAGAAGGTAGAGGTAGAAATGTCAAGGATGACAACTGCCCTAAAGGTCTGGATCGTGCTCAGTGCTCTTCAGCCCATGAAGGCTGGCAGTGGGCAGTGCAAAAGGGAAAGCTGCACATGAGGCGACCTCATGCCATTGTAAATGTGATACCATCAATGTCTCAAATTCTCATCAATTACATTAAACAGTTTCTCCTCTCCTGAGGATGAGCTGGAAAAAGGAAAATACCCTCTTCTACAGGACACACATGGATGAGAACACAGAGAGAGAAAAACAATGAACGAGTACCAAAACACAGAAATTCCGCAGAGTTACAAGGAAGTATGAGGAAAAAAAGACATGCAGTTTTCGTGGAGGTAAGGGATGAACCAGGAATATTGTGGTTGGAGCAAAAGAGAATTTAATACAGAAGAAATGACTAATAACCAGGAATTTTGCTGAAAGACTGAGGATAATGAGAAGAGGTCATTGAGTGGGTGATTATATGCCTAAATTTTATGACCCATGAAGGGTACCTCCAGGTAAATTCTAAGTAATTCTACAACACGCAATGCCTGGCATGGCATCTATTCAGAGGAATCAAATTTTTGAAATAAACTTACATTCTGTAAACCTGCCCATGACAGAGAAAAATGATTGTGCTAACACGGAGCTCAGGTCCAAGTTTTAAAAAACCACGTATATATTCTTATCTCCCATAAAATTTTTTTATCACTTTACATTAATGAGATTCTCAATCTTGTTTCCTCCTTCCCAGAAGTTCCTAGTTATCCTTCGTGTAATCACATATAGGTTAATATAAGGCTGCTTTTTTCAGAAGCCTTTACCTGACTTTCTTTTGCACCCACATAACACTTTGGTCTTAACTCAAATCAACTAGAATTTAAGTATTCCCCCAAACTGGAACGGTTTATTGTCAATTTTTAGATTCAGAATTTAGCAATGTTCTTGACACAGAGTAATTAAGGAAGAAACATTTATTGAATAAACAAGAGAATGAATGTTGGTCAAGCCATGGGAAAACAAATATTAAAAAAATGCTACCATTGTTATTCTTTGACTCTAGTTTGAGGCATCAAATTTATAGAAGTAAAATTCCCAGTGCTGAATATATATTTAAAAATAGTACAAAGTATGAATTGAACAGAAAGATACAGAATCAAAATTAATAGGACTCTGGTTGGTCAGGGAAGACTTCCTGAGGCAAGCCAATTTCAAAGCTGGCCTAAGAGAATTCAACAAGCAGGAAACGGAAGTGGATGCTGGATTATGTAGCTTTGAGAACAAGGAGAACATTCAAGGCTAGAGGAGAATGAGGGACAAAATCTTAAAGCCAGTTTCTAGAAAAAGAATTATGCAGAGAAAAGCAAGCCAATCTATTTGAACGGACTGAAGAGGGCCTGTTTGCTGGTGCAATAGAGCCAACAATCAGTTGGAGAGGACCACTGGGGATGCCAGGCTGGAGGGTTTGGATTTAATATGGTGAACACCAGGGTGCTCTTCCCTAAGGGTCCTTGAGTAGGAATGACATGATGAAAATGGTGCTTGAGAAAGATTATTCATGCAGCAGGAGGTCAATAGCTTAATGCTATAAAGGGGAACATTTACACCTAACACATTCACCAAAACATTACACTTGGCCACCCCAAAAGGCCTCCATGATTACAAGAGACTATTTTGAAAGGCCCTGCACTTTTGGTGGCATGTTTCATTCAGGCTTTTTGCCAAGGGATTTCTTGCCCCTTTCTTTTCTCTTATCTTTGTACTTTAACAAATGCACTGCCACTGGCAAAAATAGGAACCACAGTCATTTGTTTTCTGCTGCCTGTGGCAGATTGATGAAAACAGTTGCATTTTAAGCCAGTGCTCTATGTTTCCTTGACGGTGACTTCAGCTGTGACAGGGGCATTAACCTTAGGGGCGAGGAAACAATTCTTACTTCATGCTCTCTCAGTTCAGAGCTTCTCCTCAGCAGGGAGAAAGCAAATCACGTACATTATTTGAAGCAATTTTGTGATTTATCCACTGGGTACTGACCTACAATCAAGTGAACTTTGCTTAAAACCTCCGAATGGATTTTTAACTGCTGCTTGGGGCGAAGGGAGACACGTTCATACAGCCGCCTCCTCAAAAGCAAACTTCTCTAAAAAAATTATCCCCAAACCCAAGGAGCACAATGTATTTTTAACCTTAAATTGGCTGTATCCAGTTTCAAAAATAGATAAAAATCTCATTTTATTTCTTAAAAACACATGTCAGTTGTATAAACACACCAAATACAATGAAGAGAAGATTCTTGGGATACCATTTTCTCAAAACTTATGTCACAGACCTAAACACCATTGTGATTTTATAAATGGAGACTAAAAATTAACCAATTTCAAATTATTTCCCCTGTCTGCCCAAATGAATCTTACTATAGAATTTGAACTGGAGATGTTTTAAGAAATTGACACCTTGATTGTGGATTGCGTTATCAGATTATGATACAAACTATACAGTTCTCCTTCACTGACAACTTCTTTGATTGAAATTGAATCAAGTTCGAATGAATAAAATTGATGAATTTAATGATTAATCCTATTTTTACTAATAAATTTTAAATGGGAATATATTTCCTCCTACATTGCTCCCCAAAACAAGGTTTTGCCACCTTCTGGGATTGTAACAATCTAACACTCTTCGATCTCATGTCAATCTTTTTCTTATTCTTTACCAAAAAAAGAAATTGAATTGAATTAAAAGTAATTTTATTTTGAACTTAAAAAAACTTTTGCTGCTTTGAGGATGGAGACCTTTAGGATGTCGTATTACAGTGTTGGATATCGGGGCCACTGAGAAGTGGTATAGGTGCATCACAGCAAGAAGGTTTCTGGGCAATGTGTCAGAGGCTGTCATTTTCAGAAGGCACAATGTGGATCGGGGCCCAGCAGGCAGTAGATGAACAAGGAGCAGGTAAGACAGTGCAAAGTGACAGCCATGTAAACCAGAACGTGATTGTTTTCCCACATTGTCAGTGGTAAATTTTATGATCACCTGAGTGACTGGCTAAAGTGCTGGGTAAATTAAGACTTAACAAGAGCAGAGAGACTATATGTAGAAGGAGTACCTCACTCTTAACAATGCTGGAATGAATTCTTCATGTCCAGGAGTTCTGGCCACAGGTATAAGAACTGGTATGGAATCTTGGAAGTAATAATAATAGGTAACAATTATTTAGTGCTTATTATCTGCCAGCTATTGTTCCAACTGCTTTACATGGGTTATGTTTCAATTCTTATAACCAACCTATGAGGTAGATATTTTATTGGCATAAGTTTTTTAAGATAAGGAAACTGGGGTACAGAGAAATTAAGTAACTTACCCTAAGATCATATGACTGTTAAGGAATAGAGAAGAATGTGAAACTAAATATTACAAAAATAACACAAACATTGGAAAGAATTGCCTACATGTGTGTTTATGCATGTGTATGTATATAAAACAGAATAATGTTTGAAATGCATTGCAGGGGAAAAAAGAACTAAGAGAAATTTATATGACATACGATGACATTTATGTACCAAATACATATATTTGAATACATAGAAAGATATATATTCTTTTGTAAAGTGGCGAAAATCTTGTCTGAATTCTTTCCTGCTTTTGGGTAGAAAGTGGAACTTCAAGCAAAGAACTTGGCTAATTAGCTGAGGAGATTTCCTAGCAAAGTGTTGAAGATGCAGCTTGGTTTCTCCCTGTTGCTTATAGCAAATGTGAGAGAAAAGAGATAAATTTAAAAAGGAACTGTTAAGCAAAAAGGAACCAGAACTTGATGATTTGGAAAATTCTCAGTCTATCCAGAGAGTGCGATCTGAGATAAGGGCAAGGTATGGCTGTACAAACTTTGGCTAGAGAGATTAAGTGTGTGACTCGTGGATCCAACCAGCCACTTAAGCAGAAATACTGCCAGCTTGGACTGCAGAGGACGGAGATGGGATGAAATGAAGAAGGCTGTCAGACTTCTGTGAATCTATAGGTGAGAAATGGGCCAAGAGAGCTAGTCGGCTATGAACATGTGTTGTCCTTCAAGAAAAGCAAAGAATAACTTGAAGAGTGGCTGGGAGGCCAGCAGGGCAGCAGCTGCCAACATGAGCTGAATGTGGCAGGTCCAGGGTGCTGGATTGCCTCCTCTACTAAGGAGGCTAGAGCCGCCCCCGAGGACCCAGCAGAAAGGCCGCCTTTCAAAACTCAATTGAAAAATAGGCACGGTATTTGAATACAGATATCACCTAAGAAGACATTCAGATGGCAAATTAAACATGGAAAGATACCGAATATTATTAGTCGTTAACGAAATGCTAATAATACCAAATGAGACGCCACTACAAGCTTTCTAGCATGGCTGAAACTAAAAAGATTGACCATACCAAAAGTTGGTAGGATGTGAATGCACTGGAAATTCATAAACTCCTAGTGGGAATATAAAATGCTACAACAACTTTGGAAAGACATTTGGCAAATTTTATTTAAAAAGTTATACATAACACCTACCACATGATCCAGCCCTTCTGCACGTAGGTATTTACCCAACAGAACAAAGCATGCATCCATACAAGGATTTGTACATGAATGTTCACAGCAGCTTTATTTGTAATAGGCCCAAACTGGAAACAACTCAGATGTCCGTCAATAGATGAATAGATAAATAAACTGTGGTATATCCATATAATGGAATACTACTCAGCAATAAAAAAGAATGAGCTATGATACATACTATGACATTGATTAATCTCAGAATAATTATGCTGAGTGAAAGAAAGCAGACAAAGAGTATATATCTATAAAATTCCATTTATATAAAACCATAGAAAATGAGAATTACAGTGAGAGAAAGCACAAAAATGGTTGCTTGGTGATGGGCAGTGATGGGCAAGTATTCTAAAAGGGCAAGAGAAAACTTTTGAGGGTGATGGACTTGTCTGTTGTCTTGATTATAGTGATGGTCTCAGGGATATGTACATATATCAAAATGTACCAATCTATACACTTTAAATCTGTGTGGGGTAATGTATATCAGTTCTACTTCAATAAAGCTGTTAAAAAATAATCAGAATAATTTCCCCAACTCATTAAATATTTTTCAAAATATTCTGCATAATTTATTACCATATGGATTTACCATATGGATATACCATTCTCGTAGCTATTTAAAAATATTTTTATGTATTATTTTTCATTATTATAATGAACAAGAAAATATTAAAAAGAATTTGCTTTTTATATTTAGAGGATCTAGCAGGGTTTTATTTACAACAAACATAGAAAAAAAAATATATATTTTTGTATAAGGTCTTTCTTCTTTCTCAATAATTTTTTTTAATCTTTGTTAGTGCTGGTCAAAAGTAAAGCATAAGGAGACGGATATCTGAGAAATATTCGTGAAGTAGTTATGTGTGGTGGAGACTGCTGGCGCGAACTTAGGTCTATCTTCTAGTCTCCTCCTTGGCATAATTTACAACTGTATTTCTAAACATTCTTAAAGTTTCAGGCTAGGCCACATGATTAGGTTTTGTGACCCATGGACTGCCACAAACAGAAGTGATGTATGCCGTCTTCAGGCCTGGCCCACAAACATCTCCTAATGTGATCCCACCATGCTCTCTTCCTAGTTTGCTGCCTGGATATAAAGGACCTACTGGAAGACTCAACAGCCTTAGAAGATGATGTGGCCATAGATGCAAAGAAAGGAAGATGCTAAATGCCTGTATGGAGCATAAATTTCCCTCTCCCGACTAATCCACAGTAGTCTATGACGTAAGAAAGAAAATACAACTTTACCATATTAAGTCATTGGGATTTGGGAATGGTTTGTTATAGCAGTTGGCATATGGTGACTAAACATACCTCTGTCATGTGTATGAAATTTTAACGAGTGTATAATCATATTTTAAAACAAATGAGGTTGGCCCTAAAGAGAATCAAATAGCAAGTGTAAGACAAATGAAATGAATTTGGATTCTAGTTTTCTAATTCATTTCAGTTATTTGCTGCTTCCTCTTATTTCAGTGATATTGAAAGATATGAAATGCATGTGGATGGATAGTAGGATTAGGGTGATATGACTGCATTCAACAAGAAACAATGCTGATTTTATAGAAGTTGGAGAATCAATAGTTTAAAATTACTTGTAAAACTGGAAGAAGCAGAAGTAGCACAGTTGTTGAGATGATATAAATAAGAGATTAGACATATGTTTAAAGTTATTTAAATGTTTATTTCCTACAATTTAATTTAAGTTTTGGTTGTCTTTATTGAGCTGGTTCAAATTTATTTGAGTTTTATTACTCAGAAAAAATACAAATCTCAAGTAACTTCTACAAAATTCTATAACTTCCCTTTCAAAGGACTGTGACATTCTCAGATACACATTGTCAATTTTGCATTTCTAGTAACTGGGTTGTTATTTCTCACTTTCTACAGGAATGCACATTGTAAATGTTGAGTCCTTCCTATTTGTAGCCTGTTGGAAGCATGGCTACCCACCCAGTGCCCACACTGAGGCAATGAATTACCCTGAAAGGTTATTTGTCGGTCATATGTGCCCCATGGTGACAGGGCTGAACCACTTAGCCCTTCTATTTCTGGATGCCTAAACATGCAACGTAAAGGAGCTTGCAATACAATCTGGGATTTCTCCGGAGAATTTAACCCTAAAAAGTAGTTTAGGTTCTCCCAGGAATGATGATCGTATCTTAGAAAGATTTTCACTAGATTTGCAGTTAAACTTAAGTTGGAGGCATATTATTTACTTGGAACAAGTTTCTTATCTGGACCTTCTCAATTTCTCATCTATAAAATTTTGATAATAGCTTACAGAAAGGAAGTGAAATCTAAGTACAGTAATAGATTTACATATTTTTAAGTAAAACTATTTTATAAATATATAGAAAGACTACCAGGTTTTCAGAGGAAAACGTTGCCCTTTTGCAGACATGGAGGAAATGCTCTAGAACCTTCCTTCTCTCTAGTTGTCAAGGATCTTCCAGATCATAGTTACTGGGATAGGGTGTGAATCATCCAGTCAGACCCAATTTGGCCCCAAGAGTCACCATTAGACACCAAGTCAAAACTAGCATCCTGTTGGTAGAATCTGGCCCACAGATGTGTTTTGTTCGATGTGCACAATTTAAAAATATATATTAAACAACAGTGAATTTGGAATATTAATAAGAAAATTACAAGACTATTAAATTAAATTACATTTGAATGCCCCTGCTCTATTAGGTCCTATATGATCTTTCCTGTTCAGAATCCCAGTTGTATCAACTGTGGCCAACTTCACGTATTCTTATTACCTGATTGTCCCCTGGACATATGTGGGTTTGTTGTTCCTGTTAGGGTTACCACACCTGCACTACACAACTCAAGTGGAATCAGCCCAACTCTTCCAGTGAACATGTATATTTCCGTGGAATCAGAAGATGGAGACTGAAGAAGAAAATAGTCTGGCATATTTTCACTACAGGAAATGCTTGTTCGTTGCTCTAGAATTCACACAGGAAATGCTATTTTTAATATTTAAAATAAAATTTATGCTTAGATATTTAAATCCTATTGTAAAAATAGCCATCAGCAAATAAGTTGTGGTTGAGTTGCTTTACATATTTGCTAAGAGTTGATGTTGTTACTCCTTGTTTGAAGAAAAATTTGGCAACAACTACCAAAATTTGAAATGGGTATGCTCTTTGACTAAAAGGAATCTATCTTACAAAATTATTCAGACTTGTGCACATGGTATTTGTATAAAAATGTGCATTGCATCATTATCACTAAATATGAAAAAAAAACTGCATCCTACTTAAGTGCCCGTTAGCATTAGTATGGTAAAAATAATCATTATACAATTTATTATGGAACATAATATACAGCTATTAAAAATAATAAGATAGACATACATGTACTAATATGATAGATTTTCTATGATGTGAAGGTTAACAGCAAATTCCAAAATGAATAAACATATATATATTTATGTCACATATAAAAATGTCTAAAAATATACAGATAAAACATTCACAGGAATTTCCTTTTTACTTTATACTTTTTGTTTGAATTTTTTACGATAGGCATGTATTATAGCTGTAATTTAAAAAAAAATCCAACAAACAAAAGAACAGAGAAAGTAATTATTCTGCAAGAAATTAACTTTTAACCTATCTAATTCACTTAATTCAAACATCTTTATATATTTATTAAGCAACTACTAAGACCAAGATGCTGAATAAAAAGTGGGAAACAAGCCAAACATGTCTGTTTTGTGGACTTGTATCCTGGTGCTTAAGCTTGAATTTGGGTTTCTCTTTCCTTGGCCTGGAGAGAATTCAAGTATAGTCCCGACAGTTCTGTTAACTATTATCTCGTTAATTTCTAATATTGTCACTAAACAAAATAGGTTATTGAAATCATGTCTATAAAAACTTCTCCAACTCCCTTAAATAAAAATTTCTTCAGAATATGCCCTGGGCTGTCTCTCCTCTATTCAGTGTCTCCTTTCTCAATCACCATGATTCAAATGCCGCCAGTGTATTTACTCCTAGCCCTTACCTCATGCAAAAGTCAGGCCTGCCTGTCCAACTACATATTATTGAACATCTAAAATATATCTCTGTCACCTTAAACACATGTTCAAAACTAAACTTCTTACCTTTCTTCAAAATATTACCTCTGCCTTTCTTATACATGCACGTTCTTTATACCATCGAATTCACGAACCCCAGGTTCAAAAGTAGGAATCCTCTTTGATCACTTCCTTGACCCTAATAGCCTCTCAGTTTTTAAATTCGGTCAGTTCCACCTTTTACATATTTACTAGTCATAGCCTCTCTCTGTTGCCCATGTCATCAGCCTAGTCAAGGCCAATTAGGTTCACCACTGGTCTATGGAAACCCCTCTAAACCACTTTCCAGTCACCAGTTTTTCCCCATTCACTTCATCTTGCCCATTGACATAAGATGTCTAACAATTAAAAGCGAAAACTCTTAGCAAGCATGTGGTGGTTGTAAGGCTAAATTTAGTCACTGAAGAATTAAAGGCAAACGAATAACAGACTCTACCTTTTCCGAAGTCTGATCACTTTCATTCCTTTTCCCCAAAACTCTGAAGACACTGGTTTCTCCCTAAATAGTCCCAACTGTTTCTTATGACATTCAAGTTCTCTTCATGCAGCCATGCAGCCTGATTTTTCTCTTTTTCAAATGGTCTCTATTTTCAAATCCAACATTTGAAAATACTAAGTAGATTGAACAAACAGAATTCACTACAAGAAAAATAAACAGACTTTCAGGAACACCATGGCCAGATCTCCTCCCCACTGCCACCAAAATCTCTCACTTCTTCCCCCTGATGAAAAACCAACTGAGCCCGGTCACACTTAGAACTGGTCCCAGCTCAGCCTCACCACCACTCTGAACATTCCTTTCATATTTCAGACCAAAAGACTGTGTTGGATTTGTCCATGTGTCTGAGGAAGGGAAGACTTAAGACTGGGAACATATTTACCACCTCTTAAGCTCCAGATAAGAAAAATTTTAATCTTAGATAAGGTCAGGCCCCTCCCCAAGAAGAAACAAGGACCCAGGCACTGACCTGCAGACTCCTCCTGCAGTCAAAGTGATTACCAGCTTACAGCCTCTCATATTCCCTGCTTTCCTATTTTGACCAGCTTGCTGTTCCTACTCCCTGCAAAGATCCCTCCTTTCTTATCTGCAAGTCCAAATTCTCATCAGATTCACCTCAAGAGCTACCTGCCCACCAGATCTTCCCTAATTATTCGATGGAATGTAATATTTTTTCCCTTGGCAATATCATCATCATCAGTTTTGATGGCAGCTTTTATATGGTACTTATAGCTTTACATTGTATTTTAGTTATTTAAATGCAAATCTTATTTCCCTATTCCACTATCAGCCACTTTATGGCAGGATTCACATCTCATTCTATGGATAGCTTCTTAAAGGTACAAAATATGTTTTTATAGTAAATGGACAAACATAGTTTCTTTTATAAAATAAACTGTATTTTAAATAGCTTCTTGAAAGAGAACACTTGACCCTCTTCCTCTCTAACTTTGGTTTGTCTTGCATTTTACGTCCTTCACAATTAGGACTTGCATACAATTAGGAATTGTGCACATGCTCAGTGATTGAAATTTTCCTATCCTCACTTCCCAAATTATACAATAGCCCCAATTAAAACTATAATCAAAACCAAGACTTTTTTAATGCAAATTTTTGATATATGGACTTTTGGTCAAGTAATATAAAGAATGAAATTAACCGTTTATTAAATTAGGATATAACAAGCATCTTCAAATGAGGGCTTTGATAGTCAGCATTTTCGTTTGTTTCTTAGGTCTCTTTCACCTAGTATAAAAAATTTTTAATGAAGAGACATGATTCACAAAAGAAACTCTACACTCACATTTTCCAGGCCAGATATAAAGGAGATTTTCTTCACTTTGCCTAATGTGTAGCCAGTGAAGAAAAATAACATTTTGCTGCTATCTCATGACCTTTAAAAGGCTGGACTCCCCAAGCAGCTTGGCTAAACCAGAAGACTTGTGTTCATGAAGCAGCCTGAGTTTAAATTCTGATCCACCTTGCTGGTTCTAATTTGTGAAACAAATAGATTTCCAGCAGAAAGCTTCAGCCTTGTCCCTCTTTCTGAGGCCTCTATAAAGCAAGAGCTGTGGGAACATTATTTTCCTGCCAGCTTCTCAGCACTACTGCTGCCTATATCCTGTTCCTGTACAACAGACTCCAGGAATCTACATTGTTTTTTGAGCATATGACTTTATTACATTCTCCTGGGCCTCTAGGATGGAAGGAAGTCACAATAAAAAAGATGAGATCGCTTATATGAGTGACGTTCCTCAGACACCTGAAGATTTGAGGTCACCAAGCAGACCTTGGTCAATTGTTTAGAAAGAAATAATATCTTTATCCGTAAAAGTGAAATGAGGCAGAAGGATAAAGAGTTTTCCTTGGGATTGAATGAAATGTCATGGAGGCAGATAAAGCTGGAATCGAGTCCTGCATTTGTTGGATTACAAGTAAATTACATAATCTCTAGGAACTTCCATTTCTTCACTTGGAAAATGGATAAAATCAGGTCACTTAAACAAAGAGTGTTATGACTATTAAATGTGATAATTTATATAAAGGACCTAGCACTTTTCTTGATATATTATTCTACAAACTATTAAACCATGAGTATTTATAATTTAGAAATTAAGCACCTTGTAGTGGCTGCCACTGGCATTGGCCCCCCTCAAACAATCACTCCACTTTATGCTTTCCTAACAGATCCTCAACTATGCATATATTTCCACCTTCTCTCACAATATCCATATGGCTGAGAGAACCTGACTTCACCCCTCAACTCTAGGAGTGGATCTGATGTGTGTGAGAGTAATTCTCATCAAGTTATCCAAAGCCGGTCAATGATACTAATCTCTCCTCAAAGGTTAGTTGAAGGCTTGGGACACTTTCTCCTTTATAAGAGATCTTTCTCCTTTATAACAGAGAGGTAAAGAAAGCCCCATTTTTTATACCTCTGATGTGGGCAAGGAAGCATGTAAATTTGTTTGCTACTGGCAGCCATTCTACCACCATGAGAAATCAATTGGGAAACTAGCCTCAAGATGAAGCCAAGGTCAGAGAGAATAGATGGGAAACACTTTGTCCTTGATGACATCACTACGTCACTGGATCAATTGTCCTTCCCTGCCACTAGTCTTTTGGTGATGTGAGTCAATACATTTCTTTATCATTTAAACTACTTTGATTTTGGTTTTCTAATCATTGCAGCTAGAAGAGTTTTAACTCATATATTCTGTGTAGAGAATGGAGAATCTCATTTTTAAGCAGATATAAAACAATGAATTCAATGATTCAATGATTCAATTGCATGCCACTTTGTGGACAAATATCCCTAGCAATTTCTCTGCATCCCATGACCATTTACTATTCATACAGATTTCATAAAGCCCTTTGCTCGAGCAGTCCTAATATTTGAGGCACATATCTTTCTTAAAATGTGATCTCTACATGATTTTTCCTGACTTTTTCCACAAAAACAAAGAAGTGAATGGCGTTTCATCACTCTTCCGGTATAACTTAATCTCTCTCATAGCTTTGCTTATTACTTATGCTGATCATTTTCAAATGTTATCTCTAGCTCAGACCTTTCAAATTCCAAAACTATACAATTTATCTGCCTCTTGGAAATTTTTACTTATGATTTAGCAAATTAAATCTGGTGTCCCAAAGTGGATATCACTCTCTTTTCTCCAAAACTTATTCTCTCTTCTGTTATCCCCTTCTTAGTGAATGCTATTGTTACTCATCCAGTCTCCCAAGCTATTCTATATTCTTTCCAGACTCTTCCTTGTCACCAACCTCCAATGATGACCAAGTACGGTCGATTACATCAGCTCATCACCTCTTTTGGTTATCTTCTTTCCTGCATTTCCCTCACTTCTCCTTCAGTTAGGGTTTCATCATTTTTTGGCTTATCTATCAAAATATGTTTCTAATTTGTCAGACTGCCTCTAGTCTCTTTTCTCTTGCACTTATCATCCACAGCATTGCCAGAGCCAACTTTTCATTCATCAAACCAGTTGTCATGCCATTTTCCGCACCCTATGGCCTGTAGAAAATATCTAAATAATTACAGGTTTTTTAAATGATCCATGCCTGGCTGGCTTTACAACTTCAACTGTTCCAGGCCCTCAGCATCCATATTTCACATCCTTCTTTCTCAGGCCCCAAGTCTCTCTGATCAGGATCCTGTCATGCCTCCCACACCATTTAGCTGCCTACATACTCTGACTGGATCATGAAATCTTACTCATCTTGAATATGTATCGTCTAGCTGAGCGATGGCACAGAAGAGATGATCTATACTTGTTAATTAAATTAATAATGAGTGTACAACTTCCAAAATTGTTAGAAATGATAGCAAAAGCCATAGTCAATCAACTATAAATGAGAAAAATCTGAATAGTGTTCATACATTGATGAAACAAATTGAGAAACTAACTAAAAATTCTGGCTCCAAAGGCATTCTGAAAGGGAATTTGCCTTTCCTGAACACCAAAATCTTGACTACAATTCAGACATCTGATTTTAAGAATATATATCGGTTCTTTTACTCAATGCTTCATGTACAAAGAAATTAAAGAAACCAAAAAAAGATTAATCGTGAACACCAGCACTATTAAGTAATTTATTGTTTGTTGCCAGATCACTTCTTTTTCCTTCTGTAACAGATTAGAAAAACTCCTTTCAAACTATGGCGTTTATGACTAACTAAATGTGTGAATATAAATAAGACCTGATTTTTACAGAATGCACTTATGAAAGTCTACACATACAAATGATATTGATCTGTCAAAGCACACCACAATCTTTTGCCTAAAACCCCTATAGAGTTCCACTTTTAAATTATTTTCACTGATGAAATTCAAACCCCAAAAGGAACCAGCACTATTGCTTATTCCAGAAATACATTTCTTTCATCAGACACCATTCTCTTTCATTCATTGAACAGATATTTTCTATGAATCTACATTGTCTCTCACTTGAGATAAAACAGTGGTCAAAATAGACACCCCTGCCTTCACGGTGATTATCCTCTAACGGTGCTCAATATCTGCCTCATCTCTTCTGCTTCCTGAGGCCACAGACAAAACACACTGACACACACACGTGCACACAAACACTGCATGGAATATGGAGAGAGCTCTGGGTCATAGTGATATTGTCACCTTTAAATAAAGAAAATCAATAAATTAGTGTTGATTGATAAACGTTTATTTATTTATTTTTTTTACTAATCTAGTCATGAAATTTGAATTACTGCTCTTCAACTTTAGTAAAGGGTTTGTTTATACATAATAGTGCTCACTGTGACTAAGAGAGAGAAGAGAATAGTCATTTTTTGTCAATTGCCGTATCCTATATATAAAATACGTTTAAAATATAGTAAGTTAATACTTTGTAACTTTTACTTTTATTTATATTATACATTAAAAAATTTCACTATCCTAGAAGAAGAAATTACTTGCAGTTCTGGTGTCCCTGTGGTGAGTGATGTTATATGGATAATACTATCAACATATTTCCTGACACAAAATAATGAGAATGTGTGCAAAACACTTGGCTATTCTGTGGTAGTTATTAATTGCCTGTGTATTACAGTAGTTGGTCCTTTAACCGAACCTGATTGAGTTAATAACTGAATGTTTGGAATAGTGATTCACAGCTAGCTTTCTCTCTGTGTTTGAATTTACCATGGTAACCATGAATTGGTTGTGTGACTGTGTTGTATATTGCTTTAAATTAAACTGATGGGATTAATAATTGAATGGCAATTATAAAAGCTGTACAGCTGATGTTTCATTATCTTGGTTATTTTCTATCTATTATGCTCATATACAGACCCTATAACTTCCCATCTGCCCATCACCATCAATAAAGCAATAGGTTATGCCTGTTAAACATCACATATCTTAATCAATGTACTCATGGACATCATTTTTACATTTTCATTATTTTTAATTCTAGAAAAGCACTTGAGAAGCTATAATGTTGAAACTACTACTTGTGTGTATTAAGAATTTGAGAAGCTCATTATAATTTCACCATAATTTTTATTACTTTACCTTTTCTTTGAAGGTATAACACATTTATTTTGAAATATCAAATAAATTCATATATTTGTTTTTTGTGAAATAGTGCGCTCTCCTTTGTTTCATAGCTGGCAAGTAGAGGATTAAATTTTTTATATTATTTGCCCCAGCCTGTCAGTGATAGAGCAAAGAGCAAAGTGAAACTCTTCTATTTGATTTACTTCCAGTTTACCTTTTGTGATTTTTTCTGTCAGCCACTACTAGAATGACCCTCTAAGGTCAAGATTTTTATCATTTTTGTTTTCTGTTCTAAAACTTTTAATAACTTTCCACTACCTATACTATTTCTCCTAGTCTTTGACCTGACATTCAATGCTCTACATAATCTGACCAATTTTCTGAATTCTATTTATTTTTTAAGTAAATCTAACACAGCTTCTACCAAGAGCAAAAATATAAGATACATATTTTAAAAATAATCGTATTGCCCATATGGAGGATGAATTGGGGAAGGATGTTGAGGCAAGTAAGTCGGCTAGGTAGGTTCTAATATTACTTTATGTGAGAGATGATAACTGGGCTTACAGAAGCAACACAGAGATAAACAAAACCATGTGGGACATGCTCCTTATAATAAATAGTCTTCAACTGAAGGGCATTTTTAATGTAGTGAACATTAAGAGGTATCAGATGTAATATAGCTGATGAACTTAGGAGAGACATAATCCTGTGGTCATTTCACAGCTGGATCCTCTCTGTTCTATGTCAAAAGACCATCTCTGAAAACACAAGTCATCTGACAAATGTACATTAATGGTCACAAGGTATCAGGCAAGAACAACATTTGTACACCTTACTATAAAACCAAGAAAAGTTAATTGAAAATCTTACTATACTTTTATTGGTCAAATTGTAGTAGAACTGTTGTTTTTTATTGTTTTTGTCATTGTTGTTATTGTTTCAGGTGCAAAATTTCAGGTAAGCAATTAAAGAATTATACTTAAGTAATTATGGTGAAGACTCATAAATAACTTAATTCATTTCAACAGGTTATCTTTGAGGGCCCACTGCATTCAATGCATACAGAATTATTGATGGAATTGTTTTCACTTGAAAAAGGAGATGTCAATTTGAGGGGGTTGCAGGTGTTATAAGAGCCAACTTTGACTTTTTGAAAGAAGTACGTGTTCTGTTTTGTACTAGATCATAAATGTAGAAGCAATGAACAAAAGCTGTCCAAAGGCAACTGTCTGCTTAATGTTAGAAATAATCTAACAATTTAGAACTATCTAAAAATGAAATGGATGATGGGTTGCCAAATCTCTGTTTAATCAGAGAAGGAATGGTCTCTTTTTCTGGCTACTGTAATCCGTATTCATGTAATGAGTAGAAGGTTGGCTTAAATTATCTCTAGGCTCTTTGTATGCATGGTAACGTGGTAGAGAAGAGAGCAGAAAAGTGAGGGCTTAAATACCCGGTCCTGGTTATGATATTTCCTAGCTGATTGCATTAGGCCAGGTACTGCAACCTTGAGCCTTAAGTTCCTTCATCTGTCTCTATTAAAGAAGTTACTTCAGTAACAATAAATTAATGGTATTATATTCACAACTGAGAGGAAAAGAAAGAAAAATTATTTAACAGTCAAGAAAAAAGATCATGCTGGAAGAAAAGGGACTAATTTGGACATATCATCTTCATGATGAAGATTTAGTAGAATACTTTTAATTATAACTGAACTATTTACAACCAGATGTACTAGCATTCTGCATATGTGACAAGCAATGGTATTATTACAAAGTTATTTTAAGCAATGGATAACTGGGTAACCTAAAAATATTAATTTCCATGCATTCAAATTTTAAAATTCCAGAAGGGTTTTTCATTCTGATAAGATATACAGTACACTTATTTGGTTTCTATGCCTATAGCCATGTAAATCTTAGTTGGATTTATGCCTTAGGGTTCTTGTCAAAGATCAATTAAAAAACATTAACCACCTGATCTAAGGCTGTTATCTGAGAAACATGAAATTAGCCCTTTTTTAGTCCTTCATTTAATATCTTTTAGAAGTACATTATCTCTATGGATTTATTTAGTAAAAATTTGTGTGTTATCTCTGCAAAGAACTCAATCCACTTCAGGAAGGTAATTTATATTAAAATCATAATTGTTGTTTACAGCAGCCTTGGTGCTTCCTGCTCCTTTGTTCAGTGGAGAGACAAGATCTTTCAAGAATATCAGTGATTCCTCTAATCCCAGGCCACTCTCCAGGACCTGAAGGGGTTCATTCCAGAAATAAACAGTATTTGTTACACTTCCTTTCCCTATTGCTTCTTTAGGGAAATGATTATAACACTTCAATATCAGAAAAGAAAAAGCTGTGTGGGGGAAAATAAGAAAACATCTACATTTTCAAATGTCAGTAGGCCCATATGGCATCTGACCTAGCAATGAGTTCTCCGCTAAGAATAATTCTCCCTGCTCCACTCCATCTCTGAGCACTGACCTCCACTGCTCTTGTTGGTCTATAGATAAGGAGTGCTTTTGTGCTCCTTGAGTGAAATATTTTACATTGAAAATATCCTGAATTTCACTTAACCTTAATCGTCTAGAGCTACCAAGCAAATACTTTTGGAGTCAGACTGAGGAGAATGGATAGTTCCCAGATAAGAGTGAAATTTGAGGCAATTATTTGTTAACTACTTTTACCAACTCTTCTTTTATAATATATGTTCTTTGATATATGCAAAACATATTTTCTAATGTTTGCTAATCAAAATTTATAGCTCTGTATTATTAATCAATAGATAATATCACTGCAGTCATGCCCCACATAACAATGTTTTGGTCAATGACAGACCATATACATGATGGTGGTCCCATAAGATTGGTACCATACAGCCCAGGTGTGTAGCAGGCTATACCATCTAGGTTTGCGTAAGTTCACTCTGTGATGTTCACACGAGGATGAAATCGTCTAACGACGCATTTCTCAGCATGTATCTCCGTTGTGAAGCGATGCATTATTGTAGGGGGAATCCAATTTAGAGAATATTAGTGGATTACTCTGGCAGCTGTAACTTGTATTAATTGTGGTATTAATTTGCCTCTATAATGTAATACGATGTGAGAATTATAGCTGCATTGCATCATAAATTTTTAATTTGTCTCTTCCATGCTGTGAATTCCAAGAAGGTAAAGAACGCTCCTCTTTGGTTTTCTACCAATGATCCTACACCTACCGTGGTTTGTGGCACAGAGTAGGTGTTCGTTAAATCTTCATAAGAAGAAAGCAAGAAAAAAACAGAAGAAGGAAGGAAAAATAACAGGTCTACCCCTGTCCCTCATTCAGAGATGAGGAATAAGTACAGGAGACTAGATTATTGCAAATACTTTAAAGATAGAATGAAAACTGTACAACAGCCCAAAGAATAGTCATCATGATTTTCTTAAGTGTTACCTTGTAATACATTCTCTTTGACTAAAAACAAAAGGTTCCTAGAACTTTAATACAAAATAAAAGTCACTTTAAAAAATTCTAGATAGTCAACCTGGACACTTAAAATATATACAAGTTTACCCTTTTAGTTTTTCTAATGTGTAATACAGTACACACAAATTACGAGTGCATTCAACAGTAGAAACTGTATCTGATTTAGGATGACCTTATTAACAGCTACTTCAGATTTCAGAACTATCAGAGTAAGCAGGACTGTATTGTTAAAATTCAGTTTAAATGCTTTTAAGTACTCGATTTTACTTTCTTTCTGTCACAGTAAAAGCACATTCGGCTCTGTCATTACTTTTCTACTAGTGATCCTTGAAATGATATTCATCTAAATAACTTAAGACAAACATTGCTTTAACTTGATCTACAACAATTCCTTGCAAAGGAGAATGCATGCTTCAGACACCTAATGGCTTGAATATGAGCACTTTATTAACATCTATTCGAATCTTCTTATTTTCTCGGGAAGATGAGAACCTCATGGGAATATCTGCACATTTTCTATGATGCAAGATTTGAGCCTTTCTTATCAAAACATTAACTGTTTTGATTTCTATAAAGCATGTTCACTCTTAGACATAGTATTAGCTTTAAGTACATCATGAAATAAAAATACTGGCTAAGTGAACACCTGCCTAAATGTATATAAATGTTTTTTTAAGATTCTCATAAAGTTTAATATTTTACCTCTTTTCTTGCGATCACAATCATCTTGGCACCTTAAATAGATTTTCAACTTTTTACCTTTCATTTGTTTACAAACAGATTATTCTGACAGGTTAAATATCCATTTTAATCATTTCAATAGAATAAACATGAAACTTTATATTTATGTTGGAAATCTGTCACCCTAACATTAACTTTATGCTCAAGGTGTATTAAATTTCACACAGCCAAGTTCTCGTAAACAATAAGTGGTTATAAATGACTAATCTTGACTAACAATCCTCTTTGGACCATCAGGTCTTCTTTTGCCAATCAAAGTAGGTATGTACGTGAAGGAGTGGGTATGTGACTTGACAGCAGGTCTGGGTTATTAAAATATGGTTTTCCATAGTTAAAAGAGAGGTTTAAGAAAGTTACAAAACATATAGGGTCAATTCAATACACATCACATTTCCCTTCTATACACGATTCCTTTATAACACTACCAGAAGCTCTAATATTATTTACTTTTCAAATATCTGAAGGCTACTATACTATTGGGATATATCAGCGCTTACAAGCAGCACTAATTCTATACTATGTATCAGCATTAATAGAATTTTTTTTCCAATGATGGAAATGTTCTGCATTTTCTAGTACTGTAGCCACTGGTCACATATAGATAGCAAAAACATAGCATGTGGCTAATTTGGCCAAGGAACTGAGTTTTACTTAATTATGTAATTAAATTTATATTTAAGTAGCCGTCCATGACTGGGGGTAACTGTGGTGAACAGCGCACGCAGACCAGAAAGGGTCACCCTGCGAAGCTGAGAGCCAGTCTCTCTCCCTCACCCCTTTGTTCTCTATGAACTTTTCCTTCTGTTCTCTTTCTTGTTTTCTGTTGTTCTTCACTCTCTAAAAATTATATAGCACAATTTCATATGTGTTTAGCACTGTTATTCATTGGGCCAGGACAAGAATAAATTTAAGTCATAGGTTTTGTTTTTCTGAGCATTAAAAAATCTAGTTGGGGAGTCAAAAATCATATACATATGCACCTACACACACATACTATATATGTATATATATATATATACACACACATATATATATGTATATATACATATCTCCTGACCATATCAAATAATTTTGTAAATAATTATATTCAGAGGAAGAGATGATTATTGCAAGCATAATTCTTGGTATGGCTGAAGCAGGAAGTGGTAAATGCTTCTTTAAGAATAAGTTTAGAAAAGTAGTCAGGGTCTAGATCACAGACAGCCTCACAGTGAGTTGACTTTTACCCATTTCAGGAGAAGAATATTCAAGAATTTGAAACTGGAGTGTAACATGGTTAGTTTTGTTTTGTTTTGTTTTTGGTAAGGAAGATTGGCCCTGAGCTAACATCTGTTGCCAATCTTCCTCTTTTTGTTTGAGGAAGACTGTCACTGAGATAACATCTGGGACAATCTTCCTCCATTTTGTGTGTGGGATGCTGCCACAGCATGGCTTGATGAGCAGTGTGTAGGTCCATGCCTGGATCCAAAACTGCGAATCCTAGGCCGCTAAAGAGGAACATGTGAACTTAACCACTATACCACTAGCCTAGCCCCAGTTTTTCTTTTTTTAAAAGATTTTCTGGAAGCATTGATCTGCATTATAATAAGACAGTGTATTTCAATTGTCTCTACATTGTCTTATAATTATCTCTCTATATACGTCTGTTTCATTGAATTCAGAGATTGTTGAGAAAAGAAATTAATCATTTATTTTAGTAATTAAAGTAACTATCATGATGTCAGTCTCATTGTAAGTACTCATAAACTGTTATAAATTATTTCTTGAAGACAGGTATCATATCCAAAACTACAAATATCTGTCTATGAAATCCTCAAATAGTTTTAAAAGATGCTTGAGCCTGGCCCTGTGACATAGTGATTAACTTCACCACTTCAGTGGCCTGGGTTTGTGGGTTCAGAGCCTGGCCACTAACCTACACCACACATCAGCCATGCTGTGACAGCAACTCACATATAAAGTGGAGGAACATTGGTGCTGATATTAGCTGTGGGCTAATCTTCTTCAAGCAAAAAAAGAGGAGGATTGGCAACAGATGTTAGCTCAGGTCTAATCTTCCTCAGCAAAAAAAAAAAAAAAAAAAAAAAGATGCTGAGGTTAAAATTTCTAGTTTTCTTTTCACTTTTTTTCCTTTTCTGCAGTAAGAGTTAGAACGCAATTCTCATTTTCTGCATTAAATGTTTGATCTTTTGCTCTGCAGATGTAGAGTTCTTAAACTTGGGATACAAAAAAGGAGAGATCATAATCTAAGTCTTCTGATCATAGGGACTGATCTTCCTAGTAACACTATCTATTTCTCCTGCCCCAAATCACAGGGGCAGAAGAATTTGTCCATTTTTTATGCCTAGATGTTAGAAACTTGAAGATTCCTTTTGACAAAAAAAAAAAAGAGAGAGTGGAAATACACAATTTAGAGTAGTCTAAAGCAAGGGAAGCCACGGAGGTCAGAAAAAACAGAACCAGGATATGCCTTCTAAAATCACTACCCTTTTAACCAAGAAGCAGACGACAGAATATAACTGAGCAGAGGTATTCAACATTTTATTTTTGTCTTGACCATCTAAAAGGTGTCATTCACCTGAGCAACATACTACCTCCAGTGATGGTTACTCATTCTCCCAGTTTTTATGGAAATTTCTATGCTAACTGAAATGGTACCCATCCTTTTGTTCCCCAGTACCAGTGAGCCTCAGCACCACAGGAGAACCAACGGATCTCAGGCCAGTCATCAGCCACACGAGCAAAAGCAGGTCCACACAACACCACCAGGGAAACACCTTGGTTAGCATAGAACAGCAGGGAAATGGAACCTCAAAGAAGCCAATTCAGAGATGCCAAGGGAGTCAATTAAAAAAATATAGGAGTTTACATGACTAAATAGAGATAAATATCTCCCAACAGCAGGTGGTGCAATGCATAAAACAAGCAAAATGCTATTGTTTCCAAAGTATTTTCTTATACTTTGATTGTAGTGTTTTGGAATTACTTAAAATCATTTTCATAAAATGCACAAAATGTATAATGAATAACTCATGATACTTGCCCTAAGGGAAATTATAGTCCAAAAATTGAGTCAGATATTCAAACCTTAATCATTAAGATGATAATTTAGGTGTTGTAATAGAGTTATACACAAGATTCACCAAGGTAGTAGAGAGAGTTGAGTACCTAAATGCATCTAGGCAGAAAGGACAGCAGGGAGGGCTTCGGAGTAAAGGGAGTGCGTTAGCTGTTTGATGGATGAATAATGACTTTCCAAGTGATCGAGGGGAGAGAGTATCTCAGACAGCGAGAGCAAACTGAGAGTATAGGAGCATATAAACCTCAAGAAGCATCTAGGGAACTCCACATGGAGTCATCTGGCTAAACAGTAAGGTATGGCCACAGAGGAAAGAACCTGAACTTTGAAGTCAGACAAGTTCATAGCACTGACTCTCTACTAAGCAGCTGGGTGACTTTGAACATGCTAATTAACTTATCTGAGTTCTATTTGTTAGAAGGCGAGAATAATAATTACCTTGTAGGATATCTGTGAAGATTAAAAAGAAACAGGCATCTAAAAATATCTTCATAGCGTCAAGGTAAAGAAGATGCTCAGTAAATGACAGCTGTCCTCCCCTTCCCCCTCCTCCTCATCCTGACCATCATCACCTTGAGATTGGAGCAGCAGACTCCTGGAAGGCCTTGTGTTCCACACTGACTGTATATGGAGGAGACATTTAAAGACTTAAAGCAGGGAAAACCAAACAGACTCATGTTTTCAGAAAATCACTCTGACAGCATCATGGAGGATGGGAAGAATTGAGCCTGGAATCGGGGAGAGCAGTGAGAAGATGATGGCAATAGCCCTAGAAATCTGAGCGCAGAACTAAGACACTAAGTGTTGAAATGGAGAAAGAGGATGTTACTATGTTTCCTTTCCCTCTCCCGCCTTCCCCAAGCAAAGCTAAAGTGGTTTATGGAAGGCTTCAAGTACAAAGTCGCAATTGACGTTGCTGTGGTTACAGTGGGATCTTTTCTTCCTGCCCCATTCTTAAAGCAGTAATTTTATCACATATATTTCAGAATATTGTGTTGTAGTTAATCTTCTGCTGGGGAAGTTTTCTGTTCTGGCTTTCAAAGTAAATATAGGATGGAACAGGAAGCCTGTCCCTCAAACCGTTACCCCTTGCAGTCATCCAAGGTATTTGAGATTCTGTACACAATAACTGCCAAAATGAGTGCAAAGCCACGTAACAGTGGAGAAGAAACAGTCAATAAAAATATCAACGTGGTTTCTGCTATTCTCACTCAGAGACACTTTTACTACACAAATTCCGTATCACAACCACTGCTGTTTCTTGTCAAGGAAGTTTAGTTTTCATGAGCAGTAATATAAGTTAGACTTTTAAGGAAACTCATCCATATATTTCCTCTAAACCTGCTGTAAGTTTTAGTTTGATTCTTCTAAGCATTGTTTTAATTTCATAGTATTTTTTGTTAATACGTTCTTATTCATTGGGGCACAATAGCTAAAATCAACATCTAACCCCATTGTCACATGACATTGAACTTGTCTGCTCTTTATGGTCTTTGCTTTCAAAATGTTTCTATCTAGTAGCAGGGCAAGCTGTTAATAATTCAGTGCAAATATAGTAGACAGGGGTCATTACGTCCCTGCTACCTGTGTACCCTCCAATGCAATGTACAGGAGTTCCAGAGCTGGGTGCTCGGCTTAGGTAGCTGGATGCTTAGTTATTTTTAATAGCATTTCCTGTAATACCAGGAAAAAAACATAATAATCTCTGCTGTTTTTATAGTGCTTTATTTTTACAAAGTGCTTTCTTATTCATTCATCCATTCTGTGAATAAATATTTATTGATGATTCATTATATGATAGACACCATTCTGGGAATATAGCAATGAACCAAGTAGACCAGGATCCTCAGCCTGCCAGAGCTTCATTCTCATCCCTGTCTGGGGAGTCGATGATACATGTGTAACAGGGCGATGAGTGCAACCAAGATAAATCAAGCAGGGGAAGGAGGTAATAAGTGCTGAGAATTTGCAATTTTCAAAAGTGAAGCCAGGGAACAAAGACATGAAGGAGACAAAGGGACAAGCTGTGCTGATATCTGGAGGAAAAGCATTCTAGGGAATGGAGACAAGGGTACAAATGTCTTAGGGGCCAACATGCTAGAGATATTTGCTAAACAGCAAGGAAGCCAACGTAGCTGGAGAGAAATGAGAAAGGGGAAGAATGGTTGCAAAGGAAGTCTGACAATTAATGCCAGACCAGATTACGTAGGGTTTGAAGGCCACTTTAAGGACTTTACTTTTTACTTTGAGTAATGGGAGTCATTGGAGGGGTCAGAGCAGATCAAAAACATGATCTGACTTATAGGTTTTAAAAATAACTATACTTCTGGACTGAGAAGAACATAGGGAGACAATAGTAGAACCCCAGGCCACTTAGGAGGATTTAACAACAATCTAGGATAGAAAGATGGTGGCTTGGACTCAAGTGATGATATATCTATTGTGGCTATTTTTAAAGTTGGAGCTCAAAGGATTTCCAATTGATTGGATGTGCCAATGATACCTTCAAGGTTTTGGATCTGAAGAGCTGGATGGATGCTGTGGCTCTTAATTGAGATGGGAAAGATTCTGGACAGCAAAGGTGTGAGAAGGGAGATCAGGAATTCAATTTTGCCCTGGTTAAGTATAAGATATATATTAAATACCCAATGTAGAGATGTCTA